>NC_141208.1:3545000-4145000 GCF_054491065.1 Syngnathus leptorhynchus
GGCACTACTGCCACAACTCCAGCGTCCTGGTGGGCTCTCGCGCCATGAGGGACCGCCACCTGAGGCTGCTGGGCTACGCCATCCTGCAGGTACCATGAAACACTTGTAACACTCGAGTGGATGCCGAGCTATGTTAACGCGTCGCGCGATGTCTTGCAGCTGCCCTACCACGAGCTGGAGAAGCTGAACGGCATCGAGGCGGTCAAGACGTATCTCCGCGCCAAACTCCACGACATACCTCCGTGAGCCTTTAGGCTTTGCGGCCAAAAGGTTTTCTCGGAAATGTGACAAACGGTTGACGATAGGGTGTCGACTGATGTGTGCGCGCTGTCCAGGGTAACAGTGTTGTGATTAAAAAAATATGTTTTAGTGGCAGCGAGCGATGACTGCTCATGGATGGGGTGAAAGGTCAGATTATTATTATTAAGAGTTAATAAATTTAATGTTCTCGGTCTGAGATGGTGTCATGAACGATCACATGATAAAAGGATAAAAGTGCTTTTATTTCTTAATCCCATTTTTTTAGGCACGCCCGCCCCCTTCCTGTACAAACCCCACCTGTCAGGTAAAAACGCCCCCCCCCCCCCCCACCAACGAGAAGGTCGAGCTAGTCGGAGTCACTGGATTGCTCAGAAGACGTCTGATCTTCGTCCTCGTCATCGTCGTGCTGAGCAAAGATGAGAAAAGTACTGAGAAAACTTCAGTAGGCTATTTTCCCGCACCCTACGGCCGTATGAAAAAAAAGATCACCTCGTCGCTGTCGCTGCTTCCGGACGTCTCGTCCTCTTCGTCATCGTCCGACGACGACTCGCTCTTGTCGTCTTCCGAGTCGGACACGACGTCCTTCTGCCGACGCAAGCCGGAGGTCAGCGAGCCGTCAGAGAGAGCTCGGCGGCAAATGTGTTACCTTGGCTCGGTAGGCCATCGCTCGCTTGGCCACGCCCACGGCGGGGGGCGTCACCTCGACGGCCGCCGCTTTGCCCTTGGCCGTTACCAGCACTTTGGGGGCGGGGCTAGCGCGGGCTTTGGACGTGCTGCGGCGCTTCTGTGGGACGGTCACGCACACAAAATGAACTTCAAGACAGCGATGGTACGGTCAAGTGTCAGATAAGCCAGGGAGGGGCGCTCGACTCACCGAGGAGGAAAATTCCTTATAGGCGGCGCGCTCCTGCGGGGACAAAGACTGATGGGGAGCGGGAGGTTATTGACGGGTTTCCAGCTCGATGGCTCGGCAAAGCGTGGCCGGATCGGTCAGGGTTGCGGTACCTTAAGCCACGCCTCCAGTAGCGAGCGGTATCGCGCCTGCGTGGCGTCCACGTGTTTCTTGTAGGTGTCCTTCTGACCGGCCGTCAACGCGTGCCAGCGCTTGCCGATCTCCACCATGCGCTCTTTCAGGCTGAAGTGGTTCAGCTCCCCGTTGGTCAGGAGCTCCTGAGAGAACATTTGATAGCCGCTCCTATTGGATGACAAGGTCATTGTTGAGGGGGAAGGGGGGAGGGGGGCTCGGCCACCCAGCACTATGCCTCCAATGTTTCGTGCACTCACACCGGCGGTTTCTTGGGTTCTCCGTCAAACTTGGGCTTCTTCTGAGCTGGCCTCCGGTCCAACAGCTCTTTCTGTGGGCCACGACAAAGTGTGACATCACCCAAACACTCCAAAGGCATTTGTGGTGGCCATTTCAGGGAACTCACGACACCTCGTATCGCTTCTGGTCCTCTGCGGCCTTCTTGATCCAAGGGATCTTTTCTTTCTTCTCCATGGCCTTCCAAGCATCCTCCATTTCCGCTTGTGCTCGCCGGCGGTTGCTCTGTGCCGCCACACAAAAACAAGCTGTTAGCGCGAAGGCGGCAATTAGCGTGAAGCCCCGCCCGCCCTGCCTGGGACGCACTCTGCACTTGCTCAGGAAGTCGCCGGCGACGCTATGCTGCCACATCTCCTCGGGCGTCTTGGGGGTCTCGAGAATCTTGCCGCTCTTCTGGGGGGACCAAAGGTCAAGATCTGCCTCCTGCAAGCGGGCCGACGTGTTGATGGGTCATGCCATGGGGCACAATAAACCCAAAGCTTTCACTCTTGAATGAGGAAAGCGAGGTTTAGGACCTTGACGGGTGGCGACTTGGTCCTGTGCGGACTGGAGATGGCGCCCGACGAAAGCCGAGCTCCGCACAGCTTCTCCTCGCTCGCGACTCGGTCCCGTTCCTCTTCTGGAAGGCTCTGCAAGACCAACACGTTGGTTTTGACACCCGAGTAAACGCAAACCCGAGTTTCATTCCTGGACCTTTGCTTGTGAAGCTTGAGCAGAGCAGCTTACCTCCAGAAACCCCTGCAAGTCCACGTCGTACTGCTTCTTCCTCTGAAGGCAAACGTCAATGTCAACAGTGAGCGTCACGAAGGCGGAGGTGGCGAGGTGGGCGGTGCCCGCAAACCTGCTCGCAGCGCTTCTGAAACAGGTCCTTCTCCTTCTGGTTCATCACCTTCCAGCGTTTGCTGCACAAAACCATGCGCTCCGTGCTCGGCACGTCCTTCATGTTCACCATCAACTCGGCGCAGTACAGCGAGTAGCCATTGCTGTCCCCCCCCCCGAAAACAAAATAGAAAATACAAAAACAACAATAAAAAAGTGGGATTGCTTTTCAACTTTCACTTTGTTAGCCTGAGTGTGTGTGCGTGCGTGTTGCTCACGGAGGCGGTTTCGTCGGCCGGCCATCAAATTTGTCTTTGAGTTGCCTTTCTGCTTTGGTGAGGACAGAGCGCACGTGATCGTCCGAGATGACGTCCGGATGAGCTTCCTGGTACACTCTCATGCTGTCCTGAAGGGGCGCGGGCGCGGCGTCAAAGCGCTGCTTTTGTCGTCACTGTCGCCGTGCTGTTGCCGTACCTCGTAGTCCTTTTGGAGCTCCAAGGCTTTGCTGATCCATTTGAGTCTTCGCTTGTCTGACAGCTGGGACCATTGTCTCCTAAGCACCTCTTTCAGCTCCTTTGGACTCACCTGGAAAAACACATCATCATCATCATCATCATCATGATGATCCTCATTAGGGCCCCAAGCGATTCATCGTTTATCGGCCTTATTGTATCCGTTAAATTGTGTTGAGATGAATGAAGTCTTGACCTCGGGGTGCATCTTCATGTAGGTCTTCTTCTCGTGGCTGTACCAAAGCTGCTGAGGCGTTTTGGGCTTCTCGGGCAGCTCCGACTTTTTCTTCTCCTCCATCAGTTCGGGATGATCGTGCCTGCGACAGCAAGGCAGCGGTCAACCACGACGTGCCAAGGGGCCACTGTCATGCCTTCCCGGCCGGCGCCTTACTTGAAGCGAGCCATGCTCTTCTCAAACGTTTCTTTCTCATTCTGGAACTCTGTCACGTATTTTTGCTGTAACAAAAAAAAAAACCAATCAACTTCACATATCGTCGGCCGTGTGGGCGGGCGGGGCTGCGTGCTGACCTTCTTCTTGTCGGGCAGCTCTCTATACTTCTTGGACAGAATCTTGGTCAAGTCCAAGTTGCTCATCTCTGGGTAGATTTTGGCGTACTTGGCTCGTTTCTCCATGAAAAAGCGGAAGTACGGCGTCAAGGGTTTCTTGGGGAAATCCGGATGCGTCTGTTGCAAAGCAAAGCACAAAGCCAACTTGCTAACACGTTTTGGCAATGCCGGGGGGGGGGGGGGGGGCGCAGAGGCTGGCGATTTCTCGATTTCTGATAAGGGGAGAAAAGTGGGACGGACCTTGAGCTTCTTGCCTTTGTAAGGATTTTTCACAAAGTCGATGGCGTCCATGATGAGCTCCGTCATGGTTCGGTACTTGCGCACCTGAAGACAAGACCTTTTTTTTTTTTAAATACTTCCAATACAAAAAAAAAAAAAGACAAATCACGGCGTGCTAGACTGCCCGTCGATTCCATGCTCGAACGACGATGGCTCACAATGAGGATAACGTACCTCGGTGGACACTTTGGTCCACTTCTGTCGACACATTTCTCCCGTGAAGCTTCCGAAGCCCACTTTGTCCCAGTCAAAGTGCGACTCGGTGGTTTTGTACTTGGTGCCGTCCCTATCGGGCAGGAGGCTGCGAATTCTCTCCAGCAGGGTCAGGCAGTCCTCTTGGCGCCACTCATCTGCGCGCAGGAACAGGCGCGGTCACAGATGTTGCTCCATCATAAGCGCTCCTCGACACCGCCGCCATGGTGCTTGCTTACCTGTGACGATCTTCAGTCTGCCGCTTGGGGGCGCAGAGACGCCGCCGCCGTTCATCGCGCTGCGCCTGTCCGATGGAGCCGACTACACTTCTTGAGCGCACATAAACAAAAAGGGGCGTGAACATTCAACTTTTGCTTACCAGCCATCAAGATTTCACCAGCCGGGTCCTCTGAAGGCCACGTTTTCAGAAGCTAGACGTCGCATTCGGCGCATAAGGTCCAAATTCATCTTCAGTTGGTTCACATTGGCCGTGATTTGTGCGCTCCACTATTGAGGGCGGCGAATTTGGAAAGCATGCGCGGTTGAGAAGCGAGACACCAAGTGCGTTCGAGTCGCACCGGAAGTGACGTCACATACGCTAAATTCCGGCCTTCGAAGGACGCAGCCTGTGGATTTTGCACATAGCAATAGCATCCGTCCGTTGGCACCAACACAAGACGCCAGATTATTTTAGTATGGTCAGCCCGAAAGTGAGAAACGAGAGGAGAGCGAATCGAAAATTTAACGGAAAAAAAGTTAGCAACATGGATTGTGTCACGTGTACCGCAAAAGACGAAGGAGAAGAGGAAAAGGCGGGATGAGGCATTTATTTGGAGCAAAAAGAACAAAGAAATAAACATCACGTGTCGTTTAAATGTTGTCCGGTTGCGGATGTGCTGGCGCTTGTGATCGCGCGGGTGCAGGCAGTGGCTGAGTGAGACGCGCGAAGCCAGGCCAAGCTAAGCCAGGCCGGAGCCAACAAGCCTCCAACGAGAGGCCGCCATGAAGAGAAGACAAGACGGCGCCTGGTAGCGAGCAGGCCTCCAACGATCCGGAGTGACGGGGGGGAAAAAGTCCACTTTGGACTCACCTCGCGGTTCCGATGGGCACTATGCACGCTCGTCGACACTGTGTAGCGATCTGGTGGCCGGGCTTGCATCCAAGGTGGCCTTCCTTTGTGCCCGAAGCTCCGGGGAGTCAGGTCGAAAGCGATCCGACAAAAGGAGCGTCTGGTCCGGGATGAAACTCCGCCCAGCGCCGCAGGGGGAGGACCCCCGAGGCCAAACATGAAGACGAGGCGGAGAAAGGCATTGGCGGCGCGCGCGACCGGGAGTCAACGGCCACCGCAGCAGCACTTTGGAACTCGTTTACTTTTCATTTCAACTAAAAGGCAACTTTCAGGCCTCCTGCAGAGCGACGAGCAGTGAGGCTGGCGCGACCAAGATATACGTCGACGGCCATTTGCTCGGTGTCGTAGCCTCCAGCCCGGTGCAACCGATGTGCGTCGCGGCGCTGGCCTTCCCGAGAACCGACGGAGACCTCGGACCTCCGCATACGAGTGCCATCTACCCGCTGCTTGGAAGCCCACCGGCCGCCTGCCTACCCCCGCCTTCTTGCCGGCTCTCCGAGTCCGGGCCGTCCTGTCCAGCCTTCGCTCTCCGGGCCGACAGAACAAGGTATCACAAGTATAACACCTGAGCAGGCGAAAGTTAGCCTAGAATGTTGCGTCAAATCAAGCAAAGCTGTCACTAAACACGCGGATGTCACCACAGTTGACATCTCCCTGCATTGAACGCCCCCAGCCGGCGCGGAGGAACAGCAGAACGACCGAAAAAGATGTCTAATAGGCTGTCAGTGGCATATATGTACATTCATCGTTTTATTGATCGAAATAGATCGATAGACAGACACGCGAGATGTGTTGTTTATTGATAGAGATAGATCGATGGACAGAAAGACAGTGAAACACTTTTTAATGGCAACAGCGCCATCATTTCTCGACAGCAAGGATGTTCGAGGGGGAGGTTCGTAGTAGGGTCGAGTTACTTCGCACTTTGCACCGCTGGGTGGCGGTGCTGCACATTGTTTACCAAACCCCGTCCAACTCTACGAGAAGAAGTTGCACGATGACGTAAGAACGGCCCATGTGCTTGTTCTTTGCGAGTAGAGCTGCAGCTTAGTTTTAGCACTCGGCCAAGCATGTGCTATTTTGTTGTGACTTTTCCATTTGGTCGCGATATTTGAGCTTAAGGACTTAGACGAGCTTACGTTTTAACCGGCGCAAAGTCCACTTGACTTGAATTGAGAAGTGTGAGGGGAAGGACGAGTTCGACTTGCCTTAAAGCTGAGAAGATTCCCGCCGGCGTCGGTTTCTTGCTTGTTTCACGGTAAGCAGCTTTGACCTGAGTCGCTCCCTTCAAAGAGACATGGTGTAGAATTTAGTTTTTCAATGTTCATTTAAAAAGAAAAAAACTATCAGTAATATGCAGCCTCGAAGTTGGTGTGCAGAAGTGATGAGCTAAAAGGCCGTCTGAAGCCCCTCTCCGAGCAGTCTGTTCACAGGCAGGGGGAGTGTGATGTTACCGGTCTGAAGCGTGTTCTGATCCGCCACACATCACCATCTTGCCCCATGTTGTGCTGTGCTTCCCATTAACTTTGCTCTCTTTGCTTGCAGACATAAGCCTGGAAAAGAGGGACCATCGCAGGATCTAATACTGTGGTGAGTGAGTGAGCGAACAAAGGGTCGGGTCCGTGACAACATGTGGAGATGATGCAAACAAAAGGCCGAATTGTAGCTGCGACAGCCCGCCAGCAGTTTGTTCTCAAGGCGGGAAAACAGCTTTGACAAAAAAAAACGACCGAAGCGTTTATCTGATCCTCGTTACTTATTTGCATGGCTGTGCGACGTCGTTGTGGGCAGCCATCTCAAATTTCGTTTTGTTTTTCAGCGCTTTGGGTTGGACTGCCATCACGTGAAGAGATTGAAAGCGCAACCTCTCCCTCTCCAGAAGGCTGTGTGCCATGCATTTTGGTATGGAAGTAGATTGGGGTCAAAACTTTTGTACTTGAAAAAATAAAAAACAAAACAATGCATTCAAAATAAAGAGACCTGTCTGAACTGTTTCTGGTTTCATTTCAACTGACATGTGACATGTGTTGCTCCATAGCAACATTTCTTACAATAATGCAAATAGTTACTTTCTTTGCTAAGTAGTTACTTTTATCATAAAGTAATTCAGTTACGAAGTTACTTTTTGGATCAAATAATTATAACCGAAGTTATTTTTTTAAAGTAACATTCCCAACACTGATTTTAAATACCCATATTTGACACTACTGAGCATCAAAAGAAATTTAAAGGTCAACGTTGACATGAAAAAGACGTTTAACGTGAATAATGCTGCATTCGAGAAATATGGGAATTTGGATTTTCTAATTCTTAAAAGTCCAACTTGCGACCTTCCAAGAATGCACCATGAACCCTAGTTGCAAAACTCAGTTTGAGGCGGGTAGTGATGACATCACTTCCGCATCACCTACTAGTCAAAATGGCGACGACCTGCGCGCAAACTCTAAGACGAGCGTGCAAGTTTATGTTTGGACATCCTGGTTTTGGGGCGAGCGGTTCCATTTTGCCGTCGCTTTGCTTCCGGAACGCTCCGCCGAGCAGGTGAGGACCATGTACTCCCGCTTCATCTCTATTCAAGTGCAAGTACTCACACTCGGTCCAACGCTGTCCTCTAAACAGTGACGTCATTGTTGTAGGGCGGGACGTGCTTGACCATCACTCGCCCTGCAAATGCAAAATACATGACTTAGCCTGGCAACATCAGCCCGTCAACTGGAGCAATTGCCTCCGCTTACAAGCATGTGTCCACAATCATTGTTGCATTTGTGTTTGGCTTTGACCAACCAATCAAACGTGACATTTTTGTCACCCATTTTGACATGTTTGTTGCTTTTGTAGTAATGGTGGCATGTTGAGGATCACTGGAGCTGCCTTGCCGCAAAGAGGAGGAAGCGGAGGACAGCGACGCAGGAGAGGAGAAACCGTATGGACGGCGGCAACGGCGGGTAAGCAATGCCGTTTTTAAACCTACTTTATATCTTGTTTGCCCCTTTTTTTGTTTGGTTTCCCCATGACTGGATTGTCGCCCTTTTAGCCTTTTTGTTTTTCGGCTCATCCGAAGAGGTGCCGAGCAGCCAGGAGGAGATGATTTTGCTTCTGAAGAAGGCCAAGGTTGCGAAGCGCCTGGTGGATTTACGAGCTCACCTCTCGTCGTAACCCCTGTCACGTGATCTCGTCAACAGCTCAGCGTGTTAAGGGGCGAGCTGGAGGCGGCCTCGTCCTTCCTGCACGCCGCCGCCGTCATTGCACAACGGGAACGCCACCAGGCGGCAATCATCTACACGTACAGCCAGGTGGGAAAAGCCGGCAGCGTGGAGTTTTTCTTGTTGCCGAGTCCAGCCTCTCATCTAGGCGCTCTGGCCATCACGTGACAATGTCTCCTCAGATGGCCAACTTGGCCTACGTTCAAGGTCATATGACTCAGGTGAGTAGGAGTTTGTTTGGCGGCCCACGGGTTCCTGCAGCGTGATGTCCCGCCTCTGGCCCAGCAGGCTGAGAAGCTCTTCAAGGCGACCATGAGCCACATGCTTGCCAACGGGACACCGCAGGTGAGCCACCTTTGGGCCCATTCGCCAGCTTGCCACTCAACAATTCCCGTTTGCAGGACGACAACGCCTTTGTGGAGATGTCCCTCAAGCTGGCCACCATGTACGCCCAAGAGAACAAGTAAGAAAGAAACCCTAAGGGACGCCGGGATCCGATCAGGTGCATCCTGACCAGCGTGTGTGCTTGTGTGAGGGCGGAGCTCGCCGAGCACGGTTTCAGGTTCTGCTTAGAGACTTTGGAGAGCAAAGTGCAAAAGCTGGAGACGACGACAGCGGATGAGCGGACAGGTGAGCGCAGGTTTGAACGCGACAGGTTTTTCATCTTGCCCTCCTTAATTTTCATGCGCCACGTTTCTCTCGCTCCTGGCAGAGGCCGATGAGGTTCTGAGGAAGGACACCCATCTCCTTCTGGGTTTGTGTTTGGACTCTCACGCTCGCTACCTGACGGCCACAAAGCGACTGACCCAGGCCGCCGCCCACTACCGCAGAGCTTTGGACATCTGCCGGAAGGAGCAGGGTCCGCATCACCACCAGGTGGGAGACGGCACTTAAGTCTGCTGATGTCGGTCCTGTCCATGCTCATGCATAAGAAGGACGACTAGGACTGGGATTGAAGTACTTAGTCTGAGAAAATAAGTGTGTGTGTGTGTGTGTGTGTGTGTGTGTGTGTGTGTGTGTGTGTGTGTGTGTGTGTGTGTGTGTGTGTGTGTGTGTGTGTGATTCTCACCCACAGACGCTGGTCCTGATGAGCGACCTGGCCACCATTTTGGATATGCAGGGTCGCCACGATGATGCCCTGGCGCTTATCCGTCAGGCAGTGGACGAGGGCCGAGTTTCGGGACACCAGGACCTTTATGTCCTCCTGGCCAACATGGCCGCTGTCCTGCTGCACGCAGGTGGGTAGTTGAGTCGCCCGGCAGGCCGATAACGGCGACCTGTCTTTCTCGGTTTCCGTCTTCAGGTCACCGCGACGACTGCCTGCGCACCTACCGCGAGGCTCTCGATCTGGCGCGGGAAGTGGATGATGACGAGGCTGTCCGGGAAATCTTGCAGGGCCTCGGCCAGGCCACCAAGCCTAGCCCAGAGGAGACGGAGCAACATGCTGCTTAGATGAGGGTCATAGGTCAAAAGGAGGAGGGAGGAAATAAAGGAGGTTGAAATCAAAGTCTGTTTGGTGATTTATTGAAGGCGAGAAGACAATGATGGCCAGCGCAAAGTTTCCTCTTAGTAACCACTGTAGCTGCCTCGGCTGTATCCCCCTCGGCCGTACCCCCCTCGGCCGCCCCACCCGCTTCCTCGGTAGCCCCCTCCTCCGCCATATGGCCCTCTTTCGCCTCGATAGCCTCCTCTGTAGCCCCCTCTCGCTTGACCATAGCCGCCTCCCCCTCTGTAGCCCCCCCCTCCCGCCTGGTAGCCTCCTCCTCTGTCAAAGCGTCCCATCTTAGGGGGGCGAGGGCCGTCGCCCATCCTGCGGAGAGACAAAGGTGCCCGTTAGCGTGTCATTCTTTCAAAGAGTTGGGAAACATTGCATCGACTTGCTTTTGTCTTTACACTGTGTCCGATTTAAAAAGACGAGATGAACTCAACGTACGTGTGTGTGTGTGTGTGTGTGTGTGTGTGTGTGTGTGTGTTGTCAAGCACTCCCAACAGTTGCGTACTCACCTGTGGTTGGCGGCAGCGGCCAGGTTGATTCCCGCAGCGGAAGGCTTGGACACATGTCGGATGAGGTTCAGCAGCCGCTGGTTGCTTTGGTCCAACTGGGAGATGTGCTCGGGCTCTTTGCTCACTTCCACCACCACACCCTCCAGCGCCACCCGGAGAGCCAGGATGTGGCCTGCCGTCTCGTGAGGGAGCCGCAACTTGATCCTGTGCGCGTCACATGAGTTGTTTGCTCTTTTTTTTTCTAGAAGTGCTTGTGATTAAAAGGGGGCGGAGCATCACGCCCTTATCAAGCCCTCCAAATTAGAAAAACAACTTAACTCCTGTTTGGCACTGAACGTTTTGATCGTACCAGATGACCGAGAGTAACTCCAAAACTTTGGAAAAGCCTAGCGGCTGCTACCGCATGGCTTCGTCAAAAAAGTGAAATATGAAAACGGACGAGGACAGCCCCCGCTATTGCCCCTACCTACACCTTGCTACGTGGTAGTGGATTCATCTCTCACCAGTCGTCCAGCTCCACCACGTCTCCGTCGGAGGAGACCTTCTTGCAAGCGAAGAGCAGAAGCTGCAGGGCACTGATCAACGTCATCCCTTTGGCGGAAATGGCTCGTGTGCGAATCTGCCGAGGCCGCACAAAAAACGATAAGGCGTAATTGGGGAGCGGCCCGCGATGTGTTTGCGCTCTTCGCCAACAGCCGCTCAGAGCGCTCGCGTCACCTTCTCGCTGAAAACGAAGAAGGGCGACGGGTAGGCCAGGTCGTGGTTGGTGAAAGGGCAGTTGACGGAGGTTTTGTGGATGAGGGCGTTGCGTCCTTCCGTGGTGAGGATCTTCCTCTTCTCCTTGTGAAAGCAAACGTTGGGATAGGCGCCGTACGTCAACAGAGACACCACCACGTCCAAGTTGTTGTCCGGGCCCACTGCCGTGAACATCTGTTTCAACAGACACTCTGAAAGACATTCGCGCCATCGCAAAATTAGGACACACCCGCACAAACCCGATATCTCCTCAAAAGATTGACATCGTTCGAGCGGGCATGGCGACGGAGCAGCTCGCAAGGCCGAGCGGGTACCTTCGGGAAATCCAGAGTTGACCAGGATCTCCTTGAGCTGGACTTTAGCCTCCCAGGTCATCCGTAGGGTTGCCATGTTGAGACGTTTGTGTTCGCAGAAGCGATTTTCCGCCTCCTCGCCGTTGATCCTGTTTGAGTTTGAGGCCATGAGCGGTGGAGGGCGGCCCCCGGTGGTAACGTGGCACCCACCTGACTTCATCCCAGGCCTGGAAGACGCACAAGAGTGCGACGTGGTCTGAGAAGCGGGTGCCGGCAAAGTTCCTGTGGACGAAGCCCAGACGCTTGCCCTCGCTAATGAAGGGTTCTTGGAAGCAGGTCGCCGCCGAGATGGTGCACATGGCGTCTCCCACGCTAGACACACACGCGCACGCATCAAGACAGGCAGCAAGCAAAGCAACGGCAACAGCAAGTGGAGGAAACTGACTGGAAAATGCAGCCCATGATCATCATCTTTCCCAGCCGAGGCTCGATGGGCAAGCGGGCCAAGATGCGCCCCAGCGGAGTCAGCTCGTCGTTGGAGTCCAGCGCGTCCAGTTCTGCGCGTAAAGCCGAGGTTGTTGGCGTGGCCGCTGCGTGCGTGTGAGCGGACACTCACCTCTGAGCGTGTGTTCCGCCTCGATGACGGCGTCCAGCGGCGGCGGCTCGATAGCTTTGGACAGGAAGTGACCGATGGCGCCCAGCCTCAGCAGCTTGATGCTCAGGGCAACTTCATGTAGCGGAGTTCTAAAGATCTCGGGAGTCATGTGGGTCTCCAGCCTACAAGCGCACGTGCACACACACACACACACACACACAGAGTCAACTTACGGGGGCGGGGGCGTCGTCGCTGCGGCCGCGGTCATACTTGTCAAATCGCGCGCGGCTGCAGAGGTGGAAACAGAATCCGGCTCGAACTCGACCGGCCCGCCCTTTCCTCTGCTCCAGGTTGGTTTTGGAGGCCCACACGGTGGCGTAGTTGGTCATGTTGTTGTGAGATGTGAACAGCTTCACCTTCTGCCTGCACGCAGGTCATCATGACATGGACGGGCCAGTCACTCAACACATTTGCTTTCATTTCAAGATGTCGGGCGGGGAGGCGGCCGCGACGAAACTTACTTGCAGGAGTCGATGACGTAGACCACGTCGTTGATGGTGATGCTGGTCTCGGCAATGTTGGTGGACAAAATCACCTGCGGGGACAAGACAAGCGTGACATGAAATGAGAGTTGCGAGGCTTTTTGAATTGCTACGAAGACGCAAGATGGCAGAGAGCCGCGCCGCCGGCCTACGAGACGCAACCAACCTTCCTGACGTTATCCGGCACAGGATCAAAGACTTGCCTTTGCTCCTCTCTGGGAATCTGAGAGTGAAGCGGGAGAATGCGGTATCGGCTCGGGCCTGGAAGTACAGCACACGTGACACACCGGCAAAGCGTGGGCGGCCGGCCGACACGGAACGTTGACGTACCAAAGTGGGGATTGCACTCCAGGTGGCGCTGCATGGCGTAAATGAGGTTCCAGCCAGGTAGGAAGACCAGGACGGCGCCCAACACGCGCAGAGTCTCGATGTACTTGAGCAGAGCCTCCACCAGCTCGAAGGACAGCTCCTTCTCGTTCAACTGTGCCATGGAGCGCTTGGTCTCCGCCGAGTACTCGTCCCCGCATAGCACGTTGCAGTTGACCTGTGAGGACGCGGCAACGCTCAGACGGTGAGGCAAGCGCCGGCGTTGGCATAACTTACGTCTTCGTCTGCGCCGCCTTCCTCATCTTTGTCTCTCTTCTTGCGCTCGAGCGGCGGCGGCACAAAGTTGGTCATCTGGATGCAGTCTTCCAGGAAGTACTCTGTGCCGTACATCACACCAACGCAAACGTTGGCACAAACACGTCAAAGCGCTTGCACAATGGCAATGCGCACACACAAACACAACTTTTGGTTTGTCTTGACCTCGACAAGGACACGCTTGGAGCCGCTCAAATGAATGGATCGTCCCTACCTTGCACGGAAAAGGTGCGTCCGAACACTTCGATGACCGGGCAATTGAAGAAGTATTCCCGGAACATGCTGGTGTCGATGGTGGCCGACATGAGGATGATGCGGATCTCCGGGAAAGCCCGGACCACGTCCCTGAGGACGACCATCAGGAAGTCCGTCTGTGGATAAGCACGGGGACAAAAAGGTGAGGCTGGCGAAGCCGGGCAGGCTCGCTCGCAAACGGCTCACGTTGATGTCTCTCTCGTGGATCTCATCCACGATGACGTGGCTGATTCCTCGAATCCCCGCCTCCAGTTTTCTCAGGAGCACGCCTGTAAGACAGAGCACGCGTCAGGGCAGGCCGGCCGAGCACAAGAGGACATCGCCCTACGTACCGATGGTGCAGAAAAGGATGCTGCCGTGAGGACGGGGCAGGATGGACTCAAAGCGGACGCTGTAGCCGCAGCTCTGACCCAGATCCTCCGCTCTCTCCGTGGCCACGCGCTCCGCCACCGACACAGCGCTGATACGTCTGGGCTGAACACGGCAAGCGAAGCAGAACAGTTTTCGAGATGAAAACCACAAACGGAGCTTGAGAAAAGATGATCTGCGCACCTGCGTGACCACGATGTTGCAGTGGGCGGCTTGGCCCGCCTTGATGAAGCGGTCCAGGATGTACTGTGGGACCTGAGTGGTTTTGCCGCAGCCGGTGGCCCCTCTGATGATCACCACTGAGTTGTTGTTCACCGCGGACATAATGTCCTCCTCAAATTGCTTGACAGGCAGCTGCTCACGCTCGCTCAGCATCTGCGCAGATGCAGGTTTTGTCCATGATGATCTGCGTTGGAGTTAAAAACTTACCTCGTCTCAATAAACGTGGCTTCGGCTCAGGTACCTTGTGAAGGTGCTCGTCGTGCTCCAGCCTCTCTGTCATCTCATGCTGAAGGTCATTACTGATTTGCTCTGGCGTGCACTGCGACAAAAGCGGAAGCGACGTTATGCGGCGCCTTGGTGACAACAAACCGCCAGCTCAATTGGGCGGACAAGATCATTTTTTTTCTTGAAAATAGATTAGCTCCTCATTGTTGCAGATGAAATACAAGTTGCAAAGTTTGCCTGAAAGCCGTTTCCGCCTTTCGGGTGACACCAATTGGATGCCAAATGAGTGTTGCGAATTGCCTGACGAGGGACACGACGGCTCACTCACAAAGGCCAGCGGGCCCTCGTCGATGTTGCTGCTGGTCCAGGGGTTCCAGTTGACCTGCGGCGGGGACCATGGCACCACGCCTGCCCCACTCTGCCGCTGAGATGGCTCGAACGCCGCCACCTTGGCGGGAACCAACGACACTGTCTCGCCGGGGTTTGTAGGCTGAACAGGAATTAGAGGCCGGCCTCAGAGGAGGTTGCTCCCTGTGTGTCTCCTGTGTGAGGTGTGATGACTCACGGGCGGAGGGATCCGCACCCCGAGCTCCTCAACGACAACGCTGAGCTGCTGCCGGAGCTCCGGAGACAGCAGGACATCAAACACTTCCAGCTGCGGATGTAAAAGACGCACATGGTCAGAGACGACGCGGACTCAAAGTAATTCCAGCAAATATTAGTCTTCTTCCTCAACTGGAAGTGAAACATTTAAAAGGAAAGGGCAAGAAACGAACGGGAAGTGAGCGCTTACGCGTTCTCCCTCCTTCTTCTTGGTGACGCCCGAGTAGGGCTCGACGACGCCCAAGTGATACAGCTGGCGCACCAGAGACAGGGCGCACGACTGCGCCGCCAGCTTCTTGTTGGAGCCGTGCTCGCGCGCAGTTACACCTGCAGGGGGGGGGGGGGGGGGTCACATACGAACAGGTCACCGCACAGCTTTTTTCTGTAATTCAAGAATCCGTCGCGGCTCTGTTGGGAACCTTTGAGGCAAATTGGGGGGCGCCCACTCCGAAAAAGAGGGAAAGAGCAAGTCGTGCAATTACAACTTTGATGATTACACACGCCACAATTACAAAATTAGGTGGATATTACGGAAAGGAGACAAGCCGACGACGAGGTTCTGCGTTATGTCGAGACGACACGGATGACGTCAGTCAAAAAATAATGTCCGCCCTCTGCTGTCAAGATTCCCAACATAGCCTACAGGAGAGCGGGAGGTCTTACGGCGGCCAAGTTGTCGGACAAACAGCTGCATCTCGGCGATGAAGCTCCTGCGCGCACACACATTCCATTCAGTTGAGCACCACCGCTCAGACAAAGCACTAGTCAACTCACCTGAACCCACTGACTTTTGTGCGTTTTTCTGCCGGACTTGAGCTTCAAGGGGCGGGACTTGGCCGCCGGGGGGCGCAGCCCGCAGAAACGGCGTCATCAGAACAGATCTCAAAACACCACCAGAAGCCTTTAGCGCTTCTAAAGCCATTCTGGTGTCTTCCCTCTGGGTTCTGATGACGCCGGGCCGCGGCCGTCCGTGACCTTGCAGCCGTCCAGCAGAAAAGCACACGCTAGCTAAAGAGGGCAAAGGTCACCAGCGGCGGGCGAGCAGCATCGCCAAAACAGAGGGTCAGAACCGGGGTCAGTCCACCGTGGCTCTTAAAGATTCCGAGTGAGAGTCCAAAGAGCCACGTGAGGCCCAAAGATGTTTTCAGAGTGCAGATGCTGCTCGTCCGTCTGGACTTTACGTCGGGAGGTTCTGCCGCAGACCTGTTGTGGTCGGGCCCCACTTGGCTGTATTTATACTCAGCGCTGGTCTTCTCCTTCTGGAAGAACTGGTTGAGACGGGCTTTGGCGTTCTCCAGAGTCCAGTTGCCATGAAGACTGGCGTTCAGGTCAACCTCCTCCGACTCCAGAGTCTGCGGGTCACAAAGAAATCCGGCGGCAAATGGCTCAGCCTGTCTGGTTGCCGTCAATGCGTGGCAAATGAGCGTAGTCCTACCGCCTGAGCTTCCTGTTCATTCCGCCTGGCGTAGTAGTCCTTCAGGTTGGCGCCACGCTCCCAGTCATCTCCCCCAGAGTACCCCAATCCAGTTACCCCCGGAACTGGAGCAGCCCCCATCTCCTCTGCGAGGCGCAGGCAAAACACAAAAGAGGCTGACTACTTTCCGTGGCAGACCGGCTTTCCGCTCAAAACGATTTTGTCATTGACGTTTTCTGACAGCTACAACAAAGCAGACCGTTGCATAAAAAATACAAACGTCACCTTGTTCCGCCTTAACCACCAGATGAGGCGGCAGCGGCCCGCTGGACGGCAGACTCCCGAAGGGCGCCTTGGCTTCTCCGTCGGGCTGATGGGTGCCCAACATGCCCGTGTGCTGGGCCGCCACTGCCTGCTGGCACAAAATATTAGTTAGCGCGAAGGGTGGGTGACAACCTTCTCATAGGTTGCGTGCCGCGCAACGTGACTCACACCGAGGGCTGGAACCTCGGCGGCGCTCATTTCTCCCATCCGGACCAGAAAGTTGACAAAGTCCCGAGCGGCGTTGGACTGGGCGTCTTTCTTGTTGGTGGAGTTGCCCATGCCGGTGTAGTTGAAGCCATCCACGCGTACCTGCGGCACAGACCAGGAGAACATCTTGGAGGCGAAAGACGAGGACAGGCGCATGTCCGTCGGTCCTCACAATTGTGCAAATGCACTCGAAACAGATGAACACACCTCGCACATGAATCGGTTTTTGGTACCGGCAGACCGGATGTCGTAGTTGGGGGTTAACTTTTTTTTGCCACACCATGCGTACAGGAAGTTCTTGATGTCGGCCATGGCAAAGACGTCTTTCCCTCTTGCACTGACACTGCGCAAGCACAAAACAATCTTCATTGCATAATTTGCTCTCTCTTCACGGTCAGGGTTAGGGTTAGTTTTTGATTTTCTAATTAAATTGTTGCAAGCTAGCTTCTTAACTCCCTTTGCTGTCATTTCAAGCTTGGACCTTAAGCTGTCAAAATATTTAACCTTATCGCATGTGGCGGACATTTTACATGAGAGTCCTTGCTCAATTGGATTAGCAACGAATTGAAATAAACAAAAAATGAGCCGCTTTACCACGTTTTCGCTGAATGAGCTAAAACAAAAGAGCTAAGGACGCGCGCTACTCTTATTTGCTGCATTTCGCGTCATTTTGCCAACGTTAACCGACACGGCTGAGCTTAATCTCTTTCTCAAAGTGTTTTGGGGTTTTTTTTTTGCTCACGTTTGGTGTTGCTCCAGCGAGTGAAGCTCAAATATCGGTTCTGTGACTATCAGTACGTCGTCTCCATGGATGCGCTCGTCTTCTTCGGCTTTGTTTTGAGTTCACGCGCACCCTAAGTACATTGCTGCCCTCTACTGATAACCAAACGTAACTGAGCCCGACTGTCGAATGGTCCATGGAGAATAATTCAATAAAAATGTATTCCACATTAACGTTTGGCTGAAATTGCTTGAAAATACTGTCACATTGGAGGTCAAGGCCGGGTTGGAGATGGAAAGACTAATCGATGTGTTCATTCTCCTTTCTTGCCTTTGTTCTAACATGTTCCCACCTTTCTGCTCCTGCATCTAATGTTGTGGAGATGTCACCGGAGCCTCCTCACGACTTCACCTGCTCGATCGCTCCCTTTCCCTCCTCCTCCTCTTCACTTGGTCTCCATAGCGACAAGAAACAGGATAGCGCTGCTGGACACCTGAGTCCAGCAGCTGAATGTTTCATGGACTCACATGCGAGTAGGAGCAGAAGACATCAGAACCTGAAGCGGGCGGGCACACAGGTAGCGAGCGAGTTCTCTTCTCTTGGGATGGCTTGCCTTATATTTTCATTTGCCTTTCTGTTGCATTCACTTCTCTACTCTTGCTATTTCTCTGTGTCTCTCCTTCCCTTTTTCTTGTCTGTTTTCCTCTCATCATCAATCTTTTCATTCGTCTCCCTTCCTATGATCTTCTCATCCCTTCTTGCGTTTTGCGGTCAGGTGATGGTGTCGGGATGTCGGACGGCAGGCAGCGAGCCATGTCGGCGTCGGGCGAGTCTCTGTACGCACTCCTGGGCGTGGACGCGGGATGCAGCCACGATGACATCAGGAAATCCTACAGGTGAGGTCCGGCGCCGGGGGGCTGTACGCCACCTGACTTTGTCACTTGTGAACGTGCACAGGAAGCTGGCGCTGCGTTATCATCCGGACAAGAACCCGGACGACCCCGAGGCGGCGGAGAAATTCAAGGAGTTGAACGCGGCCCACGCCGTCCTGTCCGACCCCGGCAAAAGGAACATCTACGACGCTTACGGTTCCCTGGGGCTCTATGTGGCTCAGCAGTTTGGGGAAGACAACGTCAAGGCCTACTTCACGCTCACCACCTGGTGGGCCAAGGTGGGCAGCGCCACCGCGGAAACCCGCAGTCGGGCTCTCCGGGAGGTGACGGCCATGTGTGCTCTTTGCGCAGGCCTTGTTTGCGCTGTGCGGGCTGCTAACAGGCTTCTACTGCTGCTGCTGCTTATGCTGCTGCTGCGACTGCTGCTGCGGGCGCCTCAAAGCCGCCGCGCCCCCCGACCACCAGGACGCGGCGGAATCCTACGACGACGTGCAGCAGCAGGACGACGAAGACCAGGAGGAGGAGGACCGGGAGGAGATGGAGCTACAGCCACCCAAAGGTGAGCAATCTTTGGGTGCATTTCAAGCAGAAATGGCTTTCCCACCTCAACCGGTTTGTGTGCGCAGACGTGAAGGCGGCAATCGTCCAGCAGCCAAACATCGCCAGCGAGAAAACGCAGCTCATCTCGGACGGGCGGCGCAAATATGGAGACACCTACACATGATGCTGTCATCAGCTTCTTCTTTTTCTAGGTCATGAATCCCATCTTTACTGGCCTTGGGGGTGTCTTCCTTCATTCGACTCCCTCAACGGATGTCGTAAACCCAATTCGTACCTGGGATACACCTGCACTTAGCAAACGATTCCCCAATGCAGCCTTGATCTTCTTTGTCGTGTGCTCCTGAGACTACATTTCAATGTTATCAATAAAAGTTGTTGAAGAAACAAACAATGAGCATCCATTCGCCTGGACCGGCACGAGTCCAACAGCCTGTGACCATTTGAACTTGAAAAAGCCCAAAGTAGAATCCGGGCAGGATGGCAGACTCTGGCTAACAACATGGCGTCCATAAACCATGTGACGTGGACTCAAGCAATGACACATTGAGCTCCAATGACAGCCTGATTTTAGCGCCTCCCCCTCTCACTCACAAGCACACTGCGCTGCGACATGCCTCCCATGGCTTTGGACATGTATGGGCATGTCGGCATGGCAACAGCTGACATGGCCGTATCTAAAAACAGACTCAGAGGTGACACACTCTTCTTGCTTGACTCCTTCATTGTTTGTCCTCCGGATCACCCGCTCCACAACGTCCCGGTCTCAATGGTGTTGTGATCTTCGCCAGGGGGCGGTCTGGGAGGGGGTGTCCCGGTCTCAGCGGCGTCATAATCTTTGCAAGGGGACAATCTCGGTAGGGGTCACAATCCCCACGGCGAGTTCTTAGCAAGGAACCGATCTCTAAAGTGTACCGGTCTTGGCAAGATACTGCCGAGGTGAGTGCCATGGAGAGCCTGGAGAAGCAGTTGATCTGTCCCATCTGCTTGGAGATGTTCTCCAAGCCTGTGGTCATTCTTCCGTGTCAGCACAATCTGTGTCGCAAGTGTGCCAACGACATCTTCCAGGTAAGAGAGTCACAACAGCTAGCAAGCACCACCTAGACAACAGACAGGCCAAAGTGACAATTCATAAGAAGCGATGAGGATGATGGTGCTCATTCTGGAAATCTCCAAACCTTCTCTGCAACGCACAGGCAGCCAACCCCTACCTGACCTCCTCCAGAGGTAGCTCCACAATGACCTCTGGGGGTCGCTTCCGTTGTCCGTCATGCCGCCACGAGGTTCTTTTGGATCGCCACGGGGTCTATGGGCTGCAAAGGAACCTGCTGGTGGAGAACATCATCGACATGTGCAAACAAGGGAATACCTGGTACTAACACACAAGCGCGCACAGTGCATGTAAAAAGTCGACACACCCCTGTCGCAATACTCGCTTTTTCGGATACGGTGACGTTCCACAAGTTTGAGAAGATCTGCAGTAATTCACACGGTCGCATATGTTAGCAAGGCGACGCCGATTCCTCCGGCGGAGCCGCAACATCCCGTGTGCGAACATCATGAGAAAGAGAAGATCAACATCTACTGCCTGAGCTGCGGCGTCCCCACCTGTTCCCTCTGCAAAGTCTTCGGAGCGCACAAAGACTGCCAGGTGGCACTACTCGACGTCGTCTTCGCCAAACAGAAGGTAAGCATCGGAATCGGAACGCATCCTCAGGTAAAGCGGTGAACAAAACATCCCGTTGGTATACTTGTCACCAGGCCGAGTTGAGCGAGTGCATCTCGCTGCTGGTGGCCGCCAACGAGAGGATCCGGGCCATCATGGGGCAACTGGACAACACGTGCCGTGCAGTGGATGTCAGTTGGTCTCGCCGCCGCCTTGGTCAGCGTTACGATAAAGCGCAAGTCTGGGCGGACTGTGTTTCCAGGACAACGGTCGCCACCAAAAGTCTAAGGTGTGCGAGTCCTTTGATCACCTCTTCGCCATTCTGGAGGAACGAAAAGTCCACCTAAACGCCCGCATCAACGCCGAGCAACAGGAAAAATTGGACTACATTGCGGGGCTGCGGAGGACGTACAACCAACACCAGGAGAACGCCGCTAAGCTCCTGGAGAACGCCATCAACATCATGGATCACGCCGAGATGGCTGTCTTTCTGCAGGTTAGCTTCAAGCCGCCAAGTCGCTCAGTTTGCGCCGGTTCTGACGTCTCAAGAGAAAAGCACTTCTTCATAGCAAATCAAGAACAGCGTAGCCAATTTGAAGCAAAGGCATTGTTGTTTTTCTCTTAGGACAGCAAGCCGCTGCTGGAAAAGTGAGTCCCGATCAAGGCGCTCATTTTCAGGCGACGCGACGCTAAGCCTAAGGCCCGGCGTGTGTGCAGGATGGCGGCGGGAAGCGACACGTCAAAGCTGGAAAAAGTCCAGTCAGGATATGAGAAGATGGAGCACTTTCGCGCTAACATTAAGCGCCAGAAGAGGGCGCTGATGACAGTCAACTTTGTCAAATGTAATACGCGTGACAACAATCACTGCTGCTGCTGGCGTTAGCATGTCAACGCACACTAGCTTGCGCAACAACAGAAGCATTACAAGATGGCGCCGGGAAAATCACGTGGCCACTTACTACCGAGATCTCAAATAGGCCAGACTCTGGTTCGATATGGATAGCGTCGGCCACTGCTAATGAATGCCTAAGCTTGTCATCGTTAGTTAGCATGTCATTGTAGGTTAGCATGTCATCATTGTTAGCATGTGATTGTTCGTTCGCTTGTCTTGGCTAAGTGTCGATGAAAGTGCAAACACATTGTCTCCTAGTGGATGGCAACAATCCCGACGCCAACAAAGACAAAGTTGCTGAGGGTAGTGCATCCAAAGTGGGCGGATCAACGCTGGCACCCTCGGGGAATCATCAGCCTGCTTTGCAGTTACCCTTGGAGGTCCCGCTCCCTCTGACCTTGGCTCCACCTCCGGATATACAGGCCACGCCCCCTCCGGTCCAATCTGCACCAAAGCCCGCCCCACAGGTACAGCATGGCGACCCTGGACCAGCTGATTGGGTCTCCATGGTCGTCATCTTTTCCCTGCTGCGTTGCAGGCGGCGTCCGACGCTGAGGATGCAAACAAACACGTTTTCTCCTTCAGCTGGCTCAACTAGAGACTTCGTTGTTGTCCTCTTCTTTGTCCTCACCCTCCTTCTATCCTGTTTCCCATCATCAACATCGCCTGAAAGTGAAGCTGAGAAATAAAAGACTAAGGTGGCAAAATGTTTGTCCTGGGCCAATTCAGTTTTTTTCTTTGACTCTTATGAAAAAACAATCAATCATTTGATCCCGACTCAGCTCATGTCCTTCTTAATTTTTCGCAATGATCAAGGCCTTTGTATCCAGCAAAGGAATGAACCAACAATTGTAAACACCACGAAAAGAACAGTACCCCACCGTCTTCTTTTCACCCCTCCCCCTTTGGTAAAAGCCGATGATGGTGACAGCGGGTGATGACATCACAGCTGTGAGCTGATGATGCCGCTCTGTGTGACAAAGCAGTCGAATAAGGCGATGCCGGACTTGTCGTCTCCGCGGGTGGGTAAGTCCCGGCCGGCCAGGAGGGGACAAGGGGAGAAATGGAACCCGACGACAAGCGCCTGGAGTTCTTGAGGCCTTTACTGGTGCAAAGTCTGCATCTGGAAGAGGAGAAGTGGCCGGACTTTTTGAACGCTAAGAAGCACCAGGCCTACTTGAACACCCTCTTCAACACCAAGGAGATGATCAACGTCTTCGCGTGGGTCAACGCCGACAGCAGCGGCTGCCTGAGCTCGGATTTTCCTGAGGAGGGCCGTAAGGTCGTCTGCTTGGGCAAAGCGCAGCAAGAAATGGTGAGCATCGATAACATGGACGACGTACTGCTGCTGGAAGAGCTCTACTCCGAGGACGTACTCACCTTCATCGCCGCGCTCACTCAGGAGGTAAGCTAGCCGCCGCCGATGTGTATGGCCGGCGCTAACTGGCACTGGCGCCGCCCCCCCCTCTTTGTCCCCTTAGGTCATCTGCCCGTTGCTTAGCAACCCGGCCAACAAGGACGGCTGGCCTCCGGGGGCGGCCGAGGAGACGCTCAACTTGATGGAGAGGCTCAAGAACCAAGCTCTCGCCATGAAGGCTCGCAAGGAAGGCTGGACTTTTCTGCCACTTCCCAAACGTCTCCAAGACGACGAGGACAGGTCAGGAGGCAATGGCGAGTCTGAGGGAGGCCACTTGTCACGTTGCTCACGCTCTCTTCTCGAGACAGGGAGACGTGCGACGTGAAGCTGCTGCACGCCTGCGAGTCGGTCATCATCGAGTGGGCTGGACTGGTGTTGGAGTTATTGCAGCGGAATCCGGCCCAGGCGCTCCTGGATGGATTCAAAGCGCCACCGTCGGAGGAGTTCAACTTCTGGAGCAACAGACTCCAGAACCTGCAGCTCATCCTGCAGCAGGTCAGTACATGGACCATTATCAGCCGGGTCACGTTCATCGCTCCCGTTAACACGAACCGCGTCGACTTTGGTTGTGACCCCGCAGATGTCGAGTGACAGCGCCCAGCAATTGGCGTCCCTGCTTCAGTCTGCTCAGGGGGCCTACAGCGCCACCCTGAAAGAGATTCGTGTCGATGTCCAAAAAGGTAAAAAGGAGCCGGCGACCCGGGCTGGGTCGGACTTGAGCTAACCTGTCAGCCCTCAGGACTGGCCGAGGCCCAGGACGCCAACGACAACCTTGCCCCTCTGCAGCATCAGGTGGAGGAGCTGGAGCAGATGGATTACTCGCAGGTAAGCGATAACCTGACGCCCGCGATGACTATGAACATGATGAACATGATGCGTTGCTTTTGTGACAGCTGAGAGACAACATGGCCGCCGTGATGGAGAAGGTCCATCAGGTGTGGATCAGGTCGCACTTTCACTGCAAGCCCTGCTGGATCGTCGTCCTCCTGGAGGAGATTTGTAACTTCTTCATTGAGCGAGTATGCCACCGCCCTGATCTGAAACGCTGATATCACACCATGAGAGACATGTTTTCAGTCCAGGTGTTTTATCAAAACAAGATAAAATGCGTCAAGTACAAAAGCTGACCTCGATGGCTCACCTTGTAAAATATAATAGCAAAATACGCAAATGCTGATGACGAGCATCCTTGCGTTCTCGTGTTGCAGAGCAGAGACTTCTTGCACGGACAGGAAGTGATGCATGGCCTGCTTTTGGATCCCGCGCAAGTTCTGGATGATGTCCGAGTGGTGACCTTGACCTTGCAAACTCTCAAGGACAAATACATCCACCACAGGATGCTGCTGGAACAGGAGGTGCAAGAACCCCGCCTCTGTCATCATGGCGGCTAACTTTGAGTTAGCGGGCGGACTTTATGCTTTGATGTCGTTTGACTGGAATGCGTTCCTCCGCTCACTTGCTCGGGGTCAACACAACTTTGTGTTGAATTGCCCCTCATTTATTTCATTCGGGAACACAGTGAAGGCGCTGAGCAAAAGTATCTTGTGTTGTGCCTTTGTATGCAGGACAGTGGTTTGCACCGCTGGGAGTTTCCATCTCATCTGGTCTTCTCTCGTTTGGATGACTTCCTGATTCGCCTGCAAAGCATCCAGGCAAGCGCAACCCTCCCCACCGGTATTGCTGCTCCACGTTGACCTTCCTGTGCGTCTCCCCAAACAGGAAGTGTTCCGCGTGCGCCTTCAGTTCCAGCTGGAGGAGGTGGTGGTGGCCGGCGGGCGCGGGCGGATATGGACGGGCGCCGTGCAAGGCGTGTGCCGAGATTTCTTGCGCCAGCTGCAAGTTCTGGCCGACTGCAAGAGCGACGCCAGCGAGCCCGCCGATGGAGTAAGCGGTCTTTCTGCGGTCTTCCTGAGCGGGTTCGACCCATCGGGCTGACTCCCGCCCCTTGTGCCACCCTCAGAGCTTTGCGCAGCAGGCCGCTTCCTTCCAGGAGCATGTGTCCCATCTGGAGGCTCGCCTGGTGTCCATCCTGCGAGGGTCGCTTGACGAATGCCCGCTGCCGTCCGCCGCCGTCAAGGTGGTCAGCATATTTGGGCCGCTGCTGCAGCGCCCCGCCATCCGGGACCAGATACGTCCTCAGCTGTCCAAGCTGGTGGACATGGTCCTGCGGGAACTGGACAGGGTGCACGCGCTGGTTAAGATTAAGGCCAAGAAAGAGGTCTCATCCAAATTCACAACGTCGCCGGCCGTCACCCTCAGATGGACCAAGCAACTCATGCTCAGGGCTCACAATGTTCTGCAAAACTTCCAGACTGTCCAACATCTGTAAGGGCAACGTAGAAGCGCACACGTGCAAACCAAACTCAGTTCAATGTACGGTCGTCATGCTGCGTGCTCAGGTGTTTGGAGTCATGCGAGACGGTGCGTCACAAGTTCCAGAAGATCGCCGACCTGCTGCTGGACATCCGAAGCTCCGTGCGTCAGGAGTGGAGCCGCCAGCTGGACGAAGACGCCGCTGTCGTCCTTAAGCTTCCACTAATCCAGGAGGGGAAGGGGCAGCAGGAGCAGCTCGGCGTTTTGGGAATCCCCTGCGGACAAAAGGTTCTTTGTCAACAGATCTCGCCTTGTCAATTGTGGCCCACTTTGTGCGTGTCAAAAGGCAACTCGGGCTTCCCCGATTGAGCGCTTGCTTTCCCTTTTTTTTTCCACGGCTGTGTGTGTCCAGCTGGTGGGGCTGCTGAAGGACATCAAAGAGGCTCGTTGGGAGAAGGATCTGGAGCTCCGTCCCGAGACTGCTGAAATTTTGCGTAGCGAACGAGACATCACCAAAAGTTATCTGAATCTAACCAACATCGTGTCTTCCTACAATGAGGTACGTGCACGCTGGCTCACTGGTCAAAGCTTTTTGTGACTGCCGGGCCGGCCGTCCAGGTGGTGGGGAAGACTTTGCCTGTGGAGCTTCCTCTGATAAGAGATGAGCTGGAGGAACAGAGGCGAAGTCTGTTGGAGCTACAAAAAATCACCTGGACCAGTAACGGTGAGGAGGAGGTCACATGACTTGTGATTGATCATGCTCAAGAGTTTGGAAAATACATATTGTATGTGTTCAGGTGTCCACGAATTGATAGAGCAGAAGAGGCAGAGCTTGGCGGTCTTCTTTGCCTCCGTGAACGAAGCGCGAGCCAACATGGCCGCCTTGTTGACCATCATGGAGGTTGGTCAATACCAGCGTCCTCTTGCCCACGAGCGACTTTGTGCTAGCTCGTAACGTTCGCCCCGTCCCAAGGGCTGGGGGGCACTTTCCCTGCTCAGTCGCTCGGGAGACTTCCTGGAGAGGGGTGTAGCTACGGAACAGAGCTACACACGTGTGCGGGAGGACAGCGAGGAGGTCATTCGTCTGATCGAGGTAAGGTCAGGCCGAGGGGCGGAGTCTTGGACTGTCGGCCAAACGGGTCCGCCTTTTTAAGAAGGGATGTTAACTTTTGGCGGCCCCTGGACCGCGTTGCTATTGTTGTTTCGGAAATCCCAATGACGAGGTGTTCTCAGGAGAGTTCGGTCCGCTACGGCGTGAACGACAAATCGTCGCCCGAGTGGTTGGCCTACCTGGAGCACGTGGACCAGGTGGTGCAGGACGGCGTCCTGCAGATGCTGCTATGCTCGCTCAACTTCCTGTCGCAGAACACGTCGGCCACGGTGAGTGCAAAGAATGCAAGGACCTGATGCAATCGTGCTTGGAGACATTGGCGAGCTGAACGTTCAGGAAAGCGACTGTGTATGTGCGTGCAGAGTTCCAAGGGCGCCTTGCTGCAGGTGTCGTTGCAGCTGCAGCCAACGGGAAGCGTCTTCGATCCGTCCCTGACCTCTGACCTGACCGAGGTCATCAAGTCCTTCATCGCTGACATTAATGCGGCCGCCGCTCTGCCGCCCCGCCTGGCCGGCGCTCACCAAGGGAACTATCAGGTGAGCCGCCACTGCCAATTGGCGCGTCGCCACATGAACGAGCCGTTCTTTATGCGGCCACAGGAGGCGCTGCGGGACAACGCCGAGATAGCTGAGCTGGAAGAGGAAGTGATCCAGCACTTGCAGGAGGTCAACGAGGAGGCAGAACTCCTTAGGGCCAAACTGGACCGCTTCTCGCCGCTGTGGCAGAGTCACAAACGTAGGGTCATGCAAGAATTCCTCACATACGGCAGGAGGCTGAAGGAGGGCGAAGAGGATGTGGACGAGGCCCCGCCCACGCTGGCCGACTTTCAACGAGAGGTGCTTCCCTCTCACTTCCCGTTGCTTTCTTTGAGAGGTCATTCTCAGTGCCTTTTTTTGGGGGGGGGCACCCACAGATCAACGGCCTTCAGATGCAGCTCTCGGAGCTGAACGGGCTGGAGGACTACGACCTGGTCCATGGCTGGCTGCAGGTCGACCTCCAACCTTTCAAAGATGGCCTTCACCTCTTCATCAACAATTGGATCAGCTTGTACACGCAGCACCTCCTCAAGCTAGTCCGCCACAAGTAAAGCGCAAGGCCGCCCTGGCTCGGAAGGTCAATCAATGAGTCTCAAATCGATGGCGCACGCGTTTTGTTCAGCATGTCCCGGCGCAACTTTGATGACGACGAAGAAGAAGGAGACAAGTCTTCGGGGCGCAGCTTCCCCCTGACGGACACCATCATGCTCCTGGAGACGGTCAACGTGGAAGTACCTGAAATCGTCACGCTGCTGCAGGTGGGATGGTGACATTGCCGTGCTCTTGGGAATCCGTCACTCTTCATTCCCAGGAGGGGGAAAAGGTGCAAAAGTCTACACAGCCCGCCTCAAATGCCCCCCCCGCCCCATCAAAAATGGGGAAACCAAGTCAATCCATTGGCAAACTTGGTCTATTCTTCATGTGCATGCTGAAATAAAAGTGGCAAAGCTTTCAGGGGATGTTGCAGCTGCACCTTTTGGGCTGGCCACAGTTGAGTACGCTAGTTGAGTACGCTAGTTGAGTACGCTAGTTGAGTACGCTAGTTGAGTACGCTAGTTGAGTACGCTAGTTGAGTACGCTACGCAAGGAGGCTCCCCATTTGTGTTTTTGTGCGTGGCCGTGTGTATTTGCTGGAATGCTTGTTGTCAACAAAGCACTTGATGTCCATCCATGTTGTGATGTGTTTCAGAGCGACGTCGTGAGATGAATTAAAGAGCAGGTCACATGATCGCCGCTGCTGTTTTTAAAGTCACATGACTGTAGTGGCATTACTCTTCAAAGGACTGCCACCTACATATTACCCACAATGCACCTCACCGTCATCGACGGCGACGTCATCAGCTTTGGACTCAGCGGCGGCAGATCTTAAAAAAAAAAAACAAAACAAAACAGAAAAAGCCCAAAACAAGCCCCAAATTTTAAGAAACACATCACAGCATAGAGTGTAAATAAATGATTTAATAGAATTTCTTTCGTCAACATCCAGACGGGCGGCCATCTGGTGGCGGGAACCGACACGGAAGAGGCACAAAAAAGATGAGGACGCGGTCCGGAAGGAGCGCCAGTGTCTAGTGGCGGTACGCGCCGAAGGCCAGCAGGCTGAGGAAGACGGTGAGGCCCAGCAGCAAGGCGGACGCCGGCGCCGTGAACAGGTGGCGGTACTGGATCTGGCAGTACCACAGCACGGCCAGCGCCAGCCCCAGCAGCGGCACCATCAGTCCGCCGGCGTTCAGCGTTGCCCGAACCCGCGCGATACCCGTCCCTACTGCCCCCCCGGGCGGATCCGGCACCGCTGCCGTGCGCTGCGAGGAGACGTGACAGTGCAGCACGCAGTTGTGCGCCAGGTGAAGCGTCTCCAGCGTGGCGCCGTCGTCCTGCAGCAGCTGACCTTGGTAGATGAGACGTACGTGCCGCTCCTGGCCCGCAAAGTAGGTCCTGCCGACGGAAAAGGCGACGTGAGAGTGATTGGGACTTGCCAAAAGCAAACGCTGCCACTCGCAGCCCAGAGCATGAGAGACAAAAAAAAGCTGCGGGACCTCTTTGGGACGGCTTCGGGAAAGCACTTTATTTCTTGACCTTGCACTTAAGGATCCTTTTGAAGTTCCACTTTACAATCCACTGCTATTTTGAATTAAAAACTTGGCGGTGGCCACAAGCGATATCGATGATAGATATAAATCGAGGGAGATACCAAATGGAGACGGCTAGCGAGCGAGCGAATTACCTCTTGATGTAGCCGATGGTGTCCTGGGGCTTGACGTGCGCCGTTCTCTCCGTGTCATTGAGGAACTTGAGTCTGAGCACCATGTTCCTCTGGAAGTCACCGTCAGGCGCTGGCCCTTCTGTGGTGGAGGCGGGGGGCTGGTCTGTAGGAGAGGCGGCCCGAGGAGAGGCGGGGCGGAGCGGGTGCGGTGGCTCCGAGGTGCGGGTGGAGGCCCAGGCCAGCAGCAGCACGGCCACCGCCATCAGCGCAACCAGCAGGAGCGTCACCTCATCGCCCACGCCCTCGATCAAAGCCATCGCCGCCCAGCAGCCGATCGCACGGCACCTGAAGGGTAGGGGGCGCATACGTTTGATTTTCTGACCCGACTCGGCGTTTTGATACACTCTTGCGCCGTTGCTCGTCTTGGCTGCCCCCCCGCCATTTGGCAAATGTCATTGCTTCTCATAACTTAAATTTTTTAGCTTCAAGTGCAACGCTAAACATCAAGTCCCCTGTCTATTTGAGCCCATCAACTGCTTATTTGCATTTTTCAGAATGTTCTTTTCGATTACCCAGTGAGAAAAAAACTCTTTGTGCAAACAGCAAAATGCAAACATAAATTGTTGGTCCATTTCCTGATTGGTTATTTGTTTCTTCATTTATTATTTACTACCCTAAACGCAAGCACCTCCACGATGCTTCTGGGTGTCATGAGTGATGGCTTTTTGCTGTCCCCCACCCTTAAAATAAGTCCAACCAGATCCCCCAGCTCTAAAAGAACAGTGAGCAGAGCTCGGACTGGGAATGGCAGACTTCGGAAAGCATTTGACGCGACTTCCTGCGACTCGTTGCGATTCGAAGTGTCGTCAGTCAGCTTGCGGGCCAAGTTTGTCAGTTTCCTCGGATACCCACTGACGTCATGATCACGCAAAATGCTCATAGCTACATGCTAACCGCTAATCGCGTCACCTAGCGGGCCGGCCGGAAGTGAAGCAAAAGTAACCGGAAAACGGCAACTCTCTGCCCTCAAATCCAATTTTAAATCGGGATCTCGTTAGCGCGTGTGCAAGAAGCAATGAACTACTTACTGTTCAGGTTCTAGGCGTCATAATAACTGTTAGCCTTAAAGCTAATCGTGCTAATAGCTTGGCGTCACCCCCAACGCTTTTGCCTTGTCTTCTTCTATGGTGTTGTCATCCGCTGCCCCCTGGTGGCCGCTTCGTTGAAGCGTCAAACAAAACAATGTCAACGTCAGTGTCCCTTTTTATATTTGATATATTTGACCTCTATAGGAGTGTTATGTTGTCCCTTGCCGTCTTTATTGCTTTGATGACTGTCTAGCCACAGTTGTTGGCAGACAGTCATGGAATAAAGACGTGCGCCTCACTTCTGCCACAGGTGAATATTTGAGTCGGCGTAAAGATGTGCAGCAGAAAATTCAACACATTTTGACCCCCGACCCACCCCAAAAAAAATAAACATTTTTTTTTGTGATTTGGGGAAGGAGCGTAAAAGCACTGTAAAAGTACACGATGGACGTTTATTTTGAAAAGATGGTGGTGACGTCAGCGGATATTTGTGCGCACTGTGGACTGTGCAGCGTCTGCAGCAAAGATGGCGGTGGCACGGGATCGAGTGGTTCGTCTGCTGATGCAGCTCGAGCGAGCCACGTAATTACAAAACAACTCATACGGATGAACGCGAGCGAGCATGCAACGCAAACGCGTGGCTAAATCGATCGCCCTTAAATCACTTTTAGTGCACTGTACTGTCACAAATGGTTATTTAGGTATAGATTTGTCACAGGCATCAATTCTAAAACCATCCAATGTCATGACTCTGCCGTATATAGGTGTCAAGTTTTCATTTTAGTTCCTACGTTCCCAGAAAGCGCTGTCTCTGGCGGGTAGTTCCAACTTGCAAGCCTTCCAAAGTTCAGCTGCCACTCGTGATTCCACGCCCCCCACGCCACGTGTCTATGATGCACATGTTTTCATAGGATTAGCGTCAGTCTCTGCAAATTTTGGAGCTGTGCGCTCTATGTTTTCACTTCTTGTGGGTGCGCTAAATTGCATCGAAGGTGCTCTTTAATTGTTGGAAAACAACACAATCATGTGTTAAATGCATTAAAATCATTAGCACGTAGCTTGACTCCAGTGCTTGTTTACAAGACGTGTTCATAAATATTGTGAGGGGGATTTATTTTGTTACGTGTTGTGTATGAATGGACAAGTCGAGTCGCGTCGGAAATTCCGTCTGAGGTGGAAAACCCATGGCAACATGCACGTGATCATGTTGTGCATATGTGTGTGCGTACAGGTGCAGGTGTCCTGCTCACTCCAACACTTTCCATCAAGGTAAGTTGTAAAGTAATAAAAATAAAATGGACGGACTGGGACAAACGAATGAACTCATTAGATCATTACTTTATGATCCTAATTCAATTAATTGAATAATTAATTACTGAACTAACTAACATTTGCTGATCCCTGACGTCTTTGTTGGCAGTGGTGCCAAGTGGCCGGCGCGGGACGGACTACGCTTTTGAGGTAACGTGCGATGCCTTCAAAAGCACGCTTCAGTCACTCATCGTCACGGCCGTGCGTTTTCCTCGAAGATGGCCGCTTCCAACATCCGATACGGAGAGGGGGTCAGCAGGGAGATCGGCATGGTAAGCGCCGCCGAATGATCCTCTAACGATCGGTCCGCTACGTTGGCAAAAGTGGCGCTTGCTTTTCACGTTGCAGGACCTGCAGAACTTGGGCGCTCGGAACGTGTGCGTGATGACCGACGCAAACTTGTCCCGCCTCCCGCCCGTCAAAGCGGTGCTGGAGTCGCTGGCCGGGAGCGGCGTGCCGTACCAAATGTACGAGGGCGTTCGCGTGGAGCCCACTGATGGCAGGTGAGACGAGCCCCACCCCGCTCCCGGTATCCTGCTCACCTAGCCGTCGTTGATTCGCAGTTTCAAAGACGCCATCGCGTTCGCCAAGAAGGGCGCCTTCGACGCGTTTGTGGCGGTGGGTGGCGGCTCCGTGATTGACACCTGCAAGGCGGCCAATCTGTACTCTTGTCACCCCGACGCCGACTTTCTGGACTTTGTCAACGCTCCCATCGGCAAAGGGAAGCCGATCACCGGCGCTTTGAAACCGCTCATTGCAGGTAAGCGGCAATAGTTGATGCTGAACTCTTGCCGTCTGGGCACCGTTAATTTCCAACCCCCCCGCCCAGTCCCGACGACCGCCGGCACCGGCAGCGAGACAACGGGGGTGGCCATCTTTGACTACGAGCCTCTGAAGGCCAAAACAGGTAAGAGGCGCCAGTTGCTCCAACCGAGTCTAAATGCTCGAAAACAAATTGGGAAAGTCCCTTCGAGCGGCCTCTATTGATCACTGAGGCTTTTTGTGCGTTGAGGCATCGCCAGCCGGACCCTGCGCCCCACCTTGGGCGTGGTGGACCCCCTTCACACCCTGAGCATGCCCAGCAGGGTCGCTGCCAACAGCGGCTTTGACGTCCTCTGGTAAGCGGTCGCTTGCTCGCCTGCAGCTGCCGAGCAGATGCTCTGACCATGCTGTCCTTTGTCGCAGCCACGCCCTGGAGTCTTATACTGCCCTGCCGTATCACCAGCGGGCCCCCTGCCCCCCCAATCCCCTCAACAGGCCCGCCTACCAAGGCAGCAATCCCATCAGCGACGTGTGGGCGAAGCACGCCCTGCGACAGGTCGCCAAGTACATGAAACGGTAAGACAAGATGATGCGGCATTGGCATCTCAAATGGCATGGTACTCTTCAACTGCGGTCATGCTCGGCAGGGCGGTCGACGACCCGGAGGATGCGGAAGCTCGCTCCAGCATGCACCTCGCCAGTGTTTTTGCCGGCATCGGCTTCGGAAACGCCGGTGTCCATCTTTGGTGAGTGTTTGTTTGCGAGCGCCTTGGTGTGGCGCAGTGGCCCAATGTCCTGTCCCATTCCAGTCACGGTATGTCCTATCCCATTGCTGGAAACGTCAAGACGCACAAAGCTGATGGCTACAATGTGGAGCACCCCCTGGTGGTGAGTGTCCCCCCTCCAATTAACGTGCACCAGTTGCATTCTGACGTCCGACGTACATGTGTGCATCAGCCTCACGGCCTTTCGGTGGTCCTGACCGCACCGGCGGTGTTCGGCTTCACGGCTCCCGCGTGTCCGGAGCGCCACCTTGAGGCTGCTGAAATCCTTGGTATGTACAAATCAGGTGCTCTCAATGTGGCGTTGGCCGGAATTGCTAACCTGCGTGTGGCCTCGCTTCAAGGCGCTGACATCAGCCGTGCCAAGCGAGCGGACGCGGGCGCCGTGCTGGCCGACGCCTTGCGTCACTTCCTGTTTGAGCTGAAGGTGGAGGACGGCCTCGCCGCCGTCGGGTACCGGCAAGATGACGTGCCTGCGCTGGTCCGAGGAACCATCCCGCAGGTGGCGCGCTCGTTTTAAGATTGACTCCTCCCTCTCCTGTCTGCTCTTGGCGACAACCTTTGCATGTGTTTTTAGGAGCGCGTGACCAAACTTAGTCCCCGTGAGCACAGCGAGGACGACTTGACGCGTCTGTTCGAGGCCTCCATGAAACTCTACTGACACGGCTTCCTTTCTGTCACGTGCCAAACGTGAAGGTACAAAGCGGCCAGGTGAACGCTAGTGGCACTGATTTTCTGGATTTGTTTTTTTTTATTCAGAAATATTTGATACAAAGGTTTGACGATTCGTCAAATCGCAACTGGGCTCTGAAGTGAAATAAGACAGAGACACGTCGGTCCATCGGCTCTCGTTCACAAGTGTCTCATCGAAACTTTTCATCAGCGGGTGACGCAAACCGATTGCGCTTAAGTAAATATGCAAGTCGTTAAAAGAAGACAGACTAAATCATCAAGAAAGATGTCAAATCAGTAGTTGCATTCGTCGACAAATCACAAAGTTGTCTTTGATGCTCAATAAAATGTTCAAAAGGTGTGCGGCTTCATTGAAAATCAACTTCAAAAGTGCCGAAATCCAATCAATCGTTGGACTTTATGTCAATAACCGAGTGCAAAATTCTTGTGCATTCAAGTGCCGTTCCTGCCCAAGAAATCAATCAATAAAATAGACGCAATGAACATGGCACGTTTCCCAAGTAAAGCTGTTCAAGTGCATTCAAGTGCTATTCCTGCCCAAGAAATCAATCAAAAAACAGAAGTTTCCAACTAAAAGTGCTCTCGCTCGCTGCCACCGCATACCCATACAGACGTAGATCTCCATCGATGCAAAGTCTTACTTCTGCACATCTCCAAAAGCAGATGAGCATAAGTTGTAAAAGGGGACAAGAAACAGATGTGATAGGAAGCTTCATATTGATTCACAGGCTCCACCCACTGCATTTCTCTGCGGACACAGCAAAAAAAAAAGGAATCGTCAATCCATTTCGAAATCCACTTTTTCTTTGAATCATCCTTCTCCGTGTTCTCACAAAAGTTTGGGCCTGGCGCCCCCCCCCGACGACCTGGGATTGACACGACACGTTTTGCGTGTAACGCTTACCTCAAACGGTTCGCTTTTGATCCTCAGCGTTTCGCCCACGTCGGCGCCGTCGGTGGGCTGCAGGCACCACCACACTTCCTGACCCACCAGCGGGAAACACAGTAACTCGCCGCTGTCCGCCGCGCGGCCGTGCGAGGCCCGGGGCGCCCCGCCTTGATGCCCGCCGCTCGCCAGGCTTTCCTCCTTGAAGGAAGCCTCGGCGCCACCGCCCGGACTCAACAGCTGAACACAAATCAAGTCAGGCTTTGCGGGCCGGCCGGACAGGCGGCGAGGACGGCAGTTCACCTCGGAGGGAGCCATGACGGCAGCTCGGGCATTGTGCTCGGCGCTGTGGGAGGGGCTCCATTCGCTCAGCATGTTGAGGATTTCGCTGCTCATGAGATGGTCCTGAAAGGCAAACGCAGCCCATCACCGGCTGGGCCAGGCCAGACCTCTAATTCTGAGAAGGCCATCCACGAACACTTACCTCCGAGCGCGAGAAGACGGCGGCTCGGTCCTTGTGCTCGCCACTGTGGGCGGGGCTCCAATCGGTCAGCATGTTGAGAATCTCGCTACTCATCAAGTGTTCCTACAGTGTCAATGTGACATCACAGACAGGTTAGGAACTCGCGCGCAAGCTCCATAATGGACAGGTCCCATGTTTGGGGTCTACGTTGGACTGCGATCGTTGTGCGTTCAAAGTTCTTACAGCTATACGTGCCGCGGTATACGTCGGCTACCGACCAAACTCAGAGAGACCTTTCAAAGTCAGCGCCAGCTTTCTGCTGGCCACGTGTGGTTCCGTGCTCTATGTGGCGTGTGCGTGGTGGGCACCTCGCCAGCCGCGTCGCCCTTGAAAGCCGCCTGTCCGGCGGAAGACGAGGACGAAGAGGCGGCCGACGAAGACGAGCTGGACGAGGAGGAGCTGGAGGAGGTGGTGCGGTGCGCGCCCGAGTCTGGGTGCCGGTGGAGGATCTTGCGAGGGCTCTCCTTCTGCACCTTCCTCTTCAGGGTGGAGTTCCAGCGGTTTTTGATAGCATTGTCAGGCCTGAGGAGATGCGCACGTGAAAGACGACAGCAAGCGGGGTGGGGCCGTGTGGGCGGGGCGCCTACCTGCCGGGCAGTAGCTTTGAAATGTGTGCCCAGCGGTTGCCTAGCAGGCGCTGTGCCTGGCAGATGATGCGGTCCTCCTCAGGCGTCCAGCGGCTCTTGATGACTTTGGGGTTGAGGTGGTTGAGCCAGCGCTCGCGGCACTGCTTGCCATTGCGGCTGCGCATGTGCTTGGCGATCAGCGACCAGTGCTTCTTGCCAAACTTGCGCACCAACTCCACCACCTGCCACGCGTCAGGGTCACGCGCCGGGCCCAGGGTCGGGAGCGCGCTCACTTACCCGCTCATCCTCCTCCAGCGTCCACGGGCCTTTCACCGGCTCCACACACTTCTCCTGCGTCCACTCAGCCACCGAAGCCTCGCCCTGTCCAAGGCCAAGTCTGAGTTAGTATAGCCCTTCTGCAGAGGCGAGCCTCCGTCGCTGAGCCAACGCCCAAGAGCTCCTTCGGGTACAAAGAGTCGGTCAGCGTTGCCCCTGGTAACCGCAGCATTTGGACTGTCCAACAGTGGGGGTTGTGAATTTTTTTTCTATCCCCAAAATTTTCAAGGATTTTTACAATTTGCCTCTGTGAAAGTCCTGCTCAAGTGCCAGGTACCATTAACGTGAGGGGTGGTTGCCAAGTAAAAATCACACGTGGCCGAAATCGCCTCGTTCCCTAATGGCGTTGTCCAATGAGGCTTCTTCGTTACTCAACCGATTTCTTCTGCATTCAAAAGATTTGGATTGAGTGGTCACCTTCCTCCAATTCGCCCAATTTAGGTTTTTTTCCCTCTTCGGTCACCATTTGTCCCATTTCAGTTAAGCGGCAGCTCTTCCGCGTTGGCACAACACAAGTCGCACTTGCCAGTTCTGCTCATTGAAGGAGACGAGCGAGCGGACTTGCCTCCTCTTTCACCCATTCCGACTTGACTGGAGTCAATCTGGCAAATCGTCCGCGCTCATCTTTGGCCGGCAAGCAGCAGCAGCATCGCTTGGTGCTGGCACACGAGACGAGACAAGGCACGGCAAGACAAGACAAGACAAGACACGGCAAGACAACACAAGACAAGACACGGCAAGGCAAGACACGTGATGCGCACTGACGACGGTGGCGGGGCATGCGTGCCGCACGACTTGCTGAATGTTTGCGTCTTTGTTCATCCATTTGGTTTACAGGCAGGCTGAACAAGACGACTGAACTTTCTGTTGACGTTCATGCAAATTTTCCACCGACGCTACTCGGGAGCCCGCCAAGATGACTTTTGGATTTGGTGCCATGCCGTGTCACATTTCCACTGTCAATGTGAGCTCGCTTGGTTTGAACAAAGGTTGGGAAGCACCGGTGCCGGTGGGTGTGCGGCGTGCGCGTGAGGTCTGACCTGGATCTGTGGCTTCGGCCGCTCATCGTGCGTCTGCTGGCGACGCTCCAAGTGGGTTTGCCTGCCTGACAACCACATCAAAACACTCGGAGACCATGTCGGTGAAAACAAGAACGACATCATTGACGCACTTGGGCCGGGCGCCCTTCGACGTGAACATCTATCTATCTATCTATCTATCTATCTATCTATCTATCTATCTATCTATCTATCTATCTATCTATCTATCTATCTATCTATCTATCTATCTATCTATCTATCTATCTATCTACCTACACACATATATATACATTTACATATATACATATATATATATATATATATATATATATATATATATATATATATATATATATATATATATATATAGGAGCTATTATATACATTATAATTACACACACACACACACACACATATATATATATATATATATATATTGGCATATAAATATATATGCGTGTGTATGTGTATATATGTATATTTATATACACACACACAGTATACTGTAGTAGTACTGGTTACTGTCACACGAAAAACAAAGCACATTTTAAACGTTCGCAGTAAAAGCGTGTCAATTATCACAAAATGATCAAGCTTTGCTGCGTTCCATCCTACGAAATACGTAAAACGAGCTCTTTGTAGTTAATGGCCGCGATTAATTTGAAAGTGATGTAGAGGGTGTTTGACGACCGCTAACTCACCTGAAAGTTTCTAATGATTGAGAGGTTAAGCTAAGCTAAAATAAGCAAAAGAGCTAAACTATGTTTTGCGCAAGTGATCGAAGCGACGTTGTTTGGCGCTCCAATCGAATGTTGATCGTCCGTCCGTCCGTCCGTAGCCGCCGCCGACGTCTAACAGCTGGCCTCCAACTCCCCGCCCGATCAAAGAGGCGCTTGCCCATTGGCCGCCATCGCTATGACGTCACTCTTTATACCTCACCTTGGCTTTATGACGAAATAGTTGAGAAAAAGTCCCCCCCCCCCTCCGCCCCCCGCTTCGTTTTATTTCTCATCTCCAAACGACATGTCATGCTCAATAGCAATAGGAAATTGTGACATGCACTGATACCGAGCAGTCACTACGTTCGGAACATTTTGTCACTCATATTCAGTGATCTCATCTTACGGAAATGTTTAGCTCTATAGCTGTGCCGTTATATCGCTGTAACCTTTCTCTTGCTTTTACTGGGTTTCCCTTCTCTAAGGTTCTCTTTAGTACTGTTAACCTGCGATCCTTACCTTTGTGTAGTTCCAGAATGTTGTGAAAATGCAAGATTTCAGTAACAGTCATACTTATGTTAGCTGCGTCTATAAATAAACATTTTGTTGTTAAAATTAACCAAAACGATAATCGAACCTAAATAAAAATGTCAAACATTATCCAACTATCACAAATATAAATGTGCAATGTTTTTAATCATATCATGTTTAAAAAACTGTAAAAATGTACATACAATATCAAAAAATGGGGGCTATTTTAATTTAAAAAAAACAACTAATAAATGAATTATATCAACCGCAACGGAGAAAAAGAAAGAAACATTTTGTTTTGCGCAATACTCGTTCTTTCTTTCATAAAGCAAACGAGTTACAATTTTGAGCCAATCCTATTACGACTGTTATTACTAATGGTCATTTTTAAATTGTCAATTCAAAACAGATTTCAGTCAGTTTTGCTTCCAGCTGTTTCGGTTTGCGACGTTGCGGTGACGTCACGAATCGTGAGGACGTGATGGAGCCAGCACGCTGGGGGCGGGGTGTACGCATGGCGTGATGACGTCACGTTCCATGTTTTCGCCGCCGCCGCTCGTGTTAGCTGCCGGCTAAAGCGGCACCAAGTGGATTTAAGTGGACGCATTTGATCCAGATTTGCTGTACCGAGTTACGAGAAAAGCACGGCGGGAGGACCCCGCAGCTGGTGTCCGCTCGCTAGGCTGCGAGCTCTGCTTGCCGCGGAGACTTCGGGTGAGTGGCGAGAAGCCTCGGGGGGCCTCCGAATCCCACGGAACAGCGGGCCGCCGTTAGCCTGGCGACTAGCAAACGGGACAAAAACAGCCCGGGAAAACACGCACTCGCTCTGATACCGTCGACCCGAAACAGCCGTTAACGTAAATGGACAACAAACCCTCCACTTTATTGGATGCCAGCCACCGCTTTCCTCGCTTGTTTTCACAAGTGAGCCGCTCACGCTAACCGCGCTAGCTAGCTAGCTAGCGAGGCGCAATGCTAACATTGAGGCTCAGGAACAGTTTGTAGCCTCTGGATCAACAGTGATTTTAGCTCAAACGTGTTGAATTTAAGCGTCACCGATGAAGCCCCTCTTCTCGTTTACGCACTCTCGAGTGTGTGTTTGTTATGGTCAAGCGCAACCCATCGGCCAATCAACCTATTTGACAAGCATTTAGATAAACGATGGCTTGATTAGATCATTTCAATCTTGAAATTGCCCAAACTCTCCGTTGAAGGTTTGAAACTAATCCAGCTTAAATGTCTTCCGGTCTATGGCGTCATCAAGCCGGGATGCCTGGACAACGTTCCCCAATGGACGGGATAGATGTGACCGTCATTTCGAGCGCCTGCAGAGGGTAAAACTGGCCTCTGGGGATGAGGAATTATCCGCTTCAATTCCAATGACTCCAAATGCAAGCCTGTCCAGACTATTGTGTATTCATTCATGGTGACACGGATAATGTATTCGTGTTTTAAAGAAAATACTCATGCAGAGGATTACTTTCCTTCTGATGTATGTGACGAAGCGCAACACCGACTCCTGGCGAAGAGGACAAAATTTATTTCCGACCATTTATTTTTGTAATTGTGTCGGCAACCGTTATTGGCGGTCTTCACGAGTGAGCAATACACAGAAGTCGTCCCGATGTGATATCTGCTATTGGTACTTGCCAATCCCGTGTTTGGTTCAAAATGTTCTGGCAAAAGCTCGTAGAGGTCACAGTTCCGAGGACTTCTTCAATGTTCCAAGGTTGTCACTTGCTCTCGGAGCCATGGAATAGCTCGCGCCTGTCAAGTCTTCTGTAATACGCTGAAAGAGGCTGTTTTTTTTTTTGTCACACTCAAGACAGGCGATTGTACCCCTAGACAATCAGCAACCCCTCCCGGGGGGGGGCAGACTCGCGGCATGTGGCTTTTTCGGACACGCGGTCACATTTTGTTTTGACGCAGGTCCGCCCAGAACGCAGACATGGCGACGGACGTGAGTTCTCCGCAGCGCTTCTTCCACATGCCGCGCTTCCAGCACCAGGCGCCGCGGCAGGTCTTCTACAAGCGGCCCGACTTTGCTCAGCAGCAAGCCATGCAGCAGCTCACCTTCGATGGCAAGCGCATGCGCAAGGCCGTCAACCGCAAGACCATCGACTACAACCCCTCTGTCATCAGATACCTGCAGGTAGGAACTCAATTGTGATCTGCTTGTACAGTTCCTGCACTGTTTCTGAAGCAATACCTTATTCTGGAATAGTAAAGGGATATTAAAAAATCTGATTCTTTGAACAAAAACTCCTCAATGATGAAAAATGAGCCGTTTTATCGCTAAACTTGAAAACTTCCCAGTCTACGAGATGGCTTTCTTTGTCTCTTGGCTTTCCATTGCTCAGCCACTACCTTCTTGCCCACAGAATCGTCAGTGGCAACGAGACCATCGCGACCTGCGAGCAATCCAACCCGATGCCGGATGCTACAACGACGTGAGTCTACCTTCCTCGTCCTCGTCTCCTTCCCTCGTCCTCTTTTCATACTTTTATCCTCGTCGTTTACTTTGCTGCCACCAGAATGCAATTCTCTCGAAAGCAAGCGGCGAATTTTAAAATCCTTCCCAAGAAATCAGGCTGCCATTGAGAAAAGGTGTTGCGCTAGCGCCACCAAAGTGTCGCGGAGGACGACCGACAACGGTTACTCTTGAGAGGTTTTGGACACTTTTACCTTCGACAAGGTCATGTGTGCAAAGTTTCGAGGGACAAGCTTGCATGTCTTGTGGCAAGCGAGTCAAGCGGCGTGACCTGATGTGTGCGTTTGCGTCCCACAGTTGGTCCCTCCTATCGGAATGCTGAACAATCCCATGAACGCCGTCACCACCAAGTTTGTGCGCACGTCCACCAACAAAGTCAAATGTCCCGTCTTTGTCATCCGGGTGAGTTGGTCATGCCTGCTGGGCTGTCTGCTAAGCGGGGAAAGCTCGCCTGCATTTATTTTGTTGTTATTGCTGACACACGCATGCCCGCCCGCAGTGGACTCCGGAGGGGCGTCGGCTGGTGACGGGAGCGTCCAGTGGCGAATTCACGCTGTGGAACGGGCTGACGTTCAACTTTGAGACCATTCTCCAGGTGAACACGCGTGGTGCCGCTCGTCCGATGGAGAAACCACAATTAACCTCCACAAATTGAAATGGCCACCAGGGGGCAATGTAAAAGACGGCGCTGTAAAGCTGGACCGGAGAACATTTCGACCTTTGATAACTCTTCCAGTGAAACATGAACTTGCAACTATTTGAATGGCACCATAGCCACTGGATGACGACGACTGCTTCGCTTTTACTGGCACAAAAAAAATTTTAGGAGGCTGGCGGGAACTCTGCCACAAGAAAAACTACAAATGCGCTGACGTGCTTTCCTTGCAACATGTGAAGAAATGGCCTCAGTAAAAAAAAACATCAATAATATGGGGGGGTGTCTCTGAACCTGTGAATAAGGTCCAATGCCAAAGTTACCAACAATATACCGTATATTGTCTGATGCAGCCTTTTGTGACCTACCTCAGGCTCACGACAGCCCGGTGCGCGCCATGACCTGGTCGCACAACGACATGTGGATGCTGACGGCGGACCACGGCGGCTACGTTAAGTACTGGCAGTCCAACATGAACAACGTCAAGATGTTCCAGGCACACAAGGAGGCCGTGAGAGAAGCCAGGTTTACACCCGATCGCCACTTTTCCCTCCTTTGCCGCCTTCTCGTGTGTCTTGTTAATGTGTCTGCTAATAAAGTGGCGTCAATAAAGACCAAAGTGGCACTTTGTCGGCCATCAATAAAATTGATCACGCTTTCTGTGTGTCAGCGCCACCTAGCAAACGCCTGCAGGATGCGGGACCGTGATCACTCACTTCTAAACCTAGACTCAAGTACAAAGACCTTTGTCTAAATCGAGATCCCTGTCATAATCCTTTGAGCCCGGACCTGTACGTGCAGCTGAACTCTTTCCCCAAACCTAAAGCTCGTCACACACTCGGACCTGATTTTACTCGTTAACTCGTACTGTCCCTGAACGCAAGTCTAAAACTAGACCTGAACTTAGGCTGAGGGGGGCCAATCGGAGGGGGGGTGTGTCTGTGCTCAAGGTCATGCTCCCAACCACTCTGCCAGGGCGTCCCGTCACGATTAGAGTGCCCGAGTTGCTCTTTGACTTTGCTTTCAAAGTTTCCTTGGAAATGAGGGTCCCCCCCCCCCGTACCGGAGTCATCAAGCTTAGCGGCGGCCCTGAAGTGTGTGTGTGTGTGTGTGTGTGTGTGTGTGAGACGTGTCGCTTCGCGTGTGTGACGTGTCGCTTCCTGTGTCCTCTCTAGTTTCTCACCCACCGACAGCAAATTCGCCACCTGCTCAGACGACGGCACCGTTCGTATTTGGGACTTCCAGCGCTGCCACGAGGAGCGCATCCTTCGAGGTAGTACAACCCCCATCACCACGTCCCTTGTTTTTGGTCTTTCTCTCTTCATTTTCCAAATACTCTTGTACTTTCAAGCGGGTGAAGGCCTCTTGTAAACTTGCGATGAAAGGTTTTTGTGTGTGTGTGTGCGTGCACAGGTCACGGTGCCGATGTGAAGTGCGTGGACTGGCACCCCACCAAAGGTCTGGTGGTATCCGGCAGCAAAGACAGTCAGCAGCCAATCAAGTTCTGGGACCCAAAGACCGGACAGAGTCTTGCAACCCTGTGAGTCCCAAGTTCTTTCCCTTCAGCTTTACCAAAATGGGGAAGAGGGGGGTGATGTTCCCTCTCCCGACTCGGCTCGCTATCATGATTTAGCGAATCACATCAAGTGCTGTCCGCACACAGCCATCCAGCCAGCCCTCTATTGCGTAATCTATTTTTGTGTTTGAAGAAAAGACAAAAATGAAACCCTTTGTCTGCTGGCTGTCACGCGTCAATGAACAAAGAGGTGCTATTTGTTGTCCGCGAGCAATTTGCAGCCATTGAGCATACTCGACTTTGACCTCCTCAGCCACGCCCACAAGAACACAGTGATGGAGGTGAAGTGGAACAGTAACGGCAACTGGCTGCTGACGGCGTCGCGCGACCACCTCTGCAAGCTCTTTGACATCCGCAACCTGAAGGAAGAGCTGCAGGTGTTCCGGGGTCACAAGAAGGAAGCCACGGGTGAGCCGCCGCCCAAATCGCCCGTCGCAAAGTTGAGCGTAATCGAAGCGAGCCATCTTTCACCGTTTGACCATTGGTGGCCATCTTTGAAGAGAAGGGCGAGCTCGGGCCACGGTTCTCTTGGTGCGACTAACTGGAGTACTTTTGCTTTTCCCAGCGGTGGCCTGGCATCCCATCCACGAGGGGCTATTTGCCAGCGGAGGCTCGGACGGCTCTTTGCTCTTCTGGAATGCTGGGTAGGGAGCGTGCCTGGGATCGCCTTCCCGATCGTCCGGTCCAAGTCCGAGCGCGTCATTTACGTTGCGCTTTTCGACATCAGGGTGGAGAAGGAAGTGGGTGGCATGGAGATGGCGCATGAGGGAATGATTTGGAGTTTGGCCTGGCACCCGCTCGGTCACATCCTCTGTTCGGGATCCAACGACCACACCAGGTAGCGTCCACTGCCTCACGCTTACATGTGGAGAACAAAGAAAACAAAAAGTGTTGACTTTGATGGACTGGTTGGGAACCGCCGGTAGTTTTCCATTTCATGTCTCCAACCTAATAGCGCTGTCGCACTCTGAGTAGCCAGGCCAAAGTCACAGTGTGCTCCGTGTTTGTTAGTAAATTCTGGACCAGGAATCGTCCCGGCGACAAAATGAGGGACCGCTACAACCTCAACCTTCTACCCGGCATGTCGGAGGACGGCGTGGACTACGGTCAGTTACGTGACACGACGCATTAAAAAGCAAATTATATCAAATTAAAAGCAGCAGAGACCCGCTGCAAATAGCCCAAATCAGAAAAGAATTGAATCAAAGTGATGAGGAGCTGTCACAGTAATCTACGCATGTGGTGACAGATGACTTGGAGCCAAACAGCATGGCCGCCATCCCCGGAATGGGAATTCCCGAGCAGCTGAAGATCGCCATGGAGCAGGAACAGACGCGTAAGTAGTCTTTACGACAAACTGCGTCAAACAAAAGCTAAGATACTGCAATTGTGTCCAGATAAAGAGGCGGGGCCAGAAGAGATGTCCATCCCGGGACTGGATTGGGGCATGGATGAGGTGATGGGCAGGGACAACAAGAGGGTCCCGCAGAAGAAGGTCCCCTACGCCAAACCCATCCCAGCACAGTTCCAGCAGGTCAGCTCGTGCTTATACACAACCCGATTGTCGCCAGCTTCCGACTCCGGGAAACCCGACCCACCGTCTTCTCCGTAGGCCTGGGCGGAGAATAAAGTTCCCTCCATGCCCCCGTCTGGAGACGGCCCCAAAGAGCGCAAGGCGGAGCCCAAAGGAGACAGCAAGAAGAGAAGTCAGGTGGAGCTGGAGCAGGAAATGGCGGCGTTGCAGTACACCAACCCCAAACTACTGGAGGTGAGACGTGGGCCACGCGTGATGCGGGCCACGAGTGCCACGTCGCCAGCTAATCAGCTGCTCTCTTTTAGCAGCAGATGAAGATGGATCGCATGAACCAGATGAGCTCGGACGGCTCCCAGCAGGGCCCCGGGCCCCCCTACTCTGGTCCCGCAGTGCAGCAGAACTTTGCTCCTCCCCAGTCCAATCACATGGGGCCCCCCCACATGGGGCCTTCATTCATGCCCTCCGCTCAGATGGGCACGTCGTCCGGGCACGGGCAGGCCATGATGGGCCCGCCAGACATGCAGAGACACACCTCCTCTTCCAGGAACATGGGCGCTCAGGGACCGCACAACTTGGGCCCCGCAGCCAGAGGAGTGCCGGGCCCTCACGGGGGCATGATGGGACCTCCCGCCAGAGGAATGGGGGCACGGGATCTACAGGGGCCTCCCCCTCAAGGGGGCATGATGCCGCCTCCTCAAGGAAACATGATGGGACCTCAGGGGGGCATGATGGGACCCCCATCCAGGACACATAACTTCGGGATGCATGGGCCTCATCCAGGAAACATGCAGGCGCCACCTTACATGCAGCACCAGGTAAGTGTGTTGTCATCACGCCTGGTCCCATGGTCCTCCTGACTCATGCTCTTTGGTGCTCACAGGCCCAGACTTCAGGTCCCCCCATCCACGGGAGGGGCCAGCAGGGCCCCAGCAACAAAGGTGAGCCGCAGTCTTGGCTGTCAAAAAAATATTTCTTGTGATCATAGTGGAATTGATGATACGGAAGCAGCACGTGTTCCTCTGTCAAAAACTGTAAAAGCACCGTGTCCCACACAGTCTCTTGAGTATCCTTGTTGTGTCTCTTTCGCCCTCCCTCAGACGCCCGGGGGCCGGCCCCCAACCACCACATGGGCCCCCAGGACCGCCAAGGCGGCGGGGGGCACGAGCACTTCTGGGGAGACGGACAGCACAAACCGCAGGATTTCGACGGGGGCCATGACTTCCACAGCCGTGGGGAGGAGGCCTGGAGACCCGGATCCGCTTTTCCGGGGGCGGCAGGACACCGGGTCGGGGCGGGTCTCCGAACAGGCGGGGCCGCAGCCAACTGGGGTTCCGAAGAACGCGCCCCCCGGGACTTGGGAGAGTTTAGAGGGCGGCGAGACGACAGGTAAGCCAGACTCGTCTTCTCTTGGGCAACCAGAGCGCCCAAACTGTCAATGGTTCAGGTTCAGAGGAGGCCCGGGACGGCCCGGAGGTCGAGGCTACTCTGAGGACTACGCGGGCCAGGAGGAAGGTTTTGACGCCCTCGAAGACGGGATGGGCTGGGACGCCGGGGTCAGGACCAGGCCTAGAGGTGGGGGCCCCCCACGAGGAGGTACTTTTATACTTGATTTACTATTGGGTTTCGGGGTCCGGGCTAGCCACGTGTGTTGATCGTGTGATCTATGATGCGTTGAGGTCCCGACGGCTACCGCGACGGACTCTCCCTACACGACAGCGCATCCCCGGCGGGCCGTGAGCGGTCGCTGTCCCTGCAAGGCATGGACATGGCCTCGCTGCCGCCGCGGAAACGACCCTGGCAGGATGGCCCGGGAACGGTCGACCCCCGAGAACGAGACACGCCGGGTGCAGACGCAGGTCACCTTTGTTTGTGTGACATTTGAAAGATTTAAAAATGCTTGACACAATTTGGTGCTTGTATTGAAAGCATGTGTGGCAGGGTTTGAAAGAATAACAAAGCACGTATGTTTTCTCGCCCACCACACACCACCCCGCAGGTCGATCTCTTCAGCGGGACGACGGCTACGGGCGTGGCGCACGGGGTGGCTGGGGGCCTGGCCTCAGGAGAGGGGGACCCCCCTTGCGAGGCGCGCCGAGGGGCCGTGGGCGCTAGACAGCTTCATGGGCTGCTAATCTTTCCTCATTTTTTTGTATGAAATTTCTATGTTTTGTCTTTTCACTGACTGGACAATAAATACCCACGCGGAAGCTTTGAATCCTGCTCAAATATCTGATTGTTGTTTTCGGATCAATGCGCGCGAAGGATTGTGAACCAGCAAGAAACATGGACGACGACGACGCCCTCCACCACCACCACTACTACTACTATTACCAAACGATTGGGAAACATTGTTCAGTTGAGTTTTTTTTTCCCATTGCAATTATAATGGGAATTATTCCACTGAAAACAATTTAATGCAAATATAGACAGGCTGTGATTCAGGTTCTGAAAAGCACATTTATTTAATATAGACACTTGTTAAATAAAAAACAAAAGTACCCCACTTAAAGTAAAGCTACAGTTTAGTGGTGTTTGATTTATGGCAAAACGTCAAGTTTAATTTGTAGGTGTTGAATTGCATTTTTATTTCAGCGAGTCTTTCTGGTCCTCTAATACCAAGTCAGCGTTCAGGCCCGCAGGCATGAAGCCAAAAGTCAGGGTCCGCTTTGTCCAAGGTTGCTTTGGCTCTGCAAAAGGCACATGACCGGTGATGACGTCATCAGTTCTCGGACCGACCGACGGCCCCGGCTCAGATAGCCATGCTTTTCCCAGTCACAGTCCGTTTGAGGGCGGACGCGGCAACGCCGCCCACGAAGCGGATCCCGGCGCTGCCTCCAGGGAGCAGCGACACCACGTAGCCGACGAGCGCGGCCACTTGTGCGGCAGCCCCGAACGCCGTCAACACAGTGCTGTGCAGGCTCAGCGCGGCATACAACGTCCCTCCGAGGGCGCACAGGTACACGACGGCTCCGGGCGAGCCGGGCAGGCCAGCCACTAGCCGGCCGGGTCCACGCAGAACCGCTGCAGCCGCGATGGCGAAGGCCGAGCCCAGCGACCACAACAGCGCAAACTTGCGGGCGTAAATGAGCAGCAGGGGCGCGTACAGAGCCGAAAGGCCGAAGCACAGCGCTGACAGGGCAGCAAACATCCCAGAGATGGCCAACCGCTGGCGGCGACTCACGCCTGGCATGCACGGGTCCGGCTCGGCTGACCACGGCCAACTCCCGCCGGAGCTTGGAACCGCCGAGGCATTGCCGCCGCCGGACCACGGGCTGGACCAGCGTCCGAACCAACTTCCGGGGACCGGCTCCGGCTCGCCGAGCTCCACTGCGGTGCTGCCGCCGGACTGCGACGACGGGGCGCCGGTCTTGCCTCTGGACTGTGACAAATACTCTTGCAGCTGCCGGTTCAATTCCGCCATGACGACAACACTCCGAGTCCCAGCGCCTCTGCTAACATGCTAACTAAAACGCTAACAGCGCTCTGTTTCCGTCTCCTCGCCCGCTTCTTCTTCTTCGTGAGCTCGTTTGTCACACGATCAGCTTTTGAGCGACCGCGGCCGGATGGCAGAAAAATGACACATGAGCATTTTGGACGTCCTCATGCATTTATGTCTCCTGCTGGTCCCAAAAAACCTGCAAGAGATGCAGATGAGGTCATTTCAACCAGTGCCCCAAGGCACAGAGGTCAGGTGACAACAAAGGTTCTTGGGACGCTTGGAAGAGGCAAGAGGAAGAAAAAAAACTTTGAGGGGGCGGCCCAGACTGAAATACGAATGTTTCATTGGTTGTGTGGGGGAATCAAACGAGTATGGCAAAAGGAATGAGGGAAGGATGAGGTGGAAGGTGGTCTTGTCGTGGTTGTTTTGGAGCTCCTCCGCCGTGCAACGCCGACCCTCCCGACGTGTTGCGTTCGAGTTCCTTTCGTCGCGTTGGCTTCTGATGACCTTGATGCGTTCCGCCGACGTCGTGGGTCCCTCGCGTGCGCCGATTGGCCTCTCGCTCAGGAAACGTTTCCTTTTATAGCAAACGCTGCACCGAGGGGCCACACTTCCGGGTCGTCGGCATGTAGGATCACCTGGACGCGCTAAAAACCAACCCGTTCGAAACCTCCACCGATCCCGCGCCGATCGGCGAAGGTGAGTACCGCGCTGGAGACGGGAGTCGGGGTCTCGGTCTCGTTCAAGCTCTCTGCGGGTCTGGGTGGATCGCGCCAGTCGAGACTCGTCACATCAGGTCTTGTTGAGACTCGATTGTCAAGTTCCGAGTGGAGGCGTCGCACTTTGTGCACGCTCTAAAAGTAGCGATTTGTAGATGGAGCTAAAAGTTGCGGTCCGTGATTCCCCGATCAGCATCAGGAACGCAGACGAACACTTCCGGTTGCAGTCTAACAGTCTGCAACTCGGCGGCCACTTCTTTAGGGACACCAGCACTTCCCTTCTATATTGTGACGACCGACTTTTAGGAGCTGCTGGTTAACAAGCCATTTTACTATGGAGTGAGTTGTAAAATGGCTTCGTCGTTGCGTCCTGTTTAGCGGAATAAAATTAGTGCAAAAAAACATGTTTTTTTTTTTGGGTACTTTTGTGAATACACAAACTGAACAGTGGGTTGTGTTAAATTCTATTTTATCATTCAAAATAAGTTTAAAAACTTTGTTGGAAATCCTAAATTAAGATGTAGCCAAAGGTCAAATAATACTTTTGCTGTACGTGATACTGAACATCATTATTATAGACTTGACATAATTCAAATTTGGCATTTTTTCATTAGCCCCCAAATCGGAAGAACAGGTGCTCCAATGATGTAAAAAAAAAAAAGACTCGAGATGTCATGTGCCGAGATGCGACTCAAGACGAGTCAGCTCGCCTTCCTCGCACGTCATCACTTCCTCTTGTCACTCGTGTGCGTGTGCACGCGTCCTCAGTGCCACTATTTGCTGCAAAGTGTGCCCGTGCACGCTGCCAGTCCCGCCAATAAGACGCCGCTACTTTGTGCTGCCGCGCAACTTGCGTCAAAAACAAGCCGAAGTCAGCTGACACGCTCGCGCGGATAAGATGATCGAAATAAATGTTGCACGCATCACGTTAGACCGAAATCTTTTTCTCTCAGCATTTTCTTGAAGGTTTTGTATGCGCGAGAATGGGCAACTTGATCAAAGTGCTGAGTAGAGACATCGACAGCAACGCCGGAAACTTCTTCTTGGACTTTGAGAGTAAGACGCGCGCGCGCACGCACCCGCACAAATGACAATATGAGCGCGCACATGCAGTGCCAGTCGAGTAATGTGTCCACTTGTGCAGATGCGGAGGCATCGAGCTCCGAGAAGGAGGTTTGGGAGAAGGTGAACAAGGTGCTGACGGAGGCTCAGGTAATCCTGGACGAGCTGCAGGCCTACACGGGGGCAGGCGAGCAGATCCGACTGGTAAGATCCAAACCCGCCCCCCCCTCCGCGGACGTGCACATGTGTCAGTGCATTGTGAGCGCGCCTGTTTGCGTGCGCACAGGCCATCCAGAGTCCAGGCGAGAAGGGCGCTCAGGAGAGGGCCTGGTCTGCCGTTCTTCCTCTCGTGGCGAAACTCAAACGTTTCTATGAGTTCTCCCACAAACTCGGTAAATCTTTTCCCAACGCTTCTTCCGTTCTGCCCTCGGTGTTTTGGCTCCCTCCATCACTCATTTTGCTTGCCCATCCCTCATTCCTTCAACGCTTTCCCGGCGTGTCTCCAGAGGGGAGTCTGCACCAGTTGCTGGAGGTCCTGACCGGCTCCGAAGCCCCGCCCACCCAGCAGCTGGAGAACAAACAGGCGCTGGCCAGGCAGTTTGCGCTCATCCTGCACTTCACGCTGAGATTTGACGAGCTCAAGGTTGGACGGCGCCTTCAACCCCCCCCTCTCCACCTTCCTCATGCTTCCTTCTTGAGTCACCCTCATCCTCATCTTCTTCTTGCTCTCGATGATCCTCGTGGTGCCTCCGCCGGTTGCAGATGACCATCCCAGCCATCCAGAATGACTTCAGTTACTACAGACGCACCATCAGCCGCATGCGTATCAACAACCTGAGCGTAAGAAGCGCACACATGTTGCGCCTCGCCGTCATTGTTGATGTGCGCCCGTCCTTCAGGGCGACGCAGATGCCGAGGTCAACAACGAGCTGGCCAATCGTATGTCCCTGTTCTACGCCAGCGCCACACCCATGTTGAAGACGCTGAGCGACGCCACCATCAAGTTCGTCACCGATGTCAGTAGGCGCCGACGCGATCATACCCGCGGTGTCATTGTCGTCGGCATGTGAAAAATGAGACGGGGGTCCGCAAACGGTCCCGGTTGACGACGTTCCCGTGCGCTGTTTGTAACTTCTATGCTGCCCTGCGGGGGGCGCTGTTTTGTGACACGCAGAATCCCCAAGTTCCCGTCGACAACACCACTGACTGTCTGAGCACCATGGCCGGCGTCTGCAAAGTCATGCTGGAAACACCGTGAGGCCCACAACGCAACGGCGAAACATCGGCGAGGCAAGGGCGGGGCATCGTCGCCTCAGCCCCGCCTCGCCCCGCCAACTTTGGAAAATGAACCCACGGTCCTTTGCAGAGAGTACAGAAGTCGTTTCACCAGTGAGGAGACGCTGCTCTTTTGTTTGCGCGTGATGGTGGGCGTCATCATCCTCTACGACCACGTGCACCCGGCCGGAGCTTTCGTCAAGACCTCCAACATCGACGTAAGAGCGCCGTGCAGCACTCACACTGGAGCAAGAGGAGCAGGCCAATGACTGCGTTGTTCCATGCTTGCTTGCGTGCAGGTGAAAGGTTGCGTCCGGGTGCTGCGGGAGCAGCCGGCGAGTAGCGTGCGAGCTCTGCTAGATGCGCTCAGGTCACAATTTGAGCTTCGGCGACTTGACGCCCGCTAGCTTGCCCGTCGGCCGACGTGTTGACATGTTGACCTCCGCAGGTACACCACCAAGCATCTGAACGACGAGGCCACGCCCAAACACATCAGGAACATGCTGAGCGTCAATTGAACAAGAGCGCCCCCTGCTGCTCGTCCTCTGCATTTCAGCACAACTCCTGAGCTTTCTGGTTTGATTCCCTCCTCCTTTGGTCTTAACGGTTCCTACTCTACCTCTCCTGTCGCCATTGTTACTCACACGTGGGTGTGACTGGCGCGGGTGGACTTCACTGGAAGCTAATGTTAGCCTTGGCTAGCAGCCAACGTCAAGATCAGAGCGATGGTCTCGGACGCGAGGGCCGGCTCAACCTGCAACTCGATTTTTCTTACTCAGTTTTTCATGTAAAGTTGTGCTTACTTTTCGGCTCCATAAAGTTTTGGATGTACTTTTGCTCGATAAAGTTTTATCTGTATTTTTGTTGGCTCTTATTGTCTGAGTGAGTGGCAATGGACTGGCGCGGCACACATGGACCAGTAAAGGCCAGACAGAAAAAAATTTCTTCGTTTGAAATTAAAAGTACAACATTGATTGTCCTTATTTATTTGTACGATCCAGCTTTTCCAAAGGTGACCATTCTGTTTCCGCCACGGACGGACGGACGGAGTGGATTCAAGGATGGAGGGCCATAAGATGATGGGTTGGGACTGAACGAGCATTTTTTTTTTTTCCGAAGCCCCCAGGGACACGTGCATGTGTGGGCGTGTGTGCTCAGGGTGAGGCGTTGGCATGGTAACTGGCTGGGTTGTGAGCATGTTGACTGGACTTGTGGGAGCAGGAAATTAGTGTGTGTGCATGCGTAAGCGTGAGTAAATGTGACTGTGTGTCGAGTCAGGGTACGGATTGGGGGGGGCTTTCCCACTCACACGCATACACACACGTAGTGTATTACACAAAGATCATCTAACTTGACCACTGCTTGGTCCGTTCCCCATCGGCCCCTGCCGGAGTGCCACGGGCCGCTCAGATAGAGGCGCAGAACACGACCTGGGCTCCGTTCGTGTTTGTTTGACTCCAGGCTGCGCTCATGCAGACATGTTAGGGACTTGAAGGTGTTGTAATAAAACAACGCCCAGCAAACACTCATGCTAGACTGTCTGTCACTATGGCCGGCCTGCCCTGACATGCTGCAGTCATGCGCACACACACACACACACAAAGTTTTTAAAAGCAGAGCGTGTGTGACTTTGAGGAGGACTTATAGGCGCGGCGTGAAGAAGTCGACATGAGGATTTCAATCTTTGCACTTTTCTTAGCGCTTGGTGTCGTCGCGGCTACCGAAAGTAAGTCACTTTGTGAGTGTAATGACCACAGCCACGTTTGAGCGATTACAACTTGACCCTTGACCTTTTGGCTGACTTAGACTTTGCCGTTGTTTTGTCGCCGAGTGAACTTGCTTTAGCTTCGGGCTGCACTTTGAGCTTGGCATTCACAGATACGAACCGATACGAGAATGAATACTTTGATTAGAGTACTTACAGTCCGCTTTGCTTTTGTCGCTTTCATTTACTTTGAAATACTTCCACACGGCCGACATTATTACTTCACTCGCTCTCGTTGTGTGCTCGCTTGACTGTCACTTTGCCGCAGGAGGCGCTGCTGTAAATGTATTAATGCGGTATCGGCTTCTGGTATCCGCTCCAGTGTCGTGAGTACGAGTACGAAACTGTGGTATCGACCCGATACCCGATACCCGATACCAGTGCATCCTTACTTTGAACCTCATGTGAGCTCGTCCACATTTTGGACATTTCAAGGAGAGGTCATCGGTGTTCTCGCGCTGCTCGCAATCACGGCAGTATTTCGAGTTAATGTGTAAAGCTGCTCAAGGTAGCCTGTCCAAAAGTCAAAAGTGAAGAAGAGAAGTGGAATCTAACTCAAGCGGCGCTAATAAAAAGCTAGGAGCTCGGCGGACAGTCGAGGCAACCACCGTCAGCGGGTCCCAACCATGACCATGTTCCTCCAGGTTCTGTGAGCGACGGATGTGACGGCCAGGGGCACTGCACCTGCAAAGAAGGAGGACCCTCAGGATGTTCACCCAGGTGCAAAAAGAAAAAGTTGATCATTCACCAAAGCGGTCTTCTCTTACTACCGCTCGTTGTCGTTCTCCTTCGCAGAGGCCGACGACGGGAACGCCGAGAGGCTTCGGCCTTCTGTTTCTGTTACGGCCACAGCGACCAATGTTCCCCTCAGCGGACGTACAGCGTCCACAACATCTGGTCGGGCTTTGAGCATGGTAGGCTTTGCTAAGCAATGTCTCCAGGAAAGAAGGCCACTGAACGCTTCGATCCGCAGGTCCCGACGGTTGGAAGGCGGCCACCGTTCACGGGGTCACCCCGAAGGACGTGCACTCCCGCTGGTCCCCCAAGTATGAGGACGTGGAGGTGATCTCCACAAACGGTCTGCCCGTCTATCTGCATGCGCCAGGTACGGATAGACCCGAGCCCCTTGGGCCGAAGCCTCGCCCGTCCTAAACACTTCCTGTCCTGAAGTTTCGTCTTTGGCGCAGCTTCTTTCCTGGGCGACAGGTTGCTGAGTTACGGTCGCAACTTGTCCTTCTCGCTGCGTCTGGACCGTGGCGTCCGGCATCCGTCCATCGACGACGTCATCCTAGAAGGATCCGGTCTCCGGGTCTCAGCCTCATTGGGCGACTTGCGCTCTGTCCTTCCCTGCGGACAGAAGATCAACTACACTTTCAGGTGGGAATCCCTCCAGCTCGTCCCGGGTTGGGTCGAGTTCCGTTCCGATCGGGGAGAAGCGTCAACAACATTCCTGGCGCTCCAGCAAGTAGAAACAAAGCAGGAATCCGCGGCGCTCACCTGTTTATCTCTCACCAAGCCTTTTAAATGAAAGCTCATCTTCCTTTTCTTCTTCTTTGTGACAAAAGACGTGAGACTTGATTTGCAACTCGGGGAAAAGGGGGTGTGGTCAAACGCATAGGTCGGCAGTGAGGACGTAGACATTGGACGTTTGAATGACACCGTGTCGCGCTCTCTTGGGTCAGATTGGACGAGCAGCCGAGCAGCAACTGGCGCCCTCAGCTCACCTCTTTCCAGTTCCAGACTCTGCTCCAGAACCTGAGCGCCATCAAAATACGGGCCACCTTCGGCGACAGAGGTGAGCTCCAACCCGTGCGTCCCGGACGCGGCGTCGTTCTCTTAAGCTGCAATTTGTCTCCAGGCCGCGGTTACCTTGACAACGTCCAATTGGTCTCGGCGAGGCGAAGGGACGGTGTTCCGGCCCACTGGGTACGGACCTGCGTCTGTCCGCCGGGCTATGAGGGCGACTTTTGCCAGCGATGCTCGTCGGGTTTCAAACGCAAACATGCAGTGGACGGCGCGTTCAGCACCTGCGAGCCCTGCGCCTGCAGGGGGGGCGACTGCGACCCGCAAACGGGCGACTGCTATCCTGCAGACGACACGCAGACCTGCTCGGATGGCTTCTACTGGGACTTCTGGATTCGCCGCTGCATCCCCTGCCCCTGTGCCGTGGGAATCTCGTGCTCGTCGCTTCCTGGCTCCACGCAGCCGCAGTGTCACGAAAGCTGTCCGCCCGGAACCACAGGTGGGTCCGCCTTGAGACAAAACAGGATGTAATGGGACCACTCTACGTGGCATCACGGGGACGTGAACTTCCTTTGGACCCCATCCACTCATTGAAGGTCGGTTTTGTGTTTGTGTTCAGGCCTACGCTGCGACCAGTGTCAAGAAGGTTTTTACGGATCGCCAGGAGGGGGCGCCGCAGGCTGGCAGCCGTGCCAACCTTGCCAGTGCAACGGCCACATTGACGTCGGCGTGGCGGGAAGTTGCGATCGAATCAGCGGCGAGTGTCTCAAGTGTGTCAACAACACAACGGGTCGCCGCTGCGAGGTCTGCTTGCCAAACTTTTATCGCCGCCACCCGGCCGAAGCCTGCAGACGTAAGCCACCTTTGCCGAGTTGACACGCTGGCGATACGTCGACGGTCACGAGAGCTTTGCCCGTTTTTCCATCTGCACAGCATGCGACTGCAATCTTCGGGGCTCCGAGTCGGCGCAGTGCGACCTCGACGGTCGCTGTCGCTGCCGAACAGGTTTCGAGGGTCCGAAATGTCAGGCGGCGGGGCAGCGGGATTGTCCCACCTGTTTCAGCGGACCCAAAGTTAAGGTGAGTCATCGGGTCGTTCTCGTCCCGCAAGTCACGTCCGGCCGTCTTTACTAATGAGCGCCTCGCAGATGGAGGAATTGGCCTTCAAACTTCGGCGGTTGGAAGAGGCCAACTCTCAGATGGGTAGCGGACAAGGTACTAGCAACATTGGCAATGCAGAAGCTGTGCTAAGTGCGGCCGAGAAGCTGACAGACAACCTGGAGGGAGACATGGAGCGGATGGCAGGTGGGTCGTCTCTTGCCGAGAACATTTGGACCGGTCGTGAGAGGTCGGGCTTTGTCCAAGTCTCACTTGAGATGTTCAACAGACTTGGAAAAACAGCTGCGGGACAGTCTCAAGTCCATCAACCGCACTCGCCTGGCCGAGGAACAAGACATCCAGAACGTGGCCGAAGCCGCCGGTGATATCCGACGACGCCAGCAGACTTTTGTGACCAAAGCGGATCAGCTTTGGGATTTCATGGAGGATATGAAACGCAAACTGGACGAGGGCAAGGCAGGACTTCGCTCAGCTGTAAGACCTTTGGCCGCGTCGTTGCGTTTGCATCGATGCAAGTGGGCAGAGTGGTGGGCTGACACGAAGGGACAATGAAGATGACGAGAGTAAATCTTATTCTCCCGGCTTCTTCAGGAGCTTCCGGCGGGAGATGCGCCTATGCTTCCAAACACGCTCTCCTCATTGGCGCAGGCAGCGACAAGCTTGGCTGATAAGTACGTGCACCAAACACTCATCGACAACATCGTGGCTGACCTACTTGCTTATTTAAATCTGCATCTGTCAGACATCAGACCAAGGCGACAGCGGTGGAGAGCACTGCCAACGAGGCTCTTGGCGACTCGAAGAAAAGTCTGGAGCTGGTCCAGAGTCTTCTCGGCAAAGGGAACAATGTCAAAGACTTGATTGGAGGAGCTAAAACTCTGTACGTCGGTCTTTTGCTCTTTCGAGACTTAAACAGGGAGCAGCGTCTCATTTTGCTCCGTACGCTCCTTAGTTACGACGGGATGGTGCCACGGGTCAAGACTTTGGAAAACCGGGCCGTCCGCTTGGGCAACGAGGCCGTGGATGAGAGCAACAGGGCCAACGGCATGCTGGGAGACATCAAGAAGATGGTCGGAGAAATCCCGCCCGCCCTGACGGTCAGTCAATTGGAGTCAAAGTATCCATTTTATGACTTGAAGTCCCTTAGCATCCTAACGCGTCGTTGCTCTCAGGGGGACACGGACGCTATGGCGGCCAAGCTGGACCTCCTGAGGAAGACAGTGGACGGGAATGTGGCTGGCTTCACGGCGTTGCGCGACGACATCGGGCGGGACACGGTGGCCGCCCGGGACCTGCTGGAGCAAGGCAGGAATGCCATACAGGTAGGCAGGCGAGCATTGCACCAACTCACGTCATGGTCCTGATTGGCCAGCGTATCAGCAAACGGGGCCCTCTGCCTAGGCTTACTGTTTTGTCCTCGAAATCGCCAGCTAGTAGATTGTGAGCTTGACCCTCGCAGGATATTGACACGCTGACAGGCCGAGTGGATGCCGCCGATGCCGACACCAAGGGGGCGATGCAGCGCATCACCAGCAACACCAATCAACTGGATGCCGCCCTCGGTACTCTGAGAGGTAAAACAAAAAAAATCACACGCGCAGAAACAAGTCGCCTCAGTTCTATCCCAAAGTCTTCACCGTCCTCAAAATCTTGTCCCTCCTCAGGCTTTGACCAGCAGATCGCCGACAACCAAGCTCTGGCGGACGCTGCCATCAAACGACTTCCTGCCATCAACGCAACCATACAGCAGGCTGCCAAGAACAATGCGAAGACTCGAGTCCTGCTGGACGCCGTGTCCGCCGACTCCGACGGGGCCATGGCGTCCATCAACCAGCTGGAGAACCTGATCCCCGGTCTGGAGGTGCGTAGCATAAAGTGCTGGCGTCGAAGCTAAGCTAAGATTCAAGACTTTTTCTCAATTTCCTCTTTCTGTGGCTAACATTCAGAGAATGATGATGAACAGAATTACATTTTGATAGGTCAAAGCAGAGAACGTTCACCTTTCCAAGAAAGTGATGAAAAATGTTTGACCCTCTAGGGAGAGATCAATTTGGCACCGCAACTCGGGAGCGACATCATCAAATTTAACGACGGCACCAAGAGACTGCAAGTGCTGGCGGGTGACATCGCCGCAGACGTCTTGGGCGAGCTGGACGACGCCAGGAACCTGGAAGTGGACGCCGCGCAGGTGAGACAACAGCCACCGGAAAGGCAGCGACAGTAAAGTGACGCCTGCGTTTGAACTGCCCGCAGGCCGGTGATGCCGCCGGCAGCGCCCTGAGGAACGCCAAACAGGCCAGAGACGACATAGGAAAATTGCTGCGGGACATCGCCAGTGGGCTGGCCGCCGTCGGTAAGAAACGCACTCAACCTGTTTTTGATAAAGCACTAACGACATTTTGAAAATGAGAACTTCGCTGGAAACTTTGACCTCCTTGCCATTCCACAGACCAACCGGGAACGTTGGACCCGCTCCGCCTTAAGGAGCTGGAGGATTCGGTGGCGGCGGGCCGCCGGGACGTGGAGACGAAACTGGAGCCTCAGCTGAGGGATGCAATAGAGCGTGAGATGGCGCAGCGCCGCCGGCTGGCCGTCTTGGACGGGGACATTGACACCATCTTGTGGGACATTGCCAACCTGGAGGAGATCTTGAAGACCGTGCCCAGCGGATGCTTCAACAGCCCCCCCATTGAAAAGGCCTGACACGACTTCACCACACCTGGCCCCACCCGTCGCTTTTTCAGACGACGTTCGGTGGTGGAAGCTCCTCCCCTTTTCGTAGCCACACACATACATGTGTGCACATTCTCGTGTGCTCAAGTCTCCATTTTGTTTGCCCCCATTTCTTTTGTTGCGCAACCAACTATGGGCTGATTGGCCACCAAAGGTTGCAAAGACCATTCAAGAAGACCAGCTTCCTCGGATGCTCCCGTTTTTGTCTCTTCTGACACCTCTAATCACAAAAGACCGAGTGAAGGCATTTGATGGCGCCGCGAATGATTTCTGGACAGCTCGAAATATGCTTTGAATTTGCTGGGGAGCAGCAAATATTGCTTTTGGAGATGCGGCCATTCTGCCGAGAGCCAAAGGACACGCACTGACGCTTGCCACGAGGTTCCTATTTGTCTATTTTGAGAATAACAACAACACGCCCAAAGCTCTGCTGCTGAAGCGTGAGCCGATCGATTGTCAAGTGATGAATACCGTCGGTGTGGAATGGAATTAAAGGCTGCAGACCCAAATGCTAGTTTTGTCTTGAAGTTTAATAAATCCATCAAAGTCATGCCACAAGCACAAGCGGAGTGTCAACATGCTGCACGCTCAACACCAACACGGACAAGCACGCTTTGCTTTCAAAAGCCAACCCGTCGCTTCCACCCTGTTTAGGAAAAACACATTCTTGCCCAGAATTCCCCCCCCCCCAGACTGGTTGCCATGGCAATGAAAAGGCTCACTGTCACTCGAGCGGTAGGGATGAAGGCAGAGCCACTCCTGAAATTGTACACTTTTACGCTGGCTGTAAAAACAAACAACAAAAGGTATCCAAATAGAAGTTGCCTTGAGACCAGGCCGGGAAGGAAAAACACAACATGACTCCCGTCAGGAGCAAAGTGAATGGGCAAAGTGCAGTACCAGGTCGTGCCACAACACGGAGGGGCAGCGATGAGCTCTACTCCAAGACTTCCGCCGTAATTAAGAGCAAGAAGAAGCAAAGAAGCTCTTGAGTGTTATTTGAATGCGCCGTTTGGAGGCTCGACCGCTCCGTTTGTGTTAGCTGAGCTTTAAATTTCAAACCAAACGTGTTCAATGGGAATATTTCAGCCGCCTCAACCGACCTTTACTGATCTGCCCGGACGTTGTTTTGGGAGCTTTTGCGTTCAACGTTAGCGTGAACTTTGCTCAGACCGAATCATCTATGGTTGGGTCGGCCGCGTTACGATTTAAGTGCAAAATGTGGCGTTGCCTTCACTCCTATTTGTCACCCAGTCAAGCCTACCCTGCCTCTGTTGTGGAGAACATGCAGAAAAGTTGGTGAACGCGTCCAAGGACACGGGGGGCGGGCCAAAAAATGTTTTGGAGTCTCCGGTGCGATGCGGGCGGGTGGGTGTGTTAATGGCCCAAGTGGCGCGGTCGGCGGGGAGACGTGTTAGCGGACGCCGGCTAGCACACGCGTGCTAGGGCAGTCTCTATCCCGAGGCCTTGATGTAGAGCTGCGTGTTGAGGATGTAGTCGATGACGGGCTGACACAGATAGTCCACCACGTGGCCGTCGCCATGCTGCAACGCCAGCCTGCGCACAACAGCCACAGACACGTAACAACAACCAGTACAGGCGCAATACGCGGAATTAGCGTTAGGCCCGATGTCGTTCTGACAACAACCGACTCCCTTCTCGCCTTCACATATATTCGTCCGTTTGGCTCACCTGCTCTTGGTGGAGCTGACCTGCGCCATGGGATGCTCGCCGTTGTCCTCGACCACCACAATGTTGTCCTGAGAGAGGGTAGACGACGACGGGTCAGAAAATGGCGGCTGAACCCGGGACACGAGAGCCAACCTGGTGTTTGCGCAAAACCGGCGACTGCTTCATGATGCGCTCTGTGTTGGCGCCGTCACGAGGAACCACCACCAAGCCGAAGTCGCCCACGATGACCTCCATCTGAAAACGCACACACACACGCTCGTTGACCTTCGCTCGACTCAACATGTGATCTGAAGAACTCTTTTATGCGGGCGGTGGCGGAAAAGACGGGTAGGAAGGGTGGGGGGTGCTTACATCACTGTCCTTCCACAGGCCAGGGATGCAGAAGGATTCCAGGAGGTCACTTCCACACAGGAGCAAGATGCGCAACTCTACGCGCCACAGACAAAGGGAGGCAGCAAGGAAGGAAGGAAGGAAGGACGGGAGGGAGGAAGGAATGAGACACGCCCTCAGTCGAGCACCCCTCGTACACGCGTCGCGCCGCCGCCACTCACCGATCTCCTCATACGTCAGGCTGGGTCCCAAGTTGGCGTTTTCATCTAAGGCCATCAAGGTGAAGAAAGTCAACGACAAAGGCGCGCAAAACTGGGATGAGTGTTGGCCACACTCACCGATGAAGGCGAAGCGTTCCATGTGAGGACGCACGCAGCACACTTTGCCCAAACTCTCGCTCAGCTTCCCCAAAAGTTTCACTGTAAACCGCAAATTCCTCGTCACGGTCCTCGTTGCCATCGTTGCCGGCAGACTTACCCGAAGTGGCTTTGCGGTTCAGGTTGTTGCGGTTCTGGTAAAGCGGCGGAGTCTGCGTCTGCGGCTGACCGACGACGGGCGTGGACGACGGCGTGTTGACGTTGGACAGAATGCAACCCGTCACTCGCTAAGGAGGGCAAGGACAGCATTGGGAAGTCGGGAATTCCTGTGCCGAGGATGCTGGGTCTTAAAGGAAGCCTCACCTTCATCAGATCTCGGTGGTGCTCCAGGACGCTGCAGGTGGGCTGCCAAGTCTCCTGGTAACACTCCCAGGGGTCGACTCTGCGGCCGCAGGAGGAGCCTTTAAAGCGGGCTGCCGAGGCGGCGGCGGAGGCGGGCGACTCACCTGATCCAATCGGACGACTGCACGGCCAGCTGACACATGGTCAGACGATGCCTGCTGGACACCAGGCCCTGAGCGGCACACGATGACAATTTCAATTTGGCGCCATTGCGTCAACCCTCCCCAAAGGTCCCGACGGACGGCACGGCGACATCATGGCGGCAAATCTGCAGGTGTGCTAACCTGGCCTGTTCCGCCCCTCCCGTTGGGATTCAAGCTCCCTTCAGAAGCCCCCCCCCCCCCCACGTCCAGTCATCATCATCAACAACATGTTTCGTCCTACTCACAGCTTTCCCATACGAGTCGTGCACCGGCGAAATGATCCCTCCGATCACGATGAAACGTCCGCTTTTGTGGAGGTGCTCCCTTGCCTTTTCTGCACACGAACACACACAAAGTCAAAGACCCTCGACATCAAGTTACAGTGCGTTTGATTGGCTCTTTCTGAGCATTGCTTGTTTATGTTAATTTTGACAGCTTGCGCATCTTCTCATTTTCTAAGATGAAGATGAGGAGCTCGCCGTAATTATTGCTTTGTGGGCTGCGTCACATCACGGGCGGGGTTGGGGGTGCACGCTGGCTGGCGTTGTTTTCAAGGCCCATCTGCGTCGCTAGGTGCTGGCTGGCCTGAGCGCTCGCGGCGACAACGCAACGAGAAGGATGCTTTTCAGCACCGGGATGCTGGACAGCGACGAGCGCGGCCGGAACAGGCGAAAGCCGGTGGCCTGGGATAATTTTTTTTTTGGTGACGTCACAACGTGCCATTCCCACACAAAGGCTTACCGAACATATGGATGTGTCCCTTGGTGATGGGATTGAAGCTGCCACACGATAGCAAGATCACGTGACTTTTGTTGGTTTCTGGCATGGCTGATTCTGGTCGCGGTTCCGCTTCTGGTTCTTGCTTGTGGAGAGGCGGCAGACGATGCAGAGCGAGAGGCGAGGTCCCCTGGTCTGCGGCAGGATGATGGGGGAAGTGACGTCACCGCTTTCAAGAGACACCGAGCTGACGTAAACAAGGACGAGTGCAAAAGTTTTTTGTATTCATTCTCATCTTTAAACATGTATTTTTGATAGAAATTATCGCTGAATGGTGATTTGTCAAATGTGGAACATTATTGAATGCTATGGATTGGAATTCGGAGAATGTGCACCAAAAACAAGACAAAAAAGACACGTTTAATTAAAAGTAGCCATGCATTTATAAGACATGGATGTGGACGTTATGATATACATTTTTTATTTCGAACCCATGAGCTTATGGGGTGGTGGAGGCCACCCGAGAAGACAGAGCTCCCGCCCCCCGCGCGTGCAGGCAAGCAAACAGACTCGCTTGCAAAAATGTGACGTCCATTGGCTGGGATAAATGTCACGTACACAAAAGCCCTGACATCATTGGCCAGTCGGATCTTTGCCGAGCCTCCGGCAATTTATCAGATATCAAAATAACACGAAGTCTCACTTTGATATTTTTTCTTCTTGCGACTCTCGCATGAACATCAACATGAATGACAATAATTTTAAAAGCACTGCTGTTTACTCTAGCGTGTATTCCATGTCGACTTGAAGAACTTGCGAATTGTTTTTCCAATTGAACCTGGGTTAGTCTCGTCAAGGCATAGTGAGCCATTGTGACTCTGTTTAAAGCTTTGTAAATTGGGGGCGGCACCCACTGCAGTCGCTCCAGCTTCCTTGCTTGGCTGCTCGCTCGCTCCATCCGAGCGGGCCCCGCTGTCGTCCCTGCTGTCCACAACTTGCTGCACACTGCCAAGAGGAGAGGAGACGAGAAGGAAGAGGACATCGAGTAGGAAAGAGGCCAGCCAAGACATGTCGGCCCCTAAAAGACAAGACACCCGCAAGCTCTTTGAGAACTTGTCCGGCCAAGGAAAGTCCATCGGGGTGCTGACCAGCGGCGGAGATGCCCAAGGTGAGAGCCGCGATTCCCGGCTTCCATTTGTAGACAAGTTGGGAGGGGGTGGGGGCCTTCATCCTTTTATTATATATTTTTTCTTGCCTCTTTTTGAAGTGCCATCATTTGAAAAAGAGGCAAGAAAACTACTCATTTGGCCGCGCTCATTATTTATCTCGTTGCATCAAAGCCAGACAGTTTTAAATGAACTGCTTTTCTTGTTGAACACTCCGACACTCCGGGGTCTTTTCGTGTCGTCACTGAATAAATTTGAAGAAAAAGCAGCAGTTTGCGATCAGATGATTAGAAGTGATGTCCGATAATGGAATAATGCCGTTTGCGCAGCAAGTGAATGCCAGAAAACGTAGGTGTGTTAGAGACTGCACCAAAAAAAAAAAAAGAAAAAAAATCCCCAGCCCGAGTACATTTATAATTATTAATAATTCAAAGGATTATATTTTACTATCAATAAATGTAAGCGTTCTCGCTGGGGAGCATTGGTGTGGTTTTTAATCGTGTTTTATTGGCAGGTTACGCAATAGCATTGTCTATACACGCACACACGCGCGCACACAGGCGCAAGCGTGCGCGTCAACATCAACAAGTGCTACTTCGATTAAAAAGAAAATCCGTCCGTTCACTAGAAACAGATTTGCATTTACGAACAAAACTCTTTTTAAATCAGAATTATGTCCTTTTAATTGTTTTAACGAATGTCGACTTTTTATCTTTAAGTGTTAAGAATTCTTGTCACACAAGCGCGGACGATGAGTCGTGAGTGCGTCACGCGAACACCATGGAATGCACTCGTTTCCGTTATGTGACTTTCACAACAAGAGAAGCTGTCTTGGCTTAGACTAGATTGCTTTTACGCTGAAGGCAAGCGAGGTTGGTTTTTAGTGAAAGCTTGATGCACGCTGTAGAAAAACGACGCAGCGCCTACGTGAGGAGCTGCAAGTCGAGGCAATGAATGGACGCACGCACGCGCACGAACACGCGCTCACTCAAGCCATGATGGTGCATCCGCGCGTGTTTGTGACAACACATTTTTGTGTTGTCTGTATCGTGGAGATACTAGTAAATATGAATCTGAGTTCTTTGGATTTGCATCCAATGTGTGATTTCAGGCCTCATACCTTATTCGTTTTATTTTGAAAGAAACACTAACGTAAGTTCATTTTCTTCTTTTCTCAGGGATGAACGCGGCAGTCCGGGCGGTGGTCCGGATGGGAATTTATGTGGGAGCCAAAGTCTATTTTATACATGAGGTAAGATAGCAACACAACAGCAAAATATGAAACAAGTGCAGAAAATGTGCCAATACGCAAAGAGTGACACTGCCTCGAGCTCGCCGAGTGGCAACTTTGAGCGTCGGTTGAATTGTTAATTGGATCAGGGTCCTGATCCGAGCTGACTCCATTTTTTTTCTCCTGCAAGAGTCCAAACATGCACTCACTCAGCTCCTCTTGCTCTTGCTTTTACTTTGGCAGGTAGTCGGGCATACAGCTTTTGCTTTTCCTCCAATGAATGTTTCGTAGTGTTTCTGATGACTCAACGGAGTGATTTGATTATTCAGAACGACAACATGTTTAGGAGGCTCCATTTTCATCGCTAATGAAGACAAGCAACATCCTGCCGCGCAAATTGCATCTGACTTTTTTTTAGGGGAATCAAACCTACGTGCCCTCAGGTCGTAAATTATCATTATTTGAAGAAAGGTCTTTCCAGACGGTGATGTGATTGGAGTAGGCAAGCTTCAGAGTGTGTCTCTCTGTGTTTCTGATGCGCATCCAATATCGAGATCGTCCAAAGTGAGCGACCGCATTGAATGTGAGCAAAGTGGCGTTCCACAGGGCTACCAGGGCATGGTGGACGGCGGCGCCAACATCGAGGAGGCGTCGTGGGAAAGCGTCTCCAGCATGTTGCAAGTGGTGAGCGCAACACAGACATTGCTTAACCAGTCAGGTGGCAAATGCTCCCTCTTGACCTTTGGCCCCGCCCCCAAACCCCACAGGGCGGCACAGTGATCGGCAGCGCTCGCTGCAAAGCCTTCCGCAACCGCGAGGGTCGCCTGGAGGCCGCGCGCAACCTGGTGCTGAAGAACATCAGCAACCTTTGCGTCATCGGCGGAGACGGAAGTCTGACCGGGGCCAATCTCTTCCGGGAGGAGTGGAGCGGACTCCTGGACGAGCTAGTGCAGAAGGGTGGGTGAGAACTTCACACGTGGGCATGGAGCCCATGGAAAACACTCCCTTTTTGATTTGGCAGGCGCAATCGGCGAGGAGGCGGCACGCAGCAACTCGGTCCTGCACATCGTGGGCATGGTGGGTTCCATCGACAACGACTTCTGTGGCACCGACATGACCATCGGGACCGACTCGGCGCTGCACCGCATCATCGAGGTGGTGGACGCCATCATGACCACGGCTCAGAGGTCCGTCTGCAAACGCACGCTCAACCACCATCTCGCTACTGACTTTTTACTTTGCATTCTCGTCTAGCCACCAGAGGACCTTCGTGCTGGAGGTGATGGGTCGACACTGCGGGTAGGTGCCGGCCCGGCCAGATAGCCGCCGCCGCCGCCGACGTGGCTGTATCACATGGGACGATGTACCGTGTGCAGATACCTGGCGTTGGTTAGCGCTCTGGCCTGCGGAGCTGACTGGGTGTTTTTTCCTGAAATGCCTCCCGAAGACGGCTGGGAGGACAACATGTGCCAGAAGCTCTCTGAGGTAACAGCTCAGGCCCCCCCCCCCCCCCCCCCCCCCAGTCTTGATATGGCCTCTTCTGGATCAAGCGTTGCGCCATAGATTTACTTAGCACAAAGTTAGCAAAGAGTAAAAATGAAATGGAAAACCTGACTTGCAGTCGGCGTGTTCTTATCTTTCCCGGCAGAACCGCGCTGACAAGAAGAGACTCAACATCATCATCGTGGCTGAAGGCGCCATCGACTGCCACAACAAAGCCATCACGCCAGACTACATCAAAGATGTAAGTCCACTCGAGACGGAGCCGCGCTTACGCTACAGACATCATACGTAGCCATTTTGTGCCCGTTAGCTGGTTGTGCGCAACCTGGGCTTCGATACCAGGGTGACCATCTTGGGCCACGTGCAGCGAGGAGGAACCCCGTCGGCCTTTGACAGGATCCTGGTAAGACGCGGCGGCTCCGAAACACGGAGCTTGACGTTGAATCCCCCCCCCTCAACCTCGCTACAGGCTAGCCGGATGGGCGTGGAGGCGGTGCTGGCCTTGCTGGAGGCTTCTTCCGGCACGCCCGCCTGTGTGGTGTCGCTGGTGGGCAACCAGGCCGTGCGCTTGCCCCTCATGGAGTGCGTGCAGATGGTAAGACCACCGGCCCGGCCCCTCGTGCCATTTTTTACCATCATTTTGTGTGTGTGTGTTCAGACACAGGAAGTGCAGAAGGCCATGGATGAAAAGAAGTTTGAGGACGCCGTCAGGCTGCGGGGCAGGTATTTCATTTATCATGAAACAAAAATGAGTCAACAGCCTCATAGTGGCTACAATATCAAGAAACTCAACCAGAGGGAGTAGCGTAATGTCCGTTGAACTGAAGCAAAAAAAAAAATCATCCTTTTAAATGATGAGGATGTATTTGTCTCCTTTGCAGGAGCTTTGAGAACAACCTGACCACGTACAGACTTCTCTGCAACCGCAAGGCCGACTCTGAGCTTCCGCACGTAAGCACCCATTTTGACGGATGGCAACTATAGAGCAAACGTTTGCGGAAAGAGGTAACGAATCGGACGTCGTGTGTCTCCCCTTCAGCCACTCTGACACATGTTAACGATAGTCCAGCGAGGTACTTCCTGCACAGGTGCATTGGGGCCACTCATATGAGGGGCGGAGCTATTGCATGGTTGATACAATTTTTATTAGAATAGTAATTTTATATATATATATATATACATATATATATGTATATATAGATATAAATGGGTTTCAAATACTTGGAAGCTTTATTTTTTTGACATCAAGTGCGCATCCTCGTCTTGGCTGTGCACATGACGACACGCGTGCACTTGAATGCGAGTTTTGGGCTTCCTGCTGCTCGGTTGCATCATAGCATGTTTTGGATGCTCACCGCTAAATGTTGCAGCCTTTGATAGAAAAGCCTTTCCTCGTCAGAGCTCCTTCAACGTGGCGGTGTTGAACGTGGGGGCGCCCGCCGCCGGGATGAACGCGGCCGTGCGCTCCGCCGTCCGGGTGGGCATCGCCGAAGGCCATAAAATGTTTGCGGTGAGCGATGGCTTCGAGGGATTTTACAAGGGCCAGGTGAGACTTTTTGCATTTTTTCGGGCGTGGCTTTGACAGACTTTTTTTTTGTGAGAATTTCACGCCTTAGTCTGGAACGCGGCAACAACACCGTCGCTGTCTCTCTTTGTTCTCTGCATTGCCAAGCCCACCCAAGGTCAGAGCGCTAAACTTGGCGTGCTGACGTATGAGCTAACAAATAGCAGCCGGCACTAAATTAAACTCGGCGGAAAGAGACATTCCTCACAGGTCAGTGTAACAAGTGGCACCAGGCAGGAGGAAGTTTAGATAAGCAGAAGAGTGAGGATGCCGCTGTCGTCCCAGCTCGGCTCTGATTACGCCGTCGCGGGATTCCCAAATAATACAAAGAGCCTGAAAAGTCACTGTTACGCTTACAATGCTTCAAAGTTGATTGATTTCCCCTTTTATTGCTTTGCATATGCGTCAATCAGATCAAGGAGATCAAGTGGGGCGACGTCGGAGGCTGGACGGGACAAGGAGGCTCGCTGCTTGGCACCAAACGGTATGCCTCAATGCACTTGCTGCAACTTTTTTGGGACTAAGTGGACTTTTGGCGGGCACGCTGGCGTAGAACACTTCCCGGGAAACATCTGGAGCAGATCGCCCAGCAGATGGCCGCCCACAACATTAACGCGCTGCTCGTCATCGGGGGATTTGAGGTACAAACAATGATGGCGGCATTTAGCTGTTGCACAGAGCTAACGCTAATGACATCTGCTCGCTCATTTGCCATACTTCAGAATTGTGCAGCCTGTGTTGTCGCTTTGGTTTGAGAAACGTGATCTCATCGTGTCAGTTTCAAGACAGGAGTAGGGTTTTAAGATAGGAATAGGGTTTCAAGCAAGGGAGGGTATCGCGACAGGGTTGGAGGCCTGGGGTAGGGTTTTGAGTTAGGTTTTCAAAGTAGGGTTTCAAGCAAGGGTTAGGGCTGGTTTAGTTTTAAAAAAAGGAAGATCTTACATGGTTATGCTTTAAGATCAGAGGAAACTAGGAATAAGGTTTCAAGACAGAAATCCACCTTGTCTCTCTGGAGTGTTTTTGTGTATGTGCGCATTGTGATTGGCTCTCTCCCCTTGGCTCCTCCCATCGTTGCACGTCACCCCCGCTATTGTTTGTTTGGTTAACAATATGAAGATGCGGCCCCTTAGCCGCTTTGTCTTTCATGTGCATGACGCAAACTCAGCTAGCGGTAGCAATTGTTGGCGACGGCATAGCTTAGCCGCTAACTTGTGTTTGGCTTTTCTTTGGTGTCTTTCCCCAAATTCGGCTGAAGGCTCATTTATACGAAACCAATGGCCGCTTTGAGAGCTTTCCCTCGTTTAAAAAACAACTTTTTTTCGTTTGTGTCCTCGCAAACGGGCTGTGACCCTCGCAGGCCTACATGGGACTGCTGGAACTTTCGTCGGCACGGGACAAATATAGCGAGCTGTGCGTGCCAATGGTGATGGTCCCCGCCACGGTGTCCAACAATATACCGGGCTCGGACCTCAGTATCGGTTGCGATACGGCGCTCAACGCCATAACGGATGTAAGTCGGCATGCTCGTGCGTGTGTGCATGCGCATGTGTGTGCCGGCGATGAGTGAGCGTTCACAGCAGACGCTCGCTCGTACCAAAGGCCGCTTGAATTCTTTCTAGGTAAAAGGTCAGCTTTTGACTGCTGCAAATAATTGCTCCTCCAAAACGTCTTTGTGAACTGAAAAGTAACTTAGTCAAAGTAGCACAGAACTACCCCTCAGGTAAGTCCTGTCATCCCGTGACCTTCAATTCACTTGTGTTTGTTTGGTCAACAGCTGACAAAGAACGAGCGTGCGGGATGGAGTTTGTTGCGTTCTCGTGACGTGCGAGGGCGCGAGGGAGGGACTGAATGCCATGTTGAAGGAATGGTGTCCTAGCTAAAAATGGGATTGCCGCTTTATCAAGTCTCGCGTCAACACGGTGACGCGTTGACAGACGGCGTCGCCTCATTCCGAGCCGCGACCGCTCGGTCGAGTGGAGAGAGCCAACGCCAAGCCGCAAACGCACAAAAAGTCTTGTGCCACACGGCGTGATAACAACATAGACGTTATCGTGCAACTCAGAGAGGGAAAGACATGAACGCACGTACAGCACACCAAGATATCGTGACGCAAAAAAAAGTTGTGTGCTTGTAGAAAGAAAGGAATTGACACGTATATAGGAACTCTTACGCCATCAAAAGACACACACGGTTAGCTGTAGGCATGCCGGCACAGCGTAACGAGGCCCGCGGGCGTCCGTGCGTCCGTCCGTCAGGGCCTGGAGTCGCTCCTACAGCTGTATGAGGCTCGCGAGCGCTTTGAGGAGTTTTGCGTGCCGCTGTGCATGCTGCCCGCCACCATTAGCAACAACGTACCCGGCACCGACCTCAGCATCGGCGCAGACACCTCCCTCAACGCCCTCGTGGAGGTAACCGCCGTCTTTGCCCGTCATTGTTGTTGTTGTGGATGTGAAATCGCCATGGTAACCGTGGTCAGCAGGTAAGACGGTCCCTGCTTGAACATGGCATTTCTGTCAAGTTGTATTGTTGAAATTTGTGACGACGAAGAGCCGCTTCGGTGCGTGACGCCGGCGTGAATCTCGGCAGACGTGCGACCGTATCAAGCAGTCGGCCAGCGGCACCAAGCGCAGGGTGTTCATCATCGAGACCATGGGCGGCTACTGCGGCTACCTGGCCACCGTGGGCGGGCTGGCGGCTGGCGCCGACACCGTCTACATCTATGAGGAACCCTTTGACATCCGAGATCTGCAGGTAGATCTTCCTTCTCTGGCCACCCGTGCTTCAAGATGAGCTCCAAATTTGACGGGACATCTCATCTTTCATTTCATCTCGCTAAGTCAAACTGATTTTTGTTCCTCGGAGGGTAACGTGGAACATCTGACGGAGAAGATGAAGACCACCATCCAGAGGGGTCTGGTGCTCAGGTGAGAAAGAGGGGAGGGGGGCGCCTTCTCTGCTTGGGGCCGATTCAATGTTGTGTTTGTGTGCAGGAATGAGAACTGCAATGAGAACTTCACCACCGATTTCATCTACCAACTTTACTCAGAAGAGGGTCGAGGGGTGTTTGACTGCCGAAAGAACATTTTGGGACACATGCAGCAGGTACCGCCCATGTCAACAGCAGCTTTTTTGTCATTCAAATTAATGATGGAGAAACACTTTGGTATTCATGCAGGGCTGTGCCGACGTTCTCTCTAAAGTCCACATCGAATGTTTCTCCACAGGGTGGCGCTCCGTCTCCCTTTGACAGAAACTTTGGCACCAAAGTTGCGGCCAAAGCAGTCCAGTGGCTCACCAAGACCATGAAGGAGTCTTTCAAAGGAGGTAAAAGGTGGAACGGCTATCACGCGAGCGAGCTCTCGCCGCTTCATATGTGAATCTTTGGACACGCAGGGCGAGTGTTCGCCAACTCCGAGGACAGCGCCTGCCTGCTGGGCATGAGACGCCGAGCGATGCTCTTCCAGCCCGTGGCGCAGCTCAAACACGAGACCGACTTTGAGTAAGAACTTTTACCATTTTGATTCCAAGATTCACTTTGATTTAGTAACATGAAATTTGGCAGGCAAGTCTGCAAAACACAGCATTTTGGTGACTGACTCCACTCGACCTCTTTCAGACACAGGATCCCCAAGGAGCAGTGGTGGCTGAAGCTCCGCCCCCTGATGAAGATCCTGGCCAAGTACAAGACAAGCTACGATGTGTCCGACTCGGGTCAGCTGGAGCACGTTGGTCGCTTCCGGGCCAAAGAAGGCGACTCCTCGGCCGCCATCTGAATGTCACATTGGCTGCTGCTATCTTAGGCACATTTAACAAAACACACGTGCACAAAAATGATATAGAAAGTCACAGGCTGTTACTGTAATTTATATTCTCGACTTATGCACTTGAAATGACGTACTGAATGGAGCACTACAAATGTAGCCTTATCTTGTTGTTGTTTTGTCTTTGTTGTTGCTCATGTGTCGCAAACATTGGTGTGCAAGAGTTCTGTCCTTTGTGTGTCAGTGTGTGTACACAGTATTAAATCTTTGATTGTGATGCTTTTGTGTTTTCGATACTCTTTTGCCTTAAACAAAACGCTAGTTAGAATTTGTTAAGTTGGTCCTCATCGTGTCAACTGGAAGCTAATGTGATATATTTTAAAACTAGTTGTTATTCAACACAATATATACTGAAGTCCTAACTTGCCAGATACACACAAAAAAAAAGATTTTAAAAGCAAAAAAATTTTTCATGATACGTGTCCTTTGGGATAGGAGGTTTTCTGGAGCGCATGTTGTTCACATTTTGACCACTAGGTAGCAGCACAACCTAACAGATGACCGGCACGCCGTAATTGTCACAACGAAACGGCATGTCTCCGACTATTTATTGTGAATGAAAAGAAAAAAAATATGTTAAACTGTATTCATTTGCTTTTTTTTTCAATTTCCTTAGTTGTACATCTCTTCCATTATTTTCGTGCTGCAATTGAGGTTTGCGCTGTGTTGAGCACATTCGTGCCCCCCCACGACACATAATGGCGCAACCCCTTAATTGTGCACTAAATAGTGTGCACACCCGGATGCACCCGGTTGTTTCCTTGCTGCATCACACCTGACTGAAGTGATCAGATAACCAGCTAGCTCTGGAAAAGAAGCACGACACCGGACCTTGATGACTAGCAATGATAAAGAGTAGTTTGCTAGGCAACTCGACTTCCAACTCTTCTCATATAAGTTGATGCGGGAAAAAGAAAACACGTTGGTTAAGGTTGTTGATCGCCATTACGCAAGAGACAGGAGCCTCCTTTGCAATCATTTACACCCCGTTTGGACAATATGGATGGCCGTTTCATTTTGGAACTAGCTTGTTTGAACTTGACAGACGCCACTGTCGGCCACCTGGAACGGGAATGACACCTGTGCAAGGTAATGGACAACTTGGTTTTATTGTTTTCTATCAGCTTTTGTGTTGATGCTCCTCTTGTATGTATAATTGTCGGGGGAAAAAAGAAAATATGACATGAAATTGCTCCCTTGTCCCAAAATCGATGCATAATGATACAAAATAGATAAGATAGAAATCCACCCATGCATTTCTTCCAAAGTCAGTCACATCTCATGTTGTTGAAAGCAAACCACAAAATGCGTCCTGACAGCAAGTGTTTAAGGCCTCACAAGTTCACCACGTTTATTTTTAAACAAATTTGCCACTGACACTTTTAGCGAGCGCCTTTAACAGCGCAAATAAAACCTGACGATGATCCAGACGTGCAACGCTCACAGCCCAGATGGCTACCCCCTGACGTTCGAGTTGCGGGGGGTTGGGGGGGGGGGCAGGGTTCCCGTTTGGCGTTCTCTCGGGATGGCTGCTACGTGGGCCTGCTCTGGGGGCCCTCGCCAACCGCAAGTCAACCCCAACCCAAAAGGCTCCAGCCAATCATTATGGAGCCCGGCCGCTTTGAAAGTTCCCGATCGGTTTTAAGTTGAGTTTTGTTTGCATCTGGGAAGCGTGTCGCTAGGAAAGTCTGCTCGCTTGCTGTTTACATACCCAACTGAAGAACATTAGCAGGGCGAAAAGAATGTGATGTCATTAATCATCGTCTGCCAGCAAACGCCAGACTGAGTTGTGGCACTTTTATGAATTGTGTATCTTCAAAAAAAACCTTCTCGGTCTTTATTTGGAGTTGAATATGTCCCAAAATCCAAGTCAGTATTATACTTGATGTATAGACTTTCACTACAATCTACTTTTCTCCGCTTTTTAGTCAGAAACCGTTGTTTTTGACAAAACCAGTATGCACACTTGATATTTTTACCCAAAGTTGTCACGTGCTAAACGAGCCGCGGGGGTGTCAAAGGGTGGGGCACTTTTAGCCCGCTGAAATCCAATCCATAATTCAATATGGCCGCAGCTGACCGCCACTGTGCTGACAGTCACGCATTCAGCAGTAATCAAATCACGGCGTATAGTAGCTGACCTATGCAAGACGTGCACGCGCGTAAAAGTCATCCTCGCATCAATTGAGCAGCTGCTTTGGAATCGTGCTTGTGTGCGCACGCGTGTGTAAACAAGCGTGAGTGTGTGTGTGTGTGTGTATGATGCGTGAGTGTGTACATGTGTCCCGGCGTTTCTCTCAATTGCCCGGCAAAAGAGCGGGAAACCCGGGTCCGGTCGCTTGACACCCAATACGCAGGAAATGCGAACAGCTGCCACCCGCTCGAGAGATGCTTTCACCGCCAATGGTGGAGCCAACCAGCAGAGACTGCATTTGCTCGACGGCCACAAGAGGGAGCTAACGAGCTCGCTAATGCGTGGCCACTTTGTTTGAATTAAGTTCAATTTAAATTTAGCATTGTTTATAGTATTAACTCCGGTAATGACCGACACATCATCAGCTTGATTAGTTTGAGCAAGTTTCAAGCGTGAGATATCCGCTCGTTGCCTTTTAACTTTTCATCGTGGATCATTGATACCGGAATTCGAAACCAAAATTCCCCGAGTGTCCTGTGCTTGTGGTTAAAGCCCGGAAAGGAAATATTTGATTTGTTCCCTCAACGCTTGTCTTGATTAGCACAATGTCTGCACGTCCGGCGATTTGTGGTCAAGGGACGTGCGGTGAAATTTACAGCTGCTGCCGTGTAGGTGCTTGAGTAGTTCCTGGATGTGGCAATGTGGTTTTTCTTACACTTCTACTTGTGTGTGTGGCCTTCAATGGCTTCCGGAAGCAAGCCGCCCAGCGGCTCCCTCACACCTCAATAAATGTCGACTGTGTGTAGCTTGGCGGGCCGCATTCATCCCTTCTGACTGGAGGAATTTCCAAGCTTGAGAAGACAAAGATCAGCTTCCCCTTGCTTTTTTTTTTTTTTTGTCTTCTGACTTTCAAGTCCAGGGACGGGACGGCTTCAATGGGCCAGAAAAGCAGGCAGGCAGCAAGTCAAGCAGCCTGCCAAGCAGTTGCCCCCCCCCCCCCCTTCTTCATGTTTACATGCTGGCTTCCTGTATCCCACTTAATCAGTGGCATCTGGGAGTCTGCCGACTTGGCGCTGGAACGGAGGTGCAGACTAAACTCCTGGACGGAGGCAAGAGGTGGGCCGGAAGCAGCGCCTTCTTCACAATCGCAAGCGTGAAGCAACAACGTCTCGGTCCTCGCGTTTGAAGGATATTCTTTGATGTCCTGCGCCTTAACTTGCCCAACCTCAATGTGGTTCCACGTAATCGGTGACGTAATTAGTGACAATCAAATGCTCTCAAATGGAGTTTTGGAAAATAATGAGCTTCACTTCCCAAAATTCCTTCCCCAAATGATGGATCTCTCTCCCCTTGCTTCAGGAAGAGATGATTTGTCTTGCACGGATTGGGAGGAGGACGCCAAGACGAGCGTCGACTTGTCCCCGTCAGTGTTTTTTGGGTCTGTTTGCGTTTTACTGGCGTGCCATTGTGCGCGTGTCGATAAGCATCTGCCGTCATTCCAACGTTTGTTTACTCGGGGTCAAGAAGTTTCTCGAGTCTTTGAGGGGCTTTCGGGAGTGCGTGGAAGGGGACTTGCGCAACGTTCTACCTGGTAACCAAATGTCAATAGTTAAGGAAGGTGTCCTTTGTGGGATTGACATGAACTGAACAGCTGAATCAAAGCTACTTCAAACAAAATGTGTTTATTTGCCATAAATGACAGTTAGGCCCGGAATGTTCCTCTGTGTCTTTTGGCTACTGCCGTCCTGTTTATCTTCAACCTGTTGCGTGCAGGCGGCTAGCTAATTGGCCCGTGCCGCCGATGCCAGCCGCTCGGCTGACAGATGTTTGCGGCGTGCGGCGGCTAATGAACGAGCGCTGGAAGGCGCCCATGCACGCTCACTGTCCTCCCAGGATTCATTACGCTGCCGCTCGTGTGCCAGTGGCTAAGCGCATCCACATTATCAGCCTGGCGGGAAGCGGCTGGGGGTTGGCTACTTGTTGGCACTGCCACCCTATGTTGGGCGTCACCCGCGAGCGCCATTCTTGTTTCTTGAGACACTCATTCAAACGATGCGAGCGAACGCTTCAACACTTTTGGACGACATACCTCCACAATAAATTGAAACTACCCATGATTTTTTTTTTTTTTTTTTTTAGAATCCCAAACCTCCCAATGTTCACAACCAATGTTGGCTAATTTGTCATTTAAGGCGGATAGAATCTTTCAATTTAATTTCTAGTTAACAAAAATAATTCAGGACTACATTTTTTTTACTTGGCTGTAATCATATTTTCTGCAATTTTTTTCTTTCTTTCCGGCTCAGGTCTGTGTCAAGCAGCCGCTCGTCTTTAGCCAGCTCATTAGCGCCGCTTATTATCGCTCGGGCTCAGCCAGGCCACAGAAGCAGCGTTCGCCCTTTTTACACTGCGGACAGCTTCAATAAGTGCCAAAGCCCCCCGAGAGTGCTCCGTGTATGCTAATCACCCCGGAGAATACGGCCAATTGATGATAATTGGTTGGCTTCCAATGGCGAAGTGGATGGAGAGGCGAGGAGGAGGCGGGGGGGGTTGGCTAATCCGCCACACAATGATGCGTGTGGGACGCTAGCGAGGAAAAAGCTTCTCTTCACTGGAGGGTCTTGGGCTGAATACGTGGGGGAGGGGGTAGGCTGCATTATGGATGAGCCGCACTCCTGCTCTTGTGTGACTCATGAATGATTTTATGACACAAAGCTGCAAGAGTTTCAGTGTGTCGGAAGACAAAGCCGTTGACTCCGTGCGTTGTGCGAGCAGCTGCTGCTCTGTTAGCTTTAGCTAAGCTCGTGTTTGACTCGCAAGAACGCTAATAAGGTTCACTTTGTTGAAGCTTCAATTGTCTTAACTTTGGGGTGCATGTGTGACATCAAAATCGTAATTTCATGTCAATGAGGTTATGTCGCCATATCTTGTGTCAATGAATTTGGGCGGTTTCCATAGCAACATCTCTGGCGATGGCCTCCAAAGGCGCCGGACGCAAGAAGTCGGCAACTAGTGGAGTCAAGCGTTTAAGAACATTTCCTCCGCTCTTGTGCCCTGTGCAGCGTTTGCGGCCAAGTTCACAAAGGCTTCATTGAAAAGAGAAGCAAAGTTGATCTCCAGAGTTTGTCCGGCCCCGGAGTGCTGGAGCTTTTTCGGACTGCTCCGGTTTCCTGCTTCCATTTGAGGCCCGTGTATTGGCTTTCAGCGCTTGAGGCGCAGGTGCCCCTCCGGGTCCGGTTTCAGGACCCCCCCCCCCCCCTCTTCCCTTTTTTTTATTTTTTTAAATGCGCACCACTTGCCATCTGCTTGATCTGGCCGTGTACGCGGCGCCGATCGTCATCGACAGAAGGAAAGCCTCCGCTCCGCTTTCAAAGTAGACGAAAGAGGGAAACATTCCCGGGAGAATGTCTTTTTGCCGCCGAAGACGTGTTCTCATGGACCGCGTGGTTCCGTGGCACAAAAGTCACACTTCTTTGCCTCGCTGCAACGCGCTCATAAAATTTGTCTGCTCATCTGATTGAATCGTTCGCAGCGGATGCTTGACACCGCGCTTGTTTTTCCTTTCCGGCTGCGTCTCAAGTGCACTCCCGGCACGCTTTTGCAAACACGCTCGATCATCCGCAGGAAATGTTTTGTCTGACTTCCATTAGGCCACTCGGACCAGCACTCAGAACTTCGCAGCCAACCCTCAGCAACGTAAGCATAAGTTGGAGGCTTGTACAAAAAAAGAACAAAAATAATAATAATCAGAAAACAATTGAACAGGAAGTCAGATATTCCCATTCTGGGCCAATGCCAGGATTCTTGCAAAGTCAGGAAAAAAAAAAAAAAAACTGCTTCAGCCATCAACATTGGGTGTACAAGTCTAATACTATTACAGTACAGTCCCAAAATTCTCCAGAGGCCCCTGGTCTGAAATTTGAACAGAACCCCAGTTCAGTTTTTTTTTTTTTTTTTGGGCAGCCAATCTCAATGAATGAAATGATTGACAGCTTGGACCGGATGAGATTTGCCTCAACAATTTGTAAGGAGGCTCAGGGGCTAGATTGTTGCAGTGGGAAGCTTTTATTACCCGCGCATATTTGTCATTCTCCTGCAGCCGGGCCATTGCGCCATTCATGTACTGAGGGACCTTCTGGCACAGAGGAGAATACAATTTGCACAGCAGTCGGCAGGATTATGGACGTGTGGGAGCTAAGCGTCATATCACGTTCCTATTGAAATAAGCAAGATATATCAATTCTCTTGAACGAGAGTCTTCTGGCAAGAATTGCCTCGAGGCGAGCGAGAGCACCTTTCACATTGAGATGACGCAAGACGGCAGGTTTCTGGAAGCGAACCCAGAACAAGTTCAAGTCAACAATCGTGGAATGGGACAAACATCTGGAGCTGTCACCACAGGAACCCAGGAGGAAGTCTTGGACTGACGGCCGCTAATTGATGAGCGGGTTTTGGAAGGGGGGGGGGGGGTCGCTAGCGCTGAACTCCAGTAATTACCAGCAGCCCATTCTTCGAAATGCAGCCTCTGTCGAATATTTTGCACTTGGGAAAAGAATGAGAGGAAGCGGCCACTTGCTCGTTTGGGCTGGCACATGTGGCAAGATTGCGCCACCGCGCAAGAATTCAACAGCTGCGCTTGTAATAAAGGCGACGGGATTAAATGACCGGACGCCGCTCGCTGCCGAACCTCATCAGCTGGGATGCGCAGGAAATTGCCAGTCAAAAAGAAAAAAAAATGGCGAGGGTTAGGGTTACGATGACATCAGAGGAAATTTGGGGTTTCGACCAAGCAATCCGTCTTGATAAGTGTCATCGGCGTGACATCGCAGCAATCCAGCGCTGATGGTCTACTTGGCGCCCTACTTTGTAGACACCCGGAAACATTGAAACAAAATCATTTGGGAAGAGAGGTAAAGACATTTTGGGCAAAAAGTATTAGGACACCTCCAGCAAAGTCAGTTCATGAAGAAAACGCGAAGGTTGGAGAACTCGTTTTCGTACGAGATGAGATTCAAACGTGCCTAATAAAATGTCCTGCGAGGCCACATGTGACAGGAAGTCAGGATGAAGTTCCACAAAGTTCCACATGCACCACTAAACAATCTGTTGGATAAATAAATGCTTCTGCAGATGTTAGAATACAACCGGTGTGTGTGTGTGTGTGTTTGCATGTTTGCGTAGTTCTGTCTGTCGTCGAGGCGCACTCTTATGTATGAGAGCGACGTGACCTTTGGAGGAATCTGAAGATTGGTGTCGAGGGCCACAAGGGAGACGGGCAGGGTGAAGGGTGCTTTCTTTGTGTGTGTGTGTGTGTGAGACGCGCAGTCACGGAGGTCCACTTGGCCATGAAACCAGAAGGAAAACGCAAGACGATACAAAGAAAACAAACAGTCCGGCGAGGCCTCCCTCGGTGCGTCTAAACAGTCCGAGGTGATTATTAAATCAAGTTAATTGTTTCCTGGTCACGTACACACGATGGGTGCTCTTAATATATGTCTCTTTTGTCACTTTCAGACGAAAGTTGCACAAACCCACAAGTCCTTAAATAGCGGCGGAACCTTGCAAGTGCAATTGAGTGGAGTCACTTTGGAGTGTCAGCAAAGATGTGGCAGCTGTCAGTCACTCGCACACGCGTGTGCGCTCACTCCGCAGGGTGCAACATGCACAAAGATACACACCCGCATCCTCATTTGTGGGTGATTGACGGCTGACGTGATCTGGCGCTTCCTTCGTCTGCAAACATTTATCTGAGCCCCTAAAGTTCTTTTTTTAAGTATCGGTGGCTGGAATCTACAGCCTCCAAGAGTACTCGATACTTTAAAATGAGGCTGTTATCACAATGGGAGCATCTGGGCTGGGGTTGGTGAGCGTGGGGAGATGAGGTGGATTGATGGATGGATGGAAGTGGTGGGGTGGGAACCCCCCAGCCCCCCCCCCCACCACCCACCTACCTTGTCCAGCGCTAATTTGCAATGCAGATAACAAGGAAAAGAAGCCTTGACAAAGAAAACTGCGGATGGCAAATGTCATTCCCATTTTGATTCTTGACCCCCACCCTCTTCAAAGTTGGCCCTCCTCTGCCCATTAGCACCCCCCCCCAAAAAAAAAAAGAAATCCTTTCACGACTGTTGTTCACATAGACACGACGTCGGGAAAAGAAAGGCAGAAAAGAAGTGTTGGAAATTCCCTCCGGTGTGGGCAAAGAAGCCAGCGTTGTTAAGCGGGCCGCTCGCTTTTGTCGCCGCCAATTTGTCACGTTAGCCGCGCTGGTGGCGGCCGGCCCAATGAATACAATTCAAGAAAAAGAAAAGACTTTTGGCCAACTGCAATGTGCACAATACAAGAATGCAGGCAAGCAAGCAACAGGGAAAGTTGTGACGAGGCTGATATTTTTTCTCGCTTTCCTTTCGCCGGAAAGGAACCACTCGTTTCCCGCCCCGGGAGTCCCAGACGCTCCCTCGTCTGGAATAAGAGTTTCGTGGGCCAAGAGAAATACGAGCAGAGGCAGAAAGTTGGCAGCTTGCCCACGTGATCCAAAACTTACGTGCGAGTTGCGTGGCGAGTGTGACTCCCCGCGGGCTTCCAAAATGGCCGTTGAGGTCTTTTGCACGAGATTCCCGAGTCAGGTTTCAGGCCTTTGGAGCCCTCTAGTAGGGTTCGACCGGATCGGCGTTCGCTTCAGGTTTCGCATGTAAGTTGAAATGCTGGATCGGGTAAAAAAGTGAAGCCAAGCAAATACTTGGTCAGCAAGACTTTCTTTTTCTTTTCACTGCTGGCACAATTAAAGCAGTGAATCAGAAGTAAGCGAGACGAGCTTCTTCAGATGAAGATTTGTTTTTTTTTCCCCTTATGGCCTGGAAAGTGACTTTGTGTGATTGCAGTAGCAAATGTCTGCACGCATTATGGTGTGTGTGTGTGTGTGTGTGTGTGTGTGTGTGTGTGTGTGTGTGTGTGTGTGTGTGTCACCGGTCTGTATTTCTTCTTAACGCGAGCGTAATCTGTTCCGGCCGGGAAGCTTGTCAACCTTCATTTGAAAATGTTAATTCTCAGGCGTCCGCACGAAGTGGCATGCAAGACAGAAAGCGAGTGGAGAACAATGAAGCGCAATAGGAATGGTGACCCGCTAACAAAGGGGTTAATGACGTTTTTTTTTTCTTCCCCCCCCCTTAAAGTCCGCCTCAGTGTGTGGATTCACTCTAAATGTAAATAAGTGAGGTCACGCCACTAATTAGCCCCCAGGGGGCGACGTCATTTTCTCAGGCCGCGTTGTGTAGAGAAGAAGAAGAAGAAACCGAGGATGCGTGCTGATGATTGGCCGATAACAAAAGTGGCCAGAAAGTGCTCATTAAGACTTGAAAGGCAGACAGAAGCAGATAAGAAGGCCACGCCCACTACCATCGTCTTCCTCACCTGGCTCTTCATCCTCCTCCTCATAGCTCGTCATTCTCCCTCATCTTCATACGCCACCTTATGCTCCTCGTGGTCTTCCGTCTCGTCATCCCTCATCTTCATCCATTCTCCTCTTCCTCCTCCTCGTTCTGTTCATCCTCATCATCGTCCTCTTCCACATCTTTCTCATTCTTTGCGTCATATTCGTTTATTTCATCCTCCTCCTCATCGTCAGCCCACCTCCTCTTCCTCCTCCTCCTCATCATCATCACGGCAATGACGAAAGCAGTCGTGCCTCGAAGCTTGGAGATCGTTTGAGAATTAAAAAAAAAACACGTAACTCATTAGAATGACATTTTTTTTTTAGGAAAGAAAAAGTGAAACGAGTTCAAGAAGAAGTCAAGAGTTTCTTCAAGTCTAATGAGGGCACAAATGTCAGCAGCTGTCAATCACACTGGCACTTCTCAACGGGAGCTTGCCTTTTGACATCATCCGCAGCGAGCGAGCGAGCAAGCGTGCGTTGGTGGACGCTCCTCTCAGCGGGGATCCGCCATGGCACCGCCGATGTTTATTTTGGTGTCGGATGCGACGTACTGACGATCTTTTCCGCTGTTTGAGAAGCACACGTGAGGACGCTTTGCTTTCCGGCGGTGTTCCGTTTGTCACGCGCCAACAACTTTGCAAGTGTGTGCATCGTAAGAAGTTCAATGCAGCTCTGCTTACCCATCGGCTTTGATTGCTTAGGTTTTTGTGAAACTGCCCCTCCATCCTTAAAAATGAGGATAAGGTTATATTGTGTGCTTGTGGAAATGTTTTGCTCACTTCCTCCTTTCACGCTCGCTTGGAGAAATTCCTGAATGGATTCTGAATGGAATCTTCTGCTGAACAAAAAAAAAAAGGCAATGTTGGGAATTCTGGGAAAGGCATTTAGTGGAACTCCCACGAGGGGTGCACACCAGTGTGCCGCTTCTGCGTTAATGCCATTAAGTGTCCCGCCACTGCCGCCGATGATTTTGCTGGAATGTGCCGGCGCTTCTCCCAGGAACGGTCGCCGCTCCCGCTCAATGCCGCGTTTGTTTGCCAAAAAGTTAGGCCGGCACAACGGCGCCTTTCGCCTAACAATTTATTTTGTGACGTACATTTTCTGCATTTGCAAAAAGAATTGTGCCCTGGCGGTACCACGTCTTACGAATGAATGGCCAAGTTGTCCCAAAGCGGCACGGCATGCGCCTTTCCCTCGGTTTGGGTCGGGCGAGGTGACTTTGTGAGCAGCTGAAGTGCATTTTGAGAGGCGGAGGCTGCTCATTGGGAAGATAAGGAGGTTATTCAATGTAGAGCGAGGGGGGGGGCATCAAGTGGGTGTGTGTGGGGGGGTACCTGCTTACATTGGGCCCAATTAGCAGCACAATGATGCCGGGATTTGCGTAGACTCAAGTGGGTCAATTTGTCTGCGCACGTGTGCAGATGAGCTCACGAAGGAGCCTTTGCGTTCATAATGATCGATCGATATTGACAAATATCGACATGAGGCTTTCAAATCTGTGTGAAGGCTTTATGGAGAATAGCAACACTTGACTTCCTTGTTTTTTGATGTTCTTGGCACCTCCCCTCATGTGACCCGATGAGGACCCCATTAAGGTTCTTGGGGTCCCCCCCGGTACTGTACGGCTCGGCCGACACATTGGCCGGCGCTTTGGAGGCCGCACCCTAGCTGAATGGACACTTGGGAGGGAGGGGGCTTGCGACAACCCTCTCCCCCCCCCACCCACCACTGGCCCCTTTTGTCCTCGCAAGCAGCGAGAGGGGAAATAAAAATGTTTTTCTTGAAGTTCTAATGAGGCGCCCGAGAGCGCAAAGAAGACCAAAGGACCGGGACCGCTTGAATGGAAGAAAGGATGCAGGTGCAAAAGAGGAAGACGAGAAGAAGGGGTGAAGGAATAGAACAAAAATGCTACCTTTTTTTTTTTTTTCCTCTCTCTTTGTGCCACTTGTGGGCCTGGCGGGCGCATTTTGGCGTGGGAAAGGATTTGCCACTTTACTTTTTCCAGTCGGAAATGGCTGCAGTGCAAAAAGGAACGCTTTCAAATGAGCATGTGTGACACTTTCAAGTTTGGTTTTCAAAGTCGGCTTTACGAACTACAAATATGGCCGCTCTGGACTTTTGTTGTGTCCCCGGTGACAAGCCCGCAGCCTGCCGCCGTTCCTCGCTAGATTTGTGGCAGTCTGTTTTTTAACGAGCTCGCCCTTGACCCGCATAAAAACCTGCAAAGTGTTTTCACATGCAATAAAAAAAAACAACGGTTTAGCTATTGGCTTCCCGAGTCAAACGTTGACCCCCTCGGCACCGTTTGCTTGGCTAGTTTAACAAAACAGCAACAAGCGTGACTTTAGTTGACTTGGTTTTGTTAGCTTGCAAATTCTTCCGGATGACATCTACGCATTCAGATAACGTCAGGTATCCCCCGATGCTTTGTAAACATTCGAGTGCGCATATTTTTACAACGCAGTGAAATTTTTACTGCGGGTGCAAAGGTCCAAAGACTGAACTTGATGTTCTCTCTTCTGATAGGTTCAGAGGTCACGCCTGATTTTCCCCTCTCTCGGTCCCGGCAGACCAATAATCTAACTTTGCAACTCATCAGATAGATCGGGCAAGAGGTCCTTGTGATGAACCCGCTTGTCCTTGATCCCATTGGTCGGTTGTGATCCGCTCAAAAGAAGTGCTGGTCTTGTTTCTTGTTTGGTCTGGTCCTTCTGCTTGGTTCTGTGTTGCCTTTCGGATCCTCGCAAATCAGATTCTTATTGGCCAATAGGTCCTTTCCCTGGTGTTTGTCAATATTGGGTAGATTGTGTCTTTTTATTTTTTTGATACAAAAAAAAAGGTCAAATTACCCACTCAAATCTTTTTCCTTTACATTTTTTTTGATATTCGTTGAAGACATTGTGTAGAGGCCAGTGTAATGCTTGCTCAACTTCATTGTATGTGCGTGCGTCATTGTTTGCTTTGGTTAATGAGCGAAAGGAAGGTGAACCAATCCACGTGTGTGTGTGTGTGTGTGTGTGTGTGTGTGTGTGTGTGTGTGTGTGTGTGTGTGTGTGTGTGTGTGTGTGTGTGTGTGTGTGTGTGTGTGTGTGTGTGTGTGTGTGTGTGTGTGTGTGTGTGTGTGTGTGTGTGTGTGTGTGTGTGTGTGTGTGTGTGTGTGTGTGTGTGTGTGTGTGTGTGTGTGTGTGTGTGTGTGTGTGTGTGTGTGTGTGTGTGTGTGTGTGTGTGTGTGTGTGTGTGTGTGTGTGTGTGTGTGTGTGTGTGTGTGTGTGTGTGTGTGTGTGTGTGTGTGTGTGTGTGTGTGTGTGTGTGTGTGTGTGTGTGTGTGTGTGTGTGTGTGTGTGTGTGTGTGTGTGTGTGTGTGTGTGTGTGTGTGTGTGTGTGTGTGTGTGTGTGTGTGTGTGTGTGTGTGTGTGTGGCCTGGGCCACGCATCTCACCTCTGCTGATTGCGGGTCCCTCCTTGAGTAAACACGTGTGAGGTGGAATCCAGCCTTCCAGTCTGTGGAAAGCAGGAGGAAGGAAGGGAGGAAGGACTCCAGGGAGGGAGGGAGAGAAAGAGGGGGAACAAGGAGTCACAGCCAAAACGCAAAGAGACTCACAAACTGATTGTATGAAATTTAAAGCCATATTTGGCATAGAAGAGGAGAAGGCAAGAGCGAGGAGTTTTTTTTTTTTATTACGGTGAACAAGTTGGGGCAACATCTTGACAGAAATTCACCATCATTGGCTTTGCGATGCGTTTGAGCCCATCTGACAAAACAATGTCTGCGCCATTTGAAGCCCACCAATCCAGTGGCAAGTGTGAATGACTCTAATTAGCGCTTATCTGCTCAGCAAGCGCTAGTTTGTTTTTCTTTTGGGCGGGGTTGTCAAATTAACACACACACACATACGCAAAGGGTGGGCTATGTTGCAGTAATCATCCGCCCAGCGTCCGACCAATCAAACAATTTGCACTGAAGTTAAAACAAACAGCCGACTCCCTTTGCAGCCAGACCACCCCCTGCGGTGGGCTAACAATACCATATTAACCGCACAGTAGATAAAACCACACTAAAACCTCAAACATTATCTCAATAAAGGAGACATTAACAAAGTATAACTCATCAATGTACGTGAATCTGATCATCACAGCAGTGAGACCAAAGTTTTTGTTTTTTTCTACATTCTGTCTGTGGCCTGAACACCTCTTGTGGCCTCTAAGCACAAAAAAGGCTAATTTCATTAGGTACATATCTCATTTTAATGTGCACACATTATTGAGCATATGCAGTAATATGTATTGACGATTGGTGACAGACAGGGTAGTTCTTTTTCTCACATTATGCACGCTCCCTGAATGCAACGTGCAGCTGAGTCAGATTCAAACAATGGATTAAATAAATGACTCGTGAATTGTAATGTGTGGTTTAAATAGGCCCTCAAAAGTACTGGGTTGCACAAAACAACCCAACAAAATGGGTCGATTTGTTTTCCAGGCTCGGTCCAATTTTTAAGCAGTGGTATTCTCTTGACTTGTTGGAGTGATGTTGCCTCTTGTGTGTATTTTCAGCACGTGGCTTGAGTGACTATTGTCCTGCCTCGTTCATTTACGATAGCGTTGACTCCGTTAATGACATTCCACGCTAATGGGACCTTTGTATTCAGTGTGTGTATTGGAGCGCCGAAGCTCTTTGAGTTTGATTGACGTGAAGGCCGCGACCCTCCTCGGGTTTGGGGGCGTGGCCTCGTCCCGCCCGAGTCGCCTCGCGTATAAAAAGCCGCAGCCCGCCCACTGAGTGCACACACGCACGCATGCCCAGACAGACGCACGGGGGACGCGTGGAGGAGCGGGCCGGGCATGCAGTCATGACTCGTTTCGGCTCTTCGTCCGACTGAGGTGCGGGCGTCCGTCCGTCCGTCCGGCCATGTCCCGCTGCGCGCTCTTGCTGTGCCTCTTCACGCTGGCCGTGCACCGCTCGCGCTGCTGGGGCGCCAAGCCGCTGCAATGCCAGGAGATCTCGGTGCCCATGTGCAAGGGCATCGGCTACAACCTCACGTATATGCCCAACCAGTTCCACCACGACACGCAGGACGAGGCTGGGCTGGAGGTGCACCAGTTCCTGGCGCTGGTGGAGATCAAGTGCTCGGCCGACCTGCGCTTCTTCCTGTGCAGCATGTACACGCCCATTTGCCTGGAGGACTACAAGAAGCCGCTGCCGCCGTGCCGGAGCGTGTGCGAGCGGGCGCGAGCCGGCTGCGCGCCACTCATGCGGCAGTTTGGGTTCCCTTGGCCCGACCGCATGAGGTGCGAGCTCCTTCCGGAGCAGGGCCAGCAGGACTTGCTGTGCATGGACTACAAGCAGGACCCGAGTCGGGTCGCAGCTGCCAGCAGTGTTGTGCCACCCACCAAGCGCCCGCCGCTCAAGCCCTGGAAGAAGGCGGTCTACAAACACCCGCACAAGCCACCCCCGGTGGCGCATCACGAGGCGCCCGCGCCCAAGTGCCCGCCGCCGGCTGACTGCGTGGCGGCGTCCGCGTCCTGCCACAGCCCCTTCTTCAGCGCCGAGGAGCGCGCCTTCACCGGCTTCTGGATCGGCCTGTGGGCGGCGCTATGCTTTGCGTCCACGCTGACCACCGTGGCCACCTTCCTGGTAGACATGGAGCGTTTCAAGTACCCCGAGCGGCCAATCATCTTCCTGGCCGCCTGCTACCTGTGCGTGTCAGCCGGCTACCTGCTGCGGCTGGCAGCGGGCCACGAGAAAGTGGCATGCACGCGCCAGCACGGCGTCGATCACTCACAGCAGGCCAGCGTCGGCCCCGCGCTATGCACGCTGGTCTTCCTCCTGGTCTACTTCTTCGGCATGGCTGCGTCCATTTGGTGGGTTATCCTGTCTCTGGCCTGGTTCCTGGCCGCTGCGCTCAAATGGGGCAACGAGGCCATCGCGGGCTACGCGTCCTACTTCCACCTGGCCGCTTGGCTCCTCCCCAGCACGAAAACCATCGCTGCGCTGGCGCTGGGCTCCGTGGACGGGGACCCGGTGGCGGGCATCTGCTACGTGGGCAACCGGAATTTGGACAACCTGCGCGGCTTTGTCCTGGCTCCCATGCTAGTCTACCTACTCGTGGGTTCCATGTTCTTGCTGGCCGGCTTCGTGTCTCTCTTCCGCATCCGCCGCGTCATCCGGCGCCAGGGCGGCGGCGTGGCCAAGGCGGACAAGCTGCAGCGGCTCATGGTTCGAATCGGAGTGTTCACAGTACTCTATACGGTGCCGGCTGCCGTCATCGCGGTGTGCTACTTTTACGAGGCGCACAACCGGCAAGCGTGGGAAGCGGGCTACAAATGTGGGTGCCCCCCCTCCGTGGCGGATGGCGGCCCCCCACGGCCTGACTACGCCGTGTTCATGCTCAAGTACTTCATGGGGCTTCTGGGTGGCATCGCGTCGGGCGTGTGGGTGTGGTCCAGGAAGACCTTGGACTCGTGGAGGACGTGGTGCACACGATGCTGCTGGAGGAGCAAGACGTCCTCGGCGGGTGGGGGGTCCATGTACAGTGACGTCAGCACTGGCCTCACCTGGAGGTCCGGCACCGGGAGCTCCGTTTCCTTCCCCAAGCAGGTGCCTCTATCCCGAGTGTGATGGGGTGCAAGCGAGACCATGGAGCTTTGTTTGTTTTGTTTGTTTGTTTTGTCTGCGGAGGGGGCGTGGCACCTCCCTGCAAGTTCACCCCGATGACGTTATCGGGGTGACTCGGGTTCACGTTGCCTTAAAACGGACTCATTACGGGTTTGCATAAATGAGGGTATTTATCTAATTATTTTGTACAGATCCTGTAATTATGTATAATTGTCACTTTGATAGAAGAGTCTATTTTGAATAAATAAAAAAACATTTTTATGATCCACTGACTTGTGTTCACTTTCATAGACTTGAAATTGGTTGACAATATTATTGTCTAATATCATGACGATCATGTTTACTTGAGGAAGCGGTAGCAAGTTTATAATCATGACATGTTCAATATTGTGAATGTTCAGCAGTCCACTGCAAAGTTGCGACGTCTCAGCGCAAGCCTGCATTATGCTGCCCCCAGGTGGTCAATTTGCACACACCAGAAGAAGCAGCCTTGAACCGAAAATTCTGACAAAATGATTCATTATTGTTTTTAATTCTATCTGGACATGTCATGACTGTACGTTTGATTCCGTACAGTATCATAAAGTGCTATTTTCCCCACATTAAAAAAACATTGTACTTTTTGTTATCTGAGTATAACGCTGTAGAAAAAGCAGCTTTATCAATTTACAGGGTTAAGCCACATTGAGAAATTTAAGCTTTCAAACCAGTTTTTATTTTATTTTATTTTTTTATCTCGAGGCAAAAACAAAGACGCAGGAACTCCTCTTGAAACCGAAACAAATATCTTCCCACTTAACAGGTGAGACCATCATAAAAGAAAACATCTCTTGTGTGTACTGCATATTTGGTTAGATTTCAAATTATTATTTGCAAATTTGTCTCCAAATTAGTTTGTTGACAAAAATTAAATTTATTGGGAAATATGCTTTTGGAAATTATGCAAATTTAGGATAAAAAAATATCCGAACAGATTAAAAAAAAAAGGATATATATTTTTAATCAAATCAACATTACTTAAAATATTGAGCTTTTTATTACCTGATGGTGTCAGGATACACTTGCCTGCCTGTCTTGTGTGCCGACACCGTGACTGATTCCCGCATATGACGGTGTGAATGTGTATGCGTGACCAAAAAAAATAAATAACAAAAAAACCTTGGTCTTGATGCTACTTTGGTCCACCAGCAGGGAGCGCTACAACCTTAACCAATCGACTTTATCTGCGAGGTCAATGGGGGCGAGACGCCAAACCTGAAACTTGCTGTCATGAAAGAAAGATTTTACACAATTTTTTTATACAAAATAATACAAATCGTTAATTGCCGCCCTCCCTAACTCATTTGCTGCGCTTTCATTCGCTTCAATTTTGTTTGTTGTATTAATTCAGTTCGCAATAATAGGAAATTTTAACAAAATGGTGTTCGACTTTGTTCTATCTTATCTTCCCAAAAGCATCTACATTTTTGTGAAATTGCACATTTAATAAAAAAAATCAATAAAATACGACTTGAATTAAGATCGACGTAAATGTATTTTCCAAAGATGTACGTATACTTAAAAATAAACTACCACCTTTTTTCCTCGTAATCTTGTAAACTTTTTTCACCTTGAAAAAAATCGAGCTACATTCTTGTGTGATGAGTTTCTTCTGAGTCAAATGAAAGCCCTTAATTATCTTTTTAAGATTGACTAATTTCTCCCAATAAAATCCAACTTGTAAGATTTTCCTTCCAAATGAAATTGTTGATTTGCATTTGACTACATTTTTCCTACAAATTAAAACCATTCTCAAAATACGCGTTTTTCGGCCGTGTCGACACTTTGCTGAACTTTATTTAAAGTTGAGGCTTGGGTGTGGGCTTTTTTTTCTTTTTTTTTTTTTCCGTGGGGGACGAAGGAACACAGCCGTCTGGCGGTTCCCATAATGAAGCACGGCCACGGCTTCCTCCCGCTTCCAATATAATTTTATTAGCCATTGTGGTAATTGAGGCGGTCTGTTAGGTGATGTTACGCGTTAACGTGTCTCAATTACAGACTTGACTCCTGGGGTCTCGTTGGTACAGTAAAGCGGGAAGAGGAGGCGGCGGCGGACGCGCACGTGATGGCAAAACAGTCGGGAATTTATTCTGCTAATTAAAGCAGATGAGATTCGATTTTGCATACTTTGAAAGGATTGTCCAAGTGTGTGTATCCACCCGACTTTGGGCTTGAAGCCCCAATCTAGTCTTGAAAGACTCACTTGAAAGCCCAAGGCAGACTTACAACCTTAATTTGAAGCCGTAACCTTGGCTCGACAAAGCACTCTCGCTCGTTTCACACTCGACCCTACTCAAAAACCCAACTTTGATTTAAAACGGCCAGAAGTCTTCTCTGTGACCCAAACCAAAGGCCCAACTTGTGCTTAACCCTAACATCAACCCTAAACTCATTAAAAAGGTCGAGGTGCAACCCTGCTTTGAACCCAAATGCAAAATCCGTCCTTTGTCTCAACGTCGTCACCAATCGCAATTTTGTCTCTGGATTCGATTGGCCGTCGTCTTCTCGGATGGATTCGACTAATTCTCCTCACGGGCGTTAATCACCGGGCGCCATCGTGTCGACAAAACGTGTCTCGGGTTTAAAAATAGCGCAATGATCTCTCCATTGCGTCCCCGGGGGCGGCGAGCAAATGAGTCGCTGTGATTAAAATAGAATGTGAGGAATAATGCGGACAAGGTTTGGCAGTATCGTTCCCGTGGGGAATTATGTTTCCCACTCGGGCCGAGGAAACGGAAGGAGCCAATCGGGTTGTCCCCTCGTCTTCGCTCGCGGTGTGGAAACGTCACGTGACCTCAGTGGAGCTGTAAATCAAATGCCACAAGTCTGAAGTTTGACGGCGGGCCTTTAAAAAGCCAGTGAAAAAAAAAAAACCTGAGTCGTAAAACAACGTGAGGCTAATGGAGCTGACGGCACAAAGAGGAACCATAACAATAAAAACAGGAGCATTTCTACAAACGAGGCGGCAAGTGAACTCTTCACTTTGTTTTACTGCCTCACTAAAGACTTTTTAATGCTCGCATCAGTCACACAAGTCACATCAGAGATTTTGCCCCTTGAGGGCCACCGTAGTTCGTTGGGAAGCTCGGCATTTGCGAGGCCAACCCGACCCGTTTTGTTCGATTCTCTCGTGTCGTTTCAATGCAAAATGCAAACATTGCGACAAAATATCTTGGCTCGCCTGCAAAACAATTATGCGACGCCTTCTCGCTGACACGTCCGCAGACTCGCAGATGGACATTAGCATAGATAATTCTTCATTATGTTAATTCCTTTGCAATCATTTTAGCCGGCTGACAACACGCTCCAGCTAATGAATATTTATAGCTTGGCGCAATGTGGCCTTATTTGGTCGTCGGGCTTGACCGCTATAAATGTCAACGACTTGTATTTGTACACAAGCGAATAAAAAAGAAATCTCAGTGTATTCTGTCCGTGCAGGGTATACTGCCCTCCGGTGGCCAAGATGTGCACGGCAGGCATAAGAACGCCCATTCAATTAAAGCAGGAAACCGTGCTGCGCAAACTGTTCTTTATCTTCCATTCCAGTGTTTGTAAACTGCAATAATGAAGAGATTTTTTTCTTCTTCTAAAAAAAAAAAAAAAGAGGTCACAGCCCAACCGATGGAACCGATTCATCTTGTTCTCATTCATTTGAATAGGGAACGATGTTTTGACACAGAACACACGCAAGTCGTCCGTTAAAGCAGCGGCGTTCTGTGTGGCTCCTTTGGTCGGAACCCTCGAACCTATTTCCAGGGGAATTGACACTTTTATCGATTGACACTTCAAAGTACGAGCGGCTCGAATGCTCCATCAGGCTTGGAATGAAAGAGGCAACGCTCTCGGCGGGCGCTATCGACCGCAAACTACTGCGCCGTTCCCTTTGACTTCATTTTGTCTGTTCTCTCTCGCGCTCTGACAGACAGATTACGTCGCTTCTCCTTTTTTTTTTCCCTTGCGAAGTGCGAGGTTAAGTTTCAAGCGCGTCAGTCAGCCACTCAAGCGGAGCGCGAGTTGGGAGACGAGGAGCCCGGTGGCTAACGCGATTACTCGGATGCCTCTTGGCGAGGTGGCAAACCACATTGAAATGTGCCCTTTTGCGTGGCGGGCCAACCAGCGCGCTGTGTAATCCATCTTGATCTCATTAGGAGGGCATGCCCCCTCCCTCCCTCCCCTGTTTCACTAAAACGTTCCTTAAGATGCTGCCGCAGGAATGCAGAGAAGCTGTTTTGGTTGCAGACGCATCCCAATTTTCTGCTGACTCAGCGTCGTGGGGGCTGATGTTGGTCAGCCTTTTTTTGGGGGGGAGGAGAGAAATGTAAAAACAAAAGTGGCGGGCCTGTCAAGGAAGCGGGACAAACATAACTACAGGGAAAATAATTGAATGAATTTTGTAGTGCTGACGCTACTGTTGTCATACAGGTTTGATTTATGAGAAGTGTTTGGCTCTCTATGAATGGAATTCGATTGGATTGAATTTTTGGGGGAGACAGCTGCGATGTGTTTGAGGACTTTGCCTTGGTGTCACGGGCAGAAGAGGAAAGATCGAGTTTCACTTCGGCGTAAAGAGTTGTGACATCTGCGCCGGTTGCGTAACAATCAGCAAGTGCGTAACTGTTTGCCACGCTAGGAGGCGCCATCTCGCAGGAGCTCCATGTGTGTCAGCTCATTTCCTGAGATCCATTTTTAGTTTTTGCATGAAACTCGAGCAGAACCAGCTACGATTAATGTCAGCTTGAGTTTTTATTCCGGGATTCAGCATCACAGCCCACTGGCCGAAATCCAGCAGCCTTGCCGAAGCTGCAGCGTCACAGCGGAGATTCCAAGATGCATTGAAACCATAAAGACCTCGTGAAAAGTAAACGTCGGAAAGAGGGTGTTTACGAGCGCTCTTGCTTTTTGGCTAAAACTGTACGAGTAATTGAAATCCAAATGATCCCGGGTAAGGCTAGTGTTGCTCGGGAACAACATGCAAAAGCAGATTGGACGCAATGTGGACATCAACAAAACGTGGCCAAATGTATTGGGACACGCACGCAGAGATTTTGCCGTCTGTTGAGCAACAGCGTGTCGCCTGGCCTGGCTGTTTGCACTCGCGAACGTCTCTGTTTATCGTGCCATCATTCAAAGTCAGGCCCGGATATCGGCTCGCTGCTCGGGTTCCCAATATAGTTGCCGATCGATGCGGCGACGCGTCTACGGGCGGGACTGTAACGAGACCCGAGAGAAGGATAGAGCCAGCAAAGCGCGTGGAGCACATGTCAAAGTCCAAGGCCCGCACCGAGGAGCCCGGCTCAAGCGGTGCTAGCTATTGACGCTGACATTTCCATCTTTTTTTTTTTTTTTCCATGACTCGGCAGGAAACTTGGAGCGGGTTTGTTTTCTGTTTTGGGTCCAAACACAAAAGGCTGTCTTTGAAAATGTGACCACAACTCACCCAAGATAAAATGCTGCCGTTGCAAAGCCTGCTATCTTAAAATGGTAAATGTTTAGTCCTCGTCGTCATTAAGAACTAAATCGAGTCAACTTCGACATTTGCTCTCACAATTGGCAGGCTGCTAATAAGGTTCCGAGAAACCGTTTCCATCAGACACTCTGGAAAAAAAAAACCAGCTGAGTGGCCAATTGCATCCATAAAGATGACCCCCAAAAAAAATCACGAGGAATCAGACAACAAAAGTGAATCCAAATTAGGCAATCGATATGAAATTGGCCGAGCTTGTCTGTCGAGACAGGAACCAGGCAAAAGTTTCGCGCCGTGCCCAAAATGAAACCGGGAATCAGCCATTTTGTTTGAGAGCAGCCATTTTGGGGTGGCACTTGCTCACTGCTTATTTCAAGTCCATCATGATGGAGCGGAGAAGGACGACGGGTTCGTCTTATTAGCCGCCTGCCTTGGCGGACAAAGGGCGGACAATCAGAGGGAGGGGGAGAATGAAAAGATCTTTGTATGGGAGGAGATCCTGATCTAATCACGCAGGAAATGAGGCTGCCTCGTTTGGACTCATTTACACATCTGCTTTAATGGTGCTCGGCCATCGATCGGCCATCGCCCGGATCGGCACGTGAATCGTTTGTTTGCGCTTGGCATTGCTTCTTGTTGGTTTCGTGCTGGCAAAACTGGCCTGCTGGACAATGGAAGCTTTTGCGCTGACATCATTTGCATCGCTTTGAGCTCAAATTCACGCTTCCAGTCAACAAATTGTATTAGTATCCAAAATCCAAGAAATGATTTTTCCCGGCCCGCGTCTGTTTTGCCCATCGTTGGACAGGAACGCTCTTCATCTGCCGGCGCGGTCCCGCCCACGTCGCTCCTGCCGTCGGCCAACAGGAAGCAGCTGTTGTGCTGAGTTGGCGTAGCCGCCGCAGCCGGCCCATCGCTTACATAACAGCACGAGGTGTGTGTGTGTGTGTGTGTGTGGGGGGGGGGGGGTTCCAGATGTAGCGCAGTTGCCGCCCCCGTCACCCCCTGACCTGCTTTTTTTTTTTTTTTCTTTTGAGATGACGGCAAAGTAAGCGCATGCATGGCGAAAGCCTCACAGAAAGAATTAAAGATCTCACGGAACGTCCAGATCAAATCAACATGGTACAGATGTTTGTTTGCAGTGTGACAGCACGCTAGAGATGTGGTTGGAAGTGCGCCCGGCAGTCCAAAAGTTCACTGTTTGAAACCTCATTCTATTAACAAGACGCAATTTGACTTTCAACATGCACGCAGATGAGTCAGAGCGGGCTGCTGTGCATTTCTCCGCTGCTCGTCTTACTTTTTCCTTGTGGGCGCGGCTTTGTTTAAATATTAACCTGCACACGTAAAATAAATCTTTAACATCATGAAAAATTTACACTTTGTGCAAACGAGATTAAAAGACACCCCTGGGGGAGATTTGCTATTTTTTTTCTCTCTCTTGCGCTCTAAAGAATTTGTGAACAAAAGAAACAAGAAGCAAAGGGAAAGTTTGAAGGGCGCAAGTCAACATGGCACGCACACGCACGTGAGGAATGTGTACGAGGGGGCGCGCCTCTCTCTCCCACATGGGGAATGTGCAAACTTCATCGAGCTCATCCGTATTTTCCACTATTTTGTTGTTGAGCTGTGGCGGCGGACATTTTGGCTTGTTTTGCAACATTGCTGCACTTCATTGAATTTTTTTTTTTTTACAGAGAAGCTTCTGGCTTTGTGTTTCAAAAGAGGCTTTTTAGGATAGCGTTAGGACGCCAACACAAAACCTTTCTCCGTTTCAAAAGTGTAAAAAAACAAAGCATTGTGTCTCTCCTTGAGTTTGGCGGCCTGCTAGCTATCTTAGCTGGCAGCTAATCAAGCAGCTAAGCTAGCATCTTAGCTAGCCCTACGCGTTGCGTTGAACTTGGCTCACCCGGTGACATCGAAAGTTGCTACTGCTTAACATTGCCCCCTTGTGGCCCCTGTAGCAATAGCACACCTTGATGGCAAGCGCCCTACGGGGCTCTCGATGCATCACGGCGCGCTCGTTAACGAGCACATTTAGGATCTTAATTGGCAGATTAGCCTTAGGGCTGAGCCACTTTCACGCTGACTTGATACTAAAGTGACTTGTCCCGTACCGATGATGATGATGGCCGGCGCGGCGTAGCGCGGCGAGGGGACCGGTCGGAAATGGTTGATGGGAGTCAAAGTTTGTCCATTAGGGCCTAAACTCATTTGGAGTTGATCCAACAACAAAAGAGGCATCACTGTGAACTTTTTGATGCCGTTTCACTCAAGCGAGATGGGGGAGCTGGCGTTCGGCTGTGTCGGGCGGGATTCAGTGGGCCGTGGCCGCTCGTGACGAGAGCAAGATTAATATGAAAAGGAAAAAGAAGGAAGAGACACTTTAGCCGCCGCACAAAGACAAACGTGTCGCCGCTGTTGTCGTGGGAACAAAAGTCATGTCGCCAATGAGATGAATACAAATCAAATGTGTCGGCTTTTTGTTTTTGCCGCAGTTATTAAAAAGCGACTTTGCTTTGTGAGAGACTTGATTGGGACTTTTTGTTGTCATCGTTATTGTTTGTTTCACTTGAACGTGGGAGACGCTCAGTTGATGTTGCTCTTCTCAAATAAATCCACTTTTTCGAAACGTACACATGTTTTGGGGGCCAGGAAAGATGCTGAAAAATGGCCTTTTTTTCCCCCCAAGACTCAAAGAGGCCTTTCAAAGACAAACCTGCTTGAGAAATTAAATCCAATTGCGTGCAAATCTGACGCACATACTCGACAGATGGGCGGCACAGCATTTGAGTTTTTTGATATGGCGTGTTGGCGGAGCATAATCATCAAAATGCAATGATTTATCATAAAACACGAAGCTGTAGTCATAACTTTGCAAATTAAGCCCCCGCAAGCCAGCATCATGACATTTGATAGGAATTTCCATCACGAGTAGACCCACCAAAAAATACAAAACCCCCCTTTCCCAAAAAAATAAACAAGGAGCGGAAGCTGACTTCACATGTGTGTGTGTGTGTGTGCGTTTTTGCATGTGCAAGAATAAAAAAAGATCAACTTCACCTATCGCAAGACGAATGCCATCGCTCCTCATCCATGACAAAGGCCGCCTAAACTGCCCAAGGACTTGCAATGACACACACGCTCACACGCGCACGCTCACACGCACACACTATGGGATAACCAAGCTTGTTGCACTTCATTCGGCACCCAACTGTGTAATTACAAAGGCGTAAATGACAGGTATGCTGCACAAATGTCACTAGTGCATGTGTCAAGCATGACCGTGTGTGTGTGTGTGTTTGTGTGATACATGGCACGTCATCCTGCATGTGTTGGATTATTAATTGTACACCTTTTTGTGTGTATGCACGCTCCAGCAAGTCTTGGAATATTAATTGTGCGTCTATCTTTGAGTAGCACATGTGTATGAGAGAAGGAATGTGTGTGACGGGGTGTTTGACTTTCTTTGTGTGCTTGAGTGTGTGTGTGTCTTTGTCATCTTGCCACTTCAATAATGAACTTTGTGTGCATGAAACATCAGCTTGAATATTTCATACGTAAATTTTTCATTTTGCACATTCTTGCAGATATTTTTGCGGACATATAATGACAAATATTTACACACAAAAATTCTGCATCGGGTGTGTCTCATGCAATTGCTCCATGCTGCCATTTTTGTGGGCGTACCTACAACCGTGTGTGTCTGTGTCATTGGCTTGTGCGTCACAAGTGTCCACTTGTGTTTTCTTTTTTTTTTTTACTCAATGCTGCCTTTGTTCTTCAGTCAAAACATACACACACACACACCTTGCCTTACCTGACACACACCATGCGCGCACACGCAAACCCTCACCGCCGACAACGTTGAGACTTGCCGAGCAATCCGAGATGTCGACAACGCTGCCAAGCGTGCCTGCGAACCTGTCGGGACAGTTGTTTGTTTTGGTTGCTTCGAATCGTTGACTGCTTCGGATGCTTCTTTTGCTTCTAGCGTTCGTCAAGTACGCAAAGACCTTTATAGAGGCTCTCGGCCTGTTTGTTCGTTAAATTTTGGCCTCTACAGAATTGTTATGACAAACGGATACCAGTAGATGGCAGCGTTGTGCCACTTTGAATGCGAGAACAGCACAGATTTGGAGTCGAAAATGAAAGTTCGGCTTGTCACATTTATCGTGAAGGAGAGAAATGCTGGAAAGAGAGAAGTCATAGGAAGTGTGTGATAGAAAAAGATGGCCAAGTCCGTGTGTTTGCTGTTCACTTAACAAAAAACGAACTTTTTCCTCTTATGTTAGTATTTTCATTTTTCTTCAACTGGAAACAAAAAAAAAACATTTAGAGATTTTTTTTTGTGGTCAGCCATGACATTAATATGAGCCCCTTTTTTATGTCCCCGTCTTTTGTCCGATGAGCAGCATCAAGTGTCTAAAAAGGCTGAAAGTTTCTAAGTGCTTTGACGTCCATCCGGGTGATGTCTAAATGGAGCCCATGGCATCCCTCAGCCTTTTACTGACGGCCGCTTCCTCCATTAATTCCCAATCAATAATGCAAAAAAACGACCATCGTTGTTTACGAATGCTGGCCGAGAGCTAATGAGTCACGCTAATTGCTCCGTCATCGCCAACGCCGCCTTTGCCAGACACAAATGGACGCTAGCCTTTGTTTTTCCACAACAACAACAATTTGCAGTGGCATCACCAGCGGCGCGACGTCCTTCCAACTTGATCCAATAACAAAAAACGTTTTGTTGAGAAACTTTTTGCCCTGTACGTTTTCTTTTTTCAAAATCAATAGCGATTTTGTCCTGACGACTAATGCTCGGAGGTTTCCGGCAGAGGAATGTTTCAGGTAGACTGCAACTCGTTTCAGAGATTATGTCCCGGAGCTAAATCAGCTCATTTAGTGCCATGTGCCATAACACGCCCTAATATGCTATAATATGCGCTAATATGCTATACGCTACGCCACATTATGTTTATGGCGGCAATAATGTAAGGAGAGCCAGCCGGCGCGTGAGAAATGAGCTGAGCTGTGTTAGCCGCCGCCACGGCTATCAAAGTGCGCTAATGGCTCCATACGTTCACGCTCACGTCAAATCAGATTTTGTCACGGCTCGCGTTGATGTCGCCTTCACCGGGCCGAAAGATCCAACTTGGTGGACAGGGTCGGAAATGGATGGTGCCAACCAAGGGCAAGATGATATGTCCCACTACCCGCAAATCTGTCCACTGCTAAAATAAAACAAAAAAAACAAGAAACGTGGCCTGCTTGTCCATTTTGAAATTCTAACGTGACTCGTGAGCACAAGTTTTTGGCCAAGTCGTTTTTCAAGCAAGCCTAAGTTTGATCCAGCAAACTTGCGAAAGCGCCTCGGTCACCACGTTTGCCTCGACGCCATCTCGGCCTCATCGGAGTCGTCTTGGCACGCTTGAAGACAAATTGGACGGGTCAGCGCTGAAATGGATCTTATTGACTCAGTGAGTGCAATCTGCCTGGGGTGATGGAGAAAAAGCAAGCGGCGGGGGGGGGTGGGAAGGTGTGTCGGACGTCTCGGCAACGCTTTGGAACAATTTCATATATTTTGTGACACGCGCATTGTCACACCTGACACGACATCGGCGCCGCATGCTGATGAAGACGAGGCCTCATCATTTCTGACATTTTGTGCAGTTGTATGTGGTGAGCTTTGATCTTTTGTCATTTGCGTGAAATGGCGGCGCCATAAATGAGGACGTCTTCTGCCAAGGTGGCCGCCGCATCTCATTAGGGGATTTCAATTTCACTTCTTCTTGGCTGACCTTTGAGACGAACGAGTTGATTTTGCAGAAAAATGCTTTGTTGGCTAAACAATTTCAAATTATGGAATTAAAAGGCCAGAAAAGAAGTTGTCACTACAGAATTGGACGTGCACTGAATTTGTGAGACATTTTCTCATTTTGAGCATCGTGCAACCTTAGCGATGGCACTGCTAAATTCAGAACAAAGCGATATTGCATGTGGACGCCGTGCCACGCCGCGCACCGCCGGAAGCCTGCTAATGTATTTTGTGTTTACGTTGCAGGTGAGCATCTCGCGTGACAATTTTAGCGCCGATGGAGCTAAATTGCCTAAAAAGCTCGTTAAAGTCAGATAGGGCAGCGGAGAGACAGTCAGCGGGAAGCGACGGTATGGAAGAGGGGGGGGGGCTAATTAAATTGGCGTCGGGGGTCGCGGTGGGCCGTAAAGATTAGTATTATGGCCTCCATTACCCCGGCTGATTGTTTATGGGTGGTGGGGGGAGTAGGGGCGGGGCCACCAAATTGCTTCGTCGTGCCCGTTTTGCCAACCTCGGACGCTTTTGGCTGTAAAGCGAAGCGCGGGAGGTGACAGAAGGCCTCGCCACCGCTCTGGGCGCTGTCACTCAGTCAGCAAGCACACGCTGACTTTTCACCACTCCAAAGTTTGCACGGCAACTTTGAGGGCGCTAGCATGTCGCTAACGAGGGGGATGGATGGAAAATGCAGGTTCGGTATCAAACGAGAGATGCTCAAACGGAAGCTAAATCAGCCACGAGAGAAACAAAGATGGATGATCACCGGAGACAACCTGGAGGTTCACCACGGTTGACAAAAAAATGAAAAACCTGACCCGCGCTGTAAGCAAAAGCGCTCGGCGGCGTCTAAGATTAGGCCGGAACAAAGATGGCCGCCTGGTCGGCATCCGTGATATCCCGGTCTGTCTTTATATTGAACGTATGTAACAATGTTTGTCCTAATATGAAGTTAATAACCTCGACAATAAGACGACATCCGTGGGGAAGACCGCCAAGTGTTTTTTAATAACGACGCTTTGATGGCTTCATCCTGGGCGGCCGGCCTTCCGCTCTTTGTCCAGCCGGGACGGAAAAGGGTTGCCATGGCGATGTGTGCCCGCATGCGCATGCGCACGTACACATATCAATTTACAAATTATGAGAGGCACGCTCGTACACGCACTGACACGATGCATATTGACACGACTACGTTTTCACACACTCACGCACACATGCTCGGGCGTGGCTCGGAGCGGTCGGCCGCAACGCGCCGCGTATGCTTTGTAAATAGGCGCTAATGAGCTAATTGCGCCATGTGACGCAACCTCATTAAGCTCAACCCCGACTCGTTGCCATAGCGACGACCGATCACGACGCTTGTTTGGAGGCCGCGGTTATTAATGAGGCCCGACGACGACGAAGGGAATTCCATACTTGTCGTTAATTTCATGTAAGTTTGGCAAAGCTTCGCCTGCGCATTGACTTTCGATGTTTGCCTCAAGCTGGGAAGAGACGAACGAGTGAAGTCGCCGCAGACGATATCGCAGCCCGCATATGAAACGTTTGGCTTGATAAATAATAAAAATGTGCTCTGAGTGACAAGTAACAAAATGAATGAAAAATAATCAGCGGTGCACGCGCAAGATTGATGACGCGCTAATGAATCAAAGATGTTCGGCCGACTCACTTGGATCAATTTGTCTCGCATGTAAATTAGGAAGGTGACGGCCTCACCATTTTTTTGCCGCGTTTTCTTGTTTTTATGCGTCTCACAATCCACGTAAGGTGCGCTGCGACACGCGAGCGACACCAGTCGTTTGTTGCAAATGCAAAAGCTTTTTTAATCTTCAGGTGGAATCTTGTAAATTCTAGCGAATGAAATATGAGCGGTGCAAGCTCGGCTTTTCATTTTGTCTGTGATGAGAGGCGCTCTGGTTTTGATGACTTTTGTCTGGCGGGCTGTCCTCGTCATGTTTTAGCCCCAAACTTCATCTCTTTTGCATTTCATCTGCTTTTTTTTTCCCACCCTTTTCATTTGTTTGCTGTCAATGATGTCGTCTCCTCACTGTTAATGCGCCCGTGTGAGTCTGCGCGCGCAATATTTTGAGGTGTGTGTTATAAACACACGCGCAAGAAGAACGTCGATGGCCGGAGTTGTTGTTGTGTGTGTGCATGGGTGGGTGGGGTTGCGGGTCAGGAATTGTTTGGGTGTGTATGGGAGGGGGGGGGGGGGGGTGAAGGTAGCCAGCTGGGAGCAGGCGGGGAACATTTTTCCAACATCTGCAAGCAGGCACACTCCCACATTCAGGAGATTCCCGAAAGAAAATTGTCAGGCACGTGTGTGGGTGTGTGTGCACTCAGTGGAAGAAGTGAGATCCTCTCCGGTGGTGTTGGGGGGGGGGCAGCCCGTTGATTGGTGGGCCGACGTGTGATAGATGTCTTGTACGACGAGAGGCAGTTAGGAGGTGTCTTGGGAAATGAACCGAATCAAAGTATTTTGGAGTGTGTAAATGAACAGAGTCGCTTTTGTGGTGAGGTCGTCGCCACCTGAGCATCTATCAGATACTCGTCGGCAATCTGATCAAACAAAAGGCGACCTTCTCCAAAGAATCCGTCACCGTGGTTACGCACCAAATTCAATTAGTGCACTTCCAGCACAGCCGCCCTAATTCAAAGTGCACAAGGTCAAGGGGGGTGGGGATTGGCGAGTTGCGGTCTGGGCCCGCCTCCATCCCCGCCGTTAGCCTGCGCCCTTTGACCTCCCAATCAAACATCTGGATGCGGTCCGTCTCCCGTCGAGGCGGCTCGACGCATAACTTAAGAGCGTCGCAGGCTCTGCGGAGTGCTCGTTGCCTCTAATGTAATGCTACACGGTGGCTATTAAAAGTCTACACACCCCTAATGTCAAGCTCGGTTTTAAATTATTATTATTTTTTTTGATAAAATGGGTTACGGCGCCTTTTTGGACTTCGAGGTCAGTCAGAGAAGAGCCGTCATGAACTTCTGATGAGCTTTCGTTCGACTAAGCGCCGCATCGTTAGCGTGCGCTAAGATTGCTCGTTTGTCGCGCGATAAAAGTGCCCCTGGCGTACTCAAGGCAGATTGATGGCCAATCCAGACGCAATATCGTACGCGGAAGGAAATGAGCACAACACTTGTGAAAAGTCTTCAAAACATACTTTGGAGTGACAAATAAATCAACTAGATCGTTTTGGAAAAACAGAATGCGGTTGAAACTAAGATTGCAAAACAGGTTAAAGGATTCAAAGACAGGGCAGCTTCTGATGCCATTGTGTGCCAAAAAGTTCTCTTCACGTGCATTTCTGTCAAAATTAGATGCAAGGACAAGTCTCAAACCCAATGCCAGACTTTGCGCAAAAAGCCGTCCATTTTGGTTCGAAGCATCCGAACAAGCATGACTGAGTAATGGCTAAAGACGAGATCAAGACGACTCGCATTTTCCGTGGACCGATGCGATCAATCGTGGGATGCAGCTAGCAAGGCTAACCGGCGCTAAACACTAGCATGCGTTGTTATGCGTCTCAGGATGCTTCGTAGTGATTGAAGGCGGCGCCGGCGCCGGCGCTATCGACAAAGCACGAGGCCATCATTGCAAATTGCGTCTGCGCGGCGTCATTAGCGCCGCACCTTTCGGCAGGGCAGCCACGAGACAAATGACAACCACAGAAGAAGAAAATCTATGGCAGCCATTATTAAGTCAGGGGAGGGGGCGGGCTGTGTGCGACCTGACTCTTTAAAATGCCATCGAAGCCTTTCAACTGATTGTTACATGCTAGCGATGCTGGTAACATGCCGCTTTGGAAAAACAAAACAAAAAACGTCTCTTCACGTCAGAAATCAACTTTGAGAAAAGTTTGAGAACACAATCAAGCTGAAGCGTTCTTTTTTTAGTGTGTGTGACAGCGGTTCGCCAAAGAAGATCCTTTCAGAAAAAGAAAATTCATTTTGTGAGAAAAAATATTCGTCAATCTATTTAAAAATTAAATGAAAATTTTAAAATCAATTTCATTATATAAGAAAAAATAGACTGCATGAGCGTATCTCAAGTGCCCACTGAGCATGGTTGTTATTATTATGAATTTTCTTTTCTAACGACGCAGTGGGCTGAAACAAAAGGCTAGCTGGCTAAGCTAGGCTCTGGCTTCAGAGGCGGCGCGACGTATATTCCGCTCCCCATACGAGTCCCCCGATGGCGAGCGCAAAAGTGGGCGGCGGTGAGCAAACGGCTCGGACGCCGCCTCATATATTACACACATAAAAAGTCATTAGCCTCAATGGAAATCGATAGCCAAGGCGGCGGAGATGAAGAGACCCCCGCGCGCTTTTCTGGGTCAGCTTGCAAAAGAAGCAAATGATATCTTTTTTTTTTTTTTCTTCACAGCAGAGGCTCAACGACAGGGCCGGCGGGTCGATAGCCCGCCGTGTTTAAAGCTGAGCTATGGCCTCGCTCGCCGTGGATGTCTGCGCCGCTGATTGAACAAGACTGCCACGCCCCCAGGTGTCATAGGGGTGAGGCTTTTATCTGGGAGCAGGGTGCGCGTGTATTATCGTAACATACATCAGGAAAAAGTCGAAATTCATGAACAAACTAATAGTTAAACCATCGTAATGTAGGGAAGTTCCTCCAAATCTATAATGGAAGAAACAAATATGACATTTTTTCTTGTCTGCATTTAGCGGTGTGGCTAACGCTAGGTAGTTGGTCTCATTTGAGCGTACCTAATGAGGTGTCCGGTGAGATGATTGTATTTTATTTTATTTTTTTTCCCCTCTTCTTCTTTCCCATGATCCACGTACGGTCTCAAAAGAAGGCGGAGCCGCCTAATGAGAATGGATGCGGCCGTTTCCATGGCGGCGGCGTTGCACGCTGTTTGCGGAGCTTATGGAAAGGATTGTCTCGCCGTTTGTTTTTGCGGAATGGCCATATGGAGGCAAACGGGCGGGCGGGCGGTTGTTCGCCAAGCCCTACGTCCTTCCCTGAGGAAATCTGCCGCTTAAGCCTAGCGCAAACAATTTTTTACTCCTTGCTATGATTGACATTCTACTTTTGCAGCCCGAGCTAGTGAGCAAGCGGTGAAATTGCTTGGTCGGCGCTTTGACGGATTCGGCACACTTGGAATCTCAACACGTTCATTTTGCCAAACATTCACGTTGGGCTGTCAAAATTGGCAATTCAGCCTCTGAAGCCACTTTCACTTATCTGGCCATAGCGGCCATCGTTATATTATGGATAGCGTTTTCCTGGATTTGGGAGGGGGGGAAAAAAAAAAACATTCAGACGTAGAGGCCAGTTTGACTTTGCAACATGAAATTTGCTCAGCTCATCCATCATGGGGAGAAAAGTGACACTGAATGTTTGGGACACACACACGGGCGCACACACACACACACACACACACACACACACAGACGGGCGCACAAGCCTGTGGCTGGTGCATGCGCTGACAGTGGAGGCCACATATCCGGCCTGGTTCCCCGACACAATGCCTCCATTGCTCTGGTGAAGTCATTCAGAAGTTGCATGAGGGGGGGGGGAGGCCGGGGGGTGCACGTAGCACCCGGACATCACCCTCATCACCGTATATTTTTTGCTGAGCGCGTCGAAAACGTCCATTCGGGAGCTGGCGCTCACTGAAGGAAGCCGGCCTCGCGGGGGGTCGACGGGAATTTGGGATGCCTGCGAGTCCTCCGGCACTTGACTCTGAATTAGGAAACTTTTTTTCCTTTATCACAATTATTATTTTGTATCGCAGCCTTTTTTTGGAACATTCCATGAGCCATCTTTCCACTTTGGAGGGTCTTGACGCACACACGCACACTACAAAGGCGCCTTTGAATGTTTTTTGTGTGGCGCTGTAGAGAGGCATCATTCTTGCAAAACGACACAGCAAGGCTTCTTCTTTTTCTCCTCTTGACTTCCCTCGCACCATCACTGCCCCCCCACCCTTCCATCCAGCGGCTAGTGTCAGAAGCAGAAGAATCAAAAGTTCTTTATGCGTGTTGTTTGGACGCCAAGCGAGACGCCTTCCAAGTGCTCCGCTATAAAACTTTCCCTAAACGCCACATTGAGTGTCTTCATTCCTTGATTACAAAATGGCATTTTTGCGTGTTCCATTTTGTCCACATTGCATTCTGTCTTTCCTTTTGCAGTGTTGGCGTTTTTTGGACCCATCGCACGCCTGGTGTGTTCTACATTGCGCTCCACATGTTTTGCTCCATCTTGTTTTGTCCACATAGAAACCCTCCTTGGCTGCCTTTATTCCATTCTCCATGGAAGACTTTGTTCCACATTCTGTCTCATGTAGTGCATCCCCGAGAGTTTCTTGCTGCTGCTGAATAAAAGCATTCTTAATAGTTTCAGATTCCCCCCCAAAAAATTCAAAGACCCCTCCAACACCCCCCCCCCCCCCCCCCCTGCCCCTCCAGCTCTGTTGTGTGCTCCAACAATCGGAACGTTTCTTTCCACTTAGCGTCGAAACATTCCACTTTCTGCCCTCTCTTATTCTCTTGTGCGAAAAGGCATAAATTGGATAAAAGTAGTGTAAGACGCAGCCTTTGTGTTCGCTAGTCCCTTTGAATGGACCGACTGTAGCCCGCCGCAAGCTAGCGTTTGCAAAGCCCGCAGCTGAGAAAGCCGCACAATCAAAGAGAGATGGCGCGAGTTGTCCACCGTCGCGTCTCCGCTCCATCACCGGCCAGAATCTCTCAGCCTCGGTTGTCTCACCCAGACTGGATTTAGCATCTATAAATTGCGTGGGTCACTCCACGACATCAATTTCATCAGATGATGACTCACTAAGTGCAGGATTCCCATTTGGATTCCAAAGGTGATTTGCGACCGTTGTGGGTCAAGTGGACTCATCCTCTCAAAAAGCCAGCGCACCCTTGGACGGATTATCGTTTCATCATCAGCTGGAAAATGGGATGGACATTTGTTTTCGTTTGGAGCAACTTCCTTCGAGACATGAAGTTTCTGGTGGATTTCTGTGCTCTCCACCTTTTGCAGTTTTTCACAGCTCGCCCTAGCTATGTGTAGCTTATCCCAGTTTGCCGCTTAGCTAGCCCCAATGAGATAAGACGTCTCCTTTCAACTGCATCCTTGAAATATTCTCTCCCTGTGTGCAAGTGTAGTAAGATAAAAAGAGAATTTTTTATTTATTTTTTTGCTGGAGATGTAGCGCTGCTTTCCGAGGGGCCGTGGGTCTCCAAACATATTAGTTTATGCGAGCGCCCGGAGACCAATTGGGCCTTTAATTGGAAAGTGGACTTATTGCGCTACATTACATCATATAAGTGCGCCGGGTTATATTGCTCAAGTGTGCAGACATAATTGCGGCGGCGACGGGCGGGGCGAGGGTGGGCTGCCGTCTATACGCACACCGCGTTGAGGTGTAAAGAAGATGTACGTTGTTCATTTCCAGCAAGCCGCATTTTACGGGACTCCGCTGCGTCATTTCAAGTCAAAGACTTACTTAGCTCGTCGTCAGCGTTTTACAGCGGCTCCCGGTAAACGTTGTCCTCGGAGTACGACAACCGATTCCACGTTTTCGCTTTAATCCAAATATATGTGCTCAATTTTGGCTAATTTTATAGATCGCCATCAGAGACCACCGTCACCGTATGGATTTTGTCATTGCTTAACATTAGAATCAGAGTCCCCCCCCCAAATTCTGTCCTGAACAGTCCCACACATGTCCTTTTCAGAACTTCATGTTTTGGATATGCCATCACTTACAAGTGAAGCAATGCACGTGGAAAATCCTTGCTTGCTGGAGTCACAGAGGGGACGTCCTTGCCTTCCTGGAAACAATAACGGCGTGACATCAACAGGGCGAGTCACGGCAGTCGCTAGGTGGGAGGGGGGAGGGAAGAGGAGAGGAGGAGCAGGCTGAGAGCCTTTCCTGGATGCCGGGTGACTCAGCGATGCCGACGGTCAAGCGAGCGACGCTTTTGACCCGCCGCTTCGTCAAACGTCAGCGCGAGTGCTAATAACGTTGATGGCTAACATTTTTAACATTCAGATTGACGGGAATGCTATTGTCACAGCATGGACTTGATTTTTTTTTTTTTTTTTAAATATATATACACAGTATATCAAGCAAGCTATCCAGGAATGGTTGTATTACTATTTGTCCAAATCAGCATCGAGCGAAGAATTGAGTTTTTTATCACAAAGTGACAATTTTCATTCGAAGCGTCTCGCCCATAAACAACAAATCAATGAGAGCCGCTCCAAAGAGCAGGAAAATCTCAGTTCACGTTTATCCGATGATTGGTCGCCCGCAAACTGGGCGTCGCCGTGATTGCCCGCGGCGAGCGCTTAGTACGCTGATGAGGCATTTTGATCTTGACGTGTCGCAACGTGAACGTCTTGATGTAGTCGAAACGCTGCACTGGACAGATTGAGGCCGCGAACAACATGCGGAGGGAAAACGGGATGAGATAGGAAGGGCTGGCCTCCCGACCGAGAGAACAAAAAAAAAACCTTACTCAAATTCAAATTGGAATTTACTGATTTAGGGTTATGCAATTCAAAAGAAATTCTGCTTTTACGTTCTAATCTACATTGAAATTGAAGAATCCCCATGCAAATAGTTAAGTAGCAAAAAACGCAGAAATAGAAATAAAAACATCACAAAGAAATCATTTCGGTATCGAAATAATGAAACCCTTATGTGAACACCTGACTGCATCGAAATCCTTACCCTATCTTGAATCATTTGAAACTGTAATCCAGGTTGAAATCCTACTTTATCGATAGTATTGGTATCGGCCAATTTTGCGAGTATCGATACGGTGAAATAATGCCGGTACTGATCGCGTGACTCTGGCTGGCGGCGTCAAGATGGCTGCCAGCGTTCCCCCGAGCATCACGGCGGTCGCTGAGGGCGGCACACGTGTAATTAGCTATAAAATACCACCGGGCGAAGCTCTCGGGGGGGACGACCAGGCCCGGCCGCCCGGCACACACAATTAAGTCCAAATGAAAAATTGATTTCCACTCATCCTGAATGGATGTTAAAACAAAGCAGGCCGTAAATAGAGCAGACGCCGACAGGCGTGAGTGCGAGTCTGCGCGGCCGCCACCACGGATGCACGCCGCTTGTTAGCCCGACTCGCCGGCGCATCGATCGGCCGCCGCTGTCGCTGCCGCCGCCGCCGTCGCCGCTGCGCACAAGAATTATAATTCAATAAACACGTCAGGAAGGGAAAGGAGGGGGCGCTGGTGCCAGCGGGGTCTCAGATTGGACGCCAATACTTTGCCACTCTTTTGCTTGTCGCTAGCTGGCGGGAGATTGATAGCGACGCTGTCTGGATGCTTGACTTGATTTGAAAAGCAAACCCTGCAAACACCTTCACATTGCCATTTATTTCGAAACCCCCGCACGGGTTGGAAACGTATTCTGAAACCCCCTTTTTATTTTATTTTTTTTGCTAACCCTTACTTTGCTGTTTCCTGGCGTTAGCGATCCAGAACGCCGAGACGGGAGAAATGCATCCCGTCGGTTGTCTGACGAAAAAGCCAATTAGCCGAGCTGCTCTTATGAACCTGTTTTGTCCGTTTTGACACATCATTAAGACGCCCTAAATAATTAAGCAACCTTATTGAAGGCCCGTCGTCACTTTCACCGCCGCTGGCGACCGATCCGAGCGATGCGAGCCGAGGGCGCTTAATGCGCTGAGCCGAGGGATGTCCGCTTGAGCGGCCCATTGTACCACTTGCTGAAAACACGTTGACTGAAGACTTATTTTCAACTTTTGTTTTTGACCTAGGTTTGTTTGAAAGTTTACGGGGAAAAAACTTGAGACTCCATAGGTGTGACTTTGTAAAAACGATTGTGATTGTCAGCAAGTTCATAGAGCAAACAAAGCATGCTAACACTGACATGCTAACACTGAGGCTCAAGCGCGAGGGTGGCTTGAATTACTTTTTACTATCTTTAAGGAAGTCAAGACTGGACTTGCTTGAAATAGAGCAGGCCGGCTTGGTCTGATGTTTGCCACACTAAGTTCCGGTTAAGCCTTGGGGCGTCTTCCCGGCAGGGCATTTAAATGTTCGTGAGACACGGAACTCGATTTGTTTGTGGCATGGAGCTTTCCCGCATGTCGCAACAGCGGGGAAACGCCAGGCAGGAGCGTCGGGAAAACATCAAAGCCGAGCGATGGAGTCGCACGGTGGGTGACCCGGGGAAACGTCGTCGCTGTTTGCCAGGAGAATGGCGCAGACGCAGTGTGTTGCAACTTGTCCTCAACTCGTTTCATTCTCGAAAGATTCAATTGTCACGCTTTGGTCACAACAATGACTACCTGAAATGGGAGCAAATGATGAAATATTTGTCAGTGGATCAGAAAGTGTGGCGCTACGAAGCGAACATGACAACTTGGCCTGTCGGACAAATAAAAAGCCTCTAAATGATTTTCTGTTGGTTTAAGAAAATGTCAAACTTATTCGAGTACAAATCACTGAAAAAAGCAAATTACAGTAAGTAGCAACATTCATTTGGGTTGATGCTTTATAAAAATAATTGGTGGACATCATTTTATACTATGTTTTCGGCTTTCAATTAAAATACAAAAATGTGGCATGTTGTTTGAATAATTCAAAGCAATGATTGTTGTAAGCAAACGTTCACTTCCATGCTTGTTATTGATCTTTCCGCCTGTGTGCGGAATTCGATACTTCTCATTTCCTCTCGTACTTCTTCAGCCTCAACCCGAAAACAAACGCGGGCACGGGATCGATCCCGATGAAGAAGTCGAGAAGTTGCGTCTCAGGTGTGATGAGGAGCGCGGGCGGGCGTTTACCCATCATGCATCACATTGCATCTCAAGGTCCAATCGTGAAGCTGCAGGTGGAGAATTTCAATGAAGCCATCTTTGATCTCATGTCTTTGAATACGAGGGGGGCGAAGGCGACCTGTGACTCTTTCCGTCATAGCCTGTGTAAACAAACACAATGCAGCCCAGCCTGTGGGGCTACCTAATGAAGTGTCTGGCAAGCTACGTGCCGGAACCAGCGTTCCAATACTGAAGCTGTGCTGCGAGAAAGTCAATACGGAAAACAAAAGCAAACAGAACGTTCTCGCCTTGTAAAACACAGCGTGTGGAAGCGGCACACCCCCGTACACGTGACGCCATCTCCCGTCCATGTGTGTGTGTGTCTGTGTGTGTGTGTGTGTGTGTGTGTGTGTGTGGTGCCCAGACGTGATGAGCGCACCATCCAAATGGCCCTCAGCGTTGCGAGCGGGAATTAACTTGTCGGCGCTGGCTCGGTCTACAACTTCTGAGAAAACAATTTGATCTTTTCTCGTCCTTTCTTTTTTTTTAAATGACCTGCTTAATTTAAAAAACACGCACAGAAACGTGGAAGTCCTAAAGCCATAAACGCAGACACGCTTTGGCTCGTTAGACAAAGCACGAGGACGACTTAATGAGCTCACTCGGGGGTTATTCCGTTCAAAATGTCCTTCCCCACTTTGGCTTTGCCTTAAAACAAAAACCACAGAATCAGAGCGACAGGTGGCGGCTGACGCTATTAAAGTCCAGCATGATGAAAATATTCTTCTCAAATCATATGTGAAGACTTCATGTCAAGGAAAAAAAAAAAATCCACTTCTTGAAATAAAATGTGCTGCTCTTGAGTGTGAAGTAAGTTCCATAACGTTTGAAGTGGCCAAAAGCAAGGCGAGCATCCTTTTGTGCTAGCCGGGGAGCGCAATTGCCGCCCAAAGCTTATCCACAACGTGCCACATGCTCGCAGGCAGGATTTCCCGCTGAAAGACACAATTTGCTGCCGCCGGCTGGCTGACTGATGTGCCTTCCGCCGCCCGACCCGGGAGCTGTCAATCAAAATGACGAGCTGTCGAGCCACCGGCGGCGACTCGTCGTTCGGCGGGGATGAAGAAACGCATTTTGTGCACCTTGTTTCAACCATGTCGTCGTTCCCCCATCGGGAAGGCGAGCGTCGCTAAGCGGCTAGCGCTCTAATTGAACCCTGAGCGTCAAGAACCTTCTCGTTCCACTAACATCTCAATGGCCGTGCAAGCGCTCAGGAAGATAACAGAAAAAAAAAAAACCATCTTTTTGTGCGATGGCCCATCCTCCAAACTCTTTGGCTTGATCAAGACAGAGCAAGAAAAGCAAAAAGAGGCCCAGTCGAGCCAAAGCAAGCACGCGCCTTGCCAAAGTTGTTGCGTAACATTTTCGTCCTGGGCCCAAACTCCGGTCGGGCTGTCCCAGAGGCAAGAGTGCAGAACAAAAACCGAGACGTCAGCACAGACTACGGGAAGCATTTCAACATGTCGCCCTGGAGGGACCGTGTCTAACAATGGCCGCCGTTATCACCCCCTAACCGGACTTCAATTGTTTCAACATTAAAGACGTAGCGCTTACTTAGCACCTTCTGGAGCCTTCTCGCTTATTTCTAACAGAATCAAACCTTCCTTCCTTGCTCCCTTTTCTCCTTCCTCCCTTCTCTCCTCCCTCCTTACATTCCTGCCTTCTTTGCTACCTTGCGTTTGAGTTCTTCTGAGGTCTTTGGCACTGGTGCGCAGTTGGACGTGGGCCACGTTGGCTGCATGTGGGAATGTTCTTTCTCTTCGATGCTGATTTACGATCCGGGCTCATGTGTGAGAGTCTCTTGCTGAAGCAACAACATATCGATCCCTGCCGTCCGAACACATGCAAGCGATTAAAGAAGGGCGCTCCTTTTTTTTTATTATTATTTTTTTTAATCTTGTTTCACTTTTAGCTCATTTGACTGCATTGTTTTTGTTTGGGGGCCTGCGAGTGTAAGTGTGTCCATGTGTGTATGCTTGTGAGTGTGTACTTGGCCGAATGTCAAGCCGTGACTTCATGAGAACCAGGCGAGCACAACAAACTTTTCTTCCGACGTGCTCGGACTGGCCCGACACTGGAGCTCCCGGTGTCCTGTTTTGACCCGCCTGACGAACGCGAGTTAAGTCTACCGAGTTATCGTCAGCGTCCTTCTCGTATCCAGACATGTCCAATGTGTGATTGGGACTTTGTGGGCAGATGGAGGTGAACTCGGTTGAAGTAAAGCCACTTTTTGCCTTTGTGCAGCTGTCCTAAAACTTAGTCAAACTCTTTGATTGATTGACGTACTTGTCGAAAATGTTGTTCCGTTTCCTGTCGGTGTCTCAAGACTTATGATTGTCAACTATTTGCTTGATACTTTCTATGCTGAGTTCCAAGAAGTTTTCTGATACTTTTGACCAAACGCTTCGTTTTCGTCACTTCTTATAGGCGTCCCAATACTTCTGTTCTCAATTTCGTCACCAAAGCTTGTTTCTTCTTGTTTTGGTCAAGCAGGTGTGAGGACAGCTTGTGCCGAGGCCATTTTGATTGGCCGCCGTCCTGTTGCGTGATTGTCGCTCATTATTTTGCTTGTGCGAAGCTATCCGAACTCATTTGCCACTTTGGCTTTTTGGCATCGGACACGCGACAGACGAACGTGGTGGCGAGCGGCGAGCGGTCGCTTCTTTGAAGTGCGCCGCCCGCCACGTGCGAGAGACAGACGGGGCCTGCTCGGTTTCTGGCAGCGTAATTCCGCCGCTTAGCGTGGAAGCCAAACGTCAAGAGCGGGAAAATGAATTTTCCGGCCTGCGTGACCGAGATGCTAATTAGCGGTCATTGACGAGGTGCAAATATTTGATTGGATCTGAACTCGGGCTGCGCAACGTGTCCTTCAAATGAAGTCGCCCCCGTCTCGTCATATAAATGAATTGAATCGATTATTTTCATTCAAACAAAACAAAACGACACACATACACACACTCTCTCACGCATTCCCAAAATAACAACTGTTGTAGCGCTCTAGTACGCCGTGCACACCCAGTTGTGACTCACAAAACAAGGTTGACCAGAAGTTAGCGGTGCGGCGTGGCTACGTTGACGCCGACCGTGACTCACAAATGCCAAAACACGTGTTCGCCGTTGCCCCCGACAACGGTGGCCGGCAAAGGCGCGCTGGGTTTTCGCCGGGCGAAGGTCGTCCTGTAATTTGCGCTCGCTGATGGATTGCTTTGGCTGCGACGTCACTCATGTTGTTTCTTGACATGCCGGATGGTGACGTGACATTGTAGCGTTTAGCTATTGTAGCGACCAAGACATCTTCGTCAATGTCTAACAGGACAAGTTGAAAATAGCCGCGTCAAACCACTACGACCAACATCCTGTGTCTGACCAGCCGAGACTTTTTAGAAGTGTTGTGATTGCTTCGGTTTAGATCAGCGAAATTGTTTCTTAAGCTCCTTCACAACCTCTTCTTACGTTTTTTGGTCCCTCAATTGTGGATGCGGATGAAACGAAAATAAATCTTGGTGGAGGTCCCTTCTCATGTCTCTCTTTCTCCAAATAACGGTAACGATGAGAAAGCTGTTTTGCATGGGCCGGACAGGATGTGGAATGCCGTTGGCGGGGTTGAGGATTCCCCTCGGGGTGTGGAGGGGGAAGGAAAAAGAGGCGGGATTTGAGGGGGCCCGTTTACTCTGAGAAAGGGTGGGAAGAAAGGGCTTACGTTCTTGTTCGTTGCAGGCCTTATGAGGGAGGGGGGGGGGGGGCGTTGGGGTCCTCTGGGCTCCTCTCGTGGCATTCGCAGCTGCCGCTGGGCCTGCGTGGGAGCGCTCGGCAAACTCCCACGATGGCTTTTCTCCGGGCATGCAGAGTTGTAGAAAGCCAAATTGAAGTGGTGGCGCCTGTTGTCGGAGACAACGCGTGAGCCGCTCAACTTGACATTTGACACAAGTGCAGGAAGACGGCGGGCACAGAAAGCTCTCCCGAACAGCGCTAGCCGTTGGCGCTATTTTTAAGCCGGCCGCATTTCCCATCGGAAGGGACGCGGACGCTTCCCGTCAACAACAGGATGCGGGCTGCTCGCCTCGGACCTCACTCGCTACACCTTTTTACTACATTTTGACTCCCGTGTTGTGAAAAGCTGCTCAAAGAAAAGCCGTCGTGACCTAGTTAATCAGCCAACCAAAATCGGCAAAAAGACAATTACACAAAAGTAGTGCTTTTTAAGATATCATTTCTACCATGCCTCATCCTGCTGACCCAAATTAAAAAAATGCCTGTTTATTTCCACTATCATTGATAGACAAAATGAGTTATTCATATTATTTCCAAATCTTTTTTTTTTTTTTTCTAGAATGTGCTTGCAAGTTATCAGCTAACAAGCTGTTGTTGTTCACGGTGCTGACCAAATATTGGACAGTGAATTTGTGATGGTTACTATGGCAACGGCGGGCTGCTACAATTACATGAGTGTCAAAGACAAAGACGATCACTTTGAACGTGGACGCAGCTTGTTTCATGTCTGGAATCACTTTATTCCCGGTGATGATGATGATGATGATGATGATGATGATGAGCGGCTGCTTGCTACCTTGACCGAGGCACCATGAAGCGTATCAATGCTCAAATGCCCTCGGTGCAAATACAAAGCAAAATATGGATGTAAAATTGACATGGTGCTTTGTTGTTGCCGGACACTTCTCTAGGCATACCTGCACCAGAGATGGGCCAATAATTGTACCATCTGAAATACAAAGCAATGTTTTATTTTGCAGATGAAAAGTCTTTTATTAATGAAAGAAAAGACATGATGCGAAATAGTGATTGTTTTGTTCTGAAAAACAAGAAAACTGAAATTTGTAACAGTTTCTTTGGGGGGGGTTTTGGACAGTTCTTATATTTCAACGTAAACATGTTTTATGAGCAATTTTTTGCTGCGTGTGTGTGTTTGTGTGTAATCCCGGGCTGTGCGTCGCACATTAAACTTAATGCTCTCTTAATTACTTTGAGACAATAAAGTGTCGTAAAGTTTACGGTGGAAAAGTGGCGCATTTTACTACTTTTGTCATAAAAACTACGTCTGCATCAATATTGCAACTGGCTTGCTTCAAAGTGGGGCAACTAATCACACGTGTGCATGTGTGTGTGTGTGTGCGTATATGTGTGTGTCCTTGCACATATTCACAGTTGCCATTTTGGGGGGGGGGGGGGGGGTCATGTGAGCATAATAAAGTTGGGGTTTTTGTTAAGATAAATAAGCTGCAAAATCTTTTCTTGGGGCTGAGAGTCAGATTTTTTTTGCATAAAAAGATTTTATCCATTAAACATCAAAATGAGAGAGGTGTTCCACAAGGCTCCATTTGAGAGCCTCTTACATTGGTTGCTTTAATCGTTGATTCTTTGGCTGCTCATTTCAATTTGTCTGCTGGTGTTTTGATTTTTGTTGTTTGACTGGTTGAGGTTGTTTTCTTAAGCTTGTTGCTTTAGTTTCTAGCAAATTCCCTGGTTCTCAGCAGAGCCTTTGTCTTCAGTATGAAATGGGGTGGGGCCTTATATGCGATGTGACATTTCCCCAAATGCACCTTTGACGTTGACGCCTTAACGAGACGCAAATCATGAACATAAATCGACAACGGCAAAACCTCTGATTAATATTCATGAAGGCAGGGAGGGCTGTTTCAACCTGGTCTTTGCAGAGATACCTGATCTTATTTTTTGGAATCTTCTCCTTCTTCATCTTTGTTGTCTGTTGTGCCTTTTCCCAGGAAATGACTTTTATGAGTGGTCGAATTATTAGGACAAAGTGGAAATGTTTTTCTCCCATTCAAGTTTTTTCTTTTCAAAATACAGTAGTAGCTAGCCTCGAGACTCGCTTTAGCTTGTCGAACCGAGCTGAAAGTTGCTTCAGGAACGCTCGATGACGCTAGCCTCGACCCAGCTCAGAAAGCTGTTTGGAGTCCGAATTTTCGTTCAGTTTCGGGAGTTCAAAAGCTACGAATCTTTGGTTCGAACTCCAATTTGTTCGAACTTGGAGACGTTCGAGGTCCTACTGTAAAACATTGTCAGTTATTTTTTCCAAAAATGTTTCTTGTAAGATTGTTTGTGATTGAAAAATGCTTTCTTACCTATCATACAACTTTGGTTTCATGTATAACTTTATTTTCAGAAGAACATTCCAAGTTATCCTCGAATATGATTTATTTTTCTTTTTAGTATGTTATAACAATTCCCGATTTGAACTGAGACATTCAATTACGTTAATATTTCATTACGTTAATATGGATGGATGGATGGATGGATGGATGGATGGATGGATGGATGGATGGATGGATGGATGGATGGATGGATGGAAGGACGAACGATCATGGTCACACCTCCGGTGGACGGAGGGCTCAACGGCACCTTCTCGTCCTCAACACCCGGACAGGAGCGCCTGTCCCCGGCTGCGCTGGCTGAGCGTGCACCGCTGCTCCTCCGGAGAGTCAGCAGCGCTTGTCGAGCCAGCCGCGCACTAACTGAGACCTCCGCTCGCGTTTTGCTTCCTGGTTGTGCGTGCATATATAGCGGCCTAAAAATATCTCCGGCGCAGCCCAATGAGCTGTAGGAGCTGCTGAGTTCGGCAGCCAACAGGGCCGCTGCAGGAGCTCCTGGCGCGGGCAGGCATTGGCGCGGGCTGCAGCGGCAGGCGGGTCGAGCGCTTTTCGGAGCTCATTGGCTGGAGCAGCCATGAAACGTCACGGCTTCACGTGGTGCATGTTCGTGTGTAGTTGTAACTGCGAGTACGAAGTGGGAGGGAGACGCGAGTTTTGAGGGAGCTGACACTCGGGAGCAGACTTCAGTCAGTGTGCGCTGCGCTCTGGAACAAGCGCGACGTACATGCGCACGCTCACTCGCTTGCACGTAGGACCACCAGGCATCCGGTTGAGATGGACGTCATCCCCATGTGCAGCATCTTCCAGGAGCTCCAGATCGTGCACGACACCGGATACTTTTCCGCCTTACCTTCCCTGGAGGAGTATTGGCAACAGGTAAGCGCACGAGAGGGGACCCCCCCTCTCTCTCCTTTTGTTTTTTTTTTTTTTACATATATTTTCAGAAAGTTGGCGCGTCGAATGGAGGCGAACTTAATGGTGGCTTTTTCCGTCATTCATCCGCAAAGCGCGCAGGCGATGTGCGTGCCAGTGCAAACTTTGCATGCGCGACAGTCGTGCGTGCGCATACGCGCGCTGACTGACAGTTCGCCGTTTTTCTACTCCTTCCATTTATAAATTAATTTTTTTTTTTTGATCAATAAAAGTTTTAAAAAATCCTCGCATAGTAGTGAAATAAAAGCTTCCCCAAAGGCAGGCAGGCAAGCGAGCAAGCAAGCCCGGAGCCAAGTTCGGAGATAAGCGTGCGTGCGTGCGTGCGTGCGTGCGCGCGGATCTGTCACACGTGCACAAGCGCCGACTGACAGCTCCCAGCTTCCTTCATTAGTGGCTTTTTTTTTCGTGCCAAAACAAAAGATTGTAGTGGAATTCCTTTTGCATCGGACCTCCCCCAAGGCAAGTTCCTGGGGTCGACTTGCGCGTGCTTGGAGCTGTCACCGCGTGCATGCGCACAGACTGACAGCAAAAGTGAGCTGTGCAAGCCAGACGGGCAAAACTACCAAACTTCAACTCGTTTTTATTTTCAGGAATGCAAGTTAGGATTCATAACAATGATCACAATGAGTACTTGCTCTTTATATTTTGTTTGAAACTGGCATTTTGACGTCACTGATGGTGAAGTGCTTGAATCTGAACTCCTTCAGCTCACCAAGTCGGACTGTTTTGGAAGAAGTGAGTTTTGCGATGCGAAATGAAGAAATGTGCCATGGTCACGTATTTGATGCCGACCGACTCTTTAAATTTCAGGCCGTTAGACGGTGTTGAAGTCATTTTACCGTTCATCGACACAATCGGAGGTTGAGATCAAGAAACGGCAATATGTCGCCGCCGTCGCTTGCTTTGAATGTATCAAATCTTTGATTGTAACTTTGCAGCGTGACGGGCTTGGATACTTTCGACGAGCTCGCTCCATGTTTTTCGGGCAGACCTCCCAGCTTCAAATTGTTGAGTTGCGCACTCGGCTTCCAAGCCCGAGTGGGATGCGCCTCTCAACTTGGTGTCGGCATTCTTCTTCTCCTCCGCACGTTTTGTCCGGGAATGCCGCTGCGGATTCCCCTCTCGCAATTATCTGCTGCCTTCACAATTTCAGACCCACAATAGCCGCTTCCAAAGTCCCTGGCGTACATTCCCAAAGTGGATCTTGCAGTATTCATGCCTGAGCTTTTTATGGACACCCCCGTCCTCACACAACCCCCCCCCCCCTCCTTCCCTGCTCTCGGTTCCCCGGTGTGCGATGTTATTTCTAGCCGTGCCTCCAAATGCATTATTAAATCCACATTATGCTGAATAATTGATGGCGCTAAAAGATCTACAAGCGCTCGGCCCGCAGACGGTAGCCGGGAACGTTATGTTGGAAAATTCGGTCCGCTCGTGCAACATCAACGCGTGACGCATCCACTCTTCCTGGTTCGGCCGGTGAAGAAAGGGATGAGTTGGGTTTATTGGAGTAAGCATGTTCTACGAATAATCACAATGTTTGTTTCCCAGACATGCTTGGAGCTGGAGCGCTACCTTCAGGCCGAGCCGTACGTGTCGGCGACGGAGCTGAAGTTCGAGAACCAGCAGGACCTGTGGAGCAAACTGATGCTGGCGTGCGGCGACAAGGCGGCCGACCCCAAGCTGGCCAAGGAGGACGTGGACCCCCCGGAGAGCCGTGACAACGCCGCCGGCTGCTGCTTCCACTCGGACGCCAGCAGCGAGGCGTCGGACAGCTCCGAGGAACTGTCGCCCGCTCTCGACTTCCCCGTCGCCTCGCTGGCCGACCTCCTGGGCGACAACCCCGAGGATCTGAGCGCAGCCGCCGCCGTCATCATCGGGACGCCGCCCTCCTCGCCTGAACTGGCCAAGGAGGGCCCGGCGGGGCCGCGGGCGTGGGGCAGCGGCCAGCATGTGACGGCGAAAGGCAGGACGGGCGGGGCGGAGAGGGCGGGGCTCGGCGGCGGGGAAGTGTCGCCCGACGGCAGGAGGCGAGTGCACAGGTGTCTCTTCAACGGATGCAGGAAGGTGTACACCAAGAGCTCGCACCTCAAGGCGCACCAGCGCACCCACACAGGTACGCACCACGTCGGAGTCACAAAACAGACATGCTAGCAAACAGCATTGACACACTTGGTCTTGGTACTGGTGCAATTCTTGGGCAAGATTGTCCCGTATTCCCAAAATAGTTTTCTTTTGTGACCCCAAGTTTTATTTTTGTTCTACATAGGTTTGTTTTTTTATTTAACCTTTACGTTTGCGAGAGGAAATTATGCTTTAATGTTGTCAAACAACACAATGTTTATCCTGCAAACACGGCTCACATTTCCCTCGCGGAAGATGAGACTCGTACTCTTTGGCTTTTCTTTCATATGTGAGCCTCGTCAACTTTGACCCTCAAGCGAGCTGTTTACAGCTACAGCGCCACACATTAGCGGAGGAAGTCGCATTCCTCGCATCCTTGCCCGACCATGTGAGCGCACCCCTTCCCCGCCCCGACTTTAATGGCAACACACACACACACACACATTACGTAAGATGCATACCACAGCACCCTAGCTTGTTTTTCTACCCAACGCAATAGTCGGTTGTCCCAAAACAAATAACACAATCTGTTGAAAATAATTCTGATCATGCAGCGATACTTTCCACATGTGATTGTGAGCAAAAGTATTAAGACAGGCAGCAGTATTGCATGTAGCATAACAGTAGGAGGTGATGGGGATTGGAACAAGTTCTGGCATGGTGGCTAATGCGCTAGCTTGCGTGTGTTTGTGTTTTTGCGTGGCAGGCGAGAAGCCGTACAGATGCTCGTGGGAAGGCTGCGAGTGGCGCTTTGCGCGTAGTGACGAGCTAACGCGCCACTTCAGGAAGCACACCGGCGCCAAGCCATTCAAATGCAGCCACTGCGACAGGTTCGAAGGCGCTAGCTAACCAGACCGTTCCCGCCACATTTTTTTTTCCAGATCAAATATCTGACGTTATCCTTTGCTCAGGTGTTTTTCCCGCTCGGATCACCTGGCCCTGCACATGAAGCGGCACATCTAAGGCGGCGGTAGCAGCGGCAGCAGTGGTGGCCAAGCGGACGGATGTTTCCTGACCTGTGTGGCGTTAGCGAAGCCGGACGGCGCAGCGCGGCAGATGACGTTCCGCTCGGCAGGAAGTCAACGCAGGCTCTCATTTTGCACCGTACTCAGTGCCTCCGACACCTCGCTGAACCGGAACAGGAACGTTCCGGAAAGGACAGGAATTTGTGTATGGTGTTTGACGCTTTTTTTTTTTTTTTTTTTTTGGGGACGCAAACTGCCCCCCCCCCCCTCACTCCCCACTACCACTGCCCGAAGGATTTTGGGACTTTTTGGGGGGCGGCGGAGTGTTTGGACTGCGGATGCCCGCGGCGGTTTTCTGAAGTGCGCCGTGCATGGTGGACGAATGGCGTCTTTCGAATGGTGAGTGAATGAAAAGAAAGCCTGGAGAGCAGAAGAGGGCTTCTCTTTTTGTGTGTGCGCCCTCTGGAGGCCTGGAGGTGGAACTATGGCTCCCTGCTCTTTAAAACAAACACAAAAAGTAAAAAAAGGAGAGAGGGAGGAAGTTTTGTTTTGGTGCAGCTCATAAATGTGCAATGTATGACGTAACCTGTCTGAAAAGATACACGCCAGAAAGCTCTTTTTCCTTGTTTTTGAAGCAAGACAGAGAAAATTGGACGGCAACAGTGTCACTCAGACACGCTGGAAAGGAACACTATCAACGCTAATCCCCTCAGATTAATCTGATCATTATCCAGTTCTGATCTGATGTAATTTTGGTCTCATAAAACATACAAACCCCCCAGCCCCAAAATCTCACTTTCATCTTCTACGATTCAAACTTTATTTTTCAATCCACTTTTTGTCTTAAGACAAGACAACTCTCAACTATGATTATGTCTTTTGTTTTTTTTATACAATTAATCCAATAATATTTAAAATAATAAAGGGATATTATTCCTTGAAAATTTGGAGGGCTGGGATCTAAAAATTTGCTTAAATCTCTATTAAGCATATTACCAAACGGGTTTTGGTTTGAATTCAGTTAATTTGACTTCCAAAAAAAGGTTACATTGCCAACTAGTGTCCCGGCATGCACATTGCAGCGTGTTCACCGGCTGCGGATGTCGTGTGAATGTTGGGGGGGGGGTGTCAGTTCGCATTTGTTGCGCTTAGAGAATGACAAGGTTGGAGAGCAGCTTGCTTCATGTTGCACTTGTAAAAAAAACCACCATCAGACCATTGAGGGCGCTTTTGGGGCTTTCACTTTTTCTTTGGCTTGGAGATGGAGAAAGAAAAAAGTGCACTGTTGACCTTCCTGATGCCTTACGCAAGTGGCCTTGTCCTCTTTAACACACACACACACACACACACACACACACACACACACACACACACACACACACACACACACACACACACACACACGTGCGCGTGCAGCAATGTAGTTGTTGAAAAAGCTTTACAGACGCTCATTTCCTTCTCCCCCGCCACAATAAATCGCGTGAATCACTGAAAGACAAGATAGACATTTTCATGTTTGTTTTTTTTCCTTTTTTTTTTTTTTTTCTCCCCCCCCAACTGAGTCAGACGGGAATGCGTGGGTGGAACTTCTGGGATTTGCTACTGAGTAGTAAACCTTCTTCTTACTCTAAAGAAGAGAGCTTTCAAAATCAAAAAAGAATTGACGTGATTTTCCTCCTTGTAAATTTGGACATTTCAATTCCGGCATTTTGACTAATTTGTAATGTCACATGTTTGTCCAGAGGAAAAAAAATGACTTTCATCTAGAACATTTTAAAGTTATTCTCCCAAAAATCCAATTTTAATTTTTCATCCAAACGATTCTGACTATGTGATGATTTTTTGCCAACGTGTTTCTATCTGGAGTCATCAGACGCTAATGAAACGTGCGAGCGGTTGACCATTTGTAGTTTACGGCAACAAAATAAAAGATGCAGAAACTTGCATCGTGTAATTTTCCAACGTTTCTGGATGATATGACTTTAATCTTGTAATGTTGCCATCTTGATTTTTGACAAAAGACAAAAACTTGCATCTTGAATGGGGAGTTGAGCACAGATTGTGGAAGGCTTTTGGCTCATCTCGCTGATGTAAGCTGAGCTAAAGGCTAACAAAAGCGCAACTTGTGGCGCGCCAACAAGCGTGCGCCTCATGCTCGACAAGATGAGGGCAACCATTGTCCCTTGTTTTGCTTCTTTTTGTTTTTTCCACTTGGCGAGCTTGACAAAGCAAAAGTGTTTTTTGTTGCAGACATTTTCCAACAAGGCCCTTTTTCAACCGGGGACCAAGAAAACCATGTGAGGGTTGTTTAAAAGAAATATTGAAATGCAAGCACTCACAAGTATTATTTTTATTTTTTTATTTGCCATGTGACTTGTTTGGATGATCAAATGTGACGCTTGTGTTTTTACTTTGTTTTGTAAAATGCGCAGAATGTGTACGAATGTTTTTTTTATGAGAAAGTGGATTAAAAAAAAGCTTTTATTGGATTAAAGAGTTTTTTGTTGTTGTCGTCGTGCGGTTGTAGCGTACACACACACACACACACACACAACACACACACACCAGCCCTTTGTTTCAGGTTGTCATGTAGTGTCATTATGGACAATGTTTTATTTTATTTAAAAGAAGAAGAAGCATATCTAGTAGAAATTGTGGTCAAGTCTGTGGTTGCGATCACACAAAACAAAAGAACAAAAAGTCAGAGTCCACCTGAACACACAAATACACACACTCACACACACACTCATGCATTCAGCTGACAGCAGCCATCAAGTGAGTGTGTGTGTGTGTGTGTGTGTGTGTGTGTGTGTGTGTGTGTGCTACGCTAATAACATGCTATCATGCTATCATGGGCCTGAACCACAAATACAGCGCCCAGGGCCGTAATTTAGTTGTCACTTGTCACATACACAGACGCACACTAGCACACACACTCAGACACATTTTCACTTTTGGACTGAGATCTCAGTTCACACTTAATTGCATTGTTTGCACGTGTGTGTTTCATTGGACTATATGTCTGCAACTGAGGACTTGTACAAAATATCAATATGCAATTTATAGCATGGTTAGCATTCGATGATGGGTGTGAACTCCAAAAACTGACTTGCTCTTACTCTTCTTTTTTTTCCTTTCGATTTCAGATGTCTCTAGTGTCCCATCGAGCGGTAGTTGGGTGAGTCTCATGCATTTCTGTCCTATCTCACGCAAAAAAATATATATTCCAACTTCTAATTGCGTTCAGTGTTACAAAAGTACTTAACGATTAAGTTGAATGTCGTGTCCTCACGTTACGCGAGTGAAATTGAGCCAAACATTGATTGATATTTTTTGTACTTGACCTGCCCCTCCCCTCCTAGGCCAGGCAGTGGCGCTATTTTAGGCCTCGGATGCTCGACGTAGTCATTATGTAACGACAGTGAGGCGACAGACTTTTTTTTGCTGCTCCATTTCTTTTCTGTCGTACAGTTGACAGTAAACACGCACACACTTAAATGTAAACATTCACAATAGAGAAGTCAATATTATGTGTAAACGTACAGGACCCGGCATCTTTCTGTCTTCATGATTGCACAGCATTAGTTTTTTTTTTTTTTTAATCTGAATAGTTTTCTTACTCTGAGAATATTTTCTTTCTTTTTTTTTTTTTTTAATCAAAACTTGCTGACAGAAAATAATGATCAAAATAATAATGCGTCTGACAAATTGGCTTCTCCCGTTGCAAATACGATGATCTGCCCACTCGCCCGAGGTGTATAAATGTTGGGTCCGAAGTCTGTCAAGGTGCCAAATTCGACTAAAAACCTACGCGGTAATCGTCCTGGAGACCGCGTCTACATCGTCATGGCAACTGACAATAAAGAATGCCAGCGAGTAAATGAGTGAGTGCGAGGGGGAGGGGGGGGGGGGGCTCAAGGTGATGTTTGCACTGACCCGAGGCCTTGTTGGGATATATACGAGGCCTTTATATCTCCATCCCGCCGCCGCCGCTCCGAGCCGAGCGACCTTGTGTTTACGAGGCCGCCGCCGCACAATTGGCTTGATTCATGTGACGCGCGGGCTGAACGGCGGACTCGTAAGCCCCCGGCCAGCCCCCCGCCTGACGGCGAGCTGTATATTTGGCCGCCGGACGCTCCTGCGGGGCGCTTGACGGCTGGATTTAGTTACCCGCGAAGATCGATACGCTGATGCCGGCTGACATTCTGCAAAATGACTTTATGGATTTTGCCATTTGGCTTTTTCCATACGTTTGTCGGCCGTCGTACGAACAAGCTCCGTCGGGCGCCGAGGCAAGTTTTCGGATTCCGACGGACGCACCCTGTGCCGAGCCACGTGCTCGCGTCACACATTTTTGACCTGACACTCACTGATAAAAGTTGATGAATTCAATTGGATTAAATTTAAATGAAATGTAATTACATCGATTTAGATTAGATTATGTTTCATTCAATCAGGTTAGAAGACTTCTGGAATGTGTGTGTGTGTTTGTGTCTGTGTGTGGCAATTACACAATGCACATACACTTGTGGAAGATGACAAGTTGATGTGAGCGCAAACGTGTGATGGCGCATGAATAATTCTCTCTATTCGATGATGTGTTTTGACAAAAAGTGGCAGAGTTTGGATCAAAAAGATATCTTGGCACCCGCCGCACCTGCGCCACTCGATGGGTTGGGAAAGTCGGGTGTTGGAAATTGAAGTCACTCTGGGGAAGACGCAAAAGTTTTGCATAAGGCGAGAAAACACAAAAAGAGTTCAGGATTGTAAAAACGTCAAACTGGCCCCAAGCACAAGTAAACAACGACTCTCAGTTTTCTTCTTCAAAATGATTCGAGAGGAATTCAGCGCACGCTGAATCGAGGTAAAATGAATCCAGAGACGTTCAAGATGTGGATTGGGAGAATCCAGATCAATTCAGGCTTCCGATGTGACCTTCAAAAACGAATCCAGTAGAAGAACGCGGGTCTAGCCATGCGGCCTTCCCGCGTGTGAAATCATCTCCGGCGGCCTCATTTTGTCTGAGCCGTTCTTAACGAGCACGTTAGCGATGAGTTACTTAGCGATCGGCGCCGGCTAATCAGTATTTATTGGGGGCTAACAGGCGCTAGCGGGGATCGTCAATGAACGCCGTTAGTGCATAATTGCTAATTAATTAGCTTTGCGGCCCGCCTCAATTAGGGAAGATATGAAGCCCGGGCTGAGCTGCCTGCTGCTTCTTTTTTTTTTTTTAAACTGTTATCAATTTTACTCATCACACTCGATTTGAAACGAAGATGGTCGAGGGCGATTATTGACTTGATTTTGAGCCAGCTTCAACTCAAAATGACAAGTTCCTCTCGTGAGACCGCCGTTGATTTTGGCGGACGAAGAACAACTATCGGGACTCTCTGAGTTTGTGTGTCGATTTTGAATGACGTCCGACTTGAGCGAGGATTGCTTTACTTGTCGATTTTCAATGAGATTCGCTCTAAAAGACTTGGAGGTCTTTGTCGTCAGCATTCGGCAGTCAAAAGCCCTCGCTCATTCCCGCTTTTATGACTGAAGCGATAAGCTCATTGATTTTGTGTTAAATGGCGCTTCCTCAGCGTGGCGAAATAAGCTATAAAGTCATCGGCGGCACTCAAACGCCAGCCGCCAAGGCTGCTTGCCGCTCTTCATGCGTTTTTTGTTTTTTTTTACCCATTCCGGAACTTTCCATCAAAGTGATGCCGGGGTTCAGATTAAGGTGTTAAAAAAACAACAACAAAAACAGAAGGTCAGCGAAATGGAGCGTAAAAGGTAAAAATGTCTCAAGGCGAGCTGAGTCTTTTTTATTTATTTTTTTTATTTTTATTTTACGACAGCTATTCCTGTTTACGTGTTGCTTCCGGTGACGTTTTGACACAAAGCGACCCGGGTGCTAAAAGTGAAAGACTACACGTAACGTCACCTGAAGGCGCAAGCAACATTTTCAACCTAAAGAAATTCTACTTTGAGATGACTTGATCACGCTGCCGTGACATTTGAACAAAATATCGGTGAGACGTGTTCGCTTGGCGGATTACTGACCAGTGGTCACATGACCACATTAGTTTGACATCAGGTGCAAGCATGTGACCGAGTGGACATGATTTGAATTTGTGGATTGTTTATTTAGCTTGTAGCATTATGTTTTGCAATGAACAATGTGACAAGACGTGACAAGACCAAGCGCCGACATTTTCATTTGATTCTTTTGAGTAGTTTTGTCTTATTTCTGTTGTTTAAATTCAGGTGTGCGTTCCTCCATCAAAACGTTATGGGAACAGCAAGGCTCCCCGCGAGGACTTTGGAGTGTTTTTCCGTCGATTCCCCTTTTTTTCTTTTCCTTTTTATCTTCCTGCAGTTGTCTTTGCAGGGGAGGAGGTGGCGAAAGAATTTATGCCTTTAATTAGGAAGGCGGCTCGGCCTTGGAGGGACGTTACTCGTTTTACTCGCAGGTTGGCGGGCTCGTCCGGGCGGCGGTCTGGGACGTGCTCGCCGCTCTAGTGCTTTATTGGAAAAAGGACGCGTCGTAAAAGCAAGTCGGCAACCTTACCCCGCAGAGATGATCGTCATCGCGTCACGGTGTCGACCGCTGTCCTCGGCTCAAAAAATGATCAATTGGACGAAATGATTTAGTCTTTGTTCCTTGAATCAAGAATAAATCGACATGAGAGTTCCAACATATTGTCCGAGCAATCGAGGATAAACTACGAATTGAACGTGACTGAAAAAACATACAAAGTCAAAATCGAAATGAGCAAAACGTCGAATAACCGCTTGAAAAAAAAACACAAAGTAAAAAAAGAGACAGGTAATAGATGCTAGCTAGCTAGCTAGGTTGTTTTTTTTAGCTCCATTGATCGAAGGCGCCGATGTACGGCATGTTGTGGCATCTCGTCCATATTTGCCATTCCGACTGAAGTGGGAATCAGAGGCGCCAGGGCGCTTTCATCCCTTCAGCCCTTGACAGGCCAAAGTCAAACAGATGTCAGCATGAGAACATGCACGCGTGGATATGTGCGAATGCTCCCCTCATCATCCGCAGGTGGAGCGGACCGGGCTGGATCGGCAGCTAACGTGATGCCGTCGTTAGCGATGTGATCAAAGCTAATGATATTATATACCTACCAAGGATATCTCGAGGGGGGGTCGGTGCCCCTGCAGGCTTCCCCCCTCTAGCTCCGCCAGTGATCCTTGACATATGTTACTATTGTGGACACTATCATTTGTGTGTAGCCTCGGGAGACTCTTCCCTCCCCACTCAGCAGTAATGAGCAAGGCGGCAACATTTGGCTTATAGGCGCATAAACAATCCACTTATTAAGATGAAAGTCGCCGCTGGCTACGGCAAGCTAATTCAGACACACACGTGTATAATTGCCTGTGCATGTGTGTCTGTGTTTGTGAATAAGAAGGGTGACAGACAAAAAGAAAGCCAGAGAGGATTTGTGTCCATATTTGGCAGCAAACAGGAAGCGACAAAGGCCACGATGATGGCGAGATGAAGAGAAGATGGCAAGACAAGGAGACTAGCTTGGATGATGGCGGTGAGATGGTGTACAGATGATAGCAGGAAGATGGAAAAAAAGGGGGCAGATGGAAATGTCTCTCTCATATGTGCACAAGTACAAGCTTGCATCATCTCAAATTGACCTCGAGCGTTCGTAGCGTATCCTTTCAGAGTCGTTTTAGCCTCGTTGGCACTTCGCTCAACACCTTGATGTCGTGATCGTGCGTCTCGTCAGTTTGCAAACACACCGAAACGAGTCCGAATGTTCTGCAGCCGACGTTTCTCGCAATTTGACGTGAAACTTTTGCACGCGCAACAAAAGCTTTAGGATTGGCCACACTTTGAATTTACAACAGATTATTTCTATTTACAGCAATCCCAATGGCATTTTTTTTGTATGTAAATCTGAATCATTGTGCAAACTGTGTTTGACATGATAACTTGTGCACGAGTGGGTGGCAGTATAAATAGAAAGAAAAAAAAGCCCAAAGACGCATGGATGTAGAAACCTTCCACAAACGCACCTCTGTTGTTTTCCCGCATTCCCCTGAGGCAGCACTTGACTGGGGTTAATTGACTGCGCGTGTGCACGCGCGCAAGCGTGCGTAATTCTGCTGGTTTTACTGGTCAAATCAAAAGGGCTGAAATGTCACACATACACGCGCGCGCGCGAGTCATCTGCATCTGTTTGCTGAGATACGTAGTGCATTTTTGTTCATTTGTTCCATCAAAAAGTCATCAGTTGCCTTCTTTTCATTCTTGCCGTGTGTTGCCTTCAAGCGCGCGCACGCACGGACGCACGCACGCTGTTCAGTGAGTCACATGATATGAGCGCACACACACGTGTACAAACAAGTGCAGACAGTCAGATAAATACAAATATGCCGGGAGCTATTTGCTCGTGCACGCGCACACACACACACACAAATACAAACACACTTGATGAACATGCACACACATACACACGATGTTAACATAAATACGCAACACCGTATACGTTGACTGGCACACGCGTTATAGACGCATGTTCGTGTGTGTTGGTGTCTGTGCATGCGCGTGCACGTGTGTGCCAGCCTGTTTCCATGGCAACGTGAGGTGAGAAAAAGGTGTGAATGGAAAACTTTCCACCGACTGCATGGCAGCACATCAACTTTATGAAATCAAAAAGATTCTTCCTTTAAAGAAATTAAGCCAGTGAATAATAAATCAATCTCACATTCCGCTTTTTTTTTTTGAAAAGAAACGCTCAAAGTAATTGTAAGAAGTCAGCCATTCAAATATGCAAAGTGGTTTTTGAGATGGTCAGCCCATTTTATTTGTTGGATGCTTTGTGGATGAGTCATATTTGCATTGATTTTTCGCAACCTTAATTGACTTTGTTGTGCACGCGTGTTGATGCAAAATAATAAAAGGAAAGAAGAAGGTGCCAGAACATCCCTCCTCCTCCTCCGCCTCATCTTTGTGGAGCACGACACAGAAAAATGCAATATGAAATATGCAACAAGGTTACGGGCGTGATGCAGCAGGTGTGAAGGCGCCGCGACAAAAGCTCAATTTTGCCAAAGGGAAAGAAAAGACTTCCGAGGCACGAGGATGCCGCTCGGCATTCCGTGCCACGTCTCCGTTTGGAGGCCCTCTTGTCTATATATGGACATGAAGCTTCATTTGCATAGATGTCAGTGGGCACCATTAATTTGTTTGCTTACTTTCACCAAAACCATTCAGCAAAACACACAAAAAAAAAACTTGCAGAAGTCCTCCAGGTTCTGAATGTAGACGCTCTCCAAATTACTGGGCAGCTTTCAGAGTAAACACACTTTGCCAGTACGCTTCATTTAGCCCCCGCGCCCTAATTGGCCCCGCGGGTGAGTGGGGAAGGAAGGGCGAGGAGGCAGATGGGATCCAAATTTCCATCCACAATGCACACCTAATGAAAAGAATGTCTCCGAAAGAAAATTCCGGTGGCTCCAATGAGCTCATAGCAGCGCTGATAGCGATCTAAGTGCCTGCTGGGATTTTAAACCTCCAAGCAAATGAATATTGAATACGATTAAGCTATTCATTAGACGCCTAATAGGACATTTTTGCTGGAAATATCTCCAAAGAGCAGTTGCACATTTCTCATTGCGATTTGTATCATTCTTGTTTTCAGGGCTGCGATACGTTGGCACGACGCCACGTGCTGACGTCCATAAATATTGACGGGAACGACGCCGTCATAGCACAATAGCCCGACTTTTTTTATTATGGCGTTGTGGCTACGTGCCATATGGCGTGCATTGTGTCTTTTATACATACACACATAATGAGCCATCATCTGACCTTTGACCTTCACGTCTACGTCACGGATCTGTTTGCCTTGCCTTGCTTTGTGTCTCGTCTCATTAACTCTGCTTGTATTCCTCGCTGCACTTTCATTGATTTGACCGTAAAATCTTTTGTTCAACTGGCGTTTTAAGTGCCTCTGGCCTCCAGAAGCTGTTTTCCGTCAGGTCGGCCGCAGTCATCTTCAATATCTCGGTGTGAAAAATGCGCCGAGTGGTTTCGACAGAGGTGGGAGGGGGGAGGAAACGTCAGCGTCCAGTCAACTGTCACTCACCCTGTAAAAAAAACAAAAACCCTAAGTCCTAAGGAGAGCAGGTTGGCAATTCGCTGGCTGCTAAATGATTAATACCTACAGTACACATGTGTACCACAAGAGGGACAGTTGAGGCCTCCTCCGAGGATGATTCAAATACTGTATATTACATATTGTTTGACAATGACTAATGATATGCAACTGAGTTGTATCGACTCCTATACGAGTCAAAGCTGGTCTCATTAACTCTACCTGCTGATACTGTATACAATGCTAATTGAATGCAATAGTCTTGTAATACACTTCATTTCTCAACCCAGTACAAGCAGCATTGGAGTTGTACTCAACTCAGGATGCAATATGATGTAAAATATAGATAAGCCTGTTTAATTTTGATCATTTGAACCTTACAACTACATACGTTACGTGGCAACGAGAAACTAAAGAAATTATTCAGAAGGACTAAAGAAGGGAATAAAATTGTTATACAGCGACATCTGCTGGAAACATGGTAAAACTACATTTAAATAAACTCCGTCCAAACTATTTGTTTTATCACTCTATAAATTGTAAAATATTCACATTAACATATTATAATACTCATTGAATTTTTAATGCCCCTTCCCCGAAAGGTCTATCAGAAAAAAAAAAATCTTTTTTTACCGATACGTCTCGCCAAAGAGGCGCGTAACAAACCAATCACATGTTGTCGCTCTTAAGATTGACCAATCACAAGTAGGAATGCTTTTATGTCATTCTCAAACGTCAAATAGCGGCACCGTAGATTTATAAAAGAACTGGACGGGTGCGATATGCTAAAATTGAAGTTCCTGCGTTGACATGTGTTGTGAAATCAGCGTCGAGATGTTGCGCGCTCACTCCAGCATGGCTGCTCCGTTTACTAAGTCGTATGGCATGAGAGGACACGGGATACAGTGATGCAACTTGGCCGGCAGAATTGTTTTATGTCGTAATATTAGTGTATGTTAGTTCCAAACGTGGAGGACGTAGTAGTTTATGAGCACAGCATACTCTAATTCGCCATGTTTCGCCAGACAAAGACGGTGCTCGCGAAACTTCAAAATGTTCGGTAAGTCAGCTAGCATAAGGGCTATCTAGGCTACATCGTCGTGTGTTGTGATGAACAGTGACAGTGGCCACATTTTAACTTGGTGGAATCGTTTTAAAATATTGATTGTTAGCTTGAACACACAATTGAAAAGTGGATATTTGTGGACATTTGGTAAGACCTGTCATTTATTGTGGAGTGATAGTGTAATTACAAACAATTCCCGAAGGAAACATTAGGTTATACATGTGGAGCATATTTGAGGCCAGTGTAAAATATTCTGCATATGGGTTGTTTGAGAATATACTTAGGTTTATCTTAACTTTTCCCCTTAAACTAGTTTAAAAGGCTTGCATCTGTCATGGAGACGGAGGAGTACTGCAGTAGCAGCAGCAGGAGAGAAGGCTCTTCAATACACAGCGGGCCAACAAATTTATGGATTTACAGTTAGAGAGGTACGATGTGTCCTTTATTTGGTAAAATAAATTTCCTCTGAGGGAGAAAAAAAAAGACATTTGCCTGCCCGGACAGGCATACGTAACCAGAATAAAATGTTAGTATCTTTTTGCTGCAGGTTGTGGCGGTTCCCGAGTTGTTCCTCACGGCCATCAAGTTGACTCACGACAGAACAGGAGCTCAGTACCTGCATGCTGCCAGGGATGATCCCAACAATTTATTCAGGTTGCTAAAAAAATACATGACCAAAAATATCACGTGTTGCTATGCTATGTTGGTCTTTCTGGATTTTCAGCGTGCAGTTCCGGACCACCCCCATGGACAGCACGGGGGTCCCTCACATCCTGGAGCACACGGTGCTGTGCGGGTCTCAAAAGTATCCGTGCAGAGACCCTTTTTTCAAAATGCTCAACAGGTCACTGTGCACCTTCATGAACGCTTTCACAGGTATATGCCGCCGTGATCATTCATTTTATTGATTGCAAATTTTTCACTGATCATTACAATTATGTCAGTTGCATTCTGAGAGCACCTTTCTTTTTTATTATTATTATTTTTTTCTTTTAATTTTATAAACCCAACTTTTAAAGTGACTGCCGTCTCCTTGCCCACAGCCAGCGACTACACCATGTATCCATTCTCCACGCAGAATGCAAAAGACTTCCAGAATCTTCTGTCGGTCTACCTGGACGCCGTGTTCTTCCCGTGCTTACGGGAGCAGGACTTCTGGTGAGCGTTTGCATCTGATGGTGGTTTTTTTTTTCTTTTTCTGTATTCTCTCCTGTGGCGTCACAAGCGACAACTTTCCAGGCAGGAGGGCTGGAGACTGGAGAACGAAGACCCCGCCGACGCCAGCTCGCCTCTGGTCTTCAAAGGTGTGGTCTTCAATGAGATGAAAGGAGCCTTTGTGAGTCCATATCACTTTTCCTAACCTGAAATGGAAACGACCCGAGTGAAGTTGGCCCTTTTTTTTCTTGTGCTTCTTGGCAGTCAGACAACGAGCGCCTGTACGCTCAGCACCTCCAGAACAAGCTTTATCCGGATCACACGTATTCTGTGGTATCCGGCGGAGAGCCGCTGGCCATCCCTGACCTCACCTGGGAGCAGCTCAAGGATTTCCACGCCACGCACTACCACCCCAGCAATGCCAGGTGACACACATTTTTTGTTTTTTTTTCTTCCATTTATTTTCCGCTCTGTTTTCCTAATTTGAGTCTCCAAACTTCTGTCCTCTGGTTCAGGTTCTTCACGTACGGCGACCTTCCTCTGGAGCAACACCTAAAGCAGATTGAGCAGGAGGCGCTTTCCAAATTTGAACGCATCCAGACCAACACCAGCGTCCCGTCTCAGCCGCCCTGGGCCAGTCCGGTGAGCTCACCAAATAGTCTCGAGGATGCCGAATGTGAAGGATGAGATGGAAGGTCTGTTTCTCGCGCCGTCCAGAGAGAAGAGCGCGTGACGTGCAGTACCGACGCGATGGCTCCCGACACCGCGCGACAGAGCACGCTGTGTGTCAGTTACAAGCTGGGAGAGTACGAGTGCAAATCTTGTTCTTTCAAGTGAGCGTGGTGCCGGTTGCCGTGACATTGAGATGCGTCAGTTTTCCTCCACAGCATCACCGACACCTTCGAAGCCTTCACGCTCAGCCTGCTGTCTGCTCTGATGACGTCTGGTCCCAACGCTCCCTTCTACAAAGCTCTCATCGAACCCAAAATCGGAACGGACTTCTCCTCGGTGGTCGGGTGAGATGAACAGGAGCTGCGTGGGAAGTTCCCGTTTCCGTGCGCTGACAGCGCTGTTGGTTTTGGCAGATACGACGGCAGCACCAAGGAGGCGTCCTTCAGCATCGGCCTGCAGGGCATCGCCGAGTGCGACGCCGACAAAGTCAAGAACATCATCCGCCAAACTGTCGACAGCATCATCGAGTAAGTTGAGACGGGGGTGGGAACTTTCCCGTCTTTTTCATCTCGGTGTCGATAGAGAAGCTTTTTTTTCGCCCGTCTGCCATTTCCGCCCCTCATCAGGAGCGGCTTTGAGGACGAGAGGATCGAGGCGCTCCTGCACAAGACGGAGATCCAAATAAAGCACCAGTCCAGCAACTTTGGCCTCTCTTTGGCCTCGGTGAGCGTGCGTCGACCAACCCCAATGCCTCTGAGGCGGCTGAGTTTGTTTTTGTTAACTTGGAGCTGCTTGCTGGTGTAGTATATCGCGTCTTCCTGGAACCACGACGGCGACCCAGTGGAGCTCCTACAGATCAACAATAGCATCCGCCAATTTCGACGAGCCCTGCAGGAGAACCCGCGTTTCCTCCAGGACAAAGTCCAGCACTACTTGAAGGTTGGTGTGAGGGCAAGTGGGAATTTCCGGCAGGGTTGTCTTCAATGCTTTCAATGAAAATAAAAAAGGCAAGTGCAATTTGTGGAAGAACGTGAGCAGATGAGATCCCCCCCCACATATCTGTGATTGTTTCTTTGCGTTATCCAGGAGAACAGCCACAGACTCACACTCTCCATGAGTCCCGACGACTCCTACCTGGACAAACAGGCATCGGCTGAGGATTGCAAACTCCGGGAGAAGATCGCCGCGCTGTCTGATAGCGACAAGAAGGACATTTATGAGAAAGGTACTGACAATCGCTCACAAAAAGGCTGCTTCTTCATCGCGGCGTTCGAGACGAGTCCTCTTTGTTTGTCAGGTCTTCGGCTCCTGGCGGTTCAAAGCGAGACACAGGACGCTTCATGCCTGCCCACGCTCAAAGTGTCGGACATCTCGCCCACCCTTCCCGGCACGCCTTTGCACATGACCAATGCGGGTATGGCGCCACGTGGGAAGACTCTTTTCATCTCTTTCGTGACCATCAAATTAAAGTCTGTTGTTTTGTTTTTTTCCGGTGCTGATGTCCAGGTGGTGTTCCGCTTCAGCTGTGTGAGCAGCCCACCAACGGCTTGGTGTATTTCCGGGCCATGTGTAGCCTCAACACGCTGCCAGAGGAACTGAAGCTTTACGTGCCGCTCTTCTGCAGCGTCATCACCAAGTCAGTTGGCGTCACTCAATTTAGCCACCATTTATTCGCCCTTCATTTTTTGGGGTGTGTTCAGGATGGGCTGTGGCTCTCTGGACTACCGGCAGCAAGCTCAGCAGATGGAGCTGAAGACGGGCGACATGTCCGTGTCCCCTCAGGTCATCCCCGACTGCGCCCACATGGACGTGTTTGAGCAGGTTGGTTCGACTCGCCCCCCCCGACCCCAAATTAGACCGTTGCCGTCTCATCCCCGTTGTCTGTCAGGGCGTCCTCCTGTCCTCCTCCTGCTTGGAGAGGAACCTGGCTGACATGTTGCAGTTGTGGGCGGAGATCTTCAACAGCCCTCGCTTCGACGACCCGGAGCGCTTGCGGGTGCTGGTGATGATGTCCGCGCAAGAGCTGGCCAACGGGATCTCCTACGCCGGCCACGTCTACGCCATGACGCGGGCCGGACATCTTCTGACACCAGCTGGAGAACTCCTCGAAACCTTTGACGGGATGGACCAGGTAGCCCGATTGGAGAACGTCCTTCAACCGTGGTTGTTGCAGTTGAAGCAGTGCCAGGAAAAAATGTTCTTCGTTGTGATCCTCAGGTGAAGTTCATGAAGAGGATAGCCGAGATGTCAGACCTGACCCCGGTCCTCCGCGTGCTGCCCAGGATCAAGAAGCACCTTCTCAACCCTGAAAATATGAGGTGCCACTCATTGACCGGCATTCATAGTCTGTGATGGGTGGCAAACCTATTGCGGACGTCGCTACAGGTGTGCCGTCAACGCCACGCCCCAGGGGTCATCCGAGTCAGTGCTCCACCTGGAGAACTTCATGACAAATGTGGCCGGCAAGAGGAAGCACTTCAAAGCCGTGCGACCAAACGTCATCCAGGTAAGAGAGTGAATGGTCTGCTGAGTGGGTGGAAAAATCTTGAGGTCAGGCTAATGCTCTTTTTTTTTCCCCCACTAGAGGCCGCTAGATGTCAACAACATCTCTGGAGCCAGCAAGACGCTTGTGGCTGTAGGTTTTTGTTTTCATTTGCTCATCCTTTTCTGACTTTTGGGAAAATTCAACCTCAGAATTCCGTAGGCGTGTTTCGAGCAAATCCTTAATTGGCTGCACTTTCTTTTTAAGGATTCGAATTTCCAGCCTTGTCACATGAAGACTTTCTTCCAACTGCCATTTCCTGTCAACTTTGTCAGCGAGTCCATCCGCACTGTCCCCTACAGCCACAAAGACTATGCTAGGTTTTGTGGAGAATATTTTTGGGGGGATTATTCTGACAATGCTGACATTATGTGGGGAATAATTCTGGAGTAACTTTCTTTCTGTCGCCAGCCTCTGCGTATTGGCAAGGATGATGACGGCCAAGTTTCTCCACGGTGAGATCCGAGAGAAGGGTGGAGCCTACGGGGGTGGAGCCAAAATGGCTGGAGGCGGCCTCTTCTCGTTTTACTCTTACAGGTGCCGAGATGATTCGTTCGCTTCAATGCTGCCGGTCAAATTTTATACTAGTAAACCGATATTTGAAAATAAAATAGACAATAGACTACAAAAGCTTCCACATAAAGCTATGTATCATCAATTTTAAGTTTCCTCCTTTGTGGCGTTTCAAAGGGATCCAAACTCGGTCCAGACGTTGGCCGCCTTCGGCAAAGGTGTTAACTGGGCCAAGTCGGGCAAGTTCAGCCAGCAGGACATCGACGAAGCCAAACTGTCCATCTTCTCCGCCGTCGACTCGCCCGTGGCACCCTCCAGCAAAGGTAAGCGATGGCAACAGCCCCATTTTGAAGTAACGGGACTTGATGTTTGTGTTTTGGATGCAGGGATGTCCGTATTCCTGAGCGGAATCACAGACGAAATGAAGCAGCGGCACCGCGAACAACTCTTTGATGTCACCCGGGGAAACCTACTAGATGTAGCTGAGAGGTTCGTGCTCAAGCTTTACTTCTCAAACTTGCCATTCATGCATTCTGGCCTCCAAAAATAAACAAAACATTCAGCTCCTTTATTTTTTAGGAGTAGCAGTACTTGACATAGAAACTGATGGAATCGTAATATGAAATGCAAATAATTTAATAGAAATTCAATTTAAAGAAAAAAAAATCAATAAAGAAAAAAATCTGTTGAAATAAATGAATTAAATTCAAAGGAAAAAAAATGTGGTCGATTTCGACATGTTTGCTGCAGGTACCTGAGCGTCGGGAGCAAGACGTGCGGCGTTTCCATCTTGGGCCCAGAGAACGACGCCATCAAGAAGGATCCATCCTGGGTGGTCAAATAAACCACAAAGTATGGGAAACTATTCTGTACATATTGAAGTAATGAGACAAAGGATAATGTTATCATGTTGGAATAGAATATTGCAAACCATCCCGTGGCTAAGGTGATGTATTTCGGAAATGGGAATGTTCAGCGATGCTGAACGAAGTTGCAGAGGAAACGCGTTTGAGGTAGTAGTAATATTGATGTAACCAGACAAATATGTTGGAATAATAAATTGCAAACTAGCACAGTGGAAAAAGGGGACATGTTTCTGAAATGTCAGAAAGTGTGCAATCATGACTTAAACAAAAGTAGGCAGGTGCATAAATGTGGGCACCCCAACAGAAAACTTACATCAATAATTATGATTTCCTCCTTTTGCAGAAATAACAGCTTCTAAACGCTTCCTATAGCTTCCAATGAGAGTCTGGATTCTGATTGAAGGTATTCTGACCATTCTTCTTTGCAAGGGTCTGAGTGTCTCGGCCAATTGGTTCGAAAGTTGTGGCCGACACAGAAAAGAGTGCAGTACCCCGTGTCCCCAGCAGAATGCGTAGTCGCTGTATGATTGAGGTTAGTATTGTGTTTGGATTTCGGTATGTTAAAGGTAAATGAAGTGTTAAAACAAAAAGTATGACTTCACAAGACGGTGCATGATGAAAAAGTATTTTCTGGTCGTAACGGAAATCACTCGAGAGCATCCCTTTAACAGTCGCCTGCACAAACACAAGCAGAGGCAGTGCCGCTCTCTTAGCCGCAAAAACATTTTATTCACAACAAAAACACAAAATGTACAAAAAGGACAATTGGGGCGCTTGTGTTTCTAGAAAAGTGTTAAATCATCTTTCAAAATAATGATCATTTGTTATGTGTGATAACTGATAATCAACAGTAGTTTTGGTTGTGCTTTGATAGACAAATAATTAGTCTTGGTATTATTTCAAGCAACGATATGTAACAAATTAACATAAAAATGTAACATGGAGAATAGCTCGACCATTCAACTACATTGACAGTTTCTATCAATGATGGTGGAACAGCCAGGACACAAACTGATTTGTTAGCTTTAGCATCAGTGCTATTGTAAAGAATTGCATATTGCCTGTCCACAAAGAGATGCGCTTTGTTGGCATTTAACATTGTTAATCTATCATCATGTCTGTCAACGACGGCTCGGTGAGTGATTGTGCTTTATTGGCGACTAGTTGAGCTCGTTTTGCCAAGAAATAATCCTTGTCTGTATTCATCAAAGTCACATATAGAAAGAGTGAACCCCAAAAGGAAGAGCTTGCAAATCATCGGGATACTACACTATAGCATTACTGTTGTCATGACAACTCATTGACTGCCTTAGTGCGAATGTTAACGCAGTGTGGTTGTGGACACAAGTACACAAATAGAAAATAAACAAGCTTTGTTAGCACTTTGTTAGCAATTTGAGCTTATCTTTCGCTTTTGAGAAATAGAATTGTCGTTCCCATAGCCACCCAGAGCATCTTTAGCTACCGGTAATGTCTGTCGCCTCATGTTCTTCACCATGACTTTTGTGTCGACATTGAATTACAATTTAGCACTCGTAGCATTTCAGCGAAAATTGCATTACTGTTCACATGGCAAACATTTGGTCTTTAATCTTTTGTTTGTGACAATGAATACTTAGAATTTAGCAACCTTCTCACGTCCTTTTTGGCTTTTGGATTCAATTGATTGAATTAAGACAGCAGGGCAAGCCCCGGGCCACAAAAATTCTCGCCAATTCTTTCCTAACTGCTGTTTTTACACGTCTTCAAATGTAGTCATGCAAGCGACAGCAAAAACGGTGCATTGATGGTGTCATTCCCGGGAAGAGCATTTCTTGCAAATCCTGGCTTGTCAATAGTCCGCAGCTGAACGGCGATCCCGGTAAGGGAGTGGGTGGGGGGGATTATCGCAGAGGCCTGAGCAAGCGAACGCAGTCACAACAGTTTGTCGGGTTGCGGCGGAGGCGGGAAACAAAGGGGAAGCAGCTTTACTCTCCCTTGTGGCAGTAAATGTCCTTGAGTGCCTTGAGTTCCTCGATCAGTGTCTTATTTTGGTTCTCCAACACGGCCACGCGGTTTTCCAGACACTTGACGTACTCCTTCTTTTTCCGCCGGCATTCTCGCGCGGCCTCCCTGCCCAAAAGACAACAAATTGAAGGACTCACGATCAGCTCAGGCCGGTGGTCAGTCAAGGCCCGCCGCCTACCTATTCTTCATGAGCCGGACCTCTCTCTTGCGGGTGACTTCCTCGGTGCGGTGCGACAGCGGGCCGTGCGTGGCGCCCGGTGCCGCCGCCAATACGATGCTGTGGGCTAGGCCTGAGGTGGGCGAGCGCAACTGGCAGGCGGGGATGTCTCCCGTGGCAGCTGTGGTAGAAGATACATGTCACATTATAACCTTCTGCGTGTTATCTTCTCACAAATCATTGCTTGTAAGCTAATGCTAACTCCAAAGAGAACTTTGGAACTTCCCCACTTGCTAATCACTCAGGAATCTAGTCCCCGTTGTGTATTTCGTTTATTCTGTTTTTATACTTGGGCAAAAGTAAGATCTTTGGCGCCATCTTGTGACGGTTTAGGAATTATAGGCTTGATTGATGTTTTTTCATCGGCATTTCAAAATGAAAGTCTGCTTTGGTTTTTCTGTGCACTTAGTTGTTATAGTCGCTTTATGATCTCATTCTGGACAGCAAAAGAGGAATTGAATGACTTCGACTGCTTTTGCTAAGTGCTAGCAAGCTCAAATATGAATATTAAATTTGTTTGAATATTGTTGCTCCCCTTGAATCAACTTTGATACAATATGTCAGTAGAAAGACATTTCTATCATAAATCGAAATTATAAAATGTCGATTTCGGAAGGATGAGTCAGCATGACCCATCGGGCACACAGTGATAAAAGGGGGGCGTACTGACGTCACTTCATGCGTCTTTCCCTACCCCCCCCCCTTCCCTTTTGTTCCAGGAAGTTATGATGACGTCAAAGCAGCACTTTCTTCTCCATCCCCTCCCCTCCCTCCACAACGTGTTGCTCGCTTCCAGATGGACACAACTTTTTTGTCACAAAACACGACTAAGTGAGTGTGTGCGTGTCCATGTATGTTCACACGATCATAATTTGATATCCCACAGTTAAGTGAAAGAAACTTTCGCGACAGTATTCCGGTGGTGGAACACACTTGGACGTTGTCGCTAAGCGGCTCGTGTGTGCATGCGCGAACTAGAACCGGAAGACGACGACAACGAAGGCAACGAACTCCCTTCAAAAAAAAAAAAAAAAAGAAAGCGAAATAAGTAAACACACGAGAGACCAAGAAAATGAACGAATGAAGTAGTGAAAAAAACAAATGTTTTCCGCACCTGACTCGGTCTCATCCCCGGTAACGGCCATTGTTGTACCCCAGTGAGCCAGAACCGAACAAAAAGAGGAAAAACACAAGCTGCTAAAGCGCCTCCGTTTTCTCCTTGGCCGGCTGAATTCGTAAAGGCGCTCCGGCGCTCTCGCTTCCTTGACTGTCTTGCGTTGTCTCTGGCCGCTCGTCAACTTTCGGCCGGATTACAATTACCGACATTTGCGTCACGATGACGTCACCGCGCCCGCTGAAGTCAGTGAAGACGCGCTTGGCCGTAGTCCCGCCCACTCCAGAGACGATGTCAAGGGAGAAGATGTTATTTTTAGAAGCAGTGACGCAACTACAGGGACGCGAAAAACAAGAGGCCTTTCTTATTGGCTGCTTCTGGAGAAGTAGGCGGGGCGATTGGTCAAAGGCTTGTGCCAAGTCCAGAAAGACGGACGAATTTTACCCAACTTTGTTTCACAAAAAACGACTTCTATTTTGTTTTATCAGCCATCGTAGTGCAGTGCAGTTTAAACCCTAATTTAAAACCCGCGCCTTGTCTTGAAACCATAATCCAACCACCTTAGTTTTAAAACCTAATTTGAAACATTAACTTTGAAAAAAAAATCCAAAATAAAAATACCCATAAACTCATGATTTTGCCTTGAAACCCTAATTAGAAACCTTGCTCTTTGCCTACCCCTCGTGATTTGAAACCCACACATCTGCTTGAAATCATACTTTGAAGCGCTAACCCTGATTTGCACCCTTAGCCCTGGATAAAACCCCTAATTTGAAATACTAACAAAATTAACCCAGATTTAAGAGCAACATTTTAAACCCGATCCACTGTTGAAACTGCCGTGGAATCCCTAACCTTAAAAGCATACTTTCAAATCTTGACTGCAAACCTTACTTTGAAACCATACCTTGTATGATCATCTGTCCTGCTTGGATGTAGAACTGGTGGGCACCGCCTGGTGAGGCGGCGGCAGCGCTCTGCGAGATGGCGGCTGTGGAAATGGAACCTCAAAATTATTAGCTTACCAGGATGTCATGACCTCAATTATGACTAGCTTGACTAGTTTGTGCTATTAAGCATTTTGATAGTGTGTGTGTGATCAAGGGCTTGACTTTCAACATCCAATGTTGTGTGGTTGCACTAAGCAAGTCTTCGCTCACCATATTGACCCAATCTCGCCTGGCAGCTTGTGGGCGTCGAAGAAGTCGGGTCGCGCTCGTCCTCTCTCACGTCCTTGTCTATTTTGGAAGCCTCTCGTGAGTGCCAGGATAGCTCATCGAGGATTTCCCTGGAAAGGGGGTACAAAGCGCAAACGCCCCTTAGCGTGTACCGTTAGCGCATTAGAATGCTGACTTACCGGTCAGCAGGCTGCACGGAAGTCGTATCCCGTCTCCTGGGCGAGTTGCCATCAGACTCGTTGCCTTCCCGCTTGCCCGACGCCTGGACGTGACCATGACGCGACAAGTCTGGTTTGAAACCCTACCCCCACTTGAAACCCCCAACTTTTAACTTCTGTTATGTGAGGCGCCCCCCCCCCCCCCCCCCCCCCCGCCCCCATCCTGCCCGCAGAGAGCATCCAGCTCACATGGGCGCACCAAGATCAAAATTCACGCCGTGTTAAGTCCAAAGCCAAAAAAGTGGTACGGCGTTTACTTTTGAAGGAGACGTTCCGACCAGGTGCTCTTCTTCGTCTGTCGTTGAGTTGTTGGCGCTGTCGTCCATCATCCCTTGCCTTTGATCAGAGGGAAAACAAAACAAAACTCATTTTGTCAAACTTGTCTTGCAATTTCACACTGGAGACAAAAATGGAGGGAAAAAAAAATCACATTGTTTGGTAGTGATTGCATATTGATTCATTTTCAAACAAAAACATTTAAAAAAAATACCTTTCATGTATATATATATTATATTTTTACAAACCCAAATAATGTTTATAACATGTTAATACACGTTTTCCGCAAAAAATAAAATAAAAATGGAAAGATCCAAATGGGGGAAATTTTCAGATATGCAGGGGTTGAAGGATGATGACTGTTCACTTTGACACAGGAAGTGACAACCGTTAAATACTGATGAGGATGGAACTGGTGAGTAACAAACACTTTTGGTTTGGGGGTCTTTTATTTTGAAGATCCCTTTTCTGGCATGGCTGCGTTGACGTCACGGCGTTTAACTTGACATGAATTTGCGCTCTCTGCCGACGCATCACCGACGGTGTTCAAATGTAATGTAACTCGAGTTGACTTTTCACGTGAGATCTTATGATTAGTCAACGAATTGATTTATAACTTACCCAAACTTTGACGCCGTGTTCGTCGTCACTGGTGACGAAGTGTGACCTCGCTCGCGTCGATCCACGTCAGCGACGACAAGTCGTATGACGACGACCAGGAGAGGCGCTTTGGTACAAAGAGTGCTTGTTGACTAGAAACGAGCGAGAGATGTCACCACTGCTACTTCCGGGTTCGCCATTCAAAGCCAAAATCAGGCTTTAAAGTCAAGTTTCTGGCGATTAGTCTGCAAAACACGTTAAGCCTCTTTGAATGAAAATCTCATTGAAATTACTAACTTTGGCACGAAACCTTACTTTGAGCCTTCCCAACCTTGCCTTGAAAACTTACTTTGACACCTTAAAGTTGGCTTTTACTCTGTTTTAAAACCCAAATTAGAAACCTAAACCCTGGTTCAAATTCTGAACCCCTATAACCTTGGCTTGAAATCTTACATTGAAACTAATCCTGGTTATCTGGGGATACTAAGAGAATTCATCGTGAATTGCGGTGAGACACATTTCGCAGGAAAAAAAAAAAAAATTTTTACAACGAATCAATGGTAGTCCCATTTTAGGCGTTGCAAATGCGACCAGAGACCGTTGCTGTCATCCACCGGTGACCTCTAGAGGACGCAAGTGACTCGTGTATTTGAGTACAGTTAAGTCACCAATTTCTGTACTTACATGCTTACGCACGTAAGTCCTCAAACTACCTTAACGTTTTTCAGAATTTCATCACAATAATTTAGAAGACTTTGCAGGATTTATTTGAAGCCAAATGTGAAATGTAAATATTTTCTTGCAAAAATGGGAAGAAAACATTTATCCCGCATTCTCTTTGCTCCATTTGATTGGAGTTCACAATTGTTCGCTTTTTTTCTTTGATGCAATGAAATAAAAAATCATTCTAATTTCATAAATGGATGTGTCTTTGTGTTGGGACAATAGGTTTAAAAGCATAGCGTTCAGGCACATGATGGTCTTTGTTTTAAATCAAAGACCGGAGGCGTTCTCATCATTCTAGACTCCAATTACCGCATGATCGACATTTTAAATGGCTTGACGACTCTTGCATCATTTGTATAATTGTTGCATATTAGTAGTATGGCATTATTAGTCACCTTGCATTGTGCCATGACTTATAATGAGCGTAATTACCGCACTTAATGTGTCATGTCGTAAACGTGTATTTTGTTGTAAAGGAGTACCACTAATGTTTTGTGTTGCTTTTTAAACACAATTGATACAGAGCATGCAACATTGACCAAAGTGGTGAATAATAATAACAATAAATTCAAATAAACGAAGCAAAATTTTGTTTTTAAAGCATCACAAATCTTATTTTTGTATCATAACTTAAATTATTCATAAGCATTTCAATCGAGCACCTGTTCTTATTCACTTTTGTTCGTTTAATAATTTGTCCTCCTCAAACACATTAATTGTTCAGCAACTGAGCATATTTGAATTCGGGAATGAGAAACGGGAGATTCCCTGAGTTTATTGAATGCACCACCGGCAGACTGGCGGGCACGCGCTGGGAGGTGTCGCGAGCGAGCGCGGGAAGGAAAGAAGGAGAAGAGAGGGAGAAGAGATATCGCGAGCTCCTCTAAACAGGTGGTCCCTAAAAAGAGCGAAAGACAGACGGCAAGCAAGCAAACATGTCGTCCGGCTGGGGGAGAAGCGAAAAGTCACTTTAGCAGAAGTACCCCCCGAACGAAGCGAACCGAGGAGAGACCCAGCCCCTCAGCAGCCGTCCACCTCCCCATGCCGCTTGTAGACTTGTTGGGATTCTTCTCGCCTGGCTTGGGAGCATCGAGCGAGCGCCGAAGGAGACCATGAAAGTGACTGTGTGCTTCGGACGGACACGCGTGGTCGTGCCGTGCGGGGACGGCAACATTCACGTGTACGCGCTCGTCCAACAAGCCGTCATGAGGTACAAAAAGGCCATCGCCAAGGTAAGCCAAGCCGTCGGTGGTGGCGGCGGCGGCGTCTGGCTCTTGTTTTTAGCATGTTAGCATGCCAGGCTAGCGAGCCTACTTGTTGCTGCTAGCTTTTGGGACGCGGAATGAGGGGAGTGGGGGCTACGTGCTCATACGTGTGCGCACACAACATGGCGCAATCCGATTGTCTCTGCTGAGTAAGTTTGCATAGCGCACGCTCATTGTGATTTCTGTGTTTTATAAAAGTGATTATGCTATTAATTATTCCATCGGGGGAGGTCTACAATTGGCCCGAGATGCAAATAGTTGTCTGTGTGCCCTGCGTTTGGCTGGCGACCACTTCGGGGTGTACCCCGCCTATCGTTCCAAAAGACTGCTGGGTTAGGCTCGGGCACACTCGCAAATCCTTGTGCGGTAAAACAGCTGATTGATCACTGATGGAATGAATGAATCAATGCTTAGGTAAACCCTGTTTTAAGATTTTCAAAATGTTTTGAGAGTAGCTTCTTGAAGGTGCTCGTTGATTGGGACGTTCGCAGTGTCAACAAAAACAAACTTTTGGAACATCCTGCTGCTGATCATTGTTATTCAAATGATACTTTTAAAGAGTGCAATGTGACTGGAGATGTTGACTCACTAGCTCCAAATGACAACGTTGGGTCTGACCGATGACCTCGTGAATCATTTTTAATAGCTTTCCTTGAGGTGAATCGAGTTGTAAAAGTATGACTCAATTCAGTCAAATGTTTCGATATAATCATCAAGAAGTGGCGGAAAAAGTGATCCAATTAAAACCCACGAGCTCACCATGAAAGCAGGAGGATGAATCAAATGAACTTGTCCTTACATCGGGTTTTATTTCAAAGAGTCATCAAATTCCACACAACCTGTTCAGACGCTTTTGTCTTATCGTCACATCTTATCAGATCAACCCGTGTTTATGTAGCTATTGTTACTTTTTCTTCTCTTTGATCCAGAGGAAACTTTTACTCTTAGATTTTGCCTGGAGGGCACAATTGTTTATCTTGCACCGTATGATCATCATGACATATGATCTCTCTGCGTCACGGGCATAAATAACACAATTCCTCGATGGAAACATGCCCAAGAGCAAACCTTGTATTGAATAATTTGCTTATTTATCGTTTGCTTTTTGGAATCTAAATTGACGAAAATAGAACAAACAAAACATGCTTTCATTTTTAGGCTATCATCTTTCATGTTTTTTTTTTTGCAAGATCCTTCCTTCAGAAGCCTTTGTCTCACGATATAAAAACCAGAATGTTCGTAGCGTTTGCGAATGTCTCAAAGCGGGTTTTGTGCATAGCGGCTGGCACTGTAACTTCCCCTATCATTACAGACAAATGCTTCATGGAAAAAAGAGGAAAAAAACACGCCGTTCGTTTTGACATCCACAGAAGTCTTCTCATACCTGAGCAATGAGATGGACGAGGGGGAAAAAGCTTGGCGCTTCCAGTTGCTGTCAAATTGGACTCTCCGATGGAAAAATGCTGCCAAAGCCGAGCGCGCAGTCGTCGCTTTTCGACGCTCGTTCAGACTACCGAAGCCAGCGAGGCCGCGACAGCGTATCAGGTGTCGCAATAGTTAATTCGGTTTTCGCCGCACAACTGTCTGCTCTGCGGTAGATGCCAGATGATGGGGGAAAAAAAAATACTTTGTTTACATAGCGCCCTCTAGTGTTCAGAGAGACGCCACATAACTGAAATTTATTGATAGAGCAGGCTGCTTCATTTAAGCCAAATATGTGTTTGATAAAGCTGCAGTTCAAACGTGTCGGCGTCATTTTGGAAGGCAAGATGGCATCTAAAGTCTGATCGTTTTTCAACTCGAGACACTTGCGAGGCGGCTCGTGCAAGTTGTTGTCTGATCCACCGTTCTGGGCCTTACACGCTGGAGATAAAAGCCGGCTCTTGGCGCGTTCCAATGACATTCCGGTCCATTTGCTTGTCACCGGCCAGAGGTTGCTGTGGCCAGAAGCGGCACGGGATTAAGAGCTTCCCGTCGACGTCGTTGCCGCTCGGGTAGCGGAAAACCATGTCAGATCTGGAAAGCCTAGTGTTAATTGGACACGTGACCTGATGTGGTTTATTGGCGATCCATTTTTAATTTTGTTGTTTGCATATCCTGGGTAAAAAATGGAGTAAATGTTTGTGGAATTTGACATATGTGACCTTGTTGTGACCTTTGAACTTGGCCTTTATGTTTTGACCTGTGAGAACCTCTGAGAGCAAAATGGCAATGTGCAAATATTGCGGCCAAGCAGAGTAACGCTGACTCCACGTACAGTATCTCGCCTAAGCACTCCAAAACTGGGTCGGCGTCAGCTCCCCCCCCCCCCATGACACGCTTGCGCTGTGCCCTCACACCAAGTCGCCTTTTGTGCATCAGAGCCAGAGGCTGGTGAGGGGCAGCTTGACCTGAGATGAGCAGTGTTGTGAAAGGGCTCAAATGCGGACACTCGGTGAAGACAAACGTGCAGAAGCGCATATTGAGTCGCGTGTTGTCAAAATCTGCACGAGTGTTTTGGAAACAAGGCCGCACATAACAACACGACGTGTTGTGTAATACGCAATCAGAGCACACAAGTCGACGACCTAACCAAAAAGTTTGGAAAGGCCAGACGTGTATCTTTAGACAGATTGGGTGACTTCCTGTTGGGTGCTTGAGACTTTTCTCAACTGAATCATCTTCTGAAACGACTTGGACCGCTGAGCTACTCTTCACGTTCTCATACGAATATCGAGTCAGCAAGAGGAGGAGGAGGGTGAAGACGGTGCGAAGAAGATGAGTAATGAAGTTGAAGTCTGCTGTGCCAGAGGGGCCCGCCCGTCATGGGCAGGCTGTCCAAGGAAGCGCCGAGCTCTATTTTTAGCCCACAAAGCCTCATCATCCTAAGTAGATGTTCATCATTAATCGACGGCCACAAATCAGACCCCCACCTGCCACCTCCCGTGCGTCTTTTTTCAAAAACGGATACACGTGACTGTCGCGCTTTCCGATTATTATTTTTTTTGTGACAGCGACCCGACACATGCTTCATGTGGATGCCGGCAATTAGCGTCCTAGCGTAGTAGCAAACAACTGTGAAGTGTGCAAAATGTTTTGTGAACAAATGATTTGAATTGGAGGAGTTGTTTGTGAATTATTGTGCTCTTGTCCAAGATTGATGGATCTGACTTGCAGATTGGCAGATAGCTAGAAACTTGCGACGTAGAGAAACAAAAATGACGCAAGAGTCATCATAGTCTCTATTTTGGGAACAAGCGGATTATTTGCTAGTGGCTGGCAACATTTGTTGAATGGCCCCAGGTCGCAGCGTGGGATTATTTCGTGGAAAAGACTCAGAGCTCTGGCGTTTGTCGTCATGCGACCGCTGACTGACAGATTGTCGACAAATTGGGGGGGGAGAGAAAAGTTCAGATGTTTTCCGTGAAGCCGGGGTCGAGCTCGTAGTGAATTTGGCCCCTGAATATGGTGATTGATGATATTTGCGGAAAGTCAAAATACAAAGTTGACATATATATTTGATTGAAATGAACATTTTCTTGTATACTTTAATTTGGATCCAAAATGAGTTCGGTGACGTACGTTCCAGTGATTCTACAAAGAAACGTTTGCCTGAGGGAAATGCACAGGAAATACTTTGCAAATGACCAGTAATGCACTTTATTTAAAAAAAAAAAAAACACGTTTTGATGTCCGATAAGAGACTTTTTGAAGGCGGAATTCCCGCCTGGGATGTCACGTTTTCGCAGCACGGAATGTCGTTTCCTGCTGAATTATGGATGTTCTGTTTTGTTTGTGGCTCCTGAAAAAAACCTCCTTCCATCTTCGCCTTCACTTATCAGTTGCAATCGGGAACATTCCTCTCACACACACACAAGCTTTTTTTTTTGTAGAATAAATAAAAGTAAAAATATCGACTAATCCCTTGTGCCTGTGTCATGCGGACTATTTTTAGATGTCGGACTGTCAAGCGTCCGCCTGTTCTGGTGCGATACAAGCGCTTCCCTCAATGGTGCCATTGTTTCACACCGGTGAGCCTCTCTCGGGTTTCACTCTCCTCTGGTCTGCTCTGGGTTTTTGGTTTTAGCTGTTGAAATATTGAGTTTGAATGTTGGAACAAGAGGATTAATTCTGTTTTGAGATTTTCAAAACGGAATCAGGGAGTTCAAAAAAAACCAATCAAGCCAACCTGAAAAGAAATGAAAGCCATAAATTGCCACGAAAATTTGACTTTTGTCTACTCCGGACATATTGTCAGCATTGAATGTGTGTGGCTTGGCCCATTTTTTTCGCGTGACACGACTGTCGTGAGCTGCTGCTGCTAGCCAGTCAGCACGCTAAGAGCGGCGTCGCTTGTGGCCGTCGCTACTTGGCTATGACTTTTTGTCCCTTTTATGTCCGTGGTTTTTACAAGAACCTGTAGTTGCTTTGTGTAGCCAGCTGACATTTTAGTGCTCTCCTCATAAACACGCGAAAAGCCATCAATGAGCTCTTTGGCCTTGCTCGGTTCAGTCTGCTTATGATTGCTAGCTAGGGGACGGTAATTGGACCGTCACAGTCGGTGGGGTCACTCACGAACTGAGGTCCCACTGTCAGAAGTTGAGAATGTGAACACTGTGACGCCTCCTGTGGGCTGCCCTCGTACCTCCCCCGTGTTTATTTTAGCTCTCACTTTGCCGAACGTGTCGGAGACGACCAAAGGTAAACGACAGTCTTGAATGCAATGTAAACATTTGGGTGCGCCAACGAGAAAAGTGTTGCGTGCACCGGGCCAGAAATTGAGTTGAGAGCCCTTTTGGTCGAAATCCTAGGAAAGACTCAAGAAACACAAAGCAAGAAAAGGACAACGTGTTGAGTAAAGCTTCTTGTTTTGATTTAATCTGTTGCTAATTGAGCTTACCCGCTGTGCGCCAAATGGAATGACCGACGTTCTTCATGGGCATTTGAGGATGTTTGGAATCCTCCATCTGGCCTCCTAATCCCAAATCTTAATCTCATATTCTCTCCAAGAAAAGAAGGGTAATGTCACATGCAGTCTCCAACCAAGGTGGAAAATGTCCTTTTTTTTTTTTTCCCCCCGTCGTCACGTTCACTCGTCGAGACGAAGTTGAGGTAATTAAAAAGTGTGCAAAAAAATACAAATGTTTGTCACGTGTAAACAGAATTTCTACTTAGAAGTTAGTGCGTTGTCAAGATCCTGAGCTCATGAAAAAGTGCGCTGCGAGCAAATCCTTATCGGAAAGTCTTTGGATTTTTTCAAAAATAAGCTTGAGTTTCTCATCGACTAATTGCCAAAACATTCCGCCTCGTCGCCGCCGCCGCTCAGGACCGAGTTGTCACTGCCGGAATCGGCGCTGTCCAAGTCAGAGTTGTTGTGGTGGTTTGTGTTGTTGGCCTCCATGAAGTCCATCAGAAACTCCAGCATTGAGACGTCGCTCTCCGTGATGCTCTGCGATGCTTTGAACTGTCAAAAGAAAGTATGGTAGTATGATTGACAGTTGAGTTGGGCGTGGTTTCAGCGCATCAGCGCACACGCCCACTGCATTGATTATTTTTATATATTTCATGGACTAGGCATTTTTTTTTAACTATTTAAATTTGCCAGTGTCTTCAACGTTCTTCTCTGGTGTGCCAAATTTTGAAGTGACTTTAAATGAAACTTAAGCAAGCCTGGCAAAGGAACTCCAACAAGTGGAGGAGTCTAGTTTTAATCTTAGTCTTTTTTAATTGATGTCATGATTATGGAATGGCCAACACTACCTCCATGTCAATGAGCACGTTGTTGAGATAGATGCTGTCAAAACATTTGAGATTGTTGAATAGGTGCACGAGCTCCAAACATACGGCCTCCTCGTCCTCGCCGCGTTTATATGACGTCACGTCCATTTCGTGACTTGTCTTTTTTTTGGCGGTTCGCCGCTGTCGATAATGGCGGTACCACCTGATACTTTTTCTCGGTCGTCCTGCCGTCGCGTCTCTCCGGGGGTTCTTTAAAAAAACACCGCAGTAGACATTCGTAGTTACGTCGTCACGGCTTTGTTCTTTGAAGCGGATTCATAAAGAGACCTTTTTTGGGGGACTTATCAACGGAGGAGCCGCTGCGTAATATGGCGTCAACGCGTTACGTCATCGACGACAACGCCTCCATAATGAGGAGTTTGGACAAACTTTTCCGGCGTCTTTTGTGGCCTATAAGAATTATGTCGGCGAAGGAAGACGCCCGCTGGATCATTTTGTCAGGCAAGTACGAGTAACCGAGTTGTAAGCTTGACTTGCGCGTGGTTTGATGACTTCACGTTGCTCGTTCACGCGATGTGTCACACTGAGCAATGTTTCATTAACTGCGGTGTTGTGATGTGATGAAATGGCGTCAACAGGTGTAATCAAACTCTCTTATGTCAAACAGTATCGCTCCAGGTGACCATTATGTCAGAGACATGACGTTGGCGTAGAGCTTTCAAATAATGTGTGTGTGGGGAGGGGGGCGTGTGTGACCCCAAGGGACCGTGTGTGACCCCAAGGGGGCGTGTTCATTAGGGCACAATGTTATGCAGAAGTGTACTGTCTACAGTTTTATAGACATTTTAGTCACTGTAGGGAGGGGGCATCAAACAAAAAAATAATTGAGGCACTGTTCGAGCTGCAGTTATTCCTATTTTAAACCATTTGTCATTTTAAACATGCCAGCATTATTGGAATTAAGCTGTTTTTTATATATGAACAAACAACCCGTGGAGTGGAAAAGCACAACAATAGCAATTGTTTGAGATTCTCTAGTTTGTTTCCTATCTTGCACATACTAATGGAACAACTCTGCTTTTTTCTCAGGACGCCAGCTACTGGCTGCAAGTGCACCGCCTGGAACACGGCGATGGCGGCATCTTGGACCTGGATGACGTGCTGTGCGACGTAGCGGATGACAAAGACCGGGTAAGACCCGTTAGCCCCCCTGTGTGCTTGTTGCGTAATGAGCGGAAAGACGTAGAGGAGACTTGTAGCTTTTTAGCCATTGCTCCATGTTGTGTTCCTCGTGCTGCCGCTTTCAGAGTTGAACTCCGGTGCAGCGGTTGATTGTGTTGGCACGCAGCCTGCATGTTGGAGACGGAACCCGTGTGCTTGCGGTCGCGTGCCGCAAACCGCTCACCGCGACTATGACGCAAAGATTGACTGTGTGCTCGCTCTGAGAGGAATTTTGGGCTTCAGCATATCTTGACTTGGAAATCAGTCAGGTTTTGCTCCGGCCCGCATCTGAGGACGCGACAATAAATTGTCTGTCCGAAACCTGGTCGACACATGTCAACCGGGAAGAAGGTCTTGCACTAGTTTGCAACGTGGACCTCAACTACCGCACCTCCCAATTTGGTGGTAACTCCCATTTTGTAGGTCCGTTTGAAAAAAGCTACCTCAAACGTTTTCTGTCGGGATGTTGCCCAAAAGCTTCTTTGATTACGTCGGCCGGGACGACCGCGAAGCTCTTGGCGGCTCCTATGACTCATCTTCAGAGTTCGTTCCGACGGGCAGGCCGAGCTTTAGAAAGTGTGGAAGGAATGCCATCGCCTCTTTTATTAGCTCACTCACATGCGCTTGTTTGGGGAAGCCGTGCATACTGTAGCTTTTCAAACTATGTGTGTGTGTAGCGTGCCAGGAAAAGTCTATGGAGTTCTTTCCCCCCCACACACACCTCTTCGTCGTCCTGCCTTCCTCTCGGCCCAGTCAGGGAAGCATTTGGTGGAGGCGTTTTCTCTCTCTCAAAAGTCATTCTTGTCTTGCGGAGCCAGACAGATGACCGACCGCATGCCAGGTGTCAGGTGACGCTCCTCCAACCAGGCCAAAACGTGACGTCTGTCCAACCAGTATGTGTGTACGCACAGGGGTGTGTCGCACAGCTGCGTCCGCTATCGCCGGGGTCTCGTGTGACCCCTGTCAACATGTTTTCCACGTCTCTTGCTTGTTGTCTTCATAGTAATTCCAAAATAATTCATTTTGACACAGTGATAGTTCCATGGTAAGGACTAAAAGTCAAACTATAAAAAAAAAAAAACACGATTGCTGACCAAAACAGCAGCACCTAAAGCATGATTCTCTGTGGTTGCCACGTGTTCTAGATCCGCGCCCATTCTTGCGTTTTTGTACCTCTGCCGGGGATGTGCCCGGGCAGGATGACAATTAATGAAGCGTAACCAGACGAGGCGCTTCCATCAAGTGAGAAAGTGTTTTGACATGTCGTGGATTAGCTGTGAGCTCGCCTCGCCCTCCCGCTGCCGCCGCCGCCGCTGCGCTTGGCCCTCAGATCCTGGCGGGCGAACGTGGGGGATGACCTCATTCCTTCCACGCTCGCCTTCCCCCCCCCACCCCCCTTCTTCCTCCTCGGCAGCCCCCTAACCAGAACAAGATGATTACCCCTTGCCAGGACCGACCGCTCGTTGCGATTGTGTGCACAGTATCATGCTAAACTTACGCCACATGTGCTATTGATCATTCTTTGCTCTCACTTCCTACAGTCACTCTTTTTTTTGGATGGCCCGGTTTGGCCACTCGTGCATCATTTCCTCCGGCTTTTATTGCTATTAGAAATAGACCCAGCAAAGTCATTCTGCAAGACTGACAGGAACTCTGCTCTTTTGCTTTGAAGCAGCCATTTTAAGCTCATTTGGCAATTTGTAGACTCCTTCAAAGACAAACTTGTCCCATTGACTGTCTGGTTGTTGGTTTTTTTTTGGGCTCGTTTGTTGTGAAAACTCAGCCCCAAAACCTTTCCATGATGAAGTTTGGTAGGCATGTTGTCAATCATGATTGAACCCACAAAAAAACTGGCTTGCGAGCAATATGCACGCTGACTGCCTTTGTTGACTTCATGTCGTTTTACAGCCTTTGATTTACTGTACCAAGGCAGCAAAATAGCGTCAACTGGCACTGCTGCGCAGGTCCGTGCCAAAGAGGAGGGCCGCAGACCACAATCATTTTAAACCAGTAGATTTTGTGCCCCTCAGATACTGCCGACTTCTTGTCTATTTTGTGTATGTTCCTCCCTTGCTGTTAAACATCGTTTTGGGTCGGCTCACTTCCTTCTGTGGTCACTTGCATTTTTTTTTTTTTGTCGAGGTCCAGGCCACAGCAATCCACCACATGGCACAAAGCCCGACACCACCGTACATGGACATAAGTGAGACGGGATGTCACATTTCAACTCCTCTAAAAGGGCCAAATACCCAAATGTTGGCAACGTCGTGACTGATGGTAGAATACTACAACGCATCGTGGTTTCCTTTCTAAAAAAAAAAAAATCGTCCACGTGCAGTCGTCACCCCATCGTAGCAATAATTTGGAAAAGGTCCGATCATAGGTCGAGTCTCCTGCGGAAACGTGGTTGAAATCCTCTTGGCCAAACTGGTTCCTTAGAAGGAAAGCTTGCTGCGCTCCAATTCTGCTGAGCTTTTTCTTGTCCAACGTTGCCCTCTTGTGGCCGTGTCGGGCATAATTGGAGGCGATCATTTTCAGTACGTGTGCTGCACAACATTCAGACAGCAATGCATCTGTCTCTCCACATCGTCTTGTTTTTCCCTGACATTGGCCATTTTCTCTGCTCTTTCTTCAGCAGTGCCGAGTCGTTTCTGCTCAGGTGAACTTTCCGATCCCGTCCACTCTGTTCATGTACATCACGTGAACATTATCCAGCTCATGTGAACTTTATCTAGTTCTTGTAACCAGTCACTTGGTGTTGAGGCTTTGGCGGACTTGTGAAGTTCATGTGTTCAGTCTGGCTGAAGATGAGAGGCTCAGACCTGTCTGACTTTTCTGTCGATTCCCTCGTTCGCCACAAGAGGACAGAGTAGGATCACAGACCATTATTACTTTTGCCAGCCACTCACCTCCCGGCTCTTAAGACTTTAGGGGACTGTGGTTGGAAAAGCTAACAAAGTGCTCGTGAATGGACCTCAGACCTCCCTGGACTTCCACTCGAGCATTCCAACAGGAAGAAGCTGCTCTCACAATAAACTACTTATTGACTGCTGACAGTCCAAATCTTGACTAATAAACTCAACCGCCTCTTTGTCCTTTTTTTCCATCCTCCAATTGTGTTCCAGCCACGCAAACCCAAACAATCCATCCGGGCGTTCCCATCAAGACATGTTTTGATAAGCACGTCTTGCGGCGCTCCGAAGACGACTCGGCTCCATTTTCCTCCCCGCGTTTATTTTACAGCATTACTCTGAGGGGGCAGCTGTTGCCAAGGAAAACGTTTTGCCTGATGTTGTGCAAGCAGGCTTAAATACTTTCACACACCACAAAGCTGTCACACGTGGACGTATTGCCAGATATTGGAATTTTTGATTCAATCCGTGGTATTCCTGATATCAACCACCCGTGCAGTTGAGATTGCAGCTCCCCAACCAGGTCTTGCGTTCGTTCGTCCCCCTCCTCCACTCCCGTTCTTGTCACTGTAATTGCTCCATAAAAAGAGGAAATCCTCAGACATATTCAGTCCGAACAAGTCCCTCTTTGCTCACAAGATAAATTGCTCGTAAAAGTGACACGACACTTGTTGTCCTCTGGTGCCCCGCGCCCCCCTTTTCTCTGTGGAGGACCTTCTCTCGTCTTCTCTGCGGTGTTGTTTGGTTTCCTCGGACTGTGCACATCTGGGAACGCGTTGAACTTTTGCTCCGGTGCTGCCTATCGAGACCGATAGAAAGCAAATGCGTCTTGCGTGTGTGTCAAAAAGCTTTTTTGGGGTGAAGGAACTGATGCAATGTTTTTGTAATCTTGGTAACCGAGAAGGGCTAAATGAGTTTCACTCTCATGGGAACGTTGATGTGGACTCTTAAAGAGTTTAGACAGAGTCAATCTGATGGTAAAGGTCGTGTGCAGCCCCCCCCTCCCTAAATTGGCAGCTAAAAACTTTCACACAGCGTTTTGTTGCCGTATTTTTCTAACCGTCGACTTGCATGTTTAAAGAGCTTATCATTTGGATTCATACAGTAGCTGCTTCCAGATGTTAACATTTATGGAGACTTCCTCCCTTCTCTGTGTTTCTGTCTGGCCCTAACCATCCACCCAAACACATTTTCAGAGCGCAACCCAACCGCAGCGTGCTGTCATCTGACCGAGAGAAAACGTCGCCCGCGTGCCAAGTCCAAATGCCGCACGTTCCCCAACGTTGTTTCAAGAGGTGACCCGAGTTTCAAATCAGACCGTCAAGTATTGCGCGTTTCCCCTTGCCAAAGATCGGATGAGGACTCTGCAGTCTGCCGAGTTGGACTCAAGCCTCCTGGAAAGCCCAGTAGATCCGCAAAGGCTGGACTGTGAGAACATGTTTACAAGTCATGACAGCTCTCCTTTCCAGAACCTCTTGCCCCAGAGCTCGCTTTACATCGTCCAAATGCAAAGCACAGCCAGAAGAAGCCAAAAGCTGGCATGTTTCGAGACACATTTGCGTTCTTCTGTCCCAAGGCTGACTTTGATGTGACAGTCGGAGTTGTTTTAATGAGCTTTGAGCGACACTTTGTAAGCCGATGCTGGGCTCTTAAGCTTCTTCCAAGGTTAGAGTTCATGTTTGGGCAATGGAGGGACGAGCCAACGATACCCCCCTAAGTCCCGAAACAAATCGCTTATCCACAGTCCCTTGGCCTCAACTCTCTGGGATCCTCAGCTTATTGCAAATATCCTCAACCGTGAGGAATCATCCCTGCTCGGAATAGCATCCGTTATCTTTAACACCGCGGCACATCGTGAGTTATCACGCCATTTGAAGGAAACGACTCCTCGGTGAAATCAGCGGCGTCTTAGATGGAGACAAAAAAGACAAATGATGGCTCACTTTTGAGTTACCAACAGTTGCGACGGCCTGCCGCAAGGAACCCCGTCAAAGTTTTTGCATGGGTCTGAACACCCTTTTTTTTTATGTCACCATTTCAGGCTGTTTGCTTATTTCCGAACAAGCACAATGGTTGTTTTTTTTTCTTTTTTTAAGTGCATATGATGTGATAAATCCCACCAATAGTTGACTTTAATTGTGTTGTTTTGTTTTCTTGTTTATGAACTGTGGACAAGGTTGCAGTAGTGAGGCAAGTTCAAGTCATCGCATTAATCTTGTCTGCGAGCGAGTTTGCCTCCAAATGCTATTAAGCGTTGGAGTGCGGGCCGACTTAATTAAACGAATACATCAACGCTCTCGCCACCATCTGCGGGTTTTTTTGTGTTTTTTTTACAGCAGCGGTGCCGCCTGCGACGTGTTGATTAGCTCTGCGCAAAAAAAAAAAAAAAGAAGGTAATTGAAGCACGCAAGCTAAATATAGCCAGGCGGGCAGCACGATTAGTGATGATGGCGCATGATGCGCGGCACTCGTTAGCGACGACTCGGCTAGTCTCGGCGCCCACGGAATGTCCACATGTTTCCTCTTCAACTTTTGGACCGCTATGAAGTGACTTTCCACAAAGTACACAATCCTTCCCGTAATGGTGTAAATAATGTATCACAGCCTTTTTAATTGCTCTGTAAATGTAAAAAGCTGTCCGGTAAAAGCTGGTAATGGCTTAGCATCGCTGACAGGCCACGAGAACAAAAACACGGAGGTGGCAAAGTACAACAGTTGATGTCCTGTTTTTTTTTTTTTTTTTTTCGTCACGGTTAGCATTTTTTTCCCCCCATGAACCTTTCTTGAAGTGCAAGAGGATAGAATGCAGCTCGTCTTCAAGTGGAGTTACACAAGTTGACGCTGAACCTTTGGCAACAGCTCGCATAAACAATAAATCCGAGCGTGTCGCGGTTTCTGGCGTTTGCGAGCGGTCCTGTCGGGAAAAGTATTTTGTAAGTAGAGGAAAGTTTGCAAGTGCGTTCCACGGAGGTGTTTTGATGCTCACACCACAGTGTCAGAGCCCGGCCAAATATTTTCTTCCGTCAGACCCGTTAAATGAATGCCGGCGACTTACTTGCCCACCCATTGACGATTTTACCTTTCACACAAAAGTGCATCTGGAGGAGAAAATGCATTTTCTCCATCTTTTCAGGCTTTTGTCGCTCTTCCTATGGGAAAGGTCAGTGATTGCTTCTGTAACGTTTTGATAGAATGTCATGAGAAGCGAGAAAGGCCGGTTTTTGTTTGTTTTTCTTTGAGGGAGGTCACGAAGCACTCTGCAGGCTGATTGCGCCCTCTGACAAGTCCCCCCCATGTCACAGCAATTTGACTGATTAGCCACTAATAGCAAGCACACGCAATATCCGTGTTGCATGTCTGCCACTATTTTGCCCTTTACTCGGCTCCTTAATGAGGCCTCATCGGTCACGCCCCCCCATTTGTGCATCGTGTACGCGCACACATCTTGCACCTTTGATTGGCCTTATTATATTCGACTTCAACTGACTTCGGCTCTAATGTGAAGTGTGCGCGCCTATTTTCGGCCCTAATGGGATGAATGGGTCGTGATTGTGTGTGTGTGTGTGTGTTCACCTATTTATGTGTGTACATGTAACAAGAGCTTGTCCAGCAGGCTATTACAGCGCTAATGTGAAATGAACGTCTAATGTGCTGAAAACGTCAACAAATACTAAGGTCATTTGTGTGTGCGTGCGTGTGTTCCGTACGTGATGTTTAGGGAACAGTCACATCGCCAAGTCAAAATGAGAATGTTGTTTTTCTTATGACAAAACCAATTCCCACGTTGTCCCTCTTCTGCCTTCGGTTGCCAGAGTTTAGGGGCTTGTACACAACTCAACAAAGCCAAGCCGGCCAAAAGCTGGATCGTATTTTACGCCGCTTCAATCGTGCTGCTTGATCACCTTTCCGCTAATTGCTGAACATCCAAGTGCTGGCAGTCAGAAGCTAATGCTGATCATGTTGTTGGCTAAAGCTAATCCGCCACTAACCTTGCAGCTGCGCTTAGCTTTTGGCTTTGCCAAGCTTCTGTGCAGACTGGGGTGCTTAACTAACCCAAATAATCTTTGCGTCTCCCCCCGCAGTTGATCGCCATCTACGACGAGCAGGAGCCCCACCACGGCGGCGATGGCACCAGCGCCAGTTCCACAGGCACCCAAAGCCCGGACCTCTTTGCAACTGCCGACCTTGCGCCGGGCGCCGCCTCGGCCTTCCAGCCCTACCAGGTGGCCAGCGAGATCGAAGTCACGCCGTCGGCCCTGCGCACCAGTAAGCACCGTTTGGCGAGAAAATATTCTGGGAATTGTAGAGTCGAGCTGGCTGACCCCAGCAAAGCTCCGCGTCCCAGTCTCATGCTCCCAAACACTCTTGCACTTGACACTCTTGAGAGCGCCTTTGGAATCATCCCAGCTGGCTTCTTTGTGTGCTCAAAATGAAGATAGTTTGTGACACGTCGGAGTGTCAACAAGATATAAATCTTGTTTACTTTCCGTGCGCAGTCCGCCGGAAATAGGCCTCGCGTTTTTTTTCAATGTTGTGGACATTTCTTAAAAAAAAAAAAAAAGAAATGTTGGGTCTTGGCTGTGGTTTGATCAGCGCTGCCGTTGTTGGCAGGTGTCTTGTTTGGAACTGGGCCTCCCACACGCAGCCACTTTTAAACATCGAGATCAGTTTGAACGGGCGGCTCTTCCCTCCCTCGCACCATTGAGCCCAGTCCAGCCCGCCGCCTCGTTAGCCGGCCGTCCTTCGCCGTGGCGTGCCGCCCGTTACTTGACTTCAAGCCCCGAGTCGGCACTTATCGGATGTCGGCGCCGCGCGCGCTACATTATGCGACACCGACATTGTGCAAATGTTTTGTTTGTCTTGCTACATTTAGAAGCATCGCAGCAAGCACCCGCCCGCTTTATGACATCATCCATCTAGCGTCACATCGAAGAAGCGTGTGTGGAAAAGGAAAGCGCTTTCAAGCTGTTTTTTTTTTTGTGTCTTTCCCGTGAGACATGCCCCTGCACGTCCGGCGCAGCAGCGACCCCGCCCTGCTGTGCCTCAACGGGCCGTTTGGCGGCGCCGCCGCCGTCAATTCACGAGTCCAAGCGGAAGAAGCTCCGTCGCGGAAGACCCCTACACGATGGTCCACCACCGCCGGCTTTCTCAAAACCCACCACGCCTCAGGCAGCAATAGCCTGGAGAGGAAGGCAAGCGAGCGCAACACGTCCTCAGGCGAGCACAAAGAGTTATATATTTATTTACGTATTCATATGTGGCAGGGCAAAGTTTCAGACACGTACCGTAGCCTGCCAAGGGACGCCGGCACGTGGGCCAATCAGCGAGATTTTCAGAGGGAGACGGCACGCTCGTCCCTCAGTGCCAAGCACCCCATGGTGGACCGCTGGCTGGAGAGGCAGGAACAGGTATGTGTTGCGCCCCATCGCTCGCCCTTTGACTCATCTCGTTAGTGTAAAAAGTCGGACTGAGCTTAAAATCACAAACGAGATCGAAAAATGACAAAAGTTCATCACGCCGGACTCCAAGCGCTCTTCGCTTTGAACTAACTCGTCAAGGTCGGCCGGGGTCTTATGCTCTTTGTACAGTTAGTGTAGAAAGATGTTGAACAGGTAGTGGTGTTGCCATGGCAACAGCGAGCCTTCACCGCCACTGCGGAAGAATGCTATATATAATTTATATCCACACATAAATATATAAAAGCATGTGAGTGTGGCTCAGTCCTTTCAAATCTCGCCGTGATTTTCATATTTGGCTTTATTCAAGCCAACACACACACACACACACATATATATGTTAAGTGTGGTCACCTTGTTGCACTAACTGCGTACGCATATGTGCGTCCTGGACTATTAGGGAGCAACGTGGTCATCTGTCATGGTGGCCCGGCGAAGGGGGGTGGCGCTCAACTCACCGGGGATCTTGTTAGAATGACACGCTGAAGGCCGACTCCACACACACACACGCGCACACGCAGTAGGAACTACAAGGCTGCGCACACGGGTGACAAATATGCATGTTCACACATAGCCAAAAAAGCTCCTGTGCACGCACACTTGGCCTTCAGTGTGTCATTCTAACACTCACACACATTCAGAAGCTAGTTAGAAGACTGGTGTATATGTGTGTGTCCCTCAGGTGCATCTTTAGCAAGTAGAGTGCTCATAAATCACAACCAGGGCATGTTTAAATTGTGTGTGTATGTTACTAAGAACATGCCTGAGCAGCGTTGTGATATTTTGCAGGGGTGTGTGTGTGTGTGTGTTTGTAGGAATTGATTTTTTTTTTTTCCTTTTTACACACGAAACATCTGTATAAGTTTATGTCCAGTAGGTGCTGCTGTGGAGCTTTGATTGTGAATCAAATTTGTGCGTGCCTTTGTGTGTTAGGTGAGCCCATTTGAATGAGTGTCTTTTCAGATGAATTGTGTTGTTTGGTGTGCAGCTGTGCCAAGGTGATGCAAGTGCATGGCGGCCATGTTGCTTTGAACGCCGCGTGTGTGTTATTCCCCCCCCCCCCAGCTTGTTTGCGTCTCGCCGCTCGCTCTGTGTTGGCTCGTGCTTTTGCAATTCTTCACGTTGCCGGGAAGCCATGAGCAGAATGCCGATTGCATCTTCTAAGCAAATAAACGGCGCTTTAAGTGGAGCAGAATCTTTTGAATCCTTTTCCCCGCATTTTGCCTGCAGCTGTAATGGAATTCATTGGACGCAGAGGTTCGACTTTTAAGAGGGACTGAAAGTTTGTCTTCTTTTATTCGATCCCGGATTGTTTTAGACCATCATGACACATCTAGCGTCGTATCTTAAGCTTTAACATCTTGATGTTGGAAACGTTGATCGTATAAAGCCTCTAATGGTTCACTTTCGTTCTTCACCTCGCAAAGACACGAAGGAGCGCTCTCTCACGCTCGCTCCGCCATCTTTGATGTAGCGCCGGGAGACTCAAGTCTTTCTAGCTGCGAGAGTCTCGACCCACCTCGGAGACGCGAAGAGGAGATCAAAGTCTGGCTGGTCTCGAGGGAGCGCACGCTACCCCAAGGGAGGCAAGCGGCGACCCCTTAGGCTGCGAGCTACTCTCAGCAAATCGAGTTAGACCCGACACACCTGATCACTGTGCAGCATATGGCGCCCGTTAAAAAAAAAAGTCATAATCCACCTGTTCTGATTTTCAAGAGCGCGTTAGTAGGAGTGTTATGTTTAAAAAGAACTTATCTTTCTCATTGTGGCTTTTATTGCCAGACATTTAAATGCACTGAATTGGAGTGCTGCATAGTCTTTTCCATATTTAAATTTCCTTTTGGTATCTGACAGAGCCCAGGGAGTCGAGCCACAGTTTGGCCGGGAACTCCGGCTGGTTGCGAGCGACAGCCTGTCAGGGGCCACACAAGCAGGCTGTGCTCATGCGTATGGCGGCCCCTCCGTGTCTCAAGTTACCGCGGTGACGAGTCAGCTCCATAAGTCAGGGAAATCGGGCGGATTTATGACATGATTTCTTTTCTTGGAATGATGTTTGAACGTTGCTTGGAAGCCCCTCTGCTCCTCTCTTTGCGTCAAGCAGGGGGCCAAATAGTCAAGCGTCGGCAAAAGCTCCCGAACGTGTCGATTTTCTGAGGATATCGTTCACGATTCTTGTGCGAGTGAGGAACAACAGGACACGTAATGGGATTGCGGTATTGATGAGGATGATGTCATCTCGCTAGCGAGTTGTCGACTTTTAACGCTAGAGACGGACAAATGGATGACGGATGTGGTCACAAATTAGACGCCAAATAATGTTTTGAACCGTCAGCACTATTGCAACGCGTCAGCGTGACTTATTGGCCGTGAACGTCAGAGCGTCTGCCTCTCATTACTTAAGTGTCTTCAAGGCAGCCGGAATTGATGCGTCTGTCTGTGTCGCTGTGTGCATGCAAACAGCAAAGACACTCATGTGACAAATAGCGCCGTGCTTGCAATTTCAACATTTCTTCTTCCAAATGTTTTTGATGGACAGATAAAATACCCCTGACATATAAGTAAAGCTAGCTAACTCTGAAAGGACATGAATTGTAAAATGTAGCGAGACTTCGGAAGTTCAAACACCCCTGAAGTCAACACAGCTAGTTAAGAACGCCGCACATACAATTAAAACCAATCAACCGGCCCCATCCAACCAGCTAAACGTCCGGTAAAAACAAGTCCACCAAGGAACCGTCCACTTCAAGTTTCTAGCGGTGCATGCCGCCGCACGCATCCACATTCATCTCGATGTGCCCGTGCGGTCAAAGTGCCAGGAACCGTGCCTCTGCCGCACTTCATTAAATCGCAGTGTCGCTCTCAGATGCACACACACACACACACACACACACACACACACACACACACACACACACACACACACACACACACACACACACACACACACACACGGCGGGGCCACTTTATTTAGTGCCACAGACAGCAAGGACGGACCTCAATGGATTCGGCTATTAATCTTTAATGAGGCTCGGGGCCACGGTGCCGCCTGACCGCCTCTCTCTCTCTCTCTCTCTCTCCCTCCCTCGCTCAGGAAACAAACAATGACTTATGTGGGTGAAAAAATAGAAACTACTACTCATAGCCGCCTGCCGTCTCCAAACGCCGTCATGAATTATTTACGTCTCCTCAACCGGAGCCCACCTCCTGGCCACGGCAACCAGAAAATGCCATGTTGTATAACGACAGGCCCCCCTTTCAAACGCAGCGGGGAGTACCTCAGCACCAGAAAATCTCATTCAAGACGACTTTTTTGGGAAATGAACGGTTCATCTTTGTAGAGTTTCTCAAGTTTGTGGTTAAGCAAAAGAAGGTTTGTGGATGGTTCTGCCTCGGGTGGCCCCAAAGCCATCCAAACCTAAAGCAAGACCAACCCCGCACATTTTTGGGTGTCAGCGCCGCACCAGATGCTCATCGAGGGTGAAATGTCGGGAGCGTGCCGTGCCGTGATGAAAGCCCGACTTTGTTGGCTCTTTCCAGGAGATAGCACAGCCACCCCCACGCTTGATAAACGAAGTCGCGTAATTTATCTTTTTTTGTTCCCATCGAGCTCTCTTTGTTTTAAAATGTTCATGAATAGTAATATCTCCCAGGGAGCTTTCCGCATTCATAAGTAAACTGTCCTTTGATGAAACAGACTTCAGTCGCTTTTCAGCACTTCAAGGCTTTGAATTGAAATCGCTCGATGAAAAACCACACTGGTTTTTGCTGTTTTATTTATTGATGTATTTTTTATTTTTTTTTTGGGCAATGTTCTTCACCACTCAATAGCGCAGATCATATTTGGAAAAAAGAATCCATCATTTAGCATTTAAGTGACAAAGCCTTAAGAAATGAACATGAAAAATAATTCAAATCGTTTTCACCCTCTTTGTGATCGTTCTGTTGCAAAATGTGATGCACTTCTTTACAGCTGCTGTGAAGAAAGCTGTATTGTAAAAGCATTTGTTTCTGCCCGCCCGCCATTTTGTCCGTTGGGCTGCAGGAGGACGAGGCAAGCGAGCAAGAAAATGGCCGCATCGAGCCGGTGGGCCGAGCCGACTCGTGCTCGGATCACGTCGCCGCCGGGTCTCTCGGGTGAGTCTCTAACTTCCTGTCGCTTCTTCCAAGGACGCTCGCTCTGCTTGATGCCAAAATAAACAAACATAGGAGATGTAAATATATTTGATATCTCATAAATATACCGAACATACGAAATTGAGTTCACCTGAGAGTGAGCTCGTCGAGCTCGTCTTTGGCCCCGAGTTTTTGCGAGTGCATTCATCTCTCACTCGAAGCACAACCACTGACGCAATACCACTAAAGTCAATTTCCAGCCCGTCGCTTTGGCGTGGGTGCCGGCGCTACTGATGTTATGAGCCATTGTGTCTGCCTCTGGTCCTCTTTCTCCACTTTGATATGCAGCTATGCAATTGCTGTTATTATTGCACTTCCGACGCCCTCCCCGCCTGTCAACAAGCCCCCTCCCCCCCTCCCCCACAAAACTCATCACAGTTATTGTTTCAAAGCAGCGAGGCGGTCGGCCGATGTTGCGTAGCGCTCGGCTGCAGACGCGAGCGCTCGTTTTCATCTTTTTGGCACTTTGATCTCGACACTTTAGACACTATCGGAACATTGCAGGGAGAAAAAAAAAAGTGAAGGGAATGTGGACAAAAGTATCGGGACACCTACAGGAAGCAAAACGAGCATTTTATTGTCCGATTGACTGTTGAAGTCCTGCCCAAATTGCCCATTTCAAAAGTCGTCTTTTGTAATTAACACTTGCACTGGCGGAAGCCCAACAAACACGTTTTAGCCGCTCCAGAATCCATTTGCAGAAGAAAACCTTGGAAGGCATCCAAGGGCTCCACTGCAGATCGTTTTTGTTTGACTTCACTTTCAGCTTTTTGGCTTGCGTTTGTCATATTTTCAACACCATTTTACGTTGTAGCTTTTAATGATTTTTTTTCTTCATCACATTTGCTCCTTTTTCTGTTTGCCCACATGTTGTCACCCCCCACCCCCTGTTTTCCCCACCCGCTGCTCCGCCCCCCCCTCGCCTGATGGCAGAGACCTAATCAAAGTGGTGGAGGTGACGAACGATGGCGGGCCGCTGGGAATCCATGTGGTGCCTTTCAGCGGCAGGGACAGAAGGTAAAAAAGATCCCTTCCGGGTGGGAAGTCGCTTCCTTGACACGACATGGTCAGAGAAATCAAGAACCACTGCAGTCGTTATGCTTTAATGCTCAAATCATGCGCTTGCATAAAGAAAGAAACTTGAGGACCCGCCGTTGTATTGTCGGCACGCCGCCAGCATCGTGAAGCCATTTGCCGGTCGGCCGCCATCCATCATAGCGCCTTGACGCCCGCAGGTGACCGTCATATTCGCGCGGGTCTCCCGTCACGTCTGCTCAGTGGGATTCAAAGGACGCGCCGAGCAGGGAGGCCTTCGCCGCAATTTCACATCTGCTTTGAATATTCCCGAAGAGGAGGCGGAGCCGAAACGAGAACCGCGCCTGCGAACCGGGTCAGGCTGGGAATACTATTGCCCTTTTCACGGGCTGACTCAATCACGCTAAGAGCACACTTGTAACGCACGTTTGCCTTTATTGGGAAAATGTGTGATTCCAAGATGAGGCTTTCATCAAGCCAAAGTGGAGCCAGGCCCTCCTCTCGGCAAATCGCATTGCCTCGCCGCTCCAATCCAATCAGCCGCAATGTTTCTGAACTCTGCTGCCCTTCCCGTAATCACGTTCTCATTCCGATCGCATTAGAAGCCGGAGCCCTGTTTTAAACTCTACAATCTACTCAATTTTCAGAGGTGGCGTACGCTCGGAGAGGGAGCGAGGAAAAAAAAGAAAGGGAAGGTGCTCGATTGCTAGGTGGACAAGATGGGTTGGCTCAGGTGTGCCACATCTTTGCCCGAGTTCCCTTTCTGGCCGCGTAATCCGCCGAGCCGAGTGCCTTTGTCGGGTGAAGCTAGCCCCCCGAGCAGCTTGCCCCAGCGGATTACAAGCGTGGCGGCTCAGGTGCTTCAAGTTGTCACGCCGGGAATGGAGAACCTCAGCTCAGATGCCAAAAGTAGAAACCGGCAAAATCTCAAATATTCCTTATTGTCAGAAGACTTGACAGTTTTACTCGCCTGGAGTTCACCAAGCAGAACCACAACTGGCAAATGTTTGCGCCCATTTGTTTTGTGCCCTTCCCCTTTTGCGACCTCACGACAGCATTGCCTCCCCTCTGACTTGCGGCTTGCCTGGTATTGCCCCTTTTCAGGACTCTCGGCTTGTTGGTCAAGCGTCTGGAGCGAGGCGGCAAGGCCCAGCAGCAGGCCCTCTTCCAGGACAACGACTGCATCGTCAGAATCAACAACGGGGACTTGCGTAATGTCCGCTTTGAACAGTAAGTAAAGCCTCGCTTTTTTTTTTTTGCCCGGTGCAGCAGCCTTGCGCTTAGTCAACCTTTCCCAAAAAGGAGAGTGACAGACACTCCGGCTTCTTGTGTCATTCCCCTAAACACACCTGCCTCTTAACATTCCCACTCGCTGCGTGGACGGATGTTAATGTCACGTGAGCCTTTGTTGTTTTTGTGCAAACAGCCATTGTTCAGAGAATAGATGACACACACACACGATTGCTGATGGGCTTATGTCCACAAGCCGAAACATGAGATTTAGACGCGGTTCCGCTTGCGGCGCTCAAGCCGTGTCGTCAACGTGATGTGAGAATCCTCGTGAAAATGCGGCGGGCGCTTTGTAAGGGAGTTAGTAAAAATGAGACAGTCACATTCGTGACAACTGGCGAGAGAAAAGGCCAAAGCGAGAATATTAAAAGCAAAGTCAGGTTTGTAAAGTTGAGAGTCCTGTTTTGTCTCCACTCAGAGCCCAGAACATGTTCCGCCAGGCCATGCGGTCTCCCGTCATCACGTTCCACGTGGTGCCGTCTTCGGTAAAAGCCCACTACGAGCATCTGTCCCAGGCCGAGAGGAACCCGGCGTACTCGTCGGGACGCTTCGGCGCCGACTTGGCGTCGGGCGCCGCGGGGGAAACGGCGCCCCGCAGAATGTCCCGACGTGGCTCCCACAAGCATCCGGATCAGACGGACGGCTACCCGCCTGCCGCTCACCCGCCGGCAGTCTCCGCCGCCAAACCTCCCACCGGACAGATTCACTCGCCGCAGAGGGGGCAGACGTCCACCCCCACGCCGGCGTACAACAAGAAGGTCGGGAGGAGGCTCAATATTCAGCTCCAGAAAGGTACGGGGAAATATCAAGCACCTACCGTTTAGGTACGATGCTAACCGCTAGCGTGCTGTGTTGATTTGTGGACATTTTGTGCCGAGTTAGGGAGAATGCTCACAAATAGCAAGATGGCAGCCCACTGAGATAAAAAAAAAACAACAACTTTGTTTTCATTATTAAAACAAATTTAATTAGTTTGCGCGGTCTTGCTTGCAGCCCTTCATTTTTGAATGTTAATATTTTGGGAACTTTTCAAATCTTGTGGGTGGTCTGTGTGTGTCCCAAAACCTGAGTCCAAGTCCCAGAAAGCAACAGGTGGGCTTTGCAACATTGTTTTTTGCTGCACGGAAATTTGGCGTGGCCTTTGATGGACGTCTCGGCACAGGTGGCGCGTGCGCATCTCTGCCAAAACGTCAGTCGGGGGTGCGGGCGCTAAGCTTGTTGCTTAGCAGCCGCCCGCTGACTCCCAAACTCCCCCCCCCCCCCCACCAAACCCCCTTCTATCATCCGTGACAAAAACACAAACAGCTGCTTCTTGTTGTTTGGTGAAATCTCCTCACGGTGTCCTCTCGCTCTTTCTTTGGGCGGCAGACGTTTGCCGGGAGATTAGCGACACGTCTCTCAAGAGGGACGTTTGCCTCATTTCGTTTTGTTTCCACTTAATCCTGCTGCTCCCAGCGCGCATTGAGGTATAAAGTGGAGACGCTGCAGTGGATCTCAAAAGTCTACACACCCCTGTTTTTCCCCCCCCAAATTGAATCAATGAGACTTATATACAACTTTGCTCAATTATCGCCTGTACATATTTATGCCTCGGTTGTGTCTTATTGTCTTGTCTTGTCTTGGGAAAACAATGTGGCAATGATTCCCCTAATGGAATTACAATCACTTAGCACTTTTTTGAAAAATAGTCTCTGGAAAAGTTGCTAACTTGGCAAGACTGCCAACTTCTGGCTGACCTTTGCGTCGTAATTAACATCCACTTAGTCCCAACTTGTTCCTTCCCCCAATTCCTTCCCAGGCACAAATACAAGCGCAGTCTGGACAGGATGGAGGCTTAGTCATCATTTCCTCTCTTCCTAACAGTCTTTGCTTAAAAGCATGCCCCCCAAGGAGAACTTTGAAAATTCAGCCCCCAAAGCTGCTTTTTAATAGGAAATACGAAATGTGGGAGATGTTTGTCACGACTGGGAAGAAATGTTCTTCTTTGAAACAAAACAAAATGTCTTCCATTTTATCAATTTATTTATTCTTTTTTTTTTTTTTTTTTACCAAAGTTGTTCTGTACACTTGAAGGCCATCCCGGAGTTTCTTTAAAGACGTGCCCTAATATTTTGCTCGTGGTAATTAGCCCACTCGACGAGGCTCTGTCTCGTCCATAGAGCTGCCATGGGAAATTCTCAACAAACAAGCATGCTATGATTGTCTCTGTGACATAAATATTCCCTCTGGGTGAGGCCTCTGTGTTTTGTTTAGTCTGGAGTTAGTGGCGGTCTTTCAGTGGACTTCCTGCTCTTACTGTGCAGGGCCGGAAGGTTTGGGCTTCAGCATCACATCGCGCGACGTGCCCATCGGAGGCTCGGCGCCTATCTACGTCAAGAACATTCTACCACGAGGAGCCGCCATACAAGATGGACGCCTTAAGGCCGGTGACCGATTGCTCGAGGTGAGGAGGATGTGGCACAAAAGGAGAACACTCACTGCTCAGCACATTCTGGAAAATAAAATAGGTATTGTGCAAGCTTATATTGGTCAAACCTTAGGGCAAAAGAAAATCTGATGTGCTAGAGATAAAATTGAAGACAATTTGGAAAATATATTTGGGGCCACATAAAGCCATTGCTGATGAAAATGTAGGCGCTCCCAAAAAAAATCAAGCTCGATTCATGATTGTCTTCTCCAAATAAAATACTTTTTAAGAAGGAATTGGAATTGTTCTGCACAAGCGAGGTCCAGTATTAACAAATATGGCCTGTGCTCAGGTGAACAGCAACGACCTGAATGGCCGCAGCCAGGAGGAGGTGGTGTCCATCCTCAGGGCCACGCCAATGGGGGGCACCGTGGGGCTGCTGGTCCTCCGCCAGGAAGACACATTCCTCCCTCAAGAAGCGGTTGGTCTCTTCCATTTGAGCACTGGTTTGGCACAAGAGTCGTTGACTCGCTTTGTAAAAATCAAGCACAAAATATGATTTCAAATCAGAATTTTGTGACAACAATGACCTTTTTGTTTGTTCGTCGGGGGCAGCTGCTGAGAAATGTATCAAGTGAACGGCTAATAAGTTTGAAAGCGTCCAGATGTTGGCGCTAATTGCCCCGCTCGGCAAATGAGACGTGATGTCCCGCGCATCTGCCTCCATCAAAAGCCGTTTTAATAAGTGCGCTGGTAATTACGCACAAGATTGAAGAGGGACCTCGCCGCGTCCGTCCGTGTGAAAACTTGAGTCTCTGTCAGCCCCAAAGATCGTCAAGTCACAGAGTAGCTTCTTTTTTTTACGTGAATGTCAACTTGACATTTACAATGACGGGTATTGAACATTCACACGAGCACCCTCAAGCGATTCGCTGGCAAGAAAGCAAAAGGTACTTGCGAGGTTATCCTCACCATCCAACATTAAAGGTGATTTTTTTTTTTTATTGTACTTAAAAAAGAAAAAAAATATCTTGTGTTATTGGTCACGTTGTGACTTGCACTTGTTTGTGTGACCTCCAGCAGGGTGGCGAAGCCCAGATGCAGATGCAAAGCCCCAGAGATTTGGTAAGACCCAAAATCCCATCCTCCTTTGTTTAATCCCCTATTTGTAATCTGCAGCAAATAGATAAAAAAAAAAAAAGCAAAGTACCAATACTTGAGTTTGCAGTCACGCAAAGGGAAAGTGAAGCTAATTTGAATTCTTCATCTCGTATGGACGCCGCGGCACGCAGGAAAAAAAAAAAAAAAGACTCTTCATTTGTAGGCCAGGGAAGAGTCAGCCCGTCTGGATGGCGGCGCATGAGGTGCATCCTAACAATGTTGTTTTTTTCCCCCCCTCTCCCCATGGTCGGAGGCGGAGGGAAAAAGTTTGCGCGCACATCTGCTTCGGAGACGCGCTTTGGTAACGATCCCGCCCGTAAAAACTCGGGAGTGCCGCCCAAACATCAGGCCTCTGTGGCGCGTTCCTCTGTCGGGCAGCTTAAAAAAAATAAAAGACGCGGCCGTGCGAGTAAATTTGAGTAGGAGAATGCACGTGTGTGAGACTTTTGTGTGTTGATGTACGCGGTGACACGGAGGCAGCCTCCAACAGCCTCCCACCTGGTGCTCGGTGCACCTCCACTCCTCCGCTGTCAAGCGCTTGACTGGTTGGGTCGCCACGGAAACGACACAGCCGCAGGGCTCGCGTCAGAACCGTCAAAAGAAAAGAGCAAAGAATGCACCATCCTTTTTTTTCCCCTCCCTCTCTCACCCAATCCATCCTCTAGCTACTTTCCTCCATCGTTCCTCCTTTATCACCTCCTTTTCTGTTTGTCATTCCTCCTTCTCTTCTTTTCGCCGTCTCTCTTTGCTCTTTTCTCTCTGTATTATTATTATTTTTTTCATATTGACTTTCCCCGAGAGAGAGAACTTTGGCCCGCGGCAACTCTTCTCTGCTGTCAAGATGACATCTCTGTTGGGTCCAAGTTGAACGTGACTGCCGACCCGCTAATCATTCCCGACATTTTGCCGTGTGTGTGTGTGCGTGTTTGTGCTGCGTGCGTGTCTCGAAGAAGAGCTAATTGGTCTTTTCGCGTCGAAAGGCATCTCGTCATCTGCCAAAGAAAGAAAATCTCAGCGTCACCGCGAGTTGGAAGCGGCCATTTCACAGCCAAATGGTAAAATAGGAAATATGAAATCAGTCCTGATAGCAGCTTCACACGTTGACACTGGATTCGGTGCCCGCGGCTAAATTGCACAGCCGGTCTGCCATTTTGTTCAAGCCTCCATTTTGCCCCCCAAACAGGAAACAGAAACATTTGGTAAGAATTTCACTTTGACAAGCTCCGTCCGATGCTAATGCAGCTTGTTTGTGCCACGCAGCCTATTTAGTGTTGTTTCCCCTCTCGACACGTCGTCTCCGCCTCCGACTTGTGATGCTTTCCAGCGTAATAGGCTTCATTTATCTGAATAATTGAATTCCGTACTGGCAAGTCATGAACGTCGCTCTTGTCTTTATTATTTATTCTACCGCACTCGCTGATGATCACAGGCAACATAGTTATTTTTCCCCCCTTTCTCTCCTCATCCAACTCCCAGGATGCATTTATTTGTCTTTCCACATCCCCTTCCTTCCTTTCTTCCTTCCTCCGCACATTCCATCCACCTCCGCCCCCGGAAAACAAAGGCGGCTAATGGCGCACTGACAGTGAGCCCGGTGATTGAATTCATTAAGCTTGTGCAATAATTGGCAGGCGACGGCGGGCCGTCTATTCAGAGGACAGCTGTCAAATAACGAGCCATAGAGAATGGCGTTCATAGTCGGGGGCGGGGGGGGGTAGCACCTGTTGTGGCGGTGTCGGCGAGAACCAGAGAGATCGTTTTCACCACGTTGGCCGTGTCGTCCAGTGTTACCCGTTTAAATTTTTGCTGTTTTATCAAGTTTGTTCACTATTGGGCAGAATCTTTGCTCAAATAATTTTTTTCCAACATGTCTTGCGCTGTTTTGTGCGGCGGCAGAAGCCAGAGGACGACGAGCTGGTGCTGACGCCGGACGGCACCCGTGAGTTTCTGACCTTCGAGATCCCGCTCAGTGACTCGGGCTCGGCGGGCCTCGGCGTCAGCGTCAAGGGGAACCGGTCCAAAGAGAACCACGCCGACCTCGGCATCTTCGTCAAGTCCATCATCAACGGAGGGGCTGCGTGCAAGGTCTCTGTGAGAAATATTGTCTTTCCCCGAAGGCGCAACATACGCCATCCCGTTTTCAAATTATAAGCACCAATCACAATTAGCCACTTAGCATTCTTTCAAGTCGGCTACATGTAATGTTTCCAGGTGACTAACTCGCGTGCTATCTTAGCTTGTTAGCACGTGTGACTCCCTCCTCTGAAATCCAGCCTCTCGAAGGCACCGTGCAAACCGTCGGCTAGCACGCTGAACACGTTTATTTTATGACTTCCCGCTCCAGGACGGGCGTCTGCACGTCAACGACCAGCTGATTGCGGTCAACAGCGAGTCGCTTCTGGGCAAAACCAACCAGGACGCCATGGAGACACTGCGCAAGTCCATGTCCACCGAGGGAAACAAGCTCGGGATGATCCAGCTCATCGTGGCCAGACGCGTCGGCAAGATGGGCCAGGTGGGTCCATGATAATAAGCTGTCAGCTTGTTTGAGGTGCCCACAAAATTTTTTTAACGTGCATTGTGTTGTCTCAGTGTGTACGATGTCGCGCATGGTGTCAGCACCTGAGCCCCCCCTCCCCTCTGCTGCCATGCTCTCGCTCATCTTCCCTCAACTAAATTTTAGATTTCCCCACGGCCCCGTCTGCTAATTGGAAGCCCAATTTGAGGTTGGAGCGCTGTTTTGTTTTTATTCAACATGTGACGTGCATGTGTGTATTCAAGTTGAAGGCGCCACGGCAGCTTGCGTGCCCTTCAGCTGTAGGTGACGCCGCAGGCGATTGCGGTGTGTGCCCACCCCACCATCTAAACCCCCCCCCCTACATTAATAAATAAAAACTTGAAAGCCCTTTCTACGTGAGAATGCTCCTTGAGACCTCCTCATGCCACAAATCAGTCCAGCCAAATCGCTTCTCTCATTGCATCCAGGCATATTTTCTTTCTCCTCTGTAAAGAACGACGACCTGTTGTAGACATCAACAGCTATGTTTTGGGAGGGTGATTTTATTATGATAAAAAAAATAAAATAAAACAGTCGCCAGAAGCCGGGTTTGGACATTTTTCAAATTTGCCTGCGGGGGAGCGTGGCCGTGCAATGCCATGTGCAAAGGCTTATTACACATGTGACACGTACTTGAAATGTAGAATCAAATCATGTGTTATTTACCTTCCTGCACGCGGCTTCCTTCCCGAGGAGCCAATTTACAATTGCAAATGTTTGCATAAATCACACGCGTGACCGCACAGCCCCCCCCCCCCCCCTCCTTCAAATTCTCCATCCTTATTCCATCTTCAATCCCAGCCTGGTCAGAGTGGATCGACCGCCTGACGGGATCCAGACCTTCCTGCCGCTTAATTATCTGTCTGAATATGCAACACGCTGCACTGCGGCTCGTCTGCGCTCCCTCGCCGTATCAAATGCCCCCCCCCCCTCCCAACAGTCAACCCACCCCACCCCTGCTATTACCTCGGCCGGCCAAATTCATTAACTAGCTCATTTCAAGTCAAGAGCAAGCCACAGCGGTGCCTTGAAAAACCCTCAAGCCTGTCTTTTGCATCCAAATATTAGGAACAGCCTCAAAATGCAAGCCATGTTGTAATGTTTATTATATCTTTGTGATATTGTCACTGGAACCTCCCCACTGCCCTCCTCCTCCCATTCTCTGTGTTTTTTTTTTTTTTTTTTTGCGTCTGCTAGCGAGTCACTTGCTAATCCTCATAGCTTTGGCCATCACCGTCTAGACTAAATGCGGCAAACCACAGCCGATCGATACGGCCAATGATTCATTGGCCACACACACACACGCTCCTGCAGAGTCCGGGAATGCGTGTTTATGGTTAAGAGGAGCACAAAATGGTCAATTTGTTGGGCTTATGTGGAGCCTCATCGCAAGTCCTGAGAGGATTGCCGTCAGCATGCTAGCGGGCTAATAAGAAGCCGGCTGGCCCATTGGAAATCTGTCCTCATCCATCCCGATTATTATGCCGGCAGCATTGGTGTGCATCCCGCTGTCTGTCGGGGTGGAACGAACGCTCGCACTGGCGATCGCTTGATGGAGATGATTCACTTTGCTTACGTTTCCGATTATGGCACAGTACCATTCACTCCTATTACGATTCCATACAATGCCGTCCCAGTTACAATCGACTCAGTTCGCATTTCTGATAGGAGTCAAAACAATTTAAAATGCAATTGTATCCAATTAGATTTACAAAACAATTCACTCCATTTATGACCCGATCACCAATATGGCTTGAGAGGATGAACTCCATTTCGGATTGAAATTGATCCAGTAAGAATCCATAACTCAAATGTTTGTGTTTGCCAGGAGGCAGCGGGAGATCTACCGGGACCTGAGCAAAGCGCCAACTCTTTGTCTCTGGACGAGCACGAGCGTCGTATCTCCCACTCGCTGTACGGCGCGCTGGAAGATCTGGATGACAACCTGATGCCACGACAAGGCTTGATTCCACGCACGCTGGGTAAGACCTTCTCGCTAGTTTGAGCGTCATCGTATGTGGCCGTTTTTAATCGTTTCGTTTCAAAAAGTGTCAAGCCAAAGTGTGCCATCCGTTCTGAAATATGAAAAGCATCAGCAGAGCAAAGCGTCAAAGGCCAATCTTTGTTTTGTAGCTCGGCTTCTTGTCGACCGCTCACCCGTGCAACGCAACACGGTCAAGTCAGTTTTCATGCAAATTGCCCGTCACTTTCCGACACTCTGCAAACGTAAATAACAATAACATCTCGAGCTGCGAGTGAGTGACACGACGTGATAATTGGAGGTGCGGTTCGTTCACGCTTGACAAACGAGACGGGGGGGGGGGGGACTGCTTGGCTCGCCGTTGCCATGGCAACAAGCGTATCAAGGTGGAGCTGGATGTCTGTCTTCACAAGAATAAAATCACCTATCGGCACCTTCAGACCTTCAAAGTTAAAGTCCAGACGTCTCAAGCTGCAGGTGCCGCTGCTCGCTCTCCACACTCCTTCAACTCCAAAGACCTCCCACTTCAGACCGCAAGTAGTCCCTCCCCCCAAAAAAAGGTTCCGCAACAGGCATGAAAGCCCCGCCGGATGCCAGATAAAGGCCACCAAGACATTTTTTATTTTCCCAAGAGGAGAAGCTCAGAAATAGAGGCGATATTCCTTTTCCCTTCAAGACAGAAGGAGCATTTGTTGCAAAGAAAAAAGGGGGGGGGGGAAAACAAAAAAAAAGAATTACAGTCAGGTTAGATTCTGGTTTGAGATGAAAAGCTGAGCGTTAAATGAGTCCATCTTACAAGACAATATGCAATAATCCATTTTTATGATGTCATTGTAAAGTAGGTGTTTCTTCAAATGTATTGCTGCAAAAGTACATTTTCATGATATGTTGCCATGATTCATTCTAATTGGAAGACAATATGAATTTCTTCTTTCATAATGCAAAATGACTGGCTCCACTTCCTTTCCGATCCACTGGGATTCTCTCGGCTTCCAATGCCATACGACCGATCGTACGATTCCCTCCTATGATGATAAACTAGGCTCTAATGCCATTCAAATGCTTTTCTTAATGTACCATTTTACAATTCTACATCAATATTTTTCGTGCCCCGCTAAAAAACACAACCCAACGCACACGCACACACACACACGTACGTTCATTTGGAAGTAGGGATTAAGCCTTGCACTGTGTGCGAGCGAAGGGTTTAAGGCCGGCTTTCCGGCGGGAGAGAGCGCCGACTTATTGTCCTTCCCCGCCTCACTTTTTATCTTCATTTGCGCCGGTGGCGCAGCTTGAATGAATCACACTGTTGCCACAACGGAACACCGCTGTGCCCGATGACAAACTCTCTAAGCTGATTAGCCCGCATCACATCGCCTTGCCTTTGCCCGCCGTCCCCAATGTGTTCTTCGCTTTAAGACAAGGTTTTTTTCTTTTATTCCTGATCTTTTTCTATGCGTTATTCATGTGCACTCTTGTCTGCATCAGCGACCGGTCCTCTCGTGTGAATCATAACATGAATTAAGTGACTTCCAACAAAATTGGAGTCAGTCGTTGCCAATTTCTTTAGAGGGTGAATTGTATTGTGAATCTCATCGATGGAAATTGGAAAGAATTGTTTTTTATTGTAATAGGACTGAATCGTGTTGGAATTTGCGTGAGTGAAATCATTCCTTCCCGTTTTTCGCAACCGAGACATTTCAAATTGACAATGGAGAAAATGCACAAATGTAAATGTAATATGATTCAGTTCGATCTGTAATGACTCGATGATCAAAAGTAATGACCGATCGATTTGATAATTGTCAATGAGTGTTCAATTAATCATTACATTTTGTTGGCAGGCCACTACCAGCTTTCTCCCACTGTCAACATGCCGCAAGACGACACGGTCATCATCGAGGACGACGGGCCGCCGCTCCTACCCCCTCACCTGTCGGACCAGTCGTCAGCCAGTTCCCACGACGACGTCGGCGCAAGCGGCGGCAACGTGACGCCGTCCTGGGTGGAAGAGATGCCCGGTCCCAACCGCAGGTGACAAACAAACACGATTATATCCAGAGACATCGTCATGAATCATTATTATTATTTTTTATTGTAGACCAACATTTGTGCCTTGTTGCTGCATAGCTCGCAGGTTGAGGACGAGAGCCACGCAGACGGCGACGACGCCTTCCGGCGCGAAGGTTTCGGTCGCCAGAGCATGTCGGAGAAGCGCACCAAGCAGTTTGGCGACGCCTCGCAGCTTGAGATCATCAAGACGCGCAAGTCCAAGAGCATGGACCTCGGTAGCTACTCCTTCCCCTTGAATATGCCATCGATTAGCCTTAGCCACGCTTCCAAGTTCACAAAGTAGGGCTGGGCGATGAATCCATCTTTCAGCCACCTTCTCATTAACAATTAACCATTCTTCATTTGACGGCCATATTGCCCAGCCCTACCAAGAAGGGTTTTTCCGCATTCTGTGTCAATTGCTGTCGAGCATCGGGCCTAAATCCAAATGGCGACCCATCAAAGCTTTTCCCCCCCCCCAAACTCTTGTAACAATTTACGCTGCTCATCTTCTTCAAAGTCTTCCTCTTTGGGCCTACTCCTAAACGGCTTTTCATCCTCCTCTTTCGCAACGTCAAGTGCAGCCATCTCGGCCTCCCTGCGTCCATTCTTCCTCTCACTCACTTGCTCGCTACGCTGGCACGGCATGCCACCCGTAACGTTTGTGATGTTGCATGAGGAATGTCATGAGCACTAACTGAAGCCCCGAATCTTTTGCCCCGCCCGTCCCCTCCCTCCCTCCCCGTCTTCCACTTCCTTTAACAGTAGCTGACGAGATTAACCTCAGCCCTCGTCCTGATGCCGACACAGGTAAGGCTAGTAGTTAGCAGGCGCGCGACACGCTAACGTAACTTCAATCACCTTCACGACGGCCCAGTGACAAGATGAGATGCAATTTCAGCTCTTATTCTGAAACCGGACCCGTTGCGTTAATCATCAGTGATTGATTGCTTTCCCCTTGAATTGAGCAGCTTGACAAATGACTTTGAGGGAAACGTAAGGGATGTTTTCCTTGTTCCATGTTTTCCTTAAGTGAGTTTTAGCAAATCTTACTGGCCAGTATTTTTTTTTGTCTGTTTCCATCTTCCTGATATTTGGGAGAGCAAAAAGCAACGTACCATACACTGTTCACCAATTTCATCTGAACATTCATCATGTTGCGTTGTATTGGAGACAGAACCTCATTTACTCCCCCCTCCCTTCCTGCATAATGAGCAGCAGTGTTCACTTTTGAGGTCACTGTTAAAGATGGCACATTTCATTTTCTTCTTTTTTTTTTTTTTCAAGCCGCAGATGACTTTGGCGTGGCTAATTACGCCGCCCGTGTGCAGCGTCCTCGATTGAGGCGGACCGTTGACAGCGAGTCATCCGTCACTGTCGAGCCCGCGCTCTTTTTGGCGACCTAGCGGCAACGAAGTCGCTCGCTAATTATCATTGCTCGCTTTAGCGCTGCGCATGTCAGATTGAGACTGCGCAACAACAGGCAACGTTTGCATCTCGAAGGAGACCTTTTGAAACATTTCTGAATTAGAGACAGTTTTACAGCATCTTCTGATTGTGGTCGATTTGGCTTGATTTAAGGGGCGGAGCCATTTTCTGGCCCCATGCCGTGTGGCAGTCTGCTTGCTTCTATAAAAAGAACCAATGTCGACGCCTCCGTTGCTTTGGCGGGTGCTACATTTCAGAAGCCAGCCACCGAAATACGTCCACGTGTTGCTAAGTGTCGTGGTAACACGGTCCCGCTTACCTTCAGGCTGCTGCCGCTGCTTCTTTAGCTCTGGAACTTCAGCCAGCCTCGCTGCCAAGTCACTGGTGGAAAAACTCGGCGTGCCGGCCAATTCGGTAAATTTGCCAAATTGTGACATCACAGCGGCGTCAACTTCAGAAGGCCTCGCTCGCTGAGACACATTTTCGATGGGCGGGCGGGCGCTCCAGACACAACGATCTGCATGTTGTGACATTAAAATTTTCCATCACATGTCCCCTTTCAAAAGCTTCACAGCTGCAGCGTAGCCAGTAAAAAGTTCTGGTACGTATTTATACAAAGCTGCTGAGAGTTTTTTCCAAATTTGCTTTGAGATGTTCAGTCTCCTCTGGGGTGATGTTAAAATAATCACATGCTCATAAATAATGTACGCTCTGTTTGACGGAGACCAAACAAGACGTGGACGACCTTCGGCTGGCTTTTCAAAGTCGAAGGTGCCTCAAAGGTGGCCCAGACAGACACACAGCAGAAATCAGGGCTGCTTACCTCACCAGTGAAATTGTTCTTGGGAGTGAAGAATTTCTCCGGAACCGATGGGCAAACCGCAATTACGTTTATTTGTCGACATTTCTGATCGGTTGCAAAGAAGCGTTCCATTGATGGCACCTCGCTGTGTTTATCAGGTTCGTCCACGAGGGACGTGGGTCCGTCGTTGGGCCTTAAGAAGTCCAGTTCCCTGGAGAGTCTCCAGACGGCTGTGGCCGAGGCCACGCTCAACGGCGACCTTCCTTTCCACCGGCCCCGTCCTCGCATCATCCGAGGCCGCGGCTGCAACGAGAGCTTCCGCGCCGCCATTGACAAGTCGTACGACCGGCCGGCCGCCGAGGACGAAGACGAGGGCATGGAAACCCGTAAGACCTTCGTCTTCAAACCGCGTGGCTCGCCGATCGCAATTTTCCTTCCCCGGCGAGGACCTCGGTTACCACGTAACTCGCCGCCTGGTGCCTGAAACTTTGCATTGTGACGCATGGGCGTGATAGCATCTTGGCTAACAACTGGGTGCTAACCGTTAATTGCGTTTTCGGGTGGCAAAGATCCCCGTTGCATCATTCGCATCGCCGTGGCAACCACATCAGGCAGTGGGGCCTTACGGACTGATTATTCTTTCTAACCTCAACTTGAAATGTGACTTTGGAGGTTATTCCTTTCCACGACGTGGTTCAAGTTTCTTGCTGCTACGAGTTACTTTAAGATTGCTTCCCTACATCGAGTTACTTGCGACTTTGTTTGATTCCCAACATTCCATTAACTCTTGGTAAAAGTTAGCCACAGCTTCAGAATCCTTTGTTTACTTTTCCCTACATCATCAAAGTTCCCACACGACAGCTTCCTGAGTCAAAACGTGAGTTTGTGTGTCTCGTAGTGGAAGAAGACACGGAGGAGAGTTCTCGCTCAGGTCGAGATTCCGTGTCTACGGTGGCAGAGTTGACGCCGCCGTCGCCCGGCGGAGAAAGGCCGACGTCGGCGATGCTCAACGGCAACGTGAGAGCCAAAGACGACAAGAAGGACAAAAGCGGCAAGGACAAGAAGAAGGGGGATGCGCACAAGGACAAAGACAAAGCAAAAGCCAAGAAAGGGATGCTCAAGGGACTCGGAGAGATGTTCAGGTAAAATGGATCGATCATTTGCAAAATGTGAGGCTCGTTTGGAGGTTTGACGTCGACATTCTCGGCCCAGCTTCTCTGCTTGAAAAGCTTTTTGCCGTTTTCAGGATCGGGAAGCACCGCAAAGACGACAGGATGGAACGCAAAGGTTCCAACAAATGGCGGCACGAGGAGACGCAAGTTTCGGATGAGGAGACGCTTAAGATGAAGATGGAGCAAGAAAGGTGACTGGGATTAAAATTCTATGACTAACTTTGCCAGTACTATGCCAGTACAAAAGAGTAAGACCCGTGCGATGGCAGGATCCAAGCCAAGACGCGCGAGCTGCGTGAGCGGCAGGCACGGGAGCGAGACTACGCCGAGATCCCGGACACCAGCCGCGAGACGGAGAGGTCCTCGGAGGACGAGCGGGCGTACGGCGGTGACCGCTACTCACGCTTGCCCCACCATCAACACCAGCACCTGGATTCCCTCTACACACACGTCAGCAAAGTGTCTACAGATAGGTACGTCCTCTACTTGCCACCATTTGCCAATTCCTTTGTACCGCTGTTGGCATGACTGCACCCCGTGACTTCTTATTTTTTTGGTTTTTTTAATCGTGTGTGATGGGACAGTGTGACCTTTCCACCGGTTCATTTTGGTATTTGTGCAAAAGGTCTTAGCGGACTGGTTCCGGCGAGCCCGAGGCGCAAACAAGCACACCTGTAGGAGAAAGTAATCACAAGATGGCGGCTAAATGTCAGCACACAATGCGGACTTCTCCCGAAATGAAAGCTTTTCAATGTCTGACCTTTGTTTTACTCGGTTTGCGCTCTCGCTTGCCGACCGGCTGTCACATTTTCACTCGGCCGTTCTCTACTTGAGCTGGAACTTTTATTCCCTCTGCTCCTTTCACACGGAGCCATGCCAACAACAACAAACGCAACCAAACAAGAATTTTAACTAATGTGGCAATAACTGGACTAGACGGCTTCAACCAGTCATCCAATAATGCCACGCGTGAACCTTTGGCACAAGTTTACATTCCTCAAATCGGATTTTGACACGCGACTCGAGAGGCTCTCGGACGTTCTGCTCCTCTTGTTGCCATAGCGATGATACAATAACAGCATCATTCCTAACTTTGCCGGGATACTGTGTCCATTCCCACCGCTGCAATCGTAAAATAAACACACCCGAGATACAGAAAGTGGATATCCTCTTGGAAGACGGGAAGTGAGGGAGGCTGATGTTTGTCAGCTTTTGCGGCTCCAGTCAGAAACCGGCCGAGAGCCTGAGTCCAAGCAAAAATTGCTTAAAAGGTTGTTCTGGTCCTGGGCACCGCCGGCCCAGATTGTGGCCAAATCAACGAGCGGCGGCGTTAATCTAGCCAGACGACTGTTTGGTCACGCCCCAAAATTGTGCCGGCGGGCAGTTTTGGACTTGTTGGACTTTTCATCTTGATCCTGCCATGCTCAGCGCAAACGTTTTGCCGGCAAGAACGCGGAGCGGATGATTGACATCTGGCATCGTAATCCCGCAGAGGCAAAGCACAATGAAATCCTCTCTTCTTCTTTTTTTTTTTCCTTGCTCAAACGCTGAACTGATGTTCTTGTTTGAATGATTTCTTGGCAACACCAAAGCCAGCACTCCTCGCCCTTTTGTCCTTGAACGAGCATGAGACTGAAGCGCCATTTTTCTTATGCTCTATCCTCTGCTCGCAATGCTGAGAGAAAAGCTCCCGGGGATTTTCACCGGCTCTTTATTGAATGGCCGAGGGAATCAACTGGGGGAAAAAAAGAGGGCGCCTGCAAACATGCTCGTCTGCCTTTTGGCAGTCTGATAAGACGCTCGGCGTGACGCTCGTGTGGGGAACATCCTAGTCGAGGCTTTGAGTTGACTTTGATTTCCTGAGCCCTCGTCAAGTGAGGGAAAAGTTTGGCGCATTCGCGACGACGCCCGAGAAGAGCGCAGATCGTTTTTGGCGCTGGCGAACTAAGCAGGCGTAGCAGGAACAGAGTCTGGCGGCTTTGCCAGCGGGGTCGCCGGCGTGGGAAAAGCTGAGGACGCAAACGTGAACCTCGATGGGCCGCCTCGGGCGCGCCAGGCGCCTTCCTTCGCGACTCTTAACTTTGGCAGGAAAGTGCCTGCCTCAGCAAAGGAAGCATTTGCGTAGCTCGGCGTTTTTTTGGTTGCTCTGTTGCGCTTGATCTTCCGGTTCCTCTCGTTTGCTTTCCGCTCCGGGCTGCGCGCTACCCACGAAATGAACTACGGCAGTTCGCTTGGCGTTGCCGCAAATGAAGTCGCCGAGCAGCCGAAATAGAAATAATAATATTTGGTGAATGGGCGGCGTCCATTAAAAAGAAGCAGAGGCGGGCTTCCTCAAGTTTCAAAATGTTATTTTTAATTTCAACATAAACAATTAAAAGCCAATGGAGCAAATGTTTGCTCTGCGGCCCGTCCTTGGACTTCTTGGATGGAGCGAGCCTCGCATCCTTTTAGGCGGCCATTACTGTCAGCATGGAATCCACTTAAGGTGTTTAATATTCAACGCGGCAGGAAGGAAAGGATTTTGTTTTTATCTTCAGCTGGACCAACCCTGACTGACGATATGTCACAGCGGCAGCGGGGGATTTTGTTCCGGCACAGCTTGAGAGGATGGGATTGACAGAGATGAGATGGGGGGGGGCTCTGGTCTTTGTGGTGTGACATCGGTGTGCTTCTAAAAAGCTCCTGACCCACATTTCATGTCAGCGTGCGTGTTCTATGAAAAGCATCTAAAATGGATGTGGACGACGGCTACCTTGGGTTCCGATCAAAACGGGTGAGAGGCGCGCGCTTGATGCCACCATGTCGGAAGCGAGCTCGCCGCCTGGCGCGTCGCCTGTTATTGTGTGCCTTGTATTCTTTCTGGAATCTTCTCTTTTGTGCTCCCGGCCAAGCTGTGCCCATAACAAGCTTTGCTTTATCTTTCAACGTTTTGTAGGTTAGCAGCCGATTGCGCTTTGTGATGGCGCAACAGAGCGCACGTGAACTGGAGCCCTCTCATTGTTTTGTGGCGTAATGGCCGCCTGGGGGCGAAGGCAGCGAGCCGGTCACGTCACGCGATTAGACGGCGGTGACCACCGAGGGGGTGTCTTTGATTGTTTGTGGGCCAAAAGCATTCGAACAAGAAGTCCGGCTTTGCGTGATCTCCAAACACACGCAAAATGTACTTAATTTTGCTGAATTTGTTGAGCAGAAATTGCATTTTTCTTTTCTCTCCTTATTCTCCTTTTCCATTTTCTCCTCCTTCATTCTACCTCTGAACTCCATTTTCTCTAAATGTTCTTCTCCACCCTCTTCGTTTCCTTTTTCTCCTCCCTTTTTCATCCTCTCTTGCCATCCTTCATCTTGTCATTGGTGCACTCATTCAAGTGTTTTCCGCGGGTCTTCATCGTCCAAAGTGATGGCCGTAATTGATCGGCCATTAACGTGGCGCGGCGTCAATCAAATCCAAAGCGGACTTCCGCAGGATGTGCGACATGTATTGATTGGTCGTTATTTGCACTAATGAGTCTGGGGACAGATCGTAGTCGCGTTGGCCGTCGGGCGATAAAAAACAGTTGTGAATCAATAAGCCGCAACGCTTCGCTAACTCATCTCCCATATTTCTCCTCAAGAGCCATGTTTTGCAAAAATGAAAAGTCAAATCATTTGATTTCTGGAATGGTTCCCCAAAACTTTCTGTGTGTGTGTCCGCGCATGCTAACCTCATCCGAATGTCCAGCTGAACCCCCCCCCCCCCCCCCCCAAATCTCCTTAATGTCTTATTTATTACCCCTCTGGCTTTCCATCAAGCAGCTTGTGTGTTCTCCAGGGGTTGGTTTCATATGATGCTAGAACATAGTCTGGACCCTGATTCCCCGCAGCCCCCCCTCCACCATCTCTTTGAGGCCCTCGCCAGCCTCCCCCTCGGTGGCATCGGTCTAATCTCTAAAATATTGGCCTGCAGCATTTCAGCCATCCTCGCATCCCCGCGGCCATCCCACTGGCTCTCCGGCTGGCAGAACAGCCGAGAACCCTTTTAGGCCGTCGACGCTTTTCTCTGCATCAATCTTTCTGTCTTGTCTGAGTGTTCAAGACTGCCAGCGTTCAATTTTTTTTTTATTTTTGCTTTACAACTTCCTTCTGCTTACACTTGCCCACTATCTTCCTTCCTCCCTGGCTTTCTTTATCTTGTGCCCCCCCTCCCTCAAGCATTCAAACCCGCTTCCCATCCTGGGATATCTTCTCCAGACAGCCGCAGACATCCTCTGGAGGGATTGCATCAAGCGTGTCGCTGACACCCTTTGACTTTTCTTTTCCATCCACGGCGCTCTTTGATGGCTGTGTCTGTCTTCCCCATTGCCATGATGGTTGGGGGAGGATGTCTGAATGCTAGTTCTTGAAAAATAGCCTTAAAATGCAGTGTTTGGAGCACTGATGTAATCGGCTAATATCGGATTAGCTCTAGTCAACTAATCAGCAAGTAGATTTTAAATCAAAATCGTTTGTCTTTCCTGAGACTCGAAAGCAGTATTGTTGTTTCCGTTTTGCCTCCGAATGGGAACGCACGGGGAATGGATGCTCAGCGCTAGCCAAAGATTAGCATGCTCAACACGTCTGTGTTGACGCCGCAGAAAGATTAGCGACGCTCGCATCAACAAGACATTGATTCGCGGGTTATCCGGATTCTTCTCAGCTTTGGCCGCCCATTAAGCGGCTTTGCTGACCCGACGATGACTTGGGAGCGGAACGTGGCTGAGTTGCAAAGGCCGCACGAGGAAGCGTTTGTCTTGCTCGATTTTTTTCCAACTCTGAGCCTCGAAGGCATCGAGGGGCTTGGTCGTCGCTTTTGATTGACATCGGTCAGCCGCTCTGACAATCGATATGACGCACACACTCTCTCTCACACATCTGTGCTTGCTTTAGCAACCGCGTGGCCCCGAGCAACCATGACCGGATACAGCGGTTGAGGCAGGAGTTCCAGCAAGCGCAAAACCTTCCGGAGGACAACAACGCCGACGACGACCGCCGCCGTGCATTGAGCTTCGACCAGCCCTGGGTGAGTGTCTGACAACCGGACCGGACGGGACACTAAGCAACCACTAACCATCGCGCAGACTTGTTTGGATGCCCACCCAACGCTAACAAAGCTCCCGTGCGCTCCTCCGAACCGTTTGCATGCTGTCATCGCCCCTCGTCTCGGTGGTCCTTTTGTTTCTGTCAATCATCGGCATGGACACGCCCACCAAGTTGGCAAAGTGGAGGAGTGACTGCGAATGCCTGTGTTTTGTTGTGCGTCGTCGTCGTCAGACAGTTGTCGTTATCAACTGTCGTCAGATGTTTTTATTGCCTTTCTCACACGTTTAATGAGCAAAATGATCAAAGGTAGCTTATTTGAGACAATTTGAATGCAAACTGACATTAAAATGATGATCTTATCCATTTTTTTCTCTTTTGAAATCTTTGAATTTTAGGCACAATTGTACTTTTGTGACGTCTGAATGTTCAATGTTATTTATAGCCCTCATCTTTTTTTGGATATCTTGTGTTTATGTTGATGTGCTGCTGTGGTTGGTCTTCTAAATTTTCATAAAGTCACAGAGAGCCTAAAGACTCAATCTCCTTTTTTTTTTATCTGTGTGATCCATTTTTTTCTGACTCTGATAATGAGAAGTATAACAAAAAAAAGCTTAGGAGCACATTCTGCTCATCCTTGTCGAGGAGAGAGCAAAGCATGGTGGGAAAAAGACAACAATGAAGGCTTTGAGGCACCCCATGTTCTCCATTTTGATGGCTGTGAGTGTTGCACGGAAAAGGGGCCAGGGTCTCGCCTTTGTCCGACACGTTGTGCTCAGAGTCCATGAATTAACCATGACTAACATCTTCATCCTCAGTAACTTGTGTCCGAGTATCCAGCATGCTTCTCCCTTCACTCCGTCCCCTCCCGTTTTGTTTGTTGTCACCTGACCGCATCATTATGACATCATCACGACGGGTAAGTGACTTCGTGCGTACCTCGTCGGGTGACTCTTCGTTATCTTCCGATTAGGCTATCAAAATAAAATACTGGTTTTTATTTTTAAACAAAAAGTTTCCAACTCTTAGCACATTTTCAATGCGGCGTGACGACAATGGCGCGTGTTGTCGTTTGCAGTCGGACAGTCCCAGCGCGGGCCAGCTGCCGGGTCGTCACTCTGTGTCGGTGGAGGTTCAGATGCAGCGTCAGAGGCAGGAAGATGCTTTTGCTCAGGCTCAGCGGCAGTACAGCTCGCTGCCACGGTAAGAATCCCAACACGGCACCGTTGCGGAGCTTCAAACATTCACGGCTGCCAGACTTTTTATCTTTTGTATGTTGGCACACGTGGCTTGCATGTGTGTGCACTGTTTTCGTATGTTCCTTCGTATGTGCCCTCAAGCTCACACGAGGCCGTCTTTGTTCACATGAAATGAGAGGGCATGACGACAAAGAAGATTGTGAACCGCCCAAGCGTGCAGCAGAAGAAAAGCAAAGCCGAGCTTTATTTTCCGACTCGGCGAGTGGCGACAGATAGTGAAAATCAGACGTGTTCGCTTCATGCTCACATTGAAACGAGTGCGAGGAGGACAACAATTGCGTGTTTTGTTCCTTTTAAAATGTGGGTTAGCAACAAGCTAGCCCAAGGCAAACTGGCCCGTTTTATTTATTTATTATTTCTTAAATGAAGACACGGTATATATTTGTCGATAGTTCATGTTTGGGTTAATGAGATGTTTTATTTTGTTACATAGCCAACCCCGGAAGACTGCCAGCTCCATCTCCCAGGACCCTTGGGAAAAGTCGTGCCCGACCAACGAGGTCTTCCAGGCGGTCAAGGACAATCCTCGCTACTCCAGCTACCAAGGGGCCCGCAACGGCTTCCCCAGCGTGGCCAACGTCAATGCCAGGGTCCTCCTGGAGGCGCAGGAGCTCCTCCGCCAAGAGCAGAGGCGGCGAGACCTGGAGGCCAAGGACCGGGCCTCCCCCAGGCACCCGAGGGCCTCCCCCAGGGCTTCCCCGGCGGCATCCCCCAAGGGCCCGTACCGCCACGACGTGCCGCCTTCGCCCTCGCAGCTGGCCAGACTCAACCGCATAGGCTCAGAGAAAGGACGACTCTTTTATTCCTGAGGGAGGGGCGCCCGGTACATTCTTTTTGTGACACGTTTGGCGACAGCATCCGTTCTGTGAACCAAAATTGTTGGAACCCACCTCCGGATGTGGCTCAACCTTCCTTGTCTTCATTTATTTTTTCCTGACACCAATTTTGGGTTTTCCACCTCATTGCTAGGCTAACATCCTAGTCAGCCTGGATAGTGACAGTTCATCGACTTCCAGTTCATCCTACCAAAATAAGCGTTAAATGTGCTTTTAATTGAATTTTGCACCTCAAAGCTAAGCTGCCACGCTAACATAGCAACGCGAGTTCACCATCGAAGGACAGTGCCGCATTTGTGAAGATTTGTATTCTCCACTTCAATGCTGTGCTACATTCAATTCATTCTCACGAGAGCGAAAGAAAACTGAAATGTTGGTGTTGGCTTCTGTGTCCCAAGCCGATTAATCGCTCCGGACCCACATGTCCTGATTCGGACAACTTCATGGCCTCTCTTCCAAAATAAGACTCGTCTCCCCAAAGAGATGCAAAATAGGAGACCCGGCGTATCGCTAATAAAACTATAAAGCCCCTCCCCCTTCATAAATAATGAATGAGGTGCCATCTCCATGGAGGAGGTTCTGCCAGCAAGGGCTGACAGCTCTGATCTGCTGCCCCCCCCCCCCCCCCCCAGACACACATTCTCCTCCTCCGCCACCACTCTGGGCTCGACTCACTTGGCCTGCCTGCCGCTCCGAGCCGGCATTGTTGTTGTTCATTATTTTACCTCGATGCCGTCACCCCCCCCCCCCCCCCCCCCCCACCACCACCACCACTTCATTGTCACCCTCCTCCATTTCCCCTTCTGCTTCCTCTCACGGGCTGCTCTCTAACACTGAATTTTTCATCGCCAGCCACCTGCTGCCCTCACTACAAAAAGAAAAACAGACACAGACCAACCACAAATGAGTTCATTTTGACACAATTAGGCCTTTGAGTGTCAGCATGCTAGCTGACCAGCATGTGTCATGAGCTAACACAACATTGCTCACACCGTTTTAGTGAAATTAGCGTGGCCTTGTTAGCCCTTAATGCTTCATTAGCGACACTGTCAGGGCCACAATTTAGACATCAATTTGGCTGTGTCCACTGTTGGTGAATGAGGCCCCGTTGTCAGGGCCCCGCTAGCATCATTGCGGACAAAAATTTCTGTTTGCGTCTTTGTTGCCAACGCTGGTAGTTTCAGCAACTATGCTCGTACCTTGTTAGCGTCATTGCTGGCCACGTTGTTAGTTACTCCCGATTGAAGTTACTGTAATTTCATTCCATGTTGTTTTTGACAAAAGATGAATCTTCGCTGCTGCTAGAAGCTCTCCCAAGCTACGCTACTAACATGAAGGGGAAACAGATCGTTTAATACGTTCATTTCTCAAACTTTCCAAAGAAGCCATAAAAGTTGTTGTATCAAACTTTGCTGTCATGCATTGCGTTCCAGACTAGATGCTAATGAGCTAAGTCGCTAGTTGGCACAATCATGTCAATATTTAATGTGTTAAACTTATGACTTTTTTTTTTTTGTCTTTGTTTCTGTTTTGTGCGTGGAAACAAGTTGACAAGACAAAATGAAGTTTGTGGTCGCCACAGTAACAGATGTGATAGAAAACTGACTGCGGTCGTCTCTATCAAATTGCAACATTGCTAAGTGCCTGATGATAATGATGTCATATTTTACACACAGAAGGATACGACTTTTGCTTATATAGTCTTTGTCATACTACAGTATTTGATGAAATCATGGTACTTCTTCCTCCATTTTGTCTGGACTTTTAGCCCCGCTGTGGCAAGCGGTCAGCCAATTTGGAGCGATGTTTGTATCCTGATTTTTATTTTTCTAACAAAGAATGAATTGTGGAAGCTGATGTGCAATTGTTTTTTGTTTTTTTTGTCATGTTATCATAGGTTGTTGTGTACATATCTAAATGTAGAATAAAAAGAACTTTCTTGTTAACATTGTTGTAATTGTTAGCGCCTTAGAAGCAACATCACTAGAATCACTGCTAGCATTTTTTTTCCAATACTAGCAACATTGTTTGCAACATTGCTATCCACGCTGTTAGCAGCATGTACTCTTGTTAGCAATGATGCTAGTACCTTATATTTCTAGCCGTACGCCAGCATTATTTTAGCAACATGGCCAGCTAATATTACCATTTTTGTTTGTGTATTCTGATATTTGATCCAAAACGACGTGTAGCGGCAGTTTGAATTTTTCAAAGAGATGTGGACGACCTCTGGGTGAAGGTCCTGTGTCAACAGCTTGGAAGCAGATGTAAGGAGGAAGTGATGTCACCTGGGAAGACGACATCGCCATCTGCCTCATCAATGTACTGTAGTGGAAAGATCATCACGTGACGCAATTATCGTTAAGTCGTTTGCATGCAATTTTCTCATCTATAATGTCTATTAAGGGAGGAGGAGGTTCTGTTTTGTTGTAAATGTAAAAAGAAATGTCGTTTGTGCTCTGACTGACCTTTGGTGGCAAATCATTTTCAAAAAAGTATCTGGAGTATAACAGCATGGGTGCAGGTGGAAGTTATCTGCCTCGAAGCAATGTGCTTAGCATGAACATATTGATCTTCTTCATGCTCGTAACCTATTGTTGTTCATGTGTGGAGGGAGTTTTCTAGGTGGAGAGTGAAGACGAGCGTGAGGTCAGAGGGTCATCGTCGAGGGTTTCTAACCTCTAAGGAAGTTGAGCGATGATTGATGGCGGCGTTGCCACCTGCTGAGCATGAACGCTTTTCCTCCGATGAGCGCAGCGTTTTGACCTTTGGGCTTAGCTTGCATCTGCTGTGCCTCGCCACATGTTCTGAAACCTTAGTAAATTTCATCAGCCACCAGCACCTGGACACAAAACTGAGTAGTGCTACCAACATAACCAAGTCCGGAGGTAAGCAGTGTAAATCTTTACCATTGTATTTGCACTACTCTCTGTGCCGATCAATCAATCTGATCAATTTGCCGTAGAGAACTTGCTGGTGGTCTCGTATGGGGGAAAATAGTGTCATGAAATGAGCACATAACGTGTTTATTTTGATTCCATCCGCCCACGGCACAGTCCATTTTTCTCTTATCGGCCTGTGCTGTGCTGTTTGACATGCAGTCCGAGTCTCTATCTGCAGCTTGCACATGCACGAGTCATTTTTAGAATAGCAAAAGACGAGTGCGTGTATGTGCAAGTGTCGTATTGGGGTGACGTTTTGTATATTTTATGAATCTCCCCCTTTCGATCTCACTACCAGTTCGTGCAGTTATGAATGCCTGCAGCATTTTAGATACCGATTGTCACGTTACCAGCGTCAGTTTTGGGATAACGAGCTATATCACGAAGAAAGGTAGGCTGGATTTTATTTCGTCGTTTCGGATATGACTTTTTCATTTTGGCAACTTGATGTTTGGAAACACTCGAGGATCACCAGGGCACCATTTTCCAGATAACCCCCACACCTCCGGCCCCCTCCCTATCCCTAAGCCGTGTCCTCTCCCCATGAAAAAGCCTCACCGAGAATTATGAGGCACTCCATCATCTATGTCCGCTTTGAGAGCCGACAAATGAAAGGCGCTCGCACAGGGACGTCGGGGTGAAAGGGGGTCAGCGCCACTTTGATATTACAGCGCCTTTATACGGGAGGTGCGCATCAGCCCAATGCACGCGTCTCCCACGCCACTTTGATGTCCGCCTCCCTCAGGTCACGACCCCATCACTTAGGAGATTAAAGCTGCAGCTATTAGATGACCTTTCAACTTGGACCCAAAGCAATCATTTAGTTGCCTGGCATGCTAACTAGGCTACCTGTTACCTCACATTTCAATATCATTCTCAACACTTGAAAATATTGATTTATTTTTATAATTCTTTATATCATTTATACTTCATATTTATATCTATAATTCGAAGAAGCAAAACTGCCCAAACAACGCATTTTTAAAAGGGGATTGCACACATGCAGGTTGACTCACCTTCAAGTTGACCTTCATGCACACTCACAGGAGGCCAGCTGCTGAGATCTGATGCAAATATTTCCAAAATCAAAATGGGACAAAAATCAATGAATAATCTGTACCTATGAATAAAACTAACCAAAATAATGTGAAGTAATTAAGACATGACAAACAGAAATGTAATAGTTTGGGGAAAAATCATCATAAATAAATAAAAAAATGTTTAACAGATAAACTATAAATAAAAGATGATTTCAGGACTTCATGTTTTTGATCATGTTTGAACAAGCTTTTTAATTGACTTTATGTTTTTGTCCTCGAGGTCTTTCACAATGGATGCAATTAGCGAGCTGGTTTACCTGCTCTAAAGGTGCACAAATCGTAGTGTTTTACTGATTAACGAGTGAGTGAGTGAGTGAGTGAGTGAGTGAGTGAGTGAGTGAGTGAGTGAGTGAGTGAGTGAGTGAGTGAGTGAGTGAGTGAGTGAGTGAGTGAGTGAGTGAGTGAGTGAGTGAGTGAGTGAGTGAGTGAGTGAGTGAGTGAGTGAGTGAGTGAACGGAACTGCTTGTTTCTGGAGACAATCTCTTCTCAGACATTTTCATTTGTCTTGCGGCTCTTTTGGCTTCACGTTGAAGAAAAAAAAACGAGTCAATTAGAGCGGCCCCGGAGCCACCGGGGCGCCGACTTCATCTGGCTTATGTCGAGCGTTGAGGCATTACATTGCATTCTATTGTATTTTCTCGTCAATACGTCAGTGTGCCCAAAAGACACAAAGGCAAGGCGCTCTGACGCATGGCTGCACATGTAATGTGCCCAACGTACTGAACGCCTGTGATAAAAGACGCAATTCCACCTTTGAAAGTAGCTTTTCATCAAGGACGCCGTGAACAACAGAAAATGGATTTCCAAATGCGAGCTCTCGTTTATGACAGCTTCACAAAGCACAGCACGTTAGGCTAATGCTGTGCGCTATTAACAATAAGCAGCTAACTCCCATCTATGCATGTTAGCGAGCTAATGTAATTGTATTATCTATTTATTTTATTAGCGTCAGAGCTTTTTCTTCAGATGACACTGAAACGGAATGAAAATGTTCACCTGCTTGGTGTGATCATCACTCCGCTTAACATTAGTCGCTTAGTCAAATGCATCATTTCGATTCAATGATGTGGCTGACAGTCTGTGTTTTTTTTTTTTTTTTGTTCAAGTGAGAGAAATCCATTTCCCTTCTGTCCTGTGACGCATTCCGGCTTGCGTGCCGGATCAGATAAAGCTTGGCGTGCCGCACGGGCCGCAATCCATCAGGCGCACGGGTCTTATCCAACCTGGAAATTCAAACTGATTTATTACAAGCAGCGACGGCATCCTTGCGCTCGCTCGCTCGCTCACCGAGATGCGGTGACGATGAAACTCGCAGACGCAAACCTCAAATGGTGTCTGCGGGCGCCACCTCCGCTCCCCGCACTAAAGACACTCTTCCGATTGCTCTGCTGATAGTGGACTGGAGGCCTCTGATTAGACCCTTTGCTGAGGGGGGGGGGGGGGGGTCCCCTAAGAAGGCTAGTCCAAAGTATTCCCTGTCAAAGTCCACATTTGATAAGCTTTGAATCAAAGCCTCGCCAACCCAATTGCAATATTTAAATAAATCCCATTTGGAATAATTGGCTTTGGCCTGCAGTGGTGACTCATTTGAATAATGAACATTGTCTTTGGTCCAAACTTTGAATTCATTGTGTATAATTTAACGACCTTTTTTTTTACCCCAGAGTGACATCGTGTGCATGAATTATGGATGATTTAATTGAATACACCTTAATAATCTCTACAAATGTGTCAGAAACATTTGTGTGTGAACTTGGTCTAAATTGTGGTAACAAACTTGCTTTGTTGTCAACTTGCACAAGGTCTGAGTTGGCCACTAGGTTAGGATTTTTTTCAAATCTATCATTCCTTCACATCTCCTTCAGAATCAAAATTGTGGTGCAGTCTGCTCACTCACGTGTAGCACATGCTATGATAGTCTTTTTGCACTGTTTATTTTTTTGCCACTAGTTGCCGCTTCATTTTGTCGGTGTCTTTGCTTGCTAAACCAGCCAGCCACCTGTTAACCTTGTTTTTGCAGTTTGTTTTCCAGCATCTGACGCTTCTCATGCTGCTGCAGAAATGGTTTGATCCCGCTTTGCAAAGCGCCGATCTTCCCCAGGATCAAAACGTGTGTTAATTGAGTCTCGTCTTCCTGATCTCGGCATATGGCGACGTGATGCGCCGCTTCATGTGGCTTCCCGGGGTGAGCAAATACCTGTTGTTATCCCCCCCTCACACACACACACACACACACACACACACATGCGCACGTGCATGCAGGTGCTAATGAACATGTCCAATGACAGATTAGCGAGTCTCTGGAGACGGCAGGCAGAAGAAACGCGAATGTTTGATCACCCATCATCAAACGATCCCGTTACGAGCATACGAGGAGCTAAGTCGCCTGACGGGCGGTCTTCGCAATTGTCATTGTCGTGGTTTAGAACAAATTCTTTGAAGGCCCGTTCCAAGCAGTGTGTGTTCTCGTGCGTGTTGTCTGGCCAAAACAGTTGACATCAAATGCTGAGGTTTTTTTTTTTTACTTTTCAAGAATATAACTTCACTTTCAACTGTTAAATTTTAGCATGTTTTGTCGCATAATGTTAGCATAAGCATTAGCATTGAAAAATCAATCTGGGAAGTTCACATTAAATCAACACTCGAAAGCCTTGATTCCATTAGCAGCTTGATTGTCAGTTAAAGCCAAAGTTTGTCTGCTTTTATTTGATTTCCAGTGAGCATGTTTTCTGTTGTTAAATGCTTATCATCTAGTGGCATGTTCTCTTTTGAACCGCTTTGACTTCATTTTTGAGTGCGCACGCAAACGCGCTAAAGTGTTATGCAAATGAGCCTCAAAGTGGCGAGTTAAGCAAACAGCTGTTGCCGAGAAAATGTTTTCATGAGCGACAATTATGTGCATGAAAAACAATTATTACTGTCAATATTTAGCATGATTGAGAAGATGATGGACTTTATGAGAAATTGCTTAAATTGAAATTGTTTAAAAGTACAGTTGAAGTTTGAAAACGAGGAATGGGGGGGTTAGGTTTGGCTCTCAGGATGAAATTCGAGTTTCAAACAGGATTTAGCTTTTTCACACATTGGTTTTACTTGTTGGTGAAACAATTTGCCCATGTTGAGTGGGACCCCCCTTAAGGACAATCATTCCATTACCCCGACGACATCACGGAATTGAATTAGCCTAACGTGGCCTTAGCATATGGGCTAGCGTGAAGCTGCTAGCGGGGTGTGAGCTTTGTGAGCTGCGTATGTGTGTACCCGCCAAAGCCAGGCTGCTGGGATAGTGCAGATGGAGTGAAAATATATTCACTTTTCTTCTTTTTAACACATCTTGCCGTAGGGAACCTGTTAGCATTTGATACGGTGACAGTATGAGTCAATGTCCCTGCCACGTGTAGCCCTTTTCATTGCATTTTAGTACCGTTACCTCAAATAGCGGCCTCCAAAAGGCGCCCTGTCGCTTCGACGGGACTTGTTGCTACCCGAAAGCTAAACGACAGCATGTAAAGAGTGGCTCAGGTGAATTCAAGTGTTAGCGCATGCTAAATCATTGTTAAATGATGTCCATTTTGTGTGTGAGCCAAGAAGAGGAAACAGTAAATTGTAAAAAAATAAATAAATCCGTCCTGTTTCCTGCAACTCTAAAACAAACATTGGACTTCATCAAACAGCGCAGGTCGGCCAAATGGAGCTTTTGGAGGGCCGCGGACCTCCTTGTGACTGCGCAGGCTGTTTCCTGTCCAAACAGGAAGTGAACCGCTCCTTGTTTTGATGCGAACAACAAAAGCAACGTAAATCAGCTCCAAGTGACAGCAGCCAACTGCCTCATTGTTGAGCTTTCAGGCTTTAAGCAATCACGATTTTGAGAAACATTGTACGATTATTCGAATGAATGTTTTTTTCAGGGCACCCTCACCTTCCCAAAACACGTTCCAAATATAGCACTACAAATGGTGCTATCGTCTCGGGGGTATTCGTTTCGTCAAGAATACAGCGCACGACTAATAACTGTCAGATGACGCAAAGGTTGCGCTGCTGACATTTGCAGAGGAAGATGACATTTCACCACAATCTTCTCATATCTCGTCTCCATTCAAGATGCAGTCAACTTTTTTTTAAATACATTTAAATATATAAGGATTAGTACTTATGCATCGCCTTGGGGAAGTCATCTTTTTCCCCTCAATTAAGACTAACGCTGATGAAATAATGCACCAATAATCTTCCCTGATTGGCGGAGAGCATGCTCTACTTTTTAAGTGTGATCTTGTTTGTCTAGGGTATATGCAAAATGATTCCACTCATGTTGTTGCTATTTTGTGAGAGTTGAATTTGCGAGTGGCTTTTAAAAAACAATTCTAAAGGGGTTGGAAAAGTCAAGATGTAGACTGACTTTTTTTTTTTTTGGGCAACAATAGCGCCGCGAGACACGTTAGTGTCAGCACTGCGCATCATCTGGGACCTACTTTGAAGTATAAAATCTGACCTAAAAAAAATCTCAGCAATCGATTAAATGAATGAATGTTGCAGTTTGCTGCATGCATCAAGTGTGTTCATAAACAAGAGACACATTTTATCGTGAAATTTGCTCCCCGGGGACGTGATTACTATAAAGCCTCGTGCAATGCATCATTTCCTAATTAACATTTGCATACCTTGGCGTCGGGTGGGAGGGGGGGGTCTCCTGGGGGGTGTTATTATGCGGTTGCAGAGCAGGCAATGCGCACACTCCTATATGCTAATTAATCGAAATCAAATTCGCCTGGAGCTGAACGCATAGGTGGGGCCACAAAACGCATCAAAGTCCTGAAAAAGGGGGGGGGGGGTACATGTGTGAGCACCCCTTGTATGCCAATACATCATGGTGCATGTGCAAATGTATTGGGACGACAACAGGAAGTGAAGGCGAAAGAATTGGTCTCACTGACAACATACCATGGTCAAAATGTGGACAGAGGTTTTGGGAAACATCTAGGAAGGGAAGATGACAACAAGTGGAAATTGGAAAATCCGGACTAAACTGTCGGCGGCGCTCGCTTGGCAACCGACGACTCGGCAGGGAAAAGCGCAGCGGGGTTCTGAAGCGCTTCTCTCCAAAGAACTTAATTAGCACTTTGACCTCCAAGCGGACCCGCCGGTCAGCCGGCCGGCCAGATGGGACGTCATCTCGTCTGACCTCCCGCTTTCACTTCGCAGATTTGTTTGGGAGAATCAAAGACACTTTTGAGAAACGTCACGTCGTTAGCCTAATAGTTGCATCGCCTACCTCCTTTTGGACTCCCCGACCGCAGGTGATGTCACGTATCTTTTTTGGGGGGGCAACATAGAAGACAGTTTTCGCTTTCAACCGGCTGTGTGTTAGGTCAACGAGGTCGACTTGCGCGTGATGATGAAGCTCAAGTCCGAGCGGTTGGTCGCAGTCACAGCTGGATGTACTGGATTTTTCTGAATGAGCTCGCTGGCATCACTCCAGACGCATTCCGGGAGACGAGAGAGGAGAAGGAGTGGCGAGCGCTCAAACGCCAACTGTTCAAATGGTTCGCCGTCCAAGGGGGGGGGCTACGGCCATCTTGTTAGTTAGCGATGCACCGCTAATGACTCTGTGATGAATTTGCACGTCATGTTCTCGGATGTGCAAATGTTGAGGGCGGCTGCTGAGAAGACTGCTAGAAAGAAATATGCATGCACATGTGAGGGTGTGAATATTTTGGGGGGGGGATTCAGGGCTTCTTTTTGTAAGAAAAATCTCTATTTGAATTTCTGCATTCAACTTTTTGTATTTTTATGAAGCGGCATCATCTGTCCATGAAAAATGAGCAGTCGCGAGTAACGGTCACAGTTTTGCTGTTTACTTTGAGGCTGCGCTTTGGAGTCGCACCGTTGCTGAGTGACATGTTGAAAAATGAGATTACGCGCCATGTAAATGGATTACAACGCAAACTGCTGTCAGTGGAAATGATGACGAGGAGGAGGAAGAGAAGGAGGAAGAGGTTGCCCGGATTAGCAGCACGGCACACACTTTTATGTTTGGGACAAAAACTACGAGAAAGTGGAAAAACTGACGTTTGCAACCAAAGTATTGGGACACCAACAAGGGAGATTGTAAAAGTATTGGGACATGTACTGAAAGCAAAAAGTGAAGAAAATGTGGACAAAAATGTATTAACACGCCCTAGAAGTGAAATGTAAAGTGCAATTTTTTTTAACACAAGTATTGGGACACCTCCTAGGGTCGCTGCAAAAAGAAAAAAAAAGGCACCAATAACTTTTTGTCCAGCTAGTGTAGTTAGCATTCACTGTCTAATGAAAAAGTCATGGCTAAAGTAAATCAGTTTCCTTTTATGCTTTTCATTTGCACCATTGTTTTTGTCCCTATTTAATGTGGCTAATCCTTGTTGAAAGACGTAATTATGTGCTGAAAAGATCTTCAGGCTCGCCGGGGAAATCAGACACATCTCACAAGGCTTTTTTGTTTAATTTATGAGATTGGATTTTAATTTGGCCGGATAATCAAATCTAATGAAAACTTCCGTAGAGATTTCCGGCGGCCAGTCGGCATTTTAATAACGCCATTGAACAAAGACTCCCGTGAGTGTCGACGTGTATTTGTGTCATCAACGTGGTTGAGTTGAGATGCCGGCTACTGTAAAATGTGAACGACTGCAATTCTGGAAAACAGAAGATTGTGATTCGTAGAAGCAGAAGACTAAAAAGGACCTCTTAGAAGTACAAAATGACACCAGACAGCAAGTACTTAAGTTTGATATTTTGCAACTAAGGCTTAGTGATAGGACTCACCTGTGACTGTGTATGTGTGCGTGTGTGTGATCCCCATCAGCATCACCATGGAAACAGCTGCCATGCCGCAGAGTAGGCATTGAGTGGGGTGGGGGGGCACGGGGAGGTCTCCTGGGGTTGGATTTTTTTTTGAAAAAATAAAACGTTTTATTTTTTTCCCCAGAGGTGTCCTTGTCGCCGTGGCGACGCAGTAGGCAGGTACGTGACGACCACAACGGGGGGGATTACAGATTAATAACAGCGGCGACGGGGCGAGTGGTTGCCGTGGCAACAAGGAGCAGAGAGCAGAACCTCATTTGGCGGCGGACAGATGAGGTTCTCTTTGAAAATGAGCAGGTAGCATGTAGCACATGGCTAACAGACGTGAGGTCAGCTTCTAACGCCAGTTTATTTCTGTAGGAAGAATGTATCGACCGCGATCTAATCAAAAACTCCGACTCTCGATTAGTATCCGACTCTCGGGGTGCTGATGAATACAAACGAGTGACGACATAGCACCTGTTGCTAATGGCATACAAAGCGTAAAAGCGAGGTGGATGAATACGCAAAAGTGGTTACCAATATACATTTTTTGAAAGGTTTTGGAATTGAGTCATTTATTGAATCGAATCATCAAAACGGATGAAACCTTTCTGGTCGTATTGGGTTCTGAGATTAGAAACATGAAGGAATTCCAAGCGTGATGTTCCCTGTCCAATGACATTGAACTGCCTCCGGCAGTCTCTGTTGCGGTGCGCCGGTGCGATAAGACGTCTGCGCCACATCAATAATTTCCTTCACTGGCCTATTCTTCACTTTGCCATCCCTCAATCGCTCGCTCGCACTCGCTCCCTCACCCTCTTTGCCATGTCACTCGGCCGACAAGAAATCAATGGCGTTGAGGGAGATGTCGGCGGTATCGCCATGAAATAGCAGAGGCACGTAAGGACTGCAGTTCAAAATGTGACACTGTGTGTGTGTGTGTGTGTGTGTGTGTGTGTGTGTGTGTGTGTGTGTGTGTGTGTGTGTGTGTGTGTGTGTGTGTGTGTGTGTGTGTCTATGTGTGTTATTCCACAAGTTCTCAGGCTGCAATGACTCATTTCATGATGTGGATTAAAGATTTATTTCTATGCTTTGAATTTTTATATGTTGGGAAGTTAGCAGACGTTTTGTTCGTTTTGGCTGCAGGTGCCTTTTTAGGACGTGCCGTAGCCAGCTCGCTGATGCGAATGTTGACCGCTGGGAACTAATTTTTCCCCGACATCTTAATATGAAGGCTTTTGAAATATGACGGCGGGAGGGAACCGGTGTTGGATGAGTCGGGAGACGTGGCGGTGCCAGTCTAAGCGAAGGAGGATTTACATGCATCCAGATAGCGACGCATGCCGACGCTAATGCGAGCCATGTGGAGGTTGTAAGAGGAGGAACCATTTCAAAAAAAGAACAAGTCTAACCGCAGTGTGTGACGAATCGTCAGCAGCACAATTATTACTTACATACTAGTTTGCCTCAAAGGCGTTTTGTGTGTTGTTTGGTTGAGTGGACTGGCGGCTGCACGGAATCGAGATGTTCCGCCCAGACAACACTCACAGCGTTGTTTCATCCTTTCTAGATTTTGGGGTCATGTCTGAAATGTTGGCACCGAAGGCGCTGGGTGCCGAGCGGCGACGGCTCGGAGTCGAGGCGAGGCCCGACCCGGCCTTGTTCCAACGGCGAAAAGCCCCCCAGAGGAAATTTCAAACAGCTGTCCCTAAAAATACGGCGTGCGAGGAATGCAACCCCCTGAGTTCCTTTCCCAGCAATTTGTCTGCGCACGTTTGATCTTGAAACGCGCCGTGCCCGGCCGGAATCCCAAACTTTCTCTTGCACAGCTCGTGTTGTTTTTTAAATCCCGTGACGTCTGCTATCAGACGTGTTTTTGAGCTTGTGTCACTGACTGGGGTTTTTTTCCTTCCTGATTGCCCCCTTGCGCTTGTGTTGTCTTATTTTGAAATATATTTATTTCAACATCGTGTAACAGCCAGCATCCACCGCCCAAAGCTAATGGCTAAGCTAACGGTCACTGTCATCCGTCGTCCGCATGGTCTCCTTATCCGCGATAAACAGACAAGAAGATCGCATCTTCGACTTAATCCTATTTCCTGCATTTTTGACCGAGACGCATTTGCCAAACATTTGGCGGGCTTTTGTTTTTTTGGGGAAGTCAAGCAGAGGCCAGTTTATTTTGGGTAGCGCATGTCAGACAAACAATAACACTGTGAAATAGAGAGGAGAGGCCAGATGTTGCGAATCTGGATTAGATCAAATAAACAAAAAAAAATGAGAAAACTGCAAAAAGGAGCGGCATGTTTTGTTGGGTTCTCCCAAAAATTCCTGTTTGAAAATTTCCTGGATTAGATTTTTTTTTAGAAAGCATTCTTTTCATTCACATTTACATCCATAAAATTAAACTGGTATTAAAAAGTGGCTAAATTATGTATATGTGCATCTTTGATCAAATGATCTGACAATGGCACACGCTGTCTACTTTTTGTGTGGTTGGAGCGATTCAATCGGCCAATGAATTCCCCGTGAGGCAAAATTTGAGATTCCGTGTGAAGAAAAATCTCATGAAAAGTGGTAGACGTGAACATTTTTGGACCGATTTGTAATGCAAAAAAGAACAACATTGTTTCCAGCTATTAGGATGACTCGCGCATGTGATGCTATTCCTCTCGTGGTTGACGCCGGCAACCGAGGTCACAATGTCGTGACATGTCACGATATTGAAATAAAAACTGTCTCTTGCATAGCATTAGTTGACTTCAATAAAACTAAAAAAAAGAACAAGAAATTTATGAATGTATATCTCTTAAATAAACGAAGATATTTATGAATGTCTGTCTGTCGAGTGACATGTTTCAAATGTTGCTTCATCATTCAAAGAGGTTGAAAAATGAAAAGATGGTCTCCAAGTTCAGAGTTCACCTGAAGCTGAGTGGGGACAAAAAAAAAAGCCAACGTGAGTTGAGGACACGTTTCAAGACGAACAACACTGATGCGGTTGTGTTTGCGACTTGAAAGACATGCCACGAGTTCAGGAACAAATGCGCTCTTTGATTTCCTGAACTCGTCGTTTGTTCCAAAGACAACGTTGAAATCACATGTCGGAAAGGCCGTCCGATCAGATTGTCTTTTTGCCATTTAAATTGCATCCTGATTTCATTTGACAGCCATAAAGGAGCTTGCAAGAACCGCAAAGTAGGAGGCACAGGCCCAAAGCATTGTCGGAGCAAACAGATGGCGAGAGCAGCTCCGCCGTCGTCCTTCAGCTTGATGTTTTGGCTTTTGTCAACTTAACCCGATTTTCTCCCAATCAGCATCCATCAGGATGGCAGAAAGTGTTATTGATCCTTGATTCAAGTTCAAAATGGTCTAAGGACAAGATCCATTCGGGCTCGTCTGCCTCTCTCGATATAATTAGTCACTTCTCAGGACATCTCGTATTCATCTTGAGGAACATCTGGCCTCTGCGGTTATTGTGGTTGTTTGTATCAGGAGGTGAAATGTAGCTCAATGGAAGCATTTGGATACCTCCTGAACAAGCCCGTGAGGAAGGATTAAAAAAATGAAGCATTAAATAGATTTCAGAGTTCCATTTGGAATGTCCATGGGAAAGGTCTTTGTTGTTCATCTTTCAGAATGACCAAACTTTGTATTGAACAACAGACTTGTGCTCAAACTTTTTTTTTTTTTCACATCGCCACAGTCCCCCTTGTTCATTCCATATTACTGATTTAAACATTACTGACAACCATGGAAACCTCTGGTGGTGACATCAAGTATTACAGTTTGCCATATATCCCAACTAGGTCCACCGCCCAAATGAAGTTGGTACCTGCCACCTCACCTGTACGGCAAGCGCAACAAACCCGGAAGTAGCTCAAAATCATCAGCGCTCTGCAAACATTTGAATCACAATTACTTTGACTCATCTTTGACTTCTGAGTGTTGTTCGAGCTGAAAATAAGACTTTTGAGTTTGTACGAGGTGAGTCAGTTTCGACCATTTTCTTTGGCCGACCTCTCCCAAAAGACGCAAAACGAGCAAACCGAACGCCTCGATTGTAAAACAGCGTGCATGTTGCGAAACGTTTTTCTCGCTGCTGCTCAATTGCACGTAACTGGAGTTCTTCGGTGGCCGCTTCGCAGCTGGAATTGTGGGAGTGGAAATTCCACTGTTTGCCCCCGACATCGGCGCCGTGACGGATGGGGAGGGGGCGGAGAAAAAGCTCCGGAGTGAAGAGGCAAGCGATCGAGCGGGCGATGCTGGTTGCCTCGGCGCGTTATCGAGAGGGTCGTTTCTTCCCGCTCCACCGCTCCGGGTTTCATACGCTCGCTTGTGGAGGAGGTCGCCCCGGCGATTGAGGTTCCTTTCCGGGTGGCAGCCCGCGCACCTGCCGCTTGGACCTAACAGGATTCGTCGTTTTTATTCTTATTTTTCTCTTCCCCATTTGGAATATTCATCAACCCGGAGCTGTCAAGTTGAAGATGGACCTCTTACTTTGAGATCGTTTTTGTATCATTCTTACTTTGTGGACGACAAGTGGGGAGGATTTTAGGGAGCAATTTCTGAGTCGGCATGTTGCAGCGGAGCAGCGGGACGCGCGTCGGAGCGCTTTGGGTCCTCCTCGTCCTCCGTCTTCTGCTCACGCAGGTCGTCCTGGCGGCTGGACTCACCCAAACTGGTGCGTTCCCAGCGGGTTCCAGTCAGTCCGTGTCACCGCGCCGCACACGTATCGTAGAGTTCTGTTGGAAATTGCCACTTGGAACACGCTCGATGCGCCTCATCGGTTCTCTCAGCCCGGGGCTGTTGCATGTTATACATGTTGCATGATTCATGTAACACAGCAAAGAGTGACATTTACTTTGACATTTCCCCCTAGACAAGTGCGGTGGAGCCATCGACATCCACTACCCGGGCTACCTGACCTCCCCGGGCTACCCTGGCGCCTACCCGCCCTCGCAGCAGTGCGCCTGGGTGATCACGGCTCCCGAGCAAGGCCAGAAGATTCTCATCAACTTCAACCCGCATTTCGACCTGGAGGACCGAGACTGCAAGTAAGAAAGACAGGCAGACGCACTCGCACACAAATCGGTACTGCGGGTCACTCTGCCACCCGTTGGTCGCTGGGTCTCACTGCAGCTGTCACAAGGAGGTGCAGGTTGGGGGGGCTTGGGGGGCTCGGGGGAGTGCACACCCGCAGAAGGTTCCGCGGCTTCTGTGCTTCCTCCCTTGATAACGGTGGACGACGATCTCTTTGTTTGGCTATTTGGTGTGGCTTTTGTCTTCAAAGTGAAAAATGAGCTTTTTAGGAGATGATCATTCTCCCTTTTTTTTTTTTTTTTTTTTAGATATGCCTTGTACTGAGAGCTGTTTGTGTAATTTTTTGTATGAGACTGGTAAGCCTTCACAAAGCAGAAGCTTTTTTTTTTTTTTCAAAAGGTTGGGGATTCATGATCTCAAGTGACTTTAGTCTTATTGACTTAGAAACACTTGAGTTCATCTAATTCCCTTGAGGTGCTCCTGTTTTTGTTAGGAGGAGAAATCAAATGGATTCAGCGGTTGACTCTTGTGTGAGGAACATTAACATCCATTAAGGATGGAAATCAAAGCAGTCTGATTCATCACATTGTAGGTGTTATGGCATAGTTGCACCGTTGCCCACGGACGCACACACACACACACACACACACACACACACACACACACACACACACACACACACACACACACACACACACAAAACACTCAATCATTACAAAATATGGGGAGCGGGGAGGAAAAAAAAAAACAAATAAGTACAAAGGGTCTACAGCGCTAATGCTTATGAGTCCCGTGGGTCTGCAACACGATCCGATTGTAGTGGAGGGGAGGCCATCTGTGCGGCTGTGATTTACTCACCAGGCATTTATGGAGCCTTTCAAGAAGACAGAAGAGGCGCCGTCAAAAAACAAGAGCCCGTCTTTATGTACACGCGCACACACATGCACGTTCACACTCCATAAAGAAGGATTCTTGGTTTTGATGTCAGCTTCTCTCTGTGTGTGAGGGGTCAACGGGAAGACACACACAGGGGAGCGGGCCAAGGTATGTTTGTAGGATGTATTGAGATAGCAGAACGAAAAAATGTGAAGAAAAATATTGGGAAGATGAATAAACTAAAGAAAATATGGAGTGTTGTATTAGGACAACAAATAAGTGGAAACGTATCGGGACCTCTACGGGGAAGTGAAAAAGTGAAGGAAATGTGAGCAATGTTGTGTGGTTTCGATGGGGGGGGGGGCTCCTTTGCAATGACATGGTTTTGTGCTTGTGTTGGATGCTGAAGGCCACGTGAAGCTCTCTGCCATTGTTTCAGGGAGTGGGTCAAGTGTTCCGAATATGTTGCGGGGAGGAGGGGGGGGGTCTATTATGTCGAGTTTTTATAGCTTCATCTCGTCTGATGGTGCCTTCAGGGATCGTCACAATTTTCCTTGCGCATCGACTGAGTGATTGTTGTCAATGTCGTTAAATGCTTCGTGTTTCTAGCTATCTGGTTTTATATCCACATTTAATGGCTGCTAATTGTCTCTCTTTTCAGTTTTAATCGCTCGATCTGTCCTGATGTTGCCTTTAGGGACACTTTGAAATGACGTTTTTCCTCACACAACAACTGTGTGATTGTTCCAGAGGTCATTAAATGTTTACAATTCACGTCGAGCTCTCATGATATCCATCCAAATTCAAATAGCAACTAAGATAGCGTCGCCTTCAGGGACAGTCTGGAAATTTTCGTTTTTCCCACCCCATACGAGCAGTTGCTTCAAATGTCCTGAAATGTTGAGTTGTCATGGTTTGGCATTTCCTTCAGAATCAATCTGGAAATCAAAGCTCCCGTGTTTATCGATAAATCTGATTTTTCAGACTTATTTTTTTGTTTGTCTTTTGCGACCTTTTGGCCTTCCGGACGCGGTCAACACCTTTGACTTCACGATGAATAAAAAACCAAAAGGCAAAATTGAAAAATGGGTTTGTTCCAGTGACTCCCTTCTCATTTGCTCCATGTTAAAAAGTGAACAGACGGCGGCGGTAACACTTTAGTGTCATCGCACGTCTGAAATAGCGCCGCTGCCGCCAAAGCGGCCGAGTGGCAGGAAAAAAACCAAGCGCGGGCGCGCCTTGGGGAACATGCGTCGGTGGCGGGATAATTCAGGACGTCTTTTTTCCCATAGTTGGCTGCGCCACCCGACCGAGGGAGGCGGATCGACGATACGCAGATTCGGTCGTAGCGACTCACCACAAGTGTCAATTAGCCACGGCGACCTCGCCCTCCTTTGCTGCTATTTCTGCTCCTCTCATTTTTCACTTTCTCTTCCCTAAAGCGAACTTCCTCTTCCTCGGGGCATCCTGCAGCAACATACACGCTTCAAAATTGACAAATGTCACCCAAAAAAAACAAAAACACATTCAATCCTTTGAAGGCAAGTTATGGGGAGCAAGCTTTTTGAATGCGCCGCCATCGGGCCGGCATACGTGAAGCATGTTGCGATGGTTTAAAATCTTTTCGCTCATCATTTCACTTTGCTTGACATCATAAATTCATAAACCTAAATTCATTCAAGAGTCATCGTCCTATTTTCGTCTCCTCTAAATCATGACGAGGTTGTTGGGACTGCTCTGGCAGCAGATGCGCTCCAGTCATGAGACTCTCTTTTTGGGGAATCAAGAGCATAACTCTTGGTTTCTCCTAAACGAGCATGACCGAGAGGAAGAAATTAAAACGGTGCTCAACCAGTGGCAGGCACGGACAATCAGCTTTTGTTTTTGCTTGGCGTCCAGGGTGAGCTCCCTCCCTCCCTCCCTCCCTCCCTCCCTCCCGTCGGAAGACGCACGTGCACTTGGGATGCACACGTCGGCGCATTCCTTCCGATTGTCCGTCAAAGAAATACATCTTTAAAACATGTCATTTGAATGATTACATAACTCACAAAAAAATATTGGATTCTCGTCTATCTACGTGTGTTGCGCAACCATTTGTATTCAAATAGCTGTTGTCATCCAGCCTGTGGCTAAAGGGCTGTTTTTTTTGTGAAAGTTCACCTTCTCTTTGTTTTGTTTACTTCCACTGGGAATTAGATTTTGAGCATCAATTGCTCACTTTCTACCAAAATGAAACACATTGAGTTCACCGGCGCCGTCGCTTGCAAACCAAAATGAAAAAAACCTGGTCCCGAGGCATCGCTCGTGGATTCAGAGCAGATCGACTTGCTTGCCTGGGTGAGGTTAGCAGACTAATTCATGTCACATGTTGTGTGTCTTTAGGGGGGGCGTGGGGGGTCGGATAGAGGTGGTCCGGGCTTGTCACCGTGAAGTGGGAGTGATACACTGTTTATTGCTTTGCCCTCCAGCCCATGACAGAGTGTTACTCCGCAAAGAGCATTTTTCCTCGCAAAATGTGCGAACACACACACACATTGCACTTCTCGACTTTCCTTCGTGTAAAGTCACCACATTGGATTGGAATGTGATGACAAATTATTAGTCTGATGGACCTTTTTTTTTTTTTAAACTGTGAGTCCAGAACATGAATTGGAAAGGCCGGACCAACCGAAGCACTTGCGATTCTTTCCAGTTCCCTCTCGGCCTTGTCGGGTCACGTTTGCTGGCGCTGGCCTCAATGAGAACAAATTCTTGGTCTTTCTCCTTTTTCTCCTCTGTTCCCATTTTGATTTCCCAGCAGGTTCCATGTGCAAGGCTGAGGTGAATGAAGGACGCTTGGCACACTTTATCTTGCAGGGGGAGGGGGGGTGGGGAGGATCTATATTTGGGGGCACACTAGAAGCCTTCATCCTATTCCAGGTAGTTTGTGTCACCATAATTGATTGTCTGCGCATAATTGAGTTGTTCACTCCTTGGCAGATTCTTAAACGTTGGGCATTTTTGGACCGGAGTGGTCTGAGTGCGCCCTCCCACTTTGGCTGCGTCACTGAGTCGGGTGGGGAGGGGGCCGGTCGCATGTGAGCTTGAGAGAGCGTGCAAATGAGGTGGATTTTTTTTTTTTCAGTGATCACGGGGGAGGTGAGAAATGGAAGAAAGATGGACGTGTGTGTGTCTTTGTGTGTGATGCCAGGTGGCGATGGAGTGCACGCAAATGCACGCGCACACTTGCCACCTGCATCGCTTCAGCAAGTCTTAGATGGACAATGATACACACAAGCCATGACAATATTGTGTGTTTGTGTGTGTCTGCAAAATTGGAGTGAATGGTCGCTCACCGTAAATGGCGTGATCATATCGTAACACATCATAATTGGAGCAAAGTGTGTCACTTTGGAAGTGTCGGCGCATTTACGATTGTAATAAATCGTAGGAAAACGTAGATGAGTGTGAGTGGCGCCTTCCAGATGTGACAAGTATACACGCGGCGTCCGTCTTAAAGGTCTGATCTGTCATTTCCTCGTCGCCTCGGCACGTCTGCTCGCTAATCCGCGAGCACGCAAAACCCCCCCCCCCCTCCCTCTGTCGTCTCATCGGGTCGGCCATTGTTTCCCGTGGCCTCGAGGTTGTCATATGACTTCCTTGCCCCGTTCCTTTCACCAACCAAGCAGTCGTCCGCGTGAATTCCCTTACTGTCATCGATAACTTGAAGAAAGACACTTACTGTCTTCTTGGAGAATGTGGGGCATCATAAGACGGCAAAGTTTGCCCCAAAGCTTCAAGCAGTTCTCAAAAGATGTTTCTTTTGCTTTTGGTAGGGCATAAGCGAATGCCACCACTTGTTTGTCGTGTTGAATTGATCCATCGATCGTTGCCTTGTGTAATTGACAACCTCCATCGTGTCACCGCCGCAGGTACGACTACGTGGAGGTGTACAACGGCGACGATGAGCTGGCGCCCATGTTGGGCAAGTTCTGCGGCAAGATCGCACCCTCGCCCATCATCTCCAGCGGCGACCAGCTCCTTATCAAGTTTGTCTCAGATTACGAGACGCACGGCGCCGGGTTCTCCGTACGCTACGAGGTCTTCAAGACGGGTGAGTGAGTTGCATGAGTGGCCCTTGGGGGTTCACAAAATCAGCCCAGGGTCAAGCGCGCACGTTGATGCCTCACCCCCCCCCCCCAAATGAAAAACATTCCTTGCCATCGCCTCCCAACAGGTCAGGAATGTTCCAGGAACTTCACGGCTCCCACAGGGGTCATCAGGACACCGGGCTACCCCGACAAGTACCCCAACAACCTGGAGTGCACCTTTATGATCTTCGCCCCCAAGATGTCCGAGATCTTGGTGGAGTTCGACAGCTTCGACATGGAGCCTGACACCACGCCGCCACCGGGGGCGCTGTGCCGCTACGACTGGCTGGAGATCTGGGATGGATACCCCGCAGGTCACCATCTTTTTCTGATCATTAAAAATGTGTAATTAATGTGAATACACACAACATCCCCAAATAGAGAAATAAAATAGGAAGAAAATAGCAGTGTGTGTAAAATTGGAGTTAGCTAGAGATGCCTCGTCTTTTTTTTACGCTCAGGACAGAGCGTTACAGAAAATCAACGCCTATCTTAAAAAGACGCCGCTTCTTTCCCTTCAGGGAAACAATTCGATATCAAGTAATCCAAAGCAAATTACCACATGGTGTCTTTTATCTGTGGTGGCTAATCGTTAGATCAGCAACACCACTCGAGCTGACGGCGTTGACGCTACGCTCGGATAAAACTGTCATAATTCCAAGCGTAATCCGTTACAGATTGCGGACGGCTTCGTTCGCATCTGGCAGCCACGACGACGTTAATCCTGGCAGATTAGCCAAACCGCCAGTGTGACAATGTGAAAGGGACGCCGCCAGCTGGCACGCAAATCTTGCTAATGATATCACGGCTCCAATATTTTTTTTTTTTATAATTTCTCAAATCATGAATGATGTCATTTTTTTTTTAAAAGGGTAAGCATGAAAAATGCTGAGCTAATCTGGATGAGTGATGAACTTTTTCTTCAGTGGGTCCCCACATCGGGCGATACTGCGGCCAGACGTCACCGGGCCGCGTCATCTCCTACACGGGCATCCTGTCCATGACCATCACCACCGACACGGCCATCACCAGGGAGGGCTTCTCCGCCAACTACACCATCCGAGACGCCGGACTCCCCGCGCAGCAAGGTCAGCTCCCTTGCGGGGACCGTCGCAAGCCCGCCTCAAAGGTCAACTAAGGTCGGACGCCGTGTTCTCACATCAGGATTCATGTGCCTGGAGCCTCTGGGCATGGAGTCGCGCGAGATTTCATCGGAACAGATCAGCGCCTCGTCGCAGTACAACAGCAACTGGTCGCCGGAACGTTCTCGCCTCAACTACGGCGAGAACGGATGGACGCCGTCCGACGACACCGTACGCGAGTGGATTCAGGTCGGTGACTCCGCCTTCTGACAAATGAGGGTCAAGTTTTACGGTTTTGAAGAAGGCTCAGACTAAAATCAAAGCAGGTTTAGGGGTTTAACATTGCAAGTGAGTTTTCTAAGGCAAGATGAAGATTTGGAGCGACTTTCAAAGATTTCGGTCATGATGTCATCTTCGGGCCTCCCCTCAGCTTGAACCCAAAGGGACTTTTGTTTATGTGAAACGTGAACATCATTTGCGGCATTTCCCTCGCACGCTCGAGCGGAAAATCAGCATGAAATTTTCATGGCGAAGCCGCTTCCGCATCGTCTGTGCTTGTCTTTCGCTCTCATTCAAACAATCATTCGCTTTTGCCACGTTTGTTTTTTGTCGGCCTTAACGTTTAACCCAAAAGAACGACGGCAGGTCCAAAGGGTCCAACAGATGAAAAGACCACCTTGCTACTGCAACAATGGTTCCAAGCCAGCCCAGCCCCTGAGACGGCTTGGAACTGGGGGCCCACTCCCATTGTGCAGGACAGGAACTCATCGAGGAAGCCGCACAATGGCGGCGGAAACGGGAAGTGGACAGGAAGCGGAATAGCGCCGCCGATGCTCTATTGTCTGTCTGGGGACTTCTCACGAGCTACCGAACCGAGTGGCCCCGACGGGACTCAAGTGCACGAGCGACTGACTCGATTGCCGCTTGAACTTTGCCATGACGTCGCAGCAAGCTTGTGACTGTGACGCTCCAAATAGTTTCCATCAAACATGAACGTGAATTATTGACGCCTTTGCGGCGCATTTGAGTGGGACGCCATCGTCGTGACCTTCGCCCTTCAAGGAAGATGAAAGAAGAACGTTGGGCGACCCAACAGCTCGGGAGACTCGCTCTAATGAACCCGCTTTTGGGTTCTGAGCCACCGGTGGAGAACTTCTGTTTGGAGGAACCTTCAAGCCAAAGCTTTTTCTCTCGCTATAACCCAAGAGGCAGCATCCTGTTTTGGCAGGAAGAAGCATTGTTTTGTTTTTTTCAGCCAGTCAGCCAGCCGGCCCTTTCCTGCGCTTCTTTAAAGTGCGTACGTGAGCTGCCACGTTGCCAAGTCTTTCAAAGATGGAAGATCGATTAGCCTCGCTTGCCCGATGAGCGCGGGAACGGGCCGGAATGAAGCTCCGACCTTCCACCGCGTTCAAATGTTAATGAGCGCAGCAGCTGGCGGCCAGCGGAAGATGTTCTTATCCCCTCCGTGGAAGGAAGCCACTTTGGTCGGCAAATTTCAGAGCATTTTTTTAAAAATCCAGCTCCCCCCCCTCCTCCCCTGAGCCAGTTTCACGGAATAATGTGACATTTAGTGGACACGTCTTTCCCGAGTCAAACCACAGACAAAAGTTGGAAGAAACCAAACCGGAAAACACAGCAAGGCTGTCATTTGCATTTTGGGAGGAATTTTGGATCAATGTTGGAATGACGAGAGGCCACGGCCCAAATTTCAAAGTGCTGGCTGGAAAACTTGAAGTTCACGTGCTCCACAGATGAGCAACGCCACTTTTGGCAAAACGTTGCGTCGCGTCAAACAGCTTGCATCCGGAACGCGACGTCTCGAAGATGGAATGGTGACAAAATATATATTGGAGACTCGTGTCAAGTCCTAAATGGATTGGCTTCAGCTCAAGCGTGAACATCATCTGAGCGATAAGAAGCCCACGTTGGCCGCCGCGTGAAAAGTTCCTCGCTGCAGATCAGCTCCAACGCCCGTTTCATGCCTTGTCTTTGATGATAAACATCACTCTCTCTTCTTATTTCACCAGATAAAACATCTCCAGCATATCTGGCTGCCTTCTAACATCACATTTTCATTGCATGTGCAATAAAAATGGAGCCCGGAGTGACTCTCGTGTCATTTCCCTCTTCTTTGAACGGGAAATATTCGCTTTTATGTCTTCCACGCAATTGCTAGCGCTGTCTGAGAGATGCCCTTATCAAATAAATGCTTTTATTTTTGCTCACTGCCAAGTAAAGTTGATGCAACACACGCACACACACACACACACACATACACACAACACTGAGGCATACAAATGCATACAAGAAAACAACACATGGTCCAGGTCACTCACTCGTCATTAGTGATGCGTGCAGACAGCCGTATAATTGCGGCGGAGTCGGTTCCCACACATGCCGGGACCATCGTACAGCAAGCGGCGACACACACACACATTCCTCATGTGCGATACGCAAACACACACACATGCTGCATCACAAGTTGGCATTTACGTTTGTGCCAACGGGGGACTGCCTCCGGGTCGGCGTTGTCTTAATAGAGTTTCATGTTTTGCGGAGAGTTGTCAAACTTGGCTGCCATGTCGGGCCCGCTTGCAATGACCAAAAGGCAAACGTTTGGCGCTTAAGCGCCGGCCATCTGCCTCGTTCGTATATCGGAAGCGGTCTCTCGAACATAGCTTTGAAGAACTGTATCGCCAGAAAAGGCGAAACAAATGAAACCAAAATTAGGCATTTTCCAGTCATGAGATTTTTTTTTGTAGGTCTCCTCGCGGTCTGCCAAATTTCACGTCAAACTGGCAGAAGTTTCCATCGTTTTCTGTTGAATGAGCTATTTGTTCTTCTTAGGTGGATTTGGGCTTCTTGAGGTTCATCACGGCCATCGGCACCCAAGGCGCCATCTCCAAGGAGACCAAGAAGCACTACTTTGTGCGCTCCTACAAGGTCGACCTAAGCTCCAACGGCGAGGACTGGGTGACGGTGAAGGACGGCTCCAAACAGAAGGTCACTCGAGTGCGAGCTCCGTTTCCACGAGGAATCCCTCGCGGACCGCGTGACCAAAACCCAATTATACCAAATCCAAACTCAGCATAAATCAAATTCATCCCTTCTAATAGCAACAAAAATTTCTGTCGCTCATCAAATGGTATCAAGTTGGGACATTGACAGTCCCGTCATAAGTCGGACCTGTAAAAGAGTTTTCCATCCACCCTTCAAAACTTGACTAGACTTTTGAGCCACAGAGGCTAACTAACATTTCTTCCATCTGACCTTCAGATCTTCCAAGGAAACGACAACCCAACGGACGAGACTCGATCTTTCCTGCCCAAGCAGACTCTGGCCCGCTACATTCGTATCAGGCCCATGTCGTGGGAGCAAGGCATCTGCATGCGCTTTGAGCTCTACGGCTGTCGAACCTCAGGTCCTCGCTCCGTTCGCCACTTTGCTTCTCTCGCACTCCATGGTGGATACCATTTTCACACTCCAGACAGTCCACTGAAAGAGTGCCTCCATTTTGCTTTCCATGCAGACTACCCTTGTTCGGGAATGTTGGGCATGGTGTCCGGTCATATCTCGGACGGACAGATTAGCGCCTCGTCATACGCCAATCGAGGGTGGGTGGCCGAGAACGCTCGCTTGCTGACGGGACGGTCGGGATGGACCGGCCAACAGACCAAGCAGCCTTTCAGAAATGAATGGCTCCAGGTACAAGCGATGAGTTTTTCGTTTTTTGGGGGGGGGGGTTAGGATTGATTTGCTTTGGAGTGATGATGAAAGACTTTTTTGCTTCATGTTTGTCAGGTGGATCTGGGCCAGGACAAGATGGTGAGCGGAGTGGTTATTCAAGGCGGGAAACACTACGACAAGAATGTTTTTGTGAAGAAGTTCAGGGTGGGACACAGTTTGGACGGAGACATCTGGACCCTGGTCAATGAGGAAAATACCACCAAGCCAAAGGTGGGTCCAGGAAAGCTCCATGTGTCCCGTTAAACTCTTGGGTTGTCTGTCTCAGTTTATGCGAGCCTCCATTAGCACGCCTGCGTTATTCTTCGCTGGCTTTCAACACTTTTGCCTCATTTTAGTTAGTTTGTTTGATTTCATATTTTTAAACCACGTGGCCTTTCTGCGTTTTAGTCCTCGTTAGCCTTCCGCTTATAGTCCAAACATGGATGTCCTTGCAACTGTACATTGTTGCGCTTTCTGTTGTAGTATGTGTGTGTGTGTGTGCGCAGAACTTGATTGACAGACGCTTTTAGTGTTTGGAATGTAGAATGAGCACGTTGGATTGAATGAGACTCCCCTGAAAAGGGCCCCCGGGGTCTCTTGAGCTGCCTTCCTTCTCACCCGGGAGAGGAAATTGAGATCATTGCTTTGCACCCCCCCCCCCCCCCCCACTTCCTCTCCTGGGCCCGCCCCTCTGGAAGCGCATCCTGCTCCATGCCTTCCAGATGGCGGCGCCGTGGGAGGGGGGGGTCGCGCTCAGGGGGTCTTGGGTGTTCCCGCTGCTTGACGGCCTCCAATGTGGTAGATGGTCCTCACCCGTATTGAGCATTCGTTTATGAGCCTGTCCCGTAACGATAGTTTTTAAGATCGACACTTCCCTCAGCATCCCCTTCAACATCCCGACAGGGATTGCGCAACCCCTCTTACCCGAACGTCTCCTTAATCTGTGGCGCTCTCCCCTGCGCTTGTCAGATTTTCTCCGGCAATCAGAACCACGACACGCCCGAGCTGAGGTCGGTGGGTCCTTTGCTGACCCGTTTCATCCGGATCTACCCGGAGAGAGCCACCTTGGAAGGGGTGGGCCTCCGACTGGAACTGCTCGGATGCGACCTGGACGGTGAGCAAACAAGAATCTCACGTCTGGCGTCATAACGGGAAGCCTCTAGAATTTTTTTCTCTTTGAAGCACCGAAATGATGAGTTTCCCCCTCCTCAGAAATCACGACCACAGCCTTGCCCACCACGCCGATCTCTGCCACGCTTCCCTCCGCTACATTTGGAGCCACCACCTCGTGGCCTCAAACGGCACCAGTCACCACGCCGTCCACCGACACGGACTTTCCCCAAATCTACGACCTCGTGACAGGTAAGCGTTTTCACTGGAAAGTCATTTTATATCCACTAAGCCTTTTTTTATGTGTTGCATGTGCAGAAGGTGTCACTCCCGCCGACCCCACAGTGGACTTCATACCAGGTCAGCTTCACGCCGCCTCCATCTTGATTTTTGGACTCAACTCTTGCATGTCAGTAAGAGCCAAAATGGCCAAAGTTTTGTGTTTTTAAGTGTAACCGGCGCTTGTTGTTCTTGTGGCTGGCAGACTACTTGTGGTTCGCCTGCAGCTTCGACTTTTCCTCCTTCTGCGGTTGGACTGCGGAAGTCGGCTCGGGCGCCCAGTGGCTGATCCAGAGCGGTGCGGGAGCTGCGACCGCACGCAGAGCGCCGATGCTGGACCACATGGGTAACACGTGCACTCGGCATTGTGCTTCTTGTTGCTTTTGGCTCTTTAGGCGAGAGCGGCTGCAAGCTTTGTGGAAAAAAAAAATCTTCATTACTGTACATGTCCCAAAATGTTGGTCTGGCAAATTCCTCAGTTGTTGTCTTGAGTCCCCCAATCGCTCGCTTACCTGCTGAGTGTGTTGTCCTGTGCTGCCTCCTGCAGGCCGCCCGGGTAACTTCATCCTGATGCATCTGACCGCCTTTCCGTTAAGAAAGGCTGAAGATGATGAAGAGGACACGGAGACGGAGAGGGTTGCCCGCCTGTCCAGTCTGCCGATGACGTCGCCTCACGTCGACCTGTGCGTGTCCTTCTGGTACCACCTGCTTGGCCAGCACCCCGGGGTGCTCCGCATCAGACAGGAGCTGGAGGAAGGGAGGGGGAGCATCCTGTGGACAGTCAGCGGGCACCAGGGAGCGCGATGGAGGGAAGGACGACTTTTACTTCCCAGATCCAATCAACCTTATCAAGTGAGTCTCAAGATCGATCGATGAACTCTTGATGCGTCTGGTGTCGCCTTCAGGGCCATGTTGTCTGAAATTGCTTCACATGGCGACAGTCAGTTTATTTAGCAACAGCTGCTAATTGCCACCATGTAAAATGCCGGCTTTGACTTCTCAGTGAATTGTTCCAACTCAGCCATTGCTTTCAGGGGCATTCTTGAAATAGTTGCCTTTCTCGCACAACAACCAATCGTCCTTAAGCTTACGGTTGAGGTTTGTGGCTTTCTCGTCTCTGTCTTCCCTTCAAGGGCAGCTCTTTAAAAAAATCACAGTTGGGTGCCTGTTCCCGATGTCCCAAAATCGATTGCCTTCGGGCACCGTATGTAGTCGTAGCTCTCCTCACGCAAGCTGCTCAAGCTATTCTCAGCAGCGGCCGACAATGAGCTTCTTTTCCTCACCGAACAACTGCAAGGTTGTCCTCAATGTTTTGCAGTCAAAACTTTCCTCACTGTTGCTAAACATTCATCTATCGCCTTTTGTCGCGAGCTTGCTTGTTTCTCTAAAAGCTTCATGTCCCATTCAACAATCAGGATTTGCCTTGAACTGTCCAAAATCACACTTTTTTTTTCTCATTATGGAATAAAATGTTCCGTTTGCAGGTGGTGGTGGAGGGCGTGGCAGACAGATTGAACACAGGACACATCGCTGTGGACGACATCCGCATTTTAGACGCGCTCGGCGCCGACCGTTGCAAAGGTTTGGACGGCGCGCGGATGTGCGATTGTTTTGTCTGCTTCCTAACCGCTCATTTATCTTCTTTAGATCCAGACGTTCCTCCATCTCCACCCACGCAGATCATCATCCTACGTACGTCTAATTACATATTTACACCAGTAGCGGTCACTGGATTTACTCAAGTGCAGACACAGAAGGCATTATTGTAATGCTGTCGCCGCCTCTCTTTTTTTTCGTAGCGATGGACTCTCTCCCAGAGGAGGCAGACCAAGTGGGCGCAGCGGACAACATGCTGAAGACGCTGGATCCCATCCTCATCACCATCATTGCAATGTCAGCCCTGGGTGTGTTTGTGGGCGCCGTGTGCGGCGTGGTGCTGTACTGCGCCTGTTCGCACCCCACCATGGCCGACAGAAACCTGTCGGCCCTGGAGAACTACAACTTTGAGCTGGTGGACGGCGTCAAGCTGAAGAAGGACAAGATCAACGCGCACACTAACTACTCGGAGGCGTGAGAGGCGGGGCAGGGCCCGGCGGCGAGCGAGCGAGGGGCCGCCGTTGGACTTCAGGGTGGGCTTTTCTTTCTCAGGAGCGGCAGTGCAAAAGACTGACCTGCAGGGGGCACTGTGTACAAATGAACTGTACAGCAAAAAGAAAATCTATTTGTTTTGGGGAAGTTTTGGTGTGGATTTTTCTCACGCTGGTGATGAGACCAAGTCACAAGTAAGTGTGAGTGTGTGCGTGTGTGTTCTAACAGTGCCTTTTTTCACCCCACGTTTGGAAAGATTTTGTTTTAAAGTCTTTGAAAGTTGAAACAAAAAGAGAACATTTTGGCGGTCGGACAAAACGTGAAGACTCAGCTTTGAGGCAAGAGGTGACGTCTCGGCATCATCTCTGGAATGGCCAAGACAATGAAAAGGCACATTTGGCAAAGCCTGGCAAAGAATGTCAATATTTTCTGGCTCATAATGTTACCGGTGAAATTCCCATTCGTGTAGTTGTTGGTGGCGAGTGCGTGTGAATGTGTGCATTTGTGCGCGTCTGAGCCTTTGTGAGCACACACGCGCGTGCATGCGCTGTTCTATCACATTGTACATAGTTTAATATATTTCTATGAAAATTGTTTTTCTACACGGAACAGTGCAGCAGTATCCTTTCTTGATCTCATCTGTACGTTGTCGATATGCCGTCCTGCACAACACGCACACACTGCGTTTGTGTGTCTTTTAATGTGATATGTGTGTGCGTGCGTGCGCGTGAACGTTTGCGTGTTTGTCACTGGCTTTTGTACAGGGTAACACTGGACCCCCGACAAGGAGGAGCCAAGACCTCAAGCGGTTCCTTCCTATCTTTAAAAAGGAGGCCTGTTGCCATGACAACCATTTCTCTGCATCTCTCAAAACAATATTTTTGTTTATTTTATCCCTGAGTAAACATAAGTGATCTGGTGAATAAGAAAGGGTGCTGCAGCACTGGATGAGATTCAATAAAAACATCCTGCACTGAAATGTAAAATTTGAAAAAGGTTATGATTTTATGATGTATAAAAACAAAACGGTGTTATATGTTGTTGGTTTTTTTTTTATTAAGAAAGAGAAAAAAACTATCACATGAAGATGTAAAATTTTATGTAAGGAGGGTAAAATGATGACACTGTCAAATCAATGAGCTTTTTGTAACTTTGATTATTTTTGTTTTTACAAACCTGCTTCTGTAATGTTGCTGTTTTCCACCCCAGTAAAAAAGACAAAAACATAAAAGATGGAAAAGCAGAAGCTCTGCCTTAAAAAAGGGTTTAAAAAAAAAAAAAAACTGCAGTAGTTTGTATTTTCTGGTGGACGTCCGGGCAGATACATTTCGTCTGTGTTGTTGCAGATCATTTGAACTTTACATTCCGAACAATTGGATCAATAAATGTTTGCATTAATTGTCCCAATGGCAACGTTTTTTTTTAATTGATTGACATAAGCAGTGCATATTCCAAAAGTATTGTGGGATGCCTTGAGGAACTTGAGACAAAAGTATTGGGACACGCACTGCTCGGGAAGTTTCAGTGCATGTAATGTACAGTTTGTATTTAGCTTGATTGGACAGCAAATAATAACTGCATAATAATGGTAGAAAAAGGTCCCAAATGTCTTTTTTGCTTCCATTTCCGCATACTTTTAATTTTGGCAGGGTGTTTTTTTTTTTTTTTTAATGTAAATCGTCTGTCTACGTGTTATTGCGAAACCAAAACATTTGGATCTCCCACAGCTGTCGTGAAGCTGTTGGCGTAAAGGAGAAAAACATCGGACAAGCCCATCGACATTTTAGCAGGCTGAGCTTTTTATGTGGATAAAAATGGGACTTCAGTGTCAGAATAAGGTGAGTGTGACGCAAATTTCTTTCCTCACTTTGTTCGGCCTTGAAAGTCGATTGGGACATCCTTCGCGCGATGACTTTTGAACATTACATTTCTCCAGGTTACTCTTTGAACATTGTTTTTAGCAAATTCAAGTAAAATTCAAGACTGCAAATCTTTAACTAGCCAAAGGCAGTTCTGGCTTCAGATACGACGAGTTTAATCAAAACCATTTTCCCCACACTAGAAGTTTAGAAATGCATTCCAGCCGACCAACACCCCAAAATATTTTTTTTTCTTTCAATAATGAAAATACCTTTAGCATATTTACATTTCAAATCATAGCGGAATACCATAGTTAAATCAAATGTGAGGAACTGGAACTTTTGTAAAGCATGATTGCAATCGTTTTATTCTTGAAAGCACAAATAAAAAACTCTTTCAAAACAACTTTGAACTCAGTCAGCTCCAGTGATTGTATTTTTTTTTTTTGCAGAATATACAATTTCATTATGCTGCTGACTATTGTATTTGTGCCTCACTACTCAGGTCTACATTTTCATTGACGTTTTTTATTTTTTTATTTATTTTGCAGATGCATCGCTGGCTAATCGTGCTAGCGTCCTCATTTGCGCTCCTGAGCCTCAGCCTGGCGCAGCAAGGTAAGACAAGACCCAAGCCTAGAAATGGAATCGGGCCTTTGTGCTCCAGGAACAACAGGTGACATTAGAACCACTCGTCAATCTGCAGAGGGGGAAAAAAAAGGGTTTGAAAGTCGCCCTGCCTTGTGGCCATGTTATTAGAGTCTAATGAAAAGATCGGCCATGCTTGTACTTTTTTTCCCCTTTCAGAGCCAAACATTTGCCTCATGTCCAAGGCTCGCTCATGTGATCAGTGCATCCAGGTGGCCGAGACGTGCGCATGGTGCTCAGATGAGGTGAAGGTCACCTGATTGATTGGAAGAATAAAACAAAAAAAGTAACATTAGATTAAGAACCAGATGTATCCCTATTCTGGGCAACATTGAACATATCCCCCTAATCTTGTCCCTCGTGCAGGCAAACTATAAGTTTCTGCATCATCTTTGAAATCACAACTTGGTTAAGGCAACTTCCCATTGTATCGTCAGTTCTTCCACTGGAAGTCTCCTCGCTGCGACAACGTGGAGTCTCTGAAAGCCATGGGGTGCAATGTGGCCAAAATGGAGAACCCTCGCGGCGGCATCTTGATCAGCGAGAACAAACCCTTCTCCGGCCGCAACGAGGACGGGCAGATGACGCAGATGCAGCCTCAGAAGCTGACCCTTACCCTGAGATCCGGTCACTCCTCTGTACAAGTCTTATTTTGAAAAGGCCTTTCCTGTCTGCTGATTTTTTGGGTTTTGTTTTTACCTTCCTGTAGGCGAGCCGCAGACTTTTGATCTGAAGTTCAAGCGAGCCGAGGACAATCCCATAGACCTGTACTACTTGATGGACCTGTCCTTCTCCAAGAAGGACGATCTGGACAACGCCAAGAACCTGAGCATAGATATCATACCGCAAATGCAGCGCATCACCTCAGACTTCAGAATTGGTGAGCAGGATGTCTTATGACGCAGAAACGTTTCTCTGCAAGAGGGATTCTTGTAGAACCATTCGGGAACTGGGTTGGAAGTGAATATTGGGGCCCTTTTTAGGAGTTGAAAGAAGACATGCCCCTTTTAGTTCCACCAAGCTGTGAAAGATCCTGAAATGTTAAGGAAATTAAGGTTTTACTTCAGTTTTGTGGAAATGTGACTTGAGTTCCAGGAACTTCATCAAACGAAAACCAAACTTTGTCTCCCCGAGCAGGGTTGGGCTCATTTGTGGCAAAGTCGGTGAAGCCGGACACGGATACGACACCTTTCGGCTCCCAGAACCACGTCAGCTACGAGAACATCCTGCAGCTTACCAGTAATAGTGACCACTTGAACCGGGTGGTCACCCAGCAGCAGATATCGGATAACCCGGACTCTCCCGAGGGAATGTCGGACGCCATGGTGCAGGTGGCCGTGTGCGAGGAGCAGATCGGCTGGAGGAATGTCGCTCGTCTCCTCGTCATCGCTACGGACGCAGGATTCCATTTTGCCAAAGGTGGAAAACTGGACGGTGGCAAGCTCCCCAATGACGGAAATTGTCACCTGGAGAACAACATGTACACCATGAGCCACAAATATGTGAGAATTCATTCACTGTCTTTACATACTGCTTGAGTGACTCTGATTTGGTGCTGGGGCTGGGTGAGTCAACAGTGTTAGCCATTTATTGCGACTTATCTGTCTGGAAATTTCCAAAGTGTCGCAGAAGCTCAGGTGTTCCACTGGAAACTATCCAATCACACTAAGTTCTTAAATCTTAAAATGAGAAACGGGTCATGGGTTCCGCAAACTAAAGTTAGAATAGTTCTGGATTTTATAACGGCTTGGTGGAAGTTATCAATCAGATCCAAGAGATGGCGCTGTTGTGCTTCTTAAAAATGATGTGTTCATATTGTTTGTCAGGACCATCCCTCCATCGCCCAACTCGTCCAGAAACTGAGGGACCATAACATCCAAACTATCTTTGCCGTCACTGAGGAATTGCAACCCATTTTTAAGGTTCCAACTTGCAACAACATAAGTTTATTTGCCACATTCATTTGTGGAAAGTCATCCAGTTTTTTTGTACGCAGGTCCTGACAAGTCTGATTCCCAAATCGGCTGTGGGCACGTTGTCGTCCAACTCCAGCGATGTTATCGAATTGCTCATCAACGCGTACAATGTGAGTGCAAAACTTGACTTTCTAGCCACAACGTGATCCCTATTCCACTTTTTTAACCCCTTTTTCACAGTCATTGACGTCCGAGGTCATTCTGGAAAACAGCAGGCTTCCAAAAGGAGTTTCCATCACATACAAGTCCATCTCTAAGGATGGCCTCGAGGGGACGGGCGAGTACGGCAGGAAGTGCTCCGACGTCTCCATTGGAGATGAGGTAGGTGGGATTTTGAAGATTACTCAAAATGAACTCCATTTGAAAGGTTTTACATGGAACCCAACTATTATTACAGGCAAAGCAGCGCCCGTGTGACCTTGTCCCCGTCTTCTTCAGGTGACGTTCAAGATCTCCATCGAGTCCGAGATGTGCCCGTCGCATGGCAAGCAGGAGAGCATCAAGATCAAACCGCTGGGCTTCACAGAGGAGGTGGAAGTGGTCCTCAACTTCATCTGCGAATGTCCGTGCTCCGCCTACGGAGAACCCAACAGCAACAAGTGCGACGCCGGCCACGGCACCTTCGAGTGCGGCGCCTGCAAGTGAGTGCTGACCTCATTTGGAGGTTCTTGACATTTTGGAGCAATTTTGTTTGATAATCATACAGGCAAGTCTGAATTTAAAGGCAGGCAGTGCCATGATGTCCTGGGCAGCTCTGAGTTGGGTTCGAAGCGACGCGGCATCGTAATGCTGCTGTCATTTTGTTTTTGGTCAGGTGCAACGAAGATCGCATCGGACATCTGTGCGAGTGCAGTACAGACGAATTTTGGATGGAGGATCTGGACGGCGACTGCCGCAAAGACAATGGGACGGACATCTGCAGCAACAATGGTGACTGCGTGTGCGGGACGTGCGAGTGCAAGAAGCGTGAGAACCCCGCGGAGAGCTACAGCGGCAAGTACTGCGAGTGCGACAACTTCAACTGCGACCGCTCCAACAACAAGCTCTGCGGAGGTAGGCGCCAGCACTCGCCATGCACCCATGCAAAAACTTGTTGGGGTTTTTATTTTGTTTATTTGCCGTGTGTGGTCAGGCCACGGACGCTGCGAGTGTCGCGTGTGCGTGTGCGATGACAACTACACGGGCAGTGCTTGCGACTGCTCCCTGGACACGTCCACCTGCCTGGCCAAGAACGGGCAGATCTGCAACGGCCGCGGAACCTGCGAGTGTGGCGTCTGCAAATGCACCGACCCCAAGTTCCAAGGGCCCACCTGCGAGATCTGCCCCACCTGCCCCGGGGTCTGCACCCTGCACAAGTCAGTCCTGAGCAATACCCTAAAAAAAAACCAAATAAGTACAATAACTGACTAAATATAAATAATATAATATAAATTATTTTTGTAAAATGGCAAAATTGTTCTTTCTCACAGAATGACAAGTCAGTTATTCTCACTGACTTGGTGATTTTTGTGCTTAGGGAGTGCGTGGAGTGTCGAGCGTTTCAAACGGGCCCCAAGATGGACACGTGCGAGCGTGACTGCAGCGGCTTTGCGCTGATCAAGGTGAAGGATCGCGAGAAGCTTCCTCAGCCCGGTGACCAGAGCTTTCCCCTCACGTACTGTAAGGAGAGAGACGCCAACGACCGCTGGTTCTACTACGCCTTTGCTATCAGGAACGACGTCAAGGAGATCCACGTCGTCGATATGCTGGGTAAAAACACACTCGACAAATCAGAGCTGTATGATTACAGACAGAGACCAAAAAGCACTAAAGAACGTCCGCCTCCATCACTGGGGTTACGTTCCAAACTACCCTTGTAATAAGACCACACTTCTAAAATAATGCAAACAAATTCAAATGCCTCAAATATAGTCACGGGGCACTGATCTCAAACCTTCCATGTGCATGCAGAAAGTGGCGTCATGTCTAGCATCCTGGCGAAGAGCTTCGAGGACACCTTGGTGGAGCCCGATGTCGTCGTCGCCTCCTCCTCCCCTCCTCTCTCCTCCATCTTGGTGTTTGGAATTACCAAATGGCTCAATCTCCTGTGGTGTTTAGCAACCTCCTCAGTCCTCTTTCCTCTGTTTGCACGTTAGCTTCTCTCATCAGAGATCCCGTCAAACAGTCGAGAACAACAAATGAGCAATATTTTGAGAAATTATATATTCACTCTTGTGTCATCATTTTATGGAGACGTCATGCCATTGATGTATGCATGTTGCAAGTAAAACGTCTCTATGTCTGAATTATTAATGTAACAACACTTGTCCACCTTGTGTATGTTTCAAGTGGAATTAAACTCAAATGCAGTTGTACTATGGAGTTCAAGCTGTTGGAATCACGGGAAATGGAAAATATAGTCCATTTGTTGCATGCCATGTTGCATCAACTTGTAGCGCTTGACCGTCAGGTGACCTTGCCTGCAGCAAGATGGCGACCGCTCAGACGTATCCAAGCAACGGTACTGACTCATTTAGGTGTGCTTGATGCATTGGCCGCTATGTGCCGTCGTTGTAGCGGTGTGGGCGGGGTGTGTCGCGCAAGAAGAAGGAAGAGGATTGTGCAGTTCATCAGTGGGGCACTCCATGGAAAAAAAAAAAAAAATCCCGTCAAGTTGTTCCCAGTGAAAGGAGCCGTAGTTTTGGACCAGTCGAAGAAGGCTCTTCTCCGCGTGTCTATTTTGTAACGTATTTTTAGAGAAAAACGAGGCAAAAAGCTAAAGCTGTGGGAAAGTTGTCCGAGTGAGGAAGCCAACAAAACGAAGCCCCCCCCCCCCTTGGAGCTAACCGTCGCCCCGCTACCATTCTTTCATTTAGCGACTTTTTTTCGTCGACAAAACAAGACATTTCGCTGGAGTATTAAATGTCATTGTGACTCTACTGGAAACAAGTGTCAGGACAAAGTAAGTTTTATTCCTAATAATTGACTTTTGCACATTTTGTTCACCTTTACGACTTCGTCTTGCCAAGACCGTGAGGCGACAAAAGATGGAATGTGTGTCTTCGGGCGACTACTTCAGGCAGTGGTTTAACATTTGAAAGAAAAATGCTTGTATGATTACACGGATCTCTTTTTTTTTTAAGAGCGAAAAACGTTTCTTGCGTTGGTTTAGTTTCAACCCAAAGTAGGCCACCGTGCCGAGCAAAACAGCACTTATTTGTTCACCGAACAAAATGCTAAAAAAATGATTTGCTACCTCTCAAACCTTTACTATCCTTCACAACTTGCTGGTTTAAAATTCATTTTACTCCAATTGACTCACTTTGGTCATTGTTTATTGTTGTACATTCGCACAAATGGTTTATGACAAGCTTACATTAGAGTGTGTACAAAACGTAGCTTTAAAAAGAGCATTATCTTCTAATATACGTACATTGTTAAGAAATCATTGTAATGTTGAGTTTTATCAAGCCAGCTCGCCTCTTTTGTTCTTGTAATATTTTGAATCTCTGGAGGGGCGACGGTGAGTCCCAATCGGAGACCAACACAAGAAGAAGTAACTGCACTTTTCAGATGCAAATATACCCAAAAGGTCAAAGGTTGTGTCAAAGGCCACATTTTGGGCCATGTTTATCGGCTGTGTGACAAGAGTTCCATCGGAATTTGCCCTCTCTAGGTATCCAAATTGTAGAAAGGCAGGCTGCGTCAATCCAACTTTACGCATGTCTCTTTTTTTACTTCCATTTATCGAACATCCTTGCGACACAGCGTGAGTCGAAAGTCTCCCAGTAGACCGCAGTGCGGTTCTGTTTTAGTGTGTGTATCAAGTCCAGTAGTCTTCAGGGAGGTCTTGGCAGGCACTCTTTGGTTAACCAAAATCTTCGGGTCATGCGGAACTGCAGAAGTCGTCTTTATCTTGGACAAGTAGAGACTGGTCGGCCACCGCCTGCCTGCCTCCCTGGCTTGCTTCCCGCTAAGGAATTGTAGCCTGAAGCTTTGTTTTTGTTTTGTTTTGCATTGACTCGTTCATGTCGTTTAGCAACCAATAAAAAATAAAATCTTTAAAAGTGTAATCACAGAAAATGTGAAGGATTTGTCCTGTTGATTGGCGACATGAGGGACAGTGAGTCACTTCCCTAGCAACGTCTTTTTCCACAGGCGGCGTGCGGGCTCATTCTGTTTTACGCAGTCCAAGACCACGTCATTCCCCATCCTCCCCATCTTTGAGTCATGGATGACGACTTATTTTCCTCCTGCGACTTCTGTCACAATGCAGTGAAGCTTCCAAAGTGGAGCATGAGCAAGTTGTACTTCTTCACTCTGTGGGAGCTGACCCAAAAACTCTCCAATGGCGATTCAATTGACTTAACTTTCTCCATCGGGCAGATGAAAAAAATGATGTAATTGCTGGGTCTGAATCAAACGGGTCTGTGGTATTCGTCACTCTGTCGATCATCATGGAACGTGGCTTTGACGTCAACGGGACCGAGCCAAGCTCGCAGATGAGAACCTCCAGTTGACTTTTTTTCAGCATCTGAAATATGGATGTACTTAAGATGGAATGTATGAGCTCATCCCTGAGAGGTTTGGGATCCCATCCTTGTGCTTCACCGTTCTGTCGGCTTACTCAATTGGAATGTTGCTTCGCTGTTTCCTTCCTAATGCAAATTTTTCAAGACAGCTCTTATCTCAATTTATTTCCGTGTCCGATTAGCTTAACCCCACTGTGGCTTATTTAATAAGGTATGATTTCAAATGATTTGATTTCTTTTTACTCTGTCAACATTGTGAATAGTTATCAGTTAACTGCAATCTGTCCTGACGCAACTCAAGATGCTCCTGCTTGTAGGAATTATGAGGGAATGAGGAATTATGGCTCCTCCAAGGCGTGGTTTTGATAAGGGCAAGAATTGTGAAGTCAGGCTGGGAGTGTTTGTTTGGTGTTGGCGAGGCCGAAAGTGGACCAGCTGAAGTAGCAGCTGGGGTACGCCGTCTGTCTGACCGGGTGGCAAAGTGAGGAGGGGGATGGATGGCTGGACAAATGGGACCCCACGCGTGACCTTTGAAAAAAAAAAAAAACAACCAAGCCATCAAAATGCTCTTTAACTGTACTAAAAACAACAACAGGAAAAAAAAGCAGCAGCGGAAGCAAAACATAACAGGAAGTAGGGTACAAAAATAAGTCACGTTTGTCGCTGTAGTTTGTGATGTTATTTGTTTTTTTTCTCAAAACATGTTCAACTTAGTAAGTCTTCACAGGTTGCGTCGTTGAAGTCGGTCTAAACTTTAGCAGATGTGCTCTCAAGCAAAACTACAACGAGCCCGCATTTTATGAAACCTAATGGCCACATTTGTTGTTTGTTTATCCCTGTTCAATTTAAGTAAGATAAAAGTACACATGTGAGTCATGAAGGTGAGTGTCCTTCCTCAGTCAGGATGAAAAAGCACCTCCGGGCGCCAAAACAGCAAGGCTCAATGATTCACTGGCACGTCTGCTGCATGCCGCTTGCATGTCCTCACATGAAGTGGCCGAGTCCAGCTGGACTGTTGTGCTTTGTGCAAATGTGAGTTTAGTTGAACTTAACATTGCATTTTAAAGGCATTATGTACATTTGTTTCTAATAATATTGTCGTTCAGTCATGTTGTTGCTGTGAAAGTTGTTGGCAAGCAGGTTGCGTGACCGACCGCACGCGACAGGATGTCATTGGTTAGAGCAACTTGGCAAGTGTCTGCTTTTTTGTGTCTGTATGTCGGAGGTGTGAATTTAACATTTAACACCCAACATTTCCATCACAGCTAATGCTCCACTGGGAAAGCCATTTTCTCTGTGTGTGTGTGTGTGTGTCTGTCTCACACTGGGATGGCCAGGATTCTGTCTGACCAAATATGGGCATTGGACGAGTTAACACCCTCAACACACGCATGCCGTGGTCATTGTGGTGATCGTTGTTTCCCCGATGTTTGGGTTGAGTCATGCCACAATGAACATACAAATGATGAATTATTGATTTGTCTTTTTTGTGTTATGCTTTTGTCTCCAGATGGATCCACGGCTAATTGCGCTAGCGTCGATGTTAGCATTTCTGAGCTTTATCCGAGCACAGCAAGGTAAGACTCGGTCAAAGGTTCCTGCAGAAGCAACGCGTGTCACCATGACAACTTAAAAAAAACATGACTACTTTTTGGCCAAACTGCATAAAAAACTCCAGTTTGAAACACGTTTTTAGAGCAGACGTAATGTTTGACACAACAGCGGAGAATTTATGAGCGACAGTGGTTGGCCATACTTCCTCGCAGCTGCTTTTTACATAGATGTTTTTTTTTGTTGTGTTCTTTCAGAGGGAAGCGTGTGCATCAAGGCCAACGCTCAGTCCTGCGGTCAGTGCATCCAAGTGGCTGAGTCATGCGGATGGTGCACGGATGAGGTCAGTTGCTTGATTGAAAGAATGGGGGCAGTACGCTCATTTGTCATCATCTCTGCTAGAAACTCTCCCAGGCTCCTAATAAAACATTTTATTCTATTGAAAAAAACAAAACAAAGATAAAGCATAGCTCTAATGTTCTCTCAGTTGTTATTGTCATGCCAGTTGCACAAGTTGCATCTTGCCGCTCTGAGCCCGACAAATTCCAGCACCTCGATACTTCCACCTTAGCCACGGAGAGAAAGTACAACAGAGACCTCCGCCGAGGTCCAGCTATCTTTCTCAGCAAATTGTTTCTGGCTTACGAGTCGCAACTCCTGTATGGGCCTGAATTTTGTCACGAATCCTTTTCAGACTTTATTCATTGTCTTGTACTGCCGGTTGCTGATTGGCTGGCAAAAGTCACACGGCCTCACTGCCAGATAAGGAAGGAGTTCATTACAACTCAAGTTGAAGTGACCCTTTCAGCTAACAATCCACAATTCAATTCCAACTCTGTCCACGTTTATCTCTTCGGGAAAAACAAACGTTTCAGACGATGTCATCTTCTGTGGGTCACTCAGGACTTCCTCTCGGTGGGCGAGGCCAAGTCGGCTCGCTGTGACGACCTGGAATCTCTGAAGACCAGAAATTGCAACGAGGCCAAAATCCAGAATCCTCGCGGCAGCATCGTCATCAACAAGAACAAACCGGTCACCAACCGCAAGAAGGACGATATGGACAAGCCTAAACCCGAGCAGATCACGCAGATCCAGCCTCAGAAGCTCACCCTCACTCTCAGATCAGGTATGTGCCTTCTTTCCAAAAGGCGCTTTCCGTGTGCTGACTTTGCGTGCCAATTGATGCCACAGGCGAGCCGCAGACTTTTGATCTGAAGTTCAAGCGAGCCGAGGACTATCCCATAGACCTGTACTACTTGATGGACCTGTCCTTCTCCATGAAGGACGATCTGGACAATGTCAAAAACCTGGGCACAGACCTCATGAGGGAAATGCAGACCATCACCTCAGACTTCAGGATTGGTGAGTAAAACGTCTTTGACTCTCAGCACATTTCTGGGCAACTCACAACTTGTGTTGGTGGGTACTGTAGGAACCTTTTGTGTTGTGGTCTGGAGCAACAAGAAAAAGTTCTGTACATTTAGGTAGAAGTTGGGTTCAGTTCCAGTAAGTAACAAGATTGTAAGTGCCGTCTCCTCCGCCTTTAGGTTTCGGCTCATTTGTGGAGAAGACGGTGATGCCGTACATCAGCACCACTCCGGCACGCTACAAGAACCCGTGCACGGGCAATCAGAACTGCACCAGCCCCTTCAGCTACAAGAACGTCCTGAAGCTGACCAACAAGGGCGACCAGTTCAACCAACTGGTCAGCCAGCAGCAGATCTCGGGAAATCTGGACTCTCCCGAGGGAGGCTTTGACGCCATCATGCAGGTGGCTGTGTGCGAGGAGCAGATCGGCTGGAGGAACGTCACTCGCCTCCTCGTCTTCTCCACGGACGCCGGCTTCCATTTTGCCGGTGATGGAAAACTGGGAGGCATCGTGCTCCCCAACGATGGCAAATGTCACCTGGAGAACAACATGTACACCATGAGCCACTACTATGTAAGACATCCCTCATTACACAAGCCTCGTTTTGTTTAGTTGATGACAAATGCCAACAGCTGAAGTTTATGCAATTTGTGGTGGGAAATGTGGCTTTGGTTTCAACAATTCAAAATTCTCAGTACTCTACATGCTCACATGCTAATATTGTGTATCGTTTCCTTCAGGACTACCCGTCCATCGCTCATTTAGTCCAGAAACTGAGCGACCACAACATCCAGACCATCTTTGCAGTCACTGAAGAATTCCAACCTGTGTACAAGGTGCCGTCCTACAGCAGCCTCAGTTGGTTTGTCTTCCTCATTCGTGCGTTTGGGTGCACACAATCTCACCCCGTCAGTCTTCTTTGTGCACAGGAGCTGAAAAATCTGATCCCCAAATCGGCCGTGGGGACGTTGTCGTCCAACTCCAGCAACGTCATCAAACTCATCATCGACGCCTACAACGTCAGCGCACAGATTAAGTTTACAAGCGCTACATGATCGATTCCGTCCATTCAATATTTATTCTCTTTGGCGTAGTCTTTGTCATCGGAAGTCATTCTGGAAAACGGCAGACTTCCAGAAGGGGTCTCTATCACCTACAAGTCCATCTGTAAGAACGGCGTGGAGGGAACCGGTGAGAACGGCAGGAAGTGCTCCAATATCTCCATTGGAGATGAGGTGCGTGGAGAAGTGAACAACATTCATCAAAAGCGGGACATCTGGGGTTACTGTCTGTATTCCAAGAATTCTCAATTTTGCCAATTTGTGTTCCACAGCAAGAAACGCCATTCGATTCAAGTTTCCCATTCTAAATTCAAACTGTTAAGCTCATCCAGCAACTCCTTTCCACAGTTTAAGGATCTCCCCTATATTGTCACTTTTCATAGTCGAATTCCCAAATTTCAGAAATTTTATCTGTTGACATTCCAAATGGCTGTTTCCTACTCTGCACGATTTCAGGGGACTATTATTACAGGCAAAGCAGCGCCCATGTGACCTTGTCCCCGTCTTCTTCAGGTGACGTTCAAGATCTCCATCAAGTCCGAGAAGTGCCCGTCGCATGGCAAGCAGGAGAACATCAAGATCAAACCGCTGGGCTTCACCGAGGAGGTGGAGGTGGTCCTCAACTTCATCTGCGAATGTCCGTGCTCCGCCTACGGAGAACCCAATAGCAACAAGTGCGACGCCGGCCACGGCACCTTTGAGTGCGGCGCCTGCAAGTGAGTGCTGACCTCTTTTGGGGGTTCTTGACATTTTGGAGAAATTTTGTTTGATCATCATACAGGCAGCTCTGAGTTGAGTTTGAAGCGACGTGGCATCGTAATGCTGCTGTCATTTTGTCTTTGGTCAGGTGCAACGAAGATCGCATCGGACGTCTGTGCGAGTGCAGCACGGACGAAGTTCGGACGGAGGATCTGGACGGCGACTGCCGCAAAGACAATGGCACGGACATCTGCAGCAACAACGGTGACTGCGTGTGCGGGACGTGCGAGTGCGAAAAGCGCGAGAACCCTGCGGAAAGCTACAGCGGCAAGTACTGCGAGTGCGACAACTTCAGCTGCGACCGCTCCAACAACAAGCTCTGCGGAGGTAGGCGCCAGCACTCGCTATGCACCCATGCAAAAACTTGTTGGGGTTTTTATTTTGTTTATTTGCCGTGTGTGGTCAGGCCACGGACGCTGCGAGTGTCGGGTGTGCGTGTGCGATGACAACTACACGGGCAGTGCTTGCGACTGCTCCCTGGACACGTCCACCTGCCTGGCCAAGAACGGGCAGATCTGCAACGGCCGCGGAACCTGCGAGTGTGGCGTCTGCAAATGCACCAACCCCAAGTTCCAAGGGCCCACCTGCGAGATCTGCCCCACCTGCCCCGGGGTCTGCACTGAGCACAAGTCAGTACAAAAAAGCAGCGCTCGGCCCGGGGGCGCGATCAAAAACCACATGCCGGGATTTCAGAAGTCTGAGGAGAATAGGTGCAACATCTTAATCACGGCTGTGCTGGGTCGCCATTGAGCGAGGCATAGCACCCACCGGCCTACTGAAACACCCAACTCCAAAATAGGGTGTTTGATATCCCAGAAATCATCCACTATCTTAGTCAGGAAAAAAAAAAATCCTAAATTTAATGGAATGTTGGTTCAGTTAAATTTCAAATATTTTCCTGAACTTCTCATTTTTTCCCCGTGTGTTACATTAGCATAACTGTTTTCATAATATTCTGTAATTTTGTTATGACTTGAGTTTCATAAAATTAACACTTAACAGCTTTTTCCAATGTATTTTTTCTTTCAACATTTTCAATATTATTATCTCTTGTGTGGTTAGGGAATGCGTACAGTGCCGGGCCTTCCAGGCGGGCGAGAAGAAGGAAACGTGTGAGCGCGACTGCAGTGACTTTGTCCTGATCAAGGTGAAGGACCGCGAGAAGCTTCCTCAGCCCACCGACCAGAGTTTCCCCCTCACGCACTGCAAGGAGAGAGACGCCAACGACTGCTGGTTCTACTACACCTTTGCCATCAGAAACGACACCAAGGAGGTCTACGTTGTCGAGATGCTGGGTAAGCAAGCTGCCGTCATTTTAAAAATGAAATATCTTTCCTTGTTTTACGATTTAATTCTTGCAAAAACATCAATTATTTTTCCCTTCTATGATGTTATGCTTCAACTGACCAAACCATCACTGGTGTCCCTCTGTGGCGACATTGCAAAAGGAAGAACCATAACAGGCCCTTGTCGAGTTTATCCTTTCAATGTTGGTGGCGCTGTTTTGATTTTGCAGGACTTTGACTTCATGTTTTTTTTGTTTTCCTTTGTTACCAGAATGCCCAGCCGGTCCAGACATCATCCCGATCGTGGCCGGCGTTGTGGCCGGGATCGTGTTGATCGGCTTGGCCCTGCTGCTCATCCTCAAGCTGCTCATGATTATACATGATCGCCGAGAATTCGCCAAGTTTGAGAAGGAGAAAATGAATGCCAAATGGGACACGGTCAGTTGCTTGTCTTTTCTGCAAACACAACCTTAATCTGATTCTGATGAGATGCTGACTGAAATCCAAAACCACATCATCACTTTCTGACATTTGTAAATGTAGGCATTTATTTGCTTTCAGCTTTTAGTTGATAAAAGTGAAAACATTGTTGTTGTTTTTTTTTTATATTTCTCCATAGGGTGAGAATCCTATCTACAAAAGTGCCGTTACGACGGTGGTCAATCCAAAGTACGAAGGTAAATAATGGAGCGAGCGTCTTGTTCTCCAAGAAAACACTGTATGGAAAAGAAAATCGGGGATTTTTGTGTTGTCACTCTTTTATTTTGTGCCACGTTTGCTCCCATTTTGCTATGCATTAACTTGTGCAGTTTTGTTTGTTAAAAAACGTGCCTTGTTTTATTTTTTTTCATGCGAAGGTGTGGTACTGATACTCATCCTTAGAATTGTTTTTTCTTCTTCTTAATCTTGGTACCTGATAGCCTTCTAAGTGTGCCTTTTTTGAAGCCATCAGTGTTTTTTTATGGGCTGTTGATCCAGAATAAGTGTGCCAAGTGGTATGTAGTGTGCGTACTTGCTGAGGATGTGAATACTATCGAAGCGTATTGCTGCCAAAGAAAAAAAAAAACGTTCATGATCACGTGCTAACGTGATAAGATTAATGTTTTGGCTAGTTGGTATTGGGCAAAACAAATACTTCTGACTGAGGGCACTGGCGGAAACCAGTGTCTGTTATTGTTGTTTTGTTTTTTGCCTTTTAATACACAAAGAAATTGCACCCTTTTGTCTTTCTGAAGCAAAAGTCCAATGCATCATTTTGCAAAATTTCACATAAAATGTATCAATCAAACGTGACATGTATTGTGTTAGAACGTGATATTGAAGTTTTTTTTTTTTGGGGTGTGGCAGCAATATCACCACATTGCGGTGTGTTTGGGTTCTGTGTAAAAAGCCATATTCATAGAACATGCTGGGTGCTTGATTAAATTGGCTTTGATTGATGGATGGAACCAATCACTTTTAACATGTGAAAAACATTAGTCAGTGTACAACTTTGTAGGACTTGTCTTGTTTCTAAAGCCAACTCAGGTGCTTAACTTCTTCACAGCGTTGCCAAATATACACGTAAACACGCCATTTTTCTTTATTATTTTTTTTATTTTAATTTTTTTTTACTCAATAACTTCATTTGATCAAAGGAAGGAAAGCGGAAAGTGGATTGTGACGATCAGGGCTAGGGTAATGTTTGTTTTTAAAGACATACTATGTTTAGATAGAGGTTTCACTCCATTCCATTTGTTCGATTTCATCCCTGCTGATCGCCGGGAGGCGGTGCTTAAAGCATTGACTTTTTCCTTCATGTGTGCGTACTAAATTAGTATGACCTACCGACCTCTGGATGACCCCAGTGTCACCAAAGGTTCGTTTGCCCTCTTCGTCTCCCTGTGTAGTCACTCGACCCAGGACTGTTTGCACATTTTGGGCCGCCCTGAGAGGAGTACCGCTGGAGGATAATTGTGCTACTGCCTCATGGACTACACCTGATCGACACTTTCGCCAGGTTTCATAACGTGGATGTTGCTGAACCCCCATCCATTGGGTGTGGTCTTCGGTTCTGCTAAGGCTTCTTAGTGAGTCCTCATGACTGTGCTGGTATTGTTCATTCAGAGGCAGTCAGCAGGGATGATATAGAACAAAAGTTACAACTGTAACTACGGTTCTATGAATCTTGAATGACTCCCACGGCATCTTGTCATTCAGAATCTTTGTGTTCATGTGAGAAGATTCCGTCGAAAACTAATTACCTGTCCACTGGTCATCCAGGGGTCATAGGTGACTAATGCATACTCAAACTGCTGCGCATGCGCAAAGGAAACATTCGGCGCTTTAAGCCCCGCCGTCTGGCAGTCATTCAAGATTCATAGAACCGTTGTTAGTTGAAATTTTTGTTTTGAGTGCCTTTAAAAAAAATGTCATGCAGAATTACATTTGTGTGTTTCAGAAATTATTTATTGAATGAAAAAATGCGATTAATTGGTCTTGATATTTTGCTCTGTTGTGCTTAAATGTTTTTGTAGTTTTGTTTAATTTTACAACATGCAAAAACAATCAACCTGGAGAAAAATAGATCAATTAAAACGGATTTATTTTAGTGTTTGTTTTGCTACTGTTTTTGCTTCCTGACAAAATGTTTTTGTTTCAAGGTTTTTATAATAAAATACTCTTGTCATTGTGTCATTTCATGTAATGGTGTTGTTTTAACATATATAGTTTGCGTTCAAACCCCCATGTCATTAACCCGTGGTTATTCGAGTTATCGCAGCACCTGCTAACCTGTTTACTTGTTTAGTCGCAAAACGTTTGCAAAGCAACCTGAGAAGTTATGTCGTTAATTTCTGGCGACAACAGGGGGCGCTATTGGCCAACATAGCTATCTGAGCTGAATGACAATTGGTGAATTCATTTTGTAAATTAACGCGAAATTACAGAGGTAAGTTTTTTTTATGTTGACGGCTAATGTAATTACATGAAATGAACAAAAAAGGAACGAAAAGGGACCATTGACAAACTTAAGCCCTTAAAAAGGATCCGACTTCTTGACCAATTGCGTGCCGATCTCTGCCCCGTGAGGCGTGACGCCACCGCCATTCCATCTCGCCTTCTGCTGATTGGTGGCCGGCGTGGTCCAATCAGAAGGCGTCTCTCAGCAAAGTTGTTAACCCCCAACAGTAGCACTTTTGGCGACAACCTCTACTTTCAACCTGTTTCCAAATCGACAAGGAAATTGACACGTTTACACGATAAAACTCCTTTTTGTCGAAGCGAATGGAGACCACCGAGATGTTTTCCACCCCCCTACCGAAACAACGGTGAAGGGGAGGAAAGAGAAGCTTGCCTGAAGCCTTCATTTTATTGGGGCTAGTTGTGGCTACGTCGTTTTTCCTCTCCTGTTTTTTTCCCCTCAACACGTGAATAATCGCCACCATTTGGATTATTTAAAGTCGCCGTTTGGGAAACGTCGTGTCCTGTAAGTATCCCTCGTCATGTGTGTTCTGGAAAAGAGAGTCACTATTGTCTCGAAAGAATATTTTTGCTAATGATTTCATTACATTGCAAATGAATTCTGAGCTGCACGAGATCCCTATGTCCCCCTCCCCCAAATAAAAAGTTTCGTTAATATTTTCGGGCTCAGAAGCCAAAATGTGTCGAATTCAAGATGTCTGTGACATGAAGTTGACTTTTTTTCTTCACATGACTGACAAAAACAGAAGGTCTAAACGTCATTTGCAATTTAGTTGCTCGTCGTTCGATTATTTGAAAAATACCCTCCCTGATTTCCCAGGCTCTGTTTTCGCCTCGTTTTACTCACAATTGGTGCCATTGAACTTAATTTTTCTTCTACTCTATTTGATAGCTGAAAACATTGTCGTCTGCCAATTTTTTTTCAGGGGCGTGTAGCTCAACAACGCCATGATTCCCTTTAGAGGTAGCTTGTGGAACGACACAGCCCTAATCTCCCTTTACGGGAGACATTTTTTTTTTTCACTTTTAAAACAGTCCCCGAGTGTCTCGATAGCATGCATTCGTCAAATGACATCTAGGACGAAACATGTTTCTTGCTGTACTGCAATTGGCTCGTTTTATAGAGGTTCCGATGTTAAAATTTAAAATAGATCACTTGATACTCATTGAATTAAGAATTCTGCTTCCCCACGTTTTGTTCTATGAGCGTTGTGCGTTGGTTGTGACGTTAGCTATTAAACTGACGCTGCCGTTTTAGTGATGAAGATTTGACGGTGTGGTAAAATAATTTATGTTCTCGCAGGTGCTCACCATGGATGCATTGGATTTATTGGACTTCATGTGCTTCATAATTTTTAAAAGAAAAGTGGAATTCATCTGGCGTGATCCGGGATAAAGTTTGGATAAACTTTGTCTTCACTATGGCTGGTAAGTTGAGACTTGTACATATGGTTGTGTTGACACTTGAAAATTTCATCCAATTGAAATCAAAGTTGAGAATTGCGTTTTTCCATGTTGAATTTTGGTGCTTCTACGCTTGTGTCCACTAGATGGCGACACGGCAAAGGTTTTAATCGGTTTCTCAAATATTTAGTCGAATGGATTAAATAAATGTAACGTCACGCAAAACATTTTATGACCTGTTTTAGACAACTTGTCTCTAGTCGGTAATTGACTAATTTCCAACCCATTTACTATTCATGCAATTTGTTAAACTATTATTGAAATATGAATGATCAGGATCAAGTTGTTGAACTCCAAATTAAGGAATTTGTAATTACCGGAATCACCTTTCAGTTGAAAACATGATTTTTGTTTATGAAATATTAATGAAGGTTAATACTGCATTTATTATGATTTAATTACACAGTATAAGTAGATAGAAAATTACAAAATTGAAAAATTGTTCACCCTTTAGTCACATGTAATTTTCGTCAATATAAAAATTATTCAAAATACGTATTTATTTTAACTGTATTAATACCCATATTCTGTCATTGGATATTATTATATATTGTCATTTAATGCGAACATTTGTAGTCTTGACATTGTGAAATGACTTGTTTTGTGAACTTATGGATTCAATTTGACATTAGTATTTTTTTTCTTTGTTTTTTTCATGCAAATGTTGGTCACCTGATTTTTTTTTCATCCTCAACTATGCCGTATTAATACACAAATATAAAGTCACATCGGCAGCAACATAAATTGCACTTTGATTTCATCCAGTTCCACGCGCGCCTTTCCGTGAGCGCAGCGCGCACGCGCTCGGAGTCGCGTGGGAATGGTCGCCCGGCTGGCTGGGCGGGTTTGTTGGGGTGGGGGTGAGGGGGGGGAGTGCTAGGAAAGGAGGGGGTGGGGGGGTATGCGTAGTGAGGGGGAAGGAGGGTAGGAGGGCTGGACCGAGGCGAGCAAAAAAACACGCCAAAACACTTTTAAATGTCCGCCATGTTGCCCATGGCGTACTGAGCCGCCAACGCGGAGGGGAAGCGGAGCGCCGGGAAAACGCAGGCCGAGACAGAGCGACCGACATCCGGGCCTCCACCCCCACCACACCACACGGCGGCTCCGGGCTGGCGACGCCCTACCTTAGCGCTTGACAAGCTTACAAAAAAAAGAAAAAAAACGTCAGAGTTAGCCGCCCCAGAATCATCCATGAAAGCTTCACTCGTCACCGCGGTGAATATTAGGAGCTCGACTAGACACTATTTGTGAGAGGGGGCACCTGGAAAAGAGCAAAAATGAGTAAATTGTCGTTTCGGGCGCGGGCGCTGGACGCCACCAAGCCGCTGCCCGTCTTCCGTTGCGAGGATTTACCCGACCTGCACGAGTATGCGTCCATTAACAGGGCCGTGCCGCAGATGCCAACGGGCATGGAGAAAGAGGAGGAATCGGTAGGCTTTCTTTTATTTCATCGTGTCATCTGGAAAATGTAATTTTTGCTTATTTTGCCACCATCACAGTCGCTTTCCTTTTTGTTCTGCGCAAGCCCTCACAAAATGGCCGCCCTTTTTTCCCCGACGGAAACACGACGAATTCGGGCCCTAAAATGCATCTTTTTTGCGTTTGGGTTACATTTTGGCCAACGGGGGGATGCGCAGCGTCGATTTTGGATTCATTTGTCGGCTTTTCGGTGGAGATTTGAGCGTGAAGCCGTTTTCCGAGTACAAAGAGATCATGTGACTTCGGCGCGGCGGACATTTTGTCTCAGGGCCTTGTGTTGGCGTAGCGGCGAGGGGAGAGCGACAGGGGGCGCTCGAGGGCAATGTCAACACTGCACGCACCCCTCGCTTGGGACAAATGGATGGCGGCAGCAAGCTACACTTAAGTACGAGCATGCAACTTGTCCCCACCGGCCATGGCTACTTTGTCCGGGATCTTAACCTGAATGCGTGGAAACTCAAATGCTACAAAATGCGATGCTTTTGGTTCAGATGTTGGACTGTAGTGACACTGTCAAACAAGTAATCTTCCTCTGGTGGGCTTTTAGTCCCCAAGATGCACTACATTATTCTGACAGGAATGTTCAATGGTTTGCTTGTATTGCTTAGTGAAACGAGGCTTTTATTGTTGCACGTGTGTGTTTGTCACTTGTTAAGAGGTTAGCAATATCGAATATGTCATATTGTGTCTTTAGAAGACTCTTTAGCCATTTGAGGGATGTCATAATTTAATTTTAATTTGGGTCACATTAGGAATATAGGGTGGTCATTTTTTTGTTTTTGTTTGTCAGTCACAGTATTTTAGCAATACGATTTAGGTCAGGTTACGGTGACATGTATTTTGGTCCCCCTTAAGCACTATTTGGGTCCCCCTTAAGCACTATTTGGGGTGGTATTAAGTTTAACCCAAATATTTGATTTAGTGCCAAGACGTGTGGAAAAACTCTTAACCCTTGAATTTTGATTGACACTGCAAGACATTAATTATTGGTAATTTAGTTTGTGTAGTGTCGTCTAGTATAATGGGGAGAAGTTAGCAATACCTTGCTAGCATTATTGACAATATGAGTGCTGCTATAGTTCATGGTGGTGTATTTTGGATTTATTTAACAATGACTTCTGTCATAATTTACTATAATGTGCACTTGAGTTCCTTTAGGAGTGTGTATTTTGCTCCTGTCATTTGGCGGCATGAGGGAAATAATTTATTGGTCCATGTATAGTAACGCCATTGTGTAATTTGATTTGATCTGACGTTTCTTTATTTAGTACCACATGGGGATATTTCAGTGTACATGAGCCTACAGAAGTTAGAAAACAATGTCATAATTTAGAGGGGTGTATCTGGTGACATTATTTTGAGAGTATTTGTCTAGTGGTGTGCTTTTTGGTCACTTCTGAGCAATATGAGGGACTTGATTGTGATGGCAGTGAGGTCTAAGTTTAAATAGCCGCAGTGATTGTTTTATCAGGTTACTGTCAAAGACACTCAATTAATTTTGAGTCCGTTTCAGTGTATTTTTCGTGTTTTAATACACCTTAAACATGCGTGATCTCGTATTTGTCGTCAGTGCATGCGCCCCGGTAAAGAGCCTTGTAATTTCATCCAGTTTTTGAGCGTGACAGCGCGGGCTGTCCAGTCTCTTCTTTTGCACCCTCTGAAGGTTGATGAATGAGCAGCTGACTGGCGAGTGTCACGCCAGTGTGTGGGTTATATTACTACTACTACTACGACTCACAGTGTGTTTCCGTTTCTGGCACCTGCCTGCCTGCTTGCTTACTTGCTAGCTTGCTTGATGTCTGGGCTTAAGTGTGTCAGATGTCGCGACAGGTTTGCAGACCAGCAATCGGCACATGGTGCCCAAGAGGCGGGGGGGAAGCTTGAGGTGTGCGTGCGTGTGTGTGTGTGAGGTAGACGATGTCACTTGAATGTCTGCACTCGCTCAGCTGGAATACTGTGACATCACGAAAATAGAACAGGAAAAGCGAAGCCAAAACAAAAATGTGAGGACTCAGCTGAGGCTTCCTGAGCATTTGCGATGTTACTTTTTCTTGGGGTAGCGTGGTCACAATTCTTTTTTTTTTAAGCTTTTCCTACAGACACTCACACACAAACGTGTATAGTTGCCGCATATAGCTCTACTGATCTTGCGATGTTTAGCGTACCTAAAGAAATGACATATACATTTTTATTTTATTTATGCGACAAAATAAGCAATCACAATGCATTCTCAGATAATTAATTACCGAGGTTGTTTGGCACCACTTTTTTCTGACAAACACCAGTATGAATACAGTTACAAATAGTATTTTAATCATACTCAATCATGTTTGCACTCGCATAACTTTTTGGTACCTACACTTTGTCAACAAAGTAAATGTCTAGGGTGTACAATGTATTAGACCATGATTTACTGGGGAAAATTAACATTTTTATTGAAATGCTAATCCTTGTGCTTGCTGTGAAATAAGTGATTTTAGCCCTATTTTCACGTGTATCTTGCAGTTATGTAGCGCAGGTGTGTGGTGGCTCAGTGGTGGTTCTGTCAAAATGACAGTGGCTCAGCACGTGCTCATCGTGTGTTTGTTTTTGGATCGCCATGTCTTTTATAGTCTTTACGCTTGGATCGAAAATGAGTTCGCTGTCTGTGGTCCTGCTGGAGAGCCACAGGCATCTGAGAGACACACACAAACACAGACTTAGCTGGATCTAGGTGCATGTCAGCATTGTGAAAAGTGGCTCTGACAGCCGACACTGTCCGACAGGTTGCTTGGGTTGACACACGGATGACAGACAAGCTGTCACCTCAAGAAATGAGGCAATGTACACATTAGAATAACAACTGCATTCTACTGCAACTGCGTTCTGCAACTTTGTGCTCATTTTGAAGCGCTCATCTATGGTGTTTCAAATTGTCAGGATTAAGCTATGCTTTGGTTCGACACTACTGGAATTATCTGTAATATGTCAAATTTACAAAAAGCAAAAAGTTTGAAGAAAGCGTATGCTCCCTGTAGACTTGTCCGCTTTTTTGTTTGCAAGACTTCAAATCAACATTTTACCATTTTTGTTTACAATCCTATCATGTTTACTCAGGCGGCGCGTTTGACCGATTTGCCTCTGAAGCAGTGTGCGCTCCCAACAGAACAACTCCCCCCACCCCCCGTGCTGTCCGTCACGCTAAGTGTCACTAGCGGCGTCTGGGATCGTGACGGTGATGGATTCGCTCATTTCTGTGAGGCTATTTGGGGACGCCAAAGTGCTCATTGCAAATTCCCACCGTTTGCTTCCACCCGAGCTCAGTCGGTCTCTCGCGTATGGCTCACCCCTGCCAACTTAACAAACACTCTCGATTGTTTTTTGACTATCAGATTTATGATTGTTGGTCCGGTAACATTTGGTCCCTTCAAATGACGAAGGCGCGTTTAAAAGCTGTTGGAATTTCTACACCCGATTGGGATGTAAGCTCAGTCTGCGCTGAGCTTTTGTTTCATTCATATGATCTCACTCATTGAGTCTTGTCCTGGATCCGCCCACGTTTTGCACAACCACAATCCCCACAGGACAGAATGTAAACACGGTTTCCCTCCATTCAAAAAAAAAAAAAGAAAGCAGTGTGTGACAACAGCAGCAGGGTGCCTTTGTGTCAACAAAGCACTGCTGAGTCACTTGCCGCTGTCGAGTGTAACTTTATCCACACGTCGAGCTTGCCAGCAAATCAATAACAAAGCAGTGATTAGCTTTTCATGTACATTTTTTCGGATGCTCCTTAATCCAGCATCTGATTTTTTTTAGGCTTTAAGTCTTGAATTGTAGTAGAATAACATGTAATAAGAGCCAGGGGGTGGGTTGACTGATACTCACACGATACAGCGTTTGTTACTTTGCTAAAATGCTTTGCTCACAATTCATCATTTTTGAAGGACTTAACTATTTGTGGGGGATAAGGTAGCTATCAATTGCAACGTGAGGTAATGTCTGTATTGCACAAGCTTTTATTGGTCCAACTTAACAAATGGAAATATCACAAGACCCAATTTGCTAGGGAAAAAAGTAGACCTGTTTGAAATTGGCATCAAAAACACATTGAGAGATTCAGAAAGCCTCCTCTGATTCAAGTTTGCTGTTGACCAGTGTATTCGGTTTGCCCGTGGAGCCTTAAATGAGATTTTCCCCAAAATAAGTTTGGTTTTATATTGTAATTGCTGTAGTCTAAGATTTATTAACCTCATTTGTGCACAGTTGGTTCTTACATTTTATTTTGGTTCATACTAAGTGCCGCATGACTTTACAATATTTCAATCTGACGTTGATTCTAGTAGGCATTATCTCATTTAGCAAAGCAGCAAATTAAATAAATGGAAGTCCATATCAATTTTAAGGTCAATTATTTCTTTCCGCATGGGACAAACAGGCCTTTGTCATCGTAGAGCAGTCAACTGGAGTGCATATTCTAAACTTGAACACTAAAGCAATAAGCGTTCGTCGAGCGTAATATCAGTATATAATATGGGATGCAGAGTTGCAACACGAGTCAACTTATGTGTGCGTCTGTGTGTGTGTAGGAACATCACCTCCAGCGGGCCATCTCAGCACAGCAGGTCTATGGCGAGAAGCGAGACAACATGGTCATTCCAGTGCCGGAGGCGGAGAGCAACATCACCTACTACGAATCACTATACCCCGGAGATTACAAGATGCCAAAGCAGCTCATTCACCTACAGCGTAAGTCGAGACCTTGCTGTCTCACTGTTCCAGTCCATCTGTCTGAATCTTAATGGTTGTGCTTTCCCCGTTCAGCTTTCAGCCTGGACACGGAGCAGCCGGACTACGACCTGGACTCGGACGACGACGCCTTTGTGGCAAAGTTGAAAAAGAAGATGGAGATCAACTTATTGCAGTTTGAGGAGATGATCGACCGGCTGGAGAAAGGCAGCGGGCAGCAGGTTCGCGACCTGAAAGCGTCTCACGTTATACTTGATGCAAAAGCGGCTGACAAAATCATTTTCCCCTGAAGCTGGTGAGTCTTCCTGAGGCCAAGCTGCTGCTCAAGGAGGACGATGAGCTCATCAAGGAGGTGTTTGACTACTGGAGCCGCAAGAGGAAAAACAGCAAGGCACATTCGCTCATCAACATCATCAAGCAGGAGAAGCGCGACGGCTCCAGTACCAGCGACCCGTACGTGGCCTTCCGAAGGCGCACCGAGAAGATGCAGACCAGGAAGGTGGGTCACCTCTCCCGGCGTCCTTCCAAAGCTCTTTAAGCTCAATACAAACTCAGCACCAACTTAACATCTGATGACAGAACCGCAAGAACGACGAGGCGTCCTACGAGAAGATGCTGAAACTTCGCAGGGATCTGAGCCGGGCGGTCACCATTCTGGAGATGATCAAAAGGAGGGAGAAGAGCAAGCGAGAGCTGCTGCACCTCACGCTGGAGATTTTTGAGAAGAGGTTAGTCATCGAGACTTTTCTAGTTTGGAGACCCGATTGAGCACATTCCATTGTCCAGCTGTGACCAGACCAGCTGGCTATTATATTTCAGACCATGTCATTCAGCCCGAGATTATGAAAAGTTTTGACAGACCTGGCCTCCTTTAAAAAAAGGTTATGCTAATGGATGCATGTACAAAGAAGGAAAGGATTATGAAAAATAAATTTGTACAGACATTGTGTGCTTTATATGTCAAATGGACCCCCCCCCCCCCCCCCCTTCCTTTTTTCCCTCAAGGAATGTCATGTCGGACTACGGTGGTGAGGTCCTGGCTGAGGTCCTGGCAGAGCGGGCACTGGTTAGGCCGCAGATCATCCCGCTGGTGCCGCTCACCAACCAGTACCACATAGACCACAAGGACTACAAATCTAAGGTGAGCACCTGGTCACCTAAGCCCTGTCTTGTTAGTAGTTCTGGAATTGAACCTGTATCTGGGCATCCCCTCTCAAGCCTGAGAAGATGGAAGTCCCTCGGCAGAAGAGGAAATATGAGAAGAAACAGAAGGCTCTTCCGCTGTCGGCTGGCGCAGCGCATCACCACGGTCCTGCAATTTTTAACGCCAAGGACCTGAACCAGTACGACTTCCCTAGCTCAGATGACGAGCCTCAGGTACTAGCCCTCTGCTGCCACCTAGAGGCCGCTTGAGAAAACACCGGACAAAATGTGACATGTGACTGAGAATTTTCTTTTGGCGTCTCCGCAGCTGCATTCGGGGTCGTCGGAAGCTGAGGAGGAGAACGACCCGGATGGCGCCTACGCTTTTCGAAGGAAAGCTGGCTGCCAGTATTACGCTGTGAGGGTCCTGCTATTTCTCGTCATCATCAAGCTTAGAGAGATGGAGATTGAGTGTTTGCACTCGTGTTTGTTTTTAGGCTCGTCAGGATCGCATGGGCGCCTGGCCGTGGTCCCCGGCCTGGGAAGGCGGCCTGGCGCACGCCCGATATCGCTACAGTCTCACCACGCTCACCGTGCCGCGACGATGCCAGGGCTTGGCCCGTCGACGTCTTGGACGAGGGGGCAGGTAATGTCTTTCCGCGGAGTAAAATTTCCTGGGATGGTTGCAGAACAAGCTTCTGGTACTTGGCGTCACATTATTTCTCGTGTCATGAAAATTGCATCCTTGCCTTCCAGGGTCTTACTGGACCGAGCCCACTCGGACTACGACAACGTTTTCCACGAACTGGACCCGAAAACGTTAGATTGCGCGCCGCCCCCATCCGGCTCGCGCTCGCCAGCCGCCAGCAAGTTTGTCAGTACCTCACCAACCAATACCTCAGACAGAAGCAGCTCCTCGCCGCCCTCGGACCTCAGTCAGATTCTTTTGAGCATAAAGGCTTGCCGGTGGCGTCACTTCCGACCACGGACGCTACCGTTGCACCAGCTGGACAACGCCCACCCGTTGTTCCGCAGAATCAGTCGCTGTGTCAAGCGGCCGCTCACCAATATCGGGCCGTCGGCTCAGCGCGTCTTACGGCCTGGACCGCCGTCGCAGCCTCATGTTGGTGAGTCTCGTGCGCTTATGTCAGTTGACTGAAAGGCCGGACAAACTCTTCTGACTGGGACTTAAACTTGTGCATTGAATACATTTAACAAAACATCAACTTTTGACGAAACGTCTGTAAAACATCATTGTGCTGCCAAAAAATGTCTGTAACTGCCGTTGAGGCTCTTTCTCTGAGTTGATGTGCGTTACCAACATGTTTGTGTTTGCGTGCGTCAGCCCAGACTGCCGAGCAGTTCCAGCAACACCAGGACCAGTTGGCGCAGATGCAGAAGGACCAGCTGGAGCAGCAGCAGATACAAACCAACAGAGCCGCCGCCCACAGCACGACGACGACAACGCAGGTGAGCGCGACCGCGACTAACTCGGGCTACCCATCGCTCGCCGCAGCTCAAAACTTTGGCTTCTCATCCCCTCAGGTGTCTGCCAACACGTTGGACCAGGCCAGTGCTCAGTTTGCCGCCTCTGCCCTAGTCTCCACCGAGCAAATTCTGGCTCTGAAAACCAAGGAGGAGCTCAGCCTGGGTGGCAGTGTCAACGGCATCCTATCCCCCACAGGTACCGGATGTCCTCTTGCTCCAAACACCTGGCAAAGGTTACAATTAGGTTATGTTTAATCACTTGGTTAAAACGAGTAAACTGAAGTAACCTTATCTGAAAATGCACAATGTTGTCTACACGTGGCCCATCTCAGTTTTAGGAATGACTTCCTTGTGACACAGCACGATTGGCGTGATGTCAGACGTTGTTAGCAGTACCGCATATGCAACTAACACTGTTTTTGTTTAGGTGCCTACAAGGGCTTGCACCTCTCCAGCACAGCGTCTCCCTCACTGGCTGCCCCGGCGCCTCCCGCCACCCTGTCCAGCGCCGCCTCCCTGCATCCGGGCAGCGCCACCAGTGCCGCGCCAGCCTGCAGCATCAACAGCAACAACGGCACCGCCCACCACGCCGGTCCCGCAACCACTAATGCCACTCAGGTTCCACTGGGCAACAGCCTCCGACTAACCGTGCCCGCCGGCAAGCGGGTGCATGCCCGAACGCTAAGCAGCACCATGTCGGCGTCCGCTTTAAAGCTGGCGCACGCCGCCGCCAACTGTCAGAAGCCCAAGGTCCCCTCGGCCACCGCGGCCTCACCGCTGGATATCGTGCCCAGGTGAGATGAACACGAAAAAGAATAAGACGGTTGTCATGGGAGAAATGTTAACCCTTAATGGACTATAGACAGCACAAGCACTTTTAATGAAGATAATAAAAACTTGCATGCAAGGAGACTGTCCGAAAACGTTTTTTCATAATTCAATTATTATTGAAGCAATATCACACGAGAAGGATTGATATATAGACTTGCCAAGCTTTTTGTTTCTTGGATGTCTTATGGCTCCCTGCTTGGCAACACATCTATCGATCATTCTGCAGACCTTGCCGATTCTCTACTCATTTCAATCAGGTGTGTTGCAGTTGGGAGACACATAACATTCAGGAAACCAGCACCCAAGGACCAGGGTTGAAGAGCAACCCTGGCCTAGGGGCTTGGCATCATGGCCATAAAAGAAAAGCGAAACTTGCCCAAAAGGTATATAAAAAAAAAAAAAAAAAAACCCGTCACACCCCAACTGGCCAACTAAATGCTTTGCTTAAGCTTTGGGCTTATGATATTTTTGGGGCTATCAACGTCCGTGCGCGCCAACATTAACGTTGCTAACTTTGCATTCCACAGGGAGAACCACGAGCAGGACAAGGCGGCGCCACTCAGCAGTCTGTCTGAGAACACAATGGCCATGGAGGTGACGTAGCCTGCACACAGGGGGGCCCCGTACTTTTTTTTGTGTGTGTGGGGGGGGGTTCGTTTTTAAAAGGTGCTATGCATCGTCCGTTAGGCTTGAACGAGAGCAGACTGACTGGACTTGACTGTGCGGTGAATGCTCTGCGGAGCCACTTGTCCGGTGTGTTTGCGTGTGTATTTATGTGTATGTATGTGTATTTATATACATATATATGTACATGTGTATATATACATACACGTACGTACACATGTATCTACATATATGTGTATGTATACATACACGTATATAAAACTCCACTGTATTTGTTACTGTTAATAAGAGATTGTCTGTAAATTAATTTGGCAATTATTAAATGTACAGTACTGAATATTTGTAGGCCCCGCCCACCCCAGCCCTCTTGTATATAACATGAATTGAATACACAGTTGTTCATTTGTGATGTTTTGCACTCAAGTTGTTAGAAAAAAAAATAGAGAGAAAGGACAAACCGCCGCTGCTGCGACCAGTCAACACTCTCACCTGCTTCCCACCCTCCCCTCGTCTATTTATTGTGCCGCGTTTTCGTCCAATCCTCCGTTGCAACCGCGTGTTCTTCAACCAAACCCCTACCCGCCATTTCTCACGTCTTTTCTACAATAAATATTTTTGTACTTAATTTTTTTCTTAACCTGATTTGTGATTTGACTCTGCAAAAAGATACATTGGGTTTGTTTTTTTGCTTGGACGTGGCAGAAAAGGATCAATCATTCCACTTCAAAAACTAAGATGAAAAAAACCCCCACAAATTTTGAAACTTAATAAGCATTGTGGTCGTCAGTGTGCTGATTTTCTCTTCTGTGAAGAGTTTGGTACCCAACGTGGAGGCTTCATAATTTTTTTTTGTGTGCGTGCGTGTGTACACGGCAGTGAGCGCCCCCTAGTGTGTGTGCTAGTGTGGACACGTCAGCGTCATGCGGCAAAGATGAATGGAAGTACTCCTAAAAAGAAAAGGTGTCAATGAAATAAAAATCCAGGGCATTATTTCGCCTCTGTTTTTGTTTGTCTTCTTCCATTGTCTCTCTGGAATACCTTCTGGAAATTCACAATAGACCATGGATTAATGAGTTATTAATAAAAAAAATGTTCCTGAGAACATCTCATTTTGCTTTTCTGAAAGACTTTCCAATGTTTTTCAGGTAATATCAAAAGAATTAAATCAATCTTTCTTCTGGGGAAAAGATTTCTCAAATTTCAAGAAATAAGTCTTCCAGTGACAGGTAAAAAAACGCACTTGAAGTAAGTTTTTGGATTTTTTTCTTGGAAGTTTTTTTTTTTAATAGAAAACTTGAACCTGAAAGAATATTATAGTTTTCTTTTTAAAGACCCACTGCAATATGGCTCAACTTCAGCACAACATACGTTAAAACCTCAAACATGCAGCCCAAAAAGAGATGCTATGCTGCTGGCTAGAGAAAGCAAAGCTCAAATTTCTTGATGTCTGGCATCACCTACTGGCCAATTTAAGTGCGTTCAGGTTTATTGCGCATCTTTGAATTGAGGTAAGTCAGTTCGAATCAAATATAACAAAATAGTGACATGGGGGGTGAAGACGCTTATTTAAACCATACAATGTTTGTGAATGACAACGAAAACAAACATTTGGAGCCTGCGGAACTCCAGAAAAAAAATCTATTAAAGTGTGGGAAACCCTCCACCATCGCACATGGTTTCTTCAAATATAAAAAGTACCAATGGGCTTTTGAACATTTAGGATTCATATCAAAAGTTGTACAGACTCTTAAGTGTTAAGTTACACTCACTCCACATTCAACAAAATACATAAAAAAAAAAAAAAGTTATTGGGATTAACAGGCTAATCCTGTTGTGATGCGAATCATATGCGACTAGACATGATTCCCGTGTTGAGTTTCAGAAAGAAGGCCTTGAGCTTGCACAGTCGGCATTTGTTCTGTTTCTTCTTGCTGATCTTCTGGACTTTCTGGTGGTACATCTTACTTTGGTCCTTGTCTTGGTCCCGGTCAATCCAAGGTACCCAGGCACCGTCGTGCTGGTCGGGGCGGGCGCGCGGGTCGTCGGGCGGAAAGTGGACGGGCACAGCGGTGCGGTTGTAGTGGACGAGGCGGGTCAGCAGGTAGCGCACCACCTCGGGGCGCTGGCGGGAAAGGTCGCGGCGCTCGTACGGATCGGCGCTGATGTTGAATAGCCAAACGCTTTTAACTCCCTCGCTGCTGTTTTGGCTCCGGTGCGACGGAGATGCTCGTTCCAGGTTCCACCAGCGACCTGCCAGCGTTGGCAGGACCTGCCCCCCGCCAAAAAGTACAGTTTTCAAATAATTTTTTGTTTTATCGCCCCAATCTACGTAAAACGTAATGTCCTGATTGGTTCATCGGGTCTACACATTATTCCTGTATAATGTAGAAGCCACACAAAACAACTTTACAGATTTTGGAATTCTGTTCACACTAAAGGCGCACCTTATTAAAAGGCGCAGCTTAATTTTTGGGGGGAGAAAATTAAAGACTTAAGTGCGCCTTATGGTGCGGAAAATACGGTACTTATTGTTTCTCTAATTTCTCCCCCAAAAAGTTTATTCCTAAAGAGAAAAAAAAAGTAAGTAGCGCGTACCTGCGGCGGAACCCACTCTCCGTGTCCAGGGTCTCCGGTGAGCAGTTTCCAGTCTCCGACCCTGATGGCCGCCTGGACCGACGTGTCCCACGCAGGTGACTCATTATTGGCGTCAGGTTGGGTCGCATACTCTGGTGAAGCGTGGGTTGTAGGCTGAGGACAGCGTATGGCCTTGAGGCGAGACCGGAGCTTGCTTTCGCTCCATGATAGGTTGTGCTCCGAACACGCCGTCCTTCCATACTTGGGCTTTGATGCGTTTTCCTTCGTGCGGGTCGTGCGAGTGATAGAGTAGTCTAGGCGACCTTTGACCTCAGAGTATAACGTCTTTGTGCCTTTAGACTTTGATGATTTGAATGCAGACTTTTGGTTGGGTCGCTGCTTGAGAGGTTTCTTCTTTTTATTTTGCTTCTTCCTCTTGTTGGGCTTATGGAATCCTTCCAAGAGAGTGTCTCCTGTTCAATCAAAACAAAGATAGTCATCACACTGTGGTCACCACTCGAATCATCACCCTTGCCCTAAAGAATGTGCGTTGCCGACGTAGTTCAGCAGTTTTACCTGTGCCTCCGTGCAGCGCGGGGGCCTTGTGCAGCGGGTCGATGTTGTGCAGGATCTCCTGGCGAGGAGACTCTTTGCCTTCGCTGATGGCGGCCCAGGCGTCAAAGCCATCCAGGCCTTGGCTCTGCGGAAAGCGAGAGTTGTGGCTACTTGACTTGTAGAAGCCTTTTTTTTTTTCCTTGTTCTTCTGTCAGGTAGCTAAAATCAACAAACACTGACAAAACATTAGATCTGAGGGGGATGCATCAATAAAAGTCAAACTCTTATGTTGTAAGTCATCCCCAAAGCAATCAAGAGGTCCATGTTTTGTGCACCGCTGACATCAGAGGAGCGGATTTGTCTCCATTACTGTCAAAAATGCTTGCTACTTTTATGACCACTGTCAAAAACTTGCCAGCGCTCCGGCACGGCTCTCTTACATTGTTCAAACATTGTTGCAACTCACCAAAAGCACTTCAGCCCACATACAAAAGGATGAATTCTTTCAGCTTTTTAAATAGAAAAATAGTAACTTTGTAAAAAAAAATCAAGAAACGTGTTCAGATGTATTTTTAGTTCAGAAAATTGTTTCTCTTGAAAGATTTTTTTTTTCAGGGAAAAGCATCTTTAAAGAAAACAGTAGGACAAGAACAAAGATGAGATGAGGGATTTTTTGTGTGCTTTTTTTTTTTTTCCCCTTTCTCTAAGTTATTGAAACATTTTTAGTTCCCTAACAGCGGTCGTGACTGACCTGGCTGACGTTTCCTCCGGCAAGGGCCAGCAGGGTGGGGAACCAGTCGGTGATGTGAAGGAGAGCGTTGGACACTCGCCTTCGTCGCCGCAGCAATGGGCTGTGCACAAAGGCCACGCCGCGGACGCCTCCCTCCCAGTACGTCCCCTGAAACCAACCAAATGGTGCGTCACATGACCACACGTACCTATCGTGCGGCGGGATGGAATGACGGTTACTCAGAAAGTAGTGCTTCACATTGCAGTTGAAAATTAGATTTTTCTGCATTTTTGGGGGGGAAAATTTGCGCAACCTTTCTTCCCCGGAGCGGCCAGTTGCTCCCGCCAGTAAAGGGCTGGGCCCCGTTGTCAGTGGAGTAGACGATGACGCTGTTGCGGTACAGGCCCGCCTTGCGCAGCGCATAGGTGACATTGCGCACCGCCTCGTCGACCGTCGACACCATGGCGGCAAACTTCCTCCGCGTCACGTCGGCCATGCCGCGGTACGGGTAGATGTACGACTTGGGTGGCTGCAGCGGCGTGTGCACCGCCTGCACGCAACAAAACAAAACGCTTTAGGGAACATACACGGCTACAAAAGATGACGCTGCTCAAAACTTTTTTCCTCCAAGAAATAAGTCTCTTGTAGTGAGCTAGTACCTGCAGGGAGAGGAGCAGGAATAACGGTTGCCGGGCGGGATTGTGACTCTGGAGGATCTTTCGAGCTCGCTGCGTGAAGAGCGTGGTGGAGTACTTGCCCTGGTGACCCCAGGCAACGCTCTCGTTGTCGTGGAGGTCGTACCCGCACACGCCGGGCCCGTCGCACGACCCATAACTGCGCGAGAGTCAATGACATCAAGTCATGTCATCTAAAATCTTGGAAGCTGTGAAAATCCCAAAAGCAAGCGCTTGTTACCTGTAGTAGTCCACACTTCCTGTCAAAGATCCAAAGAAGGAGTCGAAGCCTTTCCTGGTGGGCAGGCACGCATTCCTACACGCGAGACAAAAAAAAAGTCCCGTTCAAAAAAGCCATAGGCGGGCCAAGACTTCATTGTGGGGGCGCTCACGTGTAGAATCCGAGATGCCACTTGCCCACCATGTGCGTAGCGTAGCCGGCCTGGCGCAGCCTCTGGGGGAGCGTGTCCATGTTAGGGGGAAGGCAGCTGGGCTGGCTCGGCCTGATGATGGAGTGCTGGAGACCTGTGTGGATCTGGTACCTGGCCGACCCAACCAAAACAAGGCGCGTGGAGTACTTAGTGGACTAGTAGTGTATCAGTGGTGTACTACCTGCCAGTGAGGAGTTGGCTGCGCGAGGGTGTGCAGATTGGCTGGACGTAGTAGTTCTCCAGCTTGACCCCCTCCGCCGCCAACTTGTCCAACGTGGGCGTCTTGATGCTGGGATTGTGGTAGCCGATGTCGTTGAAGCCCTGGCGGGGGGGGAAAGTTAGCACGTCGGCATCCAACACCTGTTGCCATCCGTCCCTTTTTGCCGTAGCACCTTGAGGTCCAAGTGACATGTTTTCCGGATACAAGTGGATTTGATCATTGTGTACTTCAGACCCCCTGCTGCTAGATGGTGCCAGCAGTCTTCACGACCCCCCCCCCCCCCCCCCAGTTCATATCGGTTTTGTCCATTCACCTGATCATCGATGAGAATGAAAATGATATGCGGCTGCTTCCTGCTTCCCTTGGCCGCCGCCGTGTCGTTTTCGACTTTGTCGGTGTCGACGGTGTCTTTGTCTCGCTGCTCTTCACAAATACGACAGTGACTGCGGTGCAGGCGTACAACACAAAGTATCAGGAGCAGCGATGTGACGGAGGTCGCCGGCATCTTTCCTGTGAGGACTGCAAACACAAACGGTTAATTTTGCCCCCACCAGGGGGCAGACCACTGAAAACACGTTCAGACAGCATTCTTCCTTTTTTTTTTTTTTTACGTTTTGGGCCTTTCAAAAGAAGAAACGCCCTCAGCAAAGGCTAATAAGAGAAGAAAAAGACTTGCCACACCCATTCACAGAGCACAACTAGTGGTCACCAACCAGTCTTGCATGAAGCTAACGTGCATGTTTAGGGAATGTAAGAGGAAAATCCCATACAAGTTATAACATGCAAACGCCACACGCACAGCCGAGATTCAAACCCACAACCTCACAACTGCCAGGCACATGTGCCTGGCATTTGTAACCAATTGTTATTTATTCCATTAAAACTATGACAACAGAACATCTGATCCGCCGAGCCGCTGTCCTCCTTATACATGCTGATGTATTTACGTTATCCCACTTTATGTTCTCCACTCAATTTTCCCCCTCGACGCACCAACGGAGCGGCGCTCCCAGTTTTGTTGTATACCTGTTGTACAATGACAATAAAGGCATTCCATTCTATTCTGTTACATTGGAATTAATTTGAGGAGCCTGTCAATCAGCAATCAATCAATTTGTCAATCAATCAATAATACCTCGATATGGCCCCAATGTAAGTAAGTCACTTCATTCTCGTTCTTGCTTTTCAAAGTAAGCCGAGGACGCTGCCGTATGTGCTCATGCTTCCAAACGAACTTTTCCGTCCTCCAAAAAAGCTTCTTCACACTCCCACTGGAAGAAAAAAAAAAAGCGAAGAAAATTCGCACTGGTCAAGTCACACATACTTGTTTAACAAGAATTCCATCTTGATCCGCCGAAATAAGAGTACCCGGAGGACACCGCAGCGGCAAAAAATTCAAAGTGTATCATTGGTAAGAATGACAAAAATCATGAACAAATCACTAAGCACATTTTTTGATTGATTACAAATCGCTGACGTTCTAAGGGTGTTAGTGGCTAGCAAATAAGGTGTTTTCATTTACAGTATTTATTCTTTTGTTATTTTACGAGCACCCAAACCATAATGTAACGCCTTGCATTGTGGTAATTTACAATAATATTGACAAATCACAGCGATCGTTTGCTTTTATTTTGAAAGGTACAACCAGGCTACATCCGGCGCAACTCCCTCTGTCCCCCCCTTCCTTTCCACCGTCCTGGTGGAAGCTTGGGTTTAAATGGAGCTCAAAAAGGGTTTCACGCTGCTTTTTAACCCCCACCCCACTTTACGCTTTACTGGACACTAACATCATAAAAATTAATGTTTGAACTTTACATTCTTCTTGGTTCCACCGTGATCAAATGCTTAACACGCGAAATGGAACAACAAGCAGACCATCTGGCAAGGAAATGAATATTGCATAATGAATGAAAAATGAAGTACATTCAGCCTAATCCAAAGCAAATGTTTCCTTGGCATGTTGAAAAAAAAAAGAAAAAAAAAGAACACGCTGAAAACAAGTGCTGTCAAATATATAAAATTAACTCCAATGTTGTAGTAGAGCGTGCGTGCATGTCTTATAAACAAACATTTGTACCATAAAAACATAATTAGCATGACTGGTAAAACTGAGTCCTGTAAAAATATGTACTGCATTTAGTGTTTAGTGTTTATAGTTGGGCTTATGGTTCAAATATCATATAAACTATTTTTAAACCGGACGTGAATAATGTATTATTACTTGCGCTCTATACTTTTAGAAATACTTCAACTTCCATGATGCATCTTTGGGCGCGTTTGAAAATATACTCCTATGCGAGTGGGACTGCTCGGGGAGGAAGAATGCGCTCAAATCCCATTAATTTCTCATTGCAGTGATGGCGAACGGTGTCTCCAGTCGGAGAGCTGAGTGCGCGTAGTGACACTCCATTTTTGCTGGACTTTGAACTTGCGAACAGTGAAATCAAGCAAAGCACTGAATTACTGAACGGTCGCACTTGAACTTGTGCGCGCTCGGAGTTGATTACCGAACATACCCTCTGTGAAGTGAAATCAAGTGTGATGAAATTTAAAGTGAGCGGGGCCTCCTCTCCAAACCTTCCAAATTGTTGTGGTGTCCGTCATGTCGTGCGAAGAAGATTCATCGCTGCTCTTTCTTATCGTAGAACATTTAAAGACGAAAGGCTTGCTGGTCGCCGCTCGAGTGCTGGAGGAACATGTTAGCCAGGTAACGACAGTAAGAAAATGGAGACACATTTTTGACATTTTTAAATATCCGTTTTGCGTGCGTGCCAGCTGATGTAATTTGTGAATAGCATACGGACGAAGAAAAAGCACAAGTAGAAATAATAGTGGCTATAGAATTTAAAAGAGTGCTTGCTTTTAAGAAGGAAATGAACAAAATGTACAGTTGAAGGTTCGTGTCAATTAAGCCCCCACGCCCACCCCACCGACCCTTTTTGGAGCTAAGCTAACATTGCTAAATCCATGTTTTATGCAGGCGGAGATGCCGAACGTGAGCTTGAACCTACAAGACATCTACAAAGGATGGATGAAGTGAGTGGGATTTGAAACTGAGTCTTGCCAACAAAATGTCAGCTGCCATAAAATGCAGCACAAATGATAGTTTTTCACCTATTACGTTGCTAAAAAGTGCTCCAGTGGCAACACGGGCAAAAGACCGACCATTAGGCTACGTGTGTGCAGGTGGTGCTCACATAACCAGCATGCCGAGCGGATTGCCGACGGCTGCAATGTGCCCATCGAACTTGAACCTGAAGGTGGCGCTGACGAGAGCCCCGCAAAATACAAAACAGATGCTGAAGGGCTTCACGGTACATCTCTTTGAAACTTTTTGAATGGATTGATATCAGTTGTGTTTTATTTGCAAAGATTTCTTTTTGACTTAGCCTCCAAGACAGAAGGCGTGGTACGCTCCAACGGACATGACGACAATGGCTGCCACTCACCTCAACCTGAAGACAAAGAAAATCAAGTATTTTATCGTTAAAGCTTACAGTACGATCAATTGTCGCTGTCCATTGTCGCCCTACACGACAAACTGGGTTTAATATTATTATAAATAAGAAATTTCTCATAACACGACAGTGAGTCGGTCTGCCATCCCCAGCCCAAAAGTGAGTGCTGACTGTCCACAAATAACTTTGGCTTCATCAGGCGGAAGCGGGCCAGCCCTAAAGTTTCATTGCACACGCATAGCTGCGCTCCACTGGCCGTAATAATGACGTGTGTGTCTCAGTCATTCACAACACATGTCTGTCTGGCCTGTTTCCTCCTTTGTGATTGTTGCCATCCATATTCCCATCACGGCAAGCCGTGTCATCTTGGCTAACTTGCTGCTGTTTTTTCAGCCTTTTGTGCAATATGCAAACATGACATTCAAGCAGACATCTATCAAGGTGTTAGCTGCCCTTTGTGCTCTTCTTCCTCCAGCAGCAGCCCGAAGTCGCCATCGATGTCCAGTTGGAGTCACGTGCCAATCAAATCGAGGCCACGCCCTTACAAGCCAACGATTGCTCGGACGACGAGACGCAGGAAAGTACAACCGGCTTGAAAAATGAGCAAGAAATGGTTTGCGCCATCAACGTCCCGCCGCCTGCAGGTATGAGCGGCCTATCACAACACACACACACAAAGTGTCCTCTTTGGCACATTGACTATTTATTTTAAAGAAGATACTTGTTGCATTGCACTTCATTTAGGAAAGATTACAACTTTTTCTTGAACAAATCTGACATTCGCTACAATGAATTTTTCAACCCCCCCTTTTGGAAAATCCACTTTTCATTGTTGCTTACTTCAGTGGCACACTGGTTAGCACGTCCGTATATATGTATTGCTGACTATTTGTTTTAAAAAAGAAGCTTATTTGATTTAATTCTGGGAAAAGTATAACTCCCAATGAAAAAAAAACTAACATTATAAGTAAATCTAACTTTTATTTGCCTTTTCTTGAGAAAATCTGACCTACCAAAAAAACATTATTCTCTTGAGCCATTCGTTTGGGTTTAGATGCTAATGTCACGACTGAACGGGATGAAGAGGAGGTCGCCAAGGTAACAAACACTCCTCAGGATGCAGATGTTGATGGCGACACCTTGACGTATGCGCATGTGTTGAAAGATGGAGCTCTGTGATGACAAAGCCCAGATGGAGCAGGACAACAACCAGACAGGGGCGCCGGAGTCTACCAATGACAGTTAAACACTTTTTTGATGAGTTGATTGTTTGAACTGATGGTTTTGTGCAATTTCAAATGGAATGCACGTGTCTTTGTTTTAGACAAGATAGCGGCGGAGAAGCCAGAGCACGTGGATGTCGCCATCACTCTTAACATCGACGTTGGCAAAAGTGACGTTTGTCTCGCCGAAGAAGCAGCAACTCCCAAGAAGAAGAAAAGGAAGAGAAAGAAGTCGACCAAAACGGCACCTGAGGAGGCTCCGGAGACGAGGCAGGAAGATCAGGCAAAAAAAACTAAGAAGAGAAAGAAGGAGGAAGATGAAAAGGAGGAAAAGGAGCAGTCAGAGGTGGAGGAGGTCGTGCTTCCACCGCTGGAGAAGAAGGGAAAAAAGAGGAGGAAGGAGCAAGAGGAGGAGGGAGAAGGTCAAGGCAACAAGGATGTGCAGTGTGATGAAGGAGCAGCAGGGGGCGATGCAGACCCACAAAAGGAGCTGCAGGTGAAAGGTATAAAAACAAAAGCTGATCACATGACTTTATGCTTGGAATCTTCTTGAAAGACATCAATAATTCTCTTATGAAAAGAAACACTTTAAATGTCCGACGTTTCTCATCAGCTGTTTTTGTTTCCTGTCTCGTGCAGGTGGGGCCGACAATCAACTCTCCACCCAGAAGCGACGTCGACGACGGAAGAAGCGAGGTCGGAAGCAACAGCAGCAGGACGCAAGCGAGGAAGACCAAACTCCTCAATCCTCCAAACTGGACCTGGCTGACAAGACCACCACAAGACCTCAAGAGAACCACTCTCCGACCAGCGCCGCCAAGGACGAGACAGAAGCCAGTGAGGAGAAGGTTGAAGGTGCTAGGGAGGCCAAGAGCAAGAAGAAAAGGAAGAAGAAGAGGTCAGTCCATGAGGCATCAATTGAAGAAACCACAAATGGCGAGAACGCTGATGACTCACCAGAGGTGAAAAAAAAGATGATGGAGGAGGAGGAGGAGGAAGCTGACCAAAGTCACAAAACTCCTCTTCATGGCGACTCACTCCGCAAGAAAAAGAGTAAGAGTTCACTTCCAAGTTTCAAATCAAATTGAATTCAAGGGCTCATTGACCCACTCTCAAAAAGCTTTGGCGCAGATCTGTTACAAAGTGATGAAAAAAAAAAAAAAGCATGAGCTGACTAAGCAGTTTAATCGAGCCAAATGATTCTGCCCTTTATGGCTTCTGCACTGAAACGTTTTTAACCAAGTAGCCTGACGCAAATGCCTCTAATGCAGCTGCTTTCACTCATTTCATCGATAAAAAAGAAATAAAATGTGGACATTTGGAGTCTTTCAAAATAGCAGACGAGATGCCACAACAATAGTGGCAAGAAATTTGGGTTAGGGTTAGGGTTGTTGTTTGGCAACGCTTTATGTTAAAGAAAGAATGTTGTTATTGCAGAGAAGAAGAAGAAGGTCAAAAGCGGAGCGCAGAAGGACCAAGATGCTTAACACGCGGTAAGATTCAGAACCAAATCACAGCTGTCTAGTCGTAATGACGAGGTCTTAACGTCATTACGTGGCCTTCAGAAAGTTTAGCAAAAATTAAAAATCTCACAGCATCCATCCAGGTTGAGACACAGTTCAATCTTTGGAAAAGCTTGGCCTCATTTGCCCAAAAAAAAAAAAAAGAGACTTTACTCTGAAAAAGGGGTACAACGTGTGTGTGTGTGTGTGTGTGTGTGTGTGTGTGTGTGTGTGTGTGTGTGTGTGTGTGTGTGTGTGTGTGTGTGTGTGTGTGTGTGTGTGTGTGTGTGTGTGTGTGTGTGTGTGTGTGTGTGTGTGTGTGTGTGTGTGGCGGGGGGGATTGGCAGGGCACAGCACTATTGTTGGAAGTGAAAGTGAATTTGTTCTTTTTTGCTTTTGAAAAATACACTTTCTGCCTAGATACAACTTTATTGTTAAAAAAGAAAACTTTCATTTGCGGACAGATATAGTACAACTTTATTGAAAGGACAAATTTTCTCTGGCAATAAGTAAACATGGAGCCTGACTTTGTGTATGATGATTTTGTTATTTCAGTGTGTTTGAAGACCACCACGTTGGACCTGAAAAACACAAAACCACTCCAAAATCAGTTGCACCTTTACCACCTCTACTGACAACTTTATTTTATTTTGGAACGTAGACAGTTTGACATGTACGTCTTCCATGTTTTTATGCAAAATGTCACTGTAGCAAGTAAAATCCCGTGTTCAGAAGAGCCCTAAGAACTCCAGAATCCATAGTGTCTCCTTTGAGTGCATACGTGCGACCTTGAACGTGTCCGAGCCCAAGTCGAGGCTCCCTGCCCCCCCCGCCCGCAACTTTTTCCAGTGTTCAGAATGGAGGCTGACATTTCCAAGAGTCAAAGTAAATGTGAAGTAAAAGCGCCGCCGCATCGATCCAAGTAGCTTTTAGGCTTAATGAGGCACAAAGAGCAATAACAATAGGTCATTGACTTTTCTTGGTTAAAAGAAAAAACATGCCCACAAAGACATGCATTTGATGTTTCGCTCCCACACGCGGCTCCAAATTGTCCCGAGGTGTGAGTGTGAGTGCCAAGGATTGTTGGTCTCTTTTTGCCCTGCCACTGGCTGGCGACCCCTTCAGCCCCGTCTCCCACCCAAAATTGAGCTGGGCTAGGGAAAGTAAAAAGACACTTGTCAGATAGAAATGTCGACCTAAGAGCAAGTTTTCCCACTGCATAAACTTGTGATATTAATATTGTGAGTGCTTGCCCAATTTGCCACTTATTAGCAGCTCTGTCCAAATACTGTTGTCATTTTGTTGAAAAATATAATGGTAATAAAGTACATACTGGAGTCGTCATTTAGGTGTCAGCAGAGCCAGTAACATCCACTAGAGGGCAGCAGTAGAGCGTGGAGGAACAAACCCAAGCGCACAAAAGAAAAACGGACACTGAAGCGTTATAAGCAAAAAAAAAACATCCACTCTAAATTTAGCAAACCCACTGTGCCTCATCCTGGGTTGCGTGAGCTTTTTTTAATTCAGTCAACCCCCCCCCTCATCCTCCATTTCGGTTTTTTTTCTCATTGAATGAGTCACAACCTGATGTTTTCCTGAGATAAACACTGAGCTCCTTTAGAAGTAGCCACCGTAGCAGATTAGCATAGTTTTGCCCAGGACGGTCGGCACGTGTCCGCAATATTTATGGCCTGTGAATGTTTTTACTTCTTTTTTTTATTATTATCAGCGCCTGGCAGCCGTTTCACTTGCAGGAGTGCCGGGACTCCAGTCAGTACAGCAACCGTTTGTATTTTCTTTATTTTACGGATGAGTCTGTCCAGCCTCTGTTGGCAGCTAATCAACCTCTCGGTGCTCAGCACTCTCCAATCAATTTGGCAACGATTGCGGCGGCACAATAAAAAACAAAACAAACAAAAAAAACCCAGAAAAATACAATAAACGGACAGCGAGCAGCAATGTTATGCATCTAAGCCCCTGCACATGCACTACACATACACTGCACATCAGTGTTACTGGAAAAATGTGGAAGGAAAGTCGTCAAAATGCGTGAAGAAGATTGCAAAAACATATTGAGATATTAAGATTTAATATTGAGAATGAAGGGGGCAAATTGAGTGAATCACGACTCTGAACCTCACCTTCACAGATAGCTTGGCTTCACTGTACTGTTGTTGGGTTTTTTTTGTGTGTGTGGTTTTTTTTCCAATGCTGCCAAATCGTTTTATCTGCTGAGCTGCAGCCGTTTTGCAATGAATCACGCCAGAGCGTTCTTGTAGAAATGTCTCGGCTAGCAACCTGCCACGCTCCGTCGAAATGTTATCAGGCGGGTGGAGGGAAGCAAACGCAGAAAATATCATTTGTGATGATGATTTGTGAGGTTTCAAACTCGGGTTAGGGTTTCTCATTAGGGCTTCAAACTAGGGTTAGAGTTTAAAATAGTTCAAACTAGGAAACTATAGACTGAAATATGCCAGAGTCAGGAATAGAACTAGACTAGTCAGGTGTTTTTTTTAAAGTAAAAAAATGACCCTTTTTGGTCCCAAATTGTTCATTTCTATGCGAGTTAGTGTTGGCTCGTGAGTGAACGATTCGTTCAAAAGAATGGATCTTTTCAGGGAACGTGAGTGAACGGATCACTTCCTCAAGTTATTCGTTCTTTTTTCAGTTCATATGACTTCAACCAACATGCAATGACGTAACTTATCCTACACGGTAAGGTGTCGGTAATGCGCATTGAAGCTGGTGCCACCTCGCCGTAAAACAAAATGAAGAAGAAAAAATGACGTAACTTGCCATTCACGAACGAGTCAGTGAATTGCATTTCCTGTTCACCAACTGGACCTAATGGAGCATCCGAGTGACGTCACAGATCAACCAGCCAATCAGGAGGTGGGGGTGAGGGCGGGTGTGACACTTTTCACTTTCAGTTCAGCTTTGGCCATGATTTTTCCCTAATGAAGTGGCCTGTTATTAGGTACACCTGAAAATGGCGATGTACCAAATGCAATGTCCGTGTGACGTCAGAGATCAACCAGTCAATCAGAAAGTGGGGGTGAGGGCGGGTGTGGCACTTTCCACTTTCGCTTTTTCCCTAATGAAGTGGCCTGTAATTAGGTACCCTTGTGTCCGAGTGACGTCACAGATCAACCAGCCAATCAGAAAGTGGGGGGTTGTTCGGGTGTGGCACTTTTCACTTTCATTTAAACTTTGACAATGATTTTTCCCTAATGAAATGGCCTGTTATTAGGTACACCTGAAAATGGTGGTGTACCTAATAGGGTGTCCGAATGACGTCACAGATCAACCAGCCAATCAGAAAGTGGGGGTGAGGGCGGGTGTGGCACTTTTCACTTTCGCTTTTTCCCTAATGAAGTGGCCTGTAATTAGGTACACCTGTGTACCAGTGACGTCACAGATCAACCAGCCAATCAGAAAGTGGGGGGTTGTTCGGGTGTGGCACTTTTCACTTTCATTTAAACTTTGACAATGATTTTTCCCTAATGAAATGGCCTGTGATTAGGTACACCTGAAAATGGTGGTGTACCTAATGGGGTGTCCGAATGACGTCACAGATCAACCGGCCAATCAGAAAGTGGGGGTGAGGGCGGGTGTGGCACTTTTCACTTTCGCTTTTTCCCTAATGAAGTGGCCTGTAATTAGGTACACCTGTGTACCAGTGACGTCACAGATCAACCAGCCAATCAGAAAGTGGGGGGTTGTTCGGGTGTGGCACTTTTCACTTTCATTTAAACTTTGACAATGATTTTTCCCTAATGAAATGGCCTGTGATTAGGTACACCTGAAAATGGTGGTGTACCTAATGGGGTGTCCGAATGACGTCACAGATCAACCGGCCAATCAGAAAGTGGGGGTGAGGGCGGGTGTGGCACTTTTCACTTTCGCTTTTTCCCTAATGAAGTGGCCTGTAATTAGGTACACCTGTGTACCAGTGACGTCACAGATCAACCAGCCAATCAGAAAGTGGGGGGTTGTTCGGGTGTGGCACTTTTCACTTTCATTTAAACTTTGACAATGATTTTTCCCTAATGAAATGGCCTGTTATTAGGTACACCTGAAAATGGTGGTGTACCTAATAGGGTGTCCGAATGACGTCACAGATCAACCAGCCAATCAGAAAGTGGGGGTGAGGGCGGGTGTGGCACTTTTCACTTTCGCTTTTTCCCTAATGAAGTGGCCTGTAATTAGGTACACCTGTGTACCAGTGACGTCACAGATCAACCAGCCAATCAGAAAGTGGGGGGTTGTTCGGGTGTGGCACTTTTCACTTTCATTTAAACTTTGACAATGATTTTTCCCTAATGAAATGGCCTGTTATTAGGTACACCTGAAAATGGTGGTGTACCTAATGGGGTGTCCGAATGACGTCACAGATCAACCAGCCAATCAGAAAGTGGGGGTGAGGGCGGGTGTGGCACTTTTCACTTTCGCTTTTTCCCTAATGAAGTGGCCTGTAATTAGGTACACCTGTGTACCAGTGACGTCACAGATCAACCAGCCAATCAGAAAGTGGGGGGTTGTTCGGGTGTGGCACTTTTCACTTTCATTTAAACTTTGACAATGATTTTTCCCTAATGAAATGGCCTGTGATTAGGTACACCTGAAAATGGTGGTGTACCTAATGGGGTGTCCGAATGACGTCACAGATCAACCAGCCAATCAGAAAGTGGGGGTGAGGGCGGGTGTGGCACTTTTCACTTTCGCTTTTTCCCTAATGAAGTGGCCTGTAATTAGGTACACCTGTGTACCAGTGACGTCACAGATCAACCAGCCAATCAGAAAGTGGGGGGTTGTTCGGGTGTGGCACTTTTCACTTTCATTTAAACTTTGACAATGATTTTTCCCTAATGAAATGGCCTGTTATTAGGTACACCTGAAAATGGTGGTGTACCTAATGGGGTGTCCGAATGACGTCACAGATCAACCAGCCAATCAGAAAGTGGGGGTGAGGGCGGGTGTGGCACTTTTCACTTTCGCTTTTTCCCTAATGAAGTGGCCTGTAATTAGGTACACCTGTGTCTGAGTGACGTCACAGATCAACCAGCCAATCAGAAAGTGGGGGGTTGTTCGGGTGTGGCACTTTTCACTTTCATTTAAACTTTGACAATGATTTTTCCCTAATGAAATGGCCTGTTATTAGGTACACCTGAAAATGGCGGTGTACCTAATGGAGTGTCCGAGTGACGTCACAGATCAACTGGCCAATCAGAAAGTGGGGGTGAGGGCGGGTGTGGCACTTTTCACTTTCGCTTTTTCCCTAATGAAATGGCCTGTAGTTAGGTACACCTGTGTCTGAGTGACGTCACAGATCAACCAGCCAATCAGAAAGTGGGGGGTGAGGGCAGGTGTGGCACTTTTCACTTTCATTTAAACTTTGACAATGATTTTTCCCCAATTAAATGGCCTGTGATTAGGTACACCTGAAAATGGCGGTGTACCTAATGGAGTGTCCGAGTGACGTGACAGATCAACCAGCCAATCAGAAAGTGGGGGTGAGGGCGGGTGTGGCACCTTTCACGTTCGCTTTTTCCCTAATAAAGTGGCCTGTAATTAGGTACACCTGTGTCCGAGTGACGTCACAGATCAACCAGCCAATCAGAAAGCACGTTTCACTTTCCTTTATGCTTTGACCATGATTTTTCCCTAATGAAGTGGCCTGTTATTGAGAGCTATGCCCAAAAATAAGTTTATGAAGATTTTTAACGTTTTATTTTCCTTTTAACCTTTCCACCACATTTTAATTTCTGTTTCTTTAAAGTGTCCAGCCAACCTGTGTGTTAAATAGCAGCGGGTCAGCAAACTGCTTTAGGACTAATTAGTGGCGGAATATGGTTAGCATTTCATCTCAGCCAGCCTGACCTCGGCAAAGACAAAAAAAATCATAAAAGCATTGGAGCGTCATTTGTTTGCTTTTTTAGTGCTAATGAACAAACGCTGACGCGGTTGTGTTGCCACTCGCCGGTTCAAAGTGTTAATTGTGATTAGAATGAAAACTCCTCGAGATGCCTTCCTTGCTCATCGGGCCAGACTGTAAAAATAAACGAGTTATTAAACGACTTCATATCATCGTCGTAAAAAAATTAATTAAAAAAATACAGCCAAAACAATAAAAGCTTTAATTTTAAAAGTCAAACTTTTAAAGTCATCATCACAGTGTTGGCGGAGGCGAAGCTAACGCTACTATTGAGATTTGGAAGTCGAAGGTCACTCGTCAAGGTTAGAGCATAAACAAATGATCAGAAAAGGAGGCGCTTGAAACGTCCGAAAACGACCAATGGCCACCCAAGTTTATTTCCAGTCTTCCTAGTGTCAAAATAATTTGAGTTAAGTTAGAATCCAGTGTGACAAAAAGCAAGCCAAAGCTAGTCCAAAGTGCAAAGAGTGGTTCCGGTTCGGGCAGATGGCCGTCGTCTTCTATCTGCCGAATATGTTGTCTTTCTCCACCAGGATGAGCTCGACGATCTGATTCTGGTAAACCATGTGGACCGCCATGTTCCACGTCTCCACCTCGGGCCTCAGCAACGTGGGGCCGAACACGATGGCCACGCTCTGGTTTGTCATGCGGTTCTCTTCGCCGTGCTCGATCACCCTGAAGACGGATCTCAATGAAGCAAAACAATTGCAGAAACTGCCCAATATTCGTTGAAATGATTCTTACTTGCGGAGGTGTTTGAAGAGGGCCTGCATGGTGTCATGGTTGGGCTCGGGCAGCAGTCGAACAAGTTCTTTAATGGTGTGGACCCGCTCCTTGTAGTCTTGAATCTCTGCAAGACGGCCGCCACCCCCAAAGAAAATGAAAAGACCATCATCAGCGTGTGTGATGACGTTGTGCTAATGATTGCGTTGACGCTCGCTGGTCTCCAGCTCTTAACAGGTTCACTTCGAGACAGATTCGAAAGAAGACAATCAAAAGTCCTCTTTGAGCCGTGTGAATGGCGCAATGAAGCTGAAGAGCAACTGTCCAAACAAACCCTAACCCGAAACAATAAAAGTCGATTAACTTATAAGCTCGATAATAATGACAACAAAATAACATTTAAAAAGTAGCAAACAGTCAATGAAAAATCTAAAATTCAAAACCTATATTTTGAAACAAAAGAAATACTGCAAAAAACACGGGTTCAAAAAACATAATGTATAAATAATTAAATGTGGAAAACGCGCTGACACATTGATAATTTGACGTCAAATCTCCAGCATGAATTTCAGAGGCGAGCACTCACTGATGGCGTCCACAAAGTTTTGGAAGAGCGCATAAGTGAAGAGCGGTTCAGGAAGCTCCCTGAAGAACATCTTCAGGGCTCCGGTGGTCACATGAATGTCCTCCCACTTGCTGTCGGACAGGTTCACCTGCTCATCTACACGTTGCCAAGACAACAGCCAGAAATAAAGAAAGAGCTGCAGAAAACATTAGCACGGGGGACTCACCGTGATTGACGGCATATCGCAGCTTCTGGATGAGGGCCAAGTTACCACTGACTCTGTATAGGCCGCTGATGTGCAGACCTGCCGAGGAGGGGGGCGGGGGGGGGGGGGGCAGCAAGGTGGCAAGAAAGAAACGGATGAAAAGCCTTGCGTGGCATGTCGTCAGGCAGGCAGGTGGCGCCGCGGGACGCACCGTTGCTCTCCACGTGCACGATGCACATCTTGACAAAAGAGGGCACCGTACTGCTCTCCCTCAGGCACAGGCTGGACAGGCTGCTTCCAAACACCTGATCTGGGCGCACACACACACAAACACAGGAAAACTCAAATGTGTTTTCGTCCTACTCTTCGCCTTGTGGATTGGACCTTCCGGTTTTCGGGCCGGACGGGTTTGGCTTGGGTTAGGGTACCTTTGATGTAACCTTTGTCTCTAACAGCCTGCATGGTGGGCCGCCGCGTCAGGAATTTCTTCAGTTTGTGTTTGGTCTTCTTGTTATCGGCCGCGTCAACGCTGCTTGACGGTTTCATGACTGCACGGGAAGCAGAAACCATCATCTATGTCACCGTGACGACACAGCAGGAACAAAGACTGAGCGGTAAGCGTTGGATGATGTTTTGTTTCAAGACAGCGTCTGCCGTTCATAGTATCGGGAATGCCCTTTACGCTTTGCTGTCAACTTGTATTGCGAGCCCATTTGAGTGAACGTACGTCTGCCTTTCTTGGAGTCTCGGCGTTCTTTCTCCGTGTCTGCTCCAGGTGAATCGGGCATGTCCTCTTCTACGGCTTCGTCCGACTCGCATGCCTGGAGAGCACACAAATTACTATGCCGGCCGGTCACCGATAAGAAATTTCATCGTTTTCCACCTTTGCAAGCCAGTGGCCTGCTAAGTAGAGTTCACGCAACAAAATTGCTGAGTCGGGGGTTTTCCAGAAACTCCAGATGTAACGGTTTACTCTTTGGCTCCCTCCCGAGTGAAGGACGTGTTTGGCAGAATTAAATGTCAATAGCCACTTAAGCGTTTGATTCCAACAATATCAATTCCAGACAACCAACCATGTGTGCTTGAGAAGATGGGAGTGTGCAAATGTGCTTACCGGACCGCTGGCGGCGTCCCTTAACGCTCGGTACCACTCATTGACGAGAATGTCGTTTTCCGACTGGATCAGGAGTTCCGTGCCCTGCCGGGTCTTCACCTGTGCAAGTCATCAAAAGTCTCGACAATTACATTTTTCATGTTGTCGTGCTAGTTTATGAAGTCAAATCAAGTCCACCTCACCTCAATGACGTGTTTTTTACTAGATTTGTCCTTGGAGGCCCAATCCACCGAGCCACCCTTCAGATCCACCGTAAACTCGGGTTTGGACTGACCGCCGCCAAACTGAAAATGGCGCACAATCACACTCAGGACAAAAGTAGCCATTAATTGAAAGTGAGGCTTTGATTGACGAACCCAGCTCGTCCCGCCTCCTTGGCCTTTGGCGAAGAGCAACGCTGAGCCTTGCAGAACTGTCCAGGAGGAAGTCCAGTTCTTCCTACGACGGAGAGTCGGTCCACAAGCGCAGCTCAAATCGGCACGGTCGAAAAATACTAAATGACAATCAAAAGTTGCACTCACCGAACTTTCTTGCCGTTCTCCGTGATCTTTGTCACATTGAGCACGCCACACTTCTCTGAGGGCTGAACACAAAGAGAGGGGGGGGGGAAAAAAAAAAGATTGAAACCACAGCGAGCAATCGGCTTGAACGTGCGCCACGGCAACAAGCAACAATCATCGCAGCACGACGGCATCGCAGCACCCAAACAAAGGAAAGCTCGGCTCTTTGATCTGCATTCAAAACCGGCCCAAACGCAAATGCGAATGGACGCCAGCGACACGCCAGCGACACGCCAGCGACACGCCAGAGACACGCCAGAGACATGCCAGCGGGCTAATTCAAGGAAAAGCAAGCAGGCTGGATCAAAGGAATGCAACGCTGACAACCGAGCCAGAAGCCATCCTCGTTCTGAGGACATCAGAAGATCGTGTCCAATTTCAGATACAATGGACTGCAATTGCCACACGATTCACTCCGGTTGCATTTACATTACAATTTGATCCAGTCACAATGCAATCGTATACGATTCCCAATTCACTCCAAATAGAATACCAGTACGATGATTCATTCGGGTGAGAAACTTGTTGCTTTTCCTTAAATCGCTTGTTTCCAAGAAACGTGCCGGCACTCCACCACAAAATAGGTCAATGGCGAGGAAAGAAGCAAAGGTAACATCAAGAAGCCTAAATAAAAAAACTAAATAAGATTTCCACAAGGGCGAAAGAAAGATGACACATTTTGACAGTGCCGCCTTCCCAACCAATGTGGAAACCTTGGCAAGAGGTGCACGAGACGGAGGTTCTTATTGGGGGCGGGGCTTTTTACTGACAGAGGCGGGGCGCTTAGGAGACGAGGGGCTGGACCCACAGTCGGATGCGGGGGACTTGGGGCTCACTGGGGAGTCCTGGCGAGGAGAACCAACACAAGGCAAGGCGTTCGGTCATGTGGGTCAACTGGCACGCCGAGCAGGGTGAATGCAACGCACACGCCGACGTTAGGTCACGTGGGAGCACGCCGAGCAAGACGAGCGCAACGCACACGGCAACGTTCGGTCATGTGGGTCGCTCGACGGGCACACCGAGCAGGGTGAGCGCAACGCACACGTCAACGTTTCCAGGGCAGCCCCACGTGCTGCTGCTTTCCATTTCTTCAGTCTTCAAAGGAGCCAAATGGAAGATTTTCCCGCTAAAGACTACGTATGAGTCTTTGGGGCTTCTGCCAAGGCTTTTCATGACATTTTTAATAAGTGATGTTAAAGACTTTCCCAAGGCTCTTGAATACGCTAAGAAATGTGAGGACGCACACTCGTGGTAATCGCGCACATGATGACACCAATGCCTCTGCTCAACAATCTAATTTGGAGAAGGCGACAAATGGGACGTATTGCTGACTTGCATCTCATCGTCTTTCCTATGTGAGGCACCTTGTCGTTGGGTTCTTGGACAAAAGCGCTGTGTCTCCACTTCAGGACGATGGGGTCCACGTGCTTCCTGTCTAGACTGCGAGTCTTGCCGGGTTCTGCCAAGTGCTGTGGTGGGGAATGGTTGTACTAGAAGAGCAAGAGAAGAGAAAGAGACTGAATCTTCTCCACTCTTCCTATAGTTTGTTCTTTGCTTTACCTTTGGCAGCTCCCATTCGGACCTGGAGCCATCTGCGCTGTAGTAATACGCCCGACCCTGCTCGTCCACGTGCTTTAACCACTGTTGATGTACATTGGAAAACAATTAGAAACGATACACAAAACAAATTGAACGTTTGCTGCGGGTGGTCACATCAGGAAGGGCACAATCGCGCCGCACGCCGGGCCGGGCGGGGCTGAGCCAAGCCCCCGTACCTTCTCGTTAGTATAGTCGCTGACATAAAGCCTGTGGCCGTACTCGTTCATCCCTTCGGACCACCCGTGAGGCGGCGAGCCGTCCGACAGGCTGGAGTAGGCGCCGAAGTGCGCGTCCTCCGAGCACAGGGGCCCCGGGCGGCCCGCCGACAGCGACAAGAAAGGCAAGAAAGCTGGAGAGAGCGACAGGGGAGTGCTCTGAGTGTGGAGAGGGAGAGAGACAGACAGACAGACGAAAAAAAGAAGGAGGAAGAAGTAGTCACCTTTCACCAACAGAGGAGGGAGACACCATAAGCAACACACCCGCGTGTGCAGAGCCACTGACATGACATGTCGCAGGTTTTCAGGCGTAGATGTGCAAAAAAATGCCAGTAGGTGCTTACCAAATGTCTACAAAATGCTAAATTGAGACAGCAAAGCAGTTAGTGTACACAAAAAGCTCTGCTAACAAAAAAAAAAAGCACACAAAATGAGAATTTGTGGCCACACCATCCGATATCAAGGGTGCCACATTGTGGCCACGACATAAGCCCCTAAATCGGTATAATTGCAAACATAATAGTATTTTGTGGCTTTTATACAATTTTTATAACATGTCTGGGGCTCCCTACCCACACACAAAAAAAAGCGAAGCAAGCAGAGGCAGAAAGCAACGTTTTAGACAAGGAACTATTGCTAGCAGTGCCAGTTCTGGTCTACAGGGGGCACTGTGACATAGTCAGTGGAGGTCTTGCGTTGTGGATAGAATGGACCAGAAAAAACACTCACATTGCTTTTTCATCTGATTTAATTTAGTACGTTCCACACTGCTGCTTTTCTGTTTATTGCCATTTTTTTTGTCCATTCCTGCGTGAAAGGGGCGTTTATGCTCACCTCGTTGCTTTCCCCCGCGCTGGTATTGGCGTCCCGGGCTCGGGGCGGCTTCCAGGTCCTCTCGTGGCTGGAGCGGTTGTAGTAGAAGAGGCGGCCGTGCGGGTCCTTGTAGGACTCCCAGTCACCCAGCACCTGCTGGGGGGCGCCGGCTGGGAGTGGGGGGGCCGCCGACTGGCTCATCTTCAGCTCCTGCAGGTTGCTGTACACAGGCGAGTCCGGCCGGCCTTGGCCCGACGGCACGCTCTGAAGACACAAGAAAGCGCTTTTGAATTTACCTCAAGCCACCGTCCAGACCATGAAACAAATCTCTCCCATTACACACAAAGCTGAAGCTCAGAGTGTACACGCACACACAAACAGAGCCAATTGGCAAATGTGAGCAAAGTGCAACAAAATATCAAAATAAATGGTAGCAAAGTTACACTGAGGGCTAACTTGAGCAGCCTGGGGAACTTTTGCCTCCCTCCTGTCACCAGGAGATGTGGACATTGACAACAGCTCGGAGGTCATGGCGACACGGAATAGAGGCGACAAGGGCAGAACAGAGGAAGGAAGTCAGCAAGAAGCTGCATCAGGTAGAAATGAGGAAGCGAAAGTGCAGGCCCGGCCTGCATCTCGAAACGGGGATGTGCATCGGCCACCAAACTGAAAAGATTCTACTAATGTGGCGCTGCGGCACAATTTTCAAAAGTTGCGTCTCTGCACGCAACGTCACGTGAGAGACTTTAGACTTGACCTCACTCAAAGTCCAAATTGGCCAGCGATTTCATCTCACCAGGATTCAGTCACCGTTTCAAAATTACCACGAGGTGACACGATGGCAACGTCCGGAATCGTCAACGATGAGTGAGTAGTGTACTTGACTTTGGATTTACTGGTGTAGGTCAAAAGAAGTAGGTCAATTAAAAATGTCTTTTTGAATAAAACATTGACCAAAAAAAAAAACCTAATTGAAAAACATGAAACAAAGGTTTTGTTGCAAAACTCATTTCAAGTCAAGCAGTGCCGCAAGAAAAGATGGAACAAAATGCATGACTTTGTGTTTGCACACGCAAGTGAAAATAAAAACATGGCTCTGCTGCTGCTGTTGTCGTTGCAGATGTGTTCACCCCCATGATGAACAAGTGCATTTGCAAAGCTTTAGCGGCGCCTGATGAGAGCGAGCCCGCCCGCGGCACGTCAATCCTTCCAACCCGCGGCCCGGTTGGCGGGCTATACCCTGCTGTTTTTTTGGCACATGCGGCGATTTCAAATGGTTTACCTCTTGGTGCATGGAGAGGGCCCGCCGACTATTCCGCATTCGTATGAGCGCCATCGACCCTCGTTTGTCTCCGCTGCGAGGGACGAGCGTGTGATTTATGCGGCAGTGCGCGTCAAAAGGGAAGTCTGTCATGTCAATCGAGCGTTGTCGGCGGTTTTTGCATCCTGCTCTTGAGGTCGCTAAGAGACCAAAACCACGCACACGCGAGAGGGTTTCCGTTGAATTCTCATTCTGTGCACCCCTTACACGCTGACCTGCTGAAAGGACCCAGCAAGGTAGTTTTAGCTAGTTTGGGATCTGTGTCGGCGCAAAAGGGGGACAAAACACAACGTGTCATCGAGTTGTGTGCGGCAACACGCCGACCTCGACGATGGCGCTTAATATCAGCCACCAGGTGCCGCTAGCAGCTGAACAATTGGGAAGTGCGGGCGAGGCAACATATTGCCCTGACCTCAGGGATGGCGTTAAGGGAAAGTCACTAGAGGCCAATTTATTGCCCATGTGTTCCAAGTTGGAAGCGATTGTACACTATGGACATTGCTACCAAATTTCATGCTGCGGAGCTTGGGTTGAGATTTGGCATTTCTTGCCCCATTTCCTGGGCACGAAACCCGCCAGCTCGCATACCGCAGCCGAGCGGCGAGCAAACAACACGCCGCGCGCAGGCGGATGGCATTCTTTCGACTGACTGGCCGCACCGCACGCTCACACTTGTTCAAACACGCCGGGCAGCGCTAGAGAAGCCAACTGTGGCAGTGTTTAGTCGCGGAGCCACAGCACGTCACGTACTCGCAACTCCACAGTGACCTTCAAATGGGACGGTCCAATGTCTTTTTTGGGGGAACGCATTTTTATTCGTTCACGATGGGCACACTGAGCAAAACAAACACCAGAATGAATATTCATGCATGCCTGCACCTTCCCCGGCTTTGGCTGGCAAGGCAACAAAGGTAATTAGGGACAAACAAAATACACAGCAACACCATGTGCTTTGCATATGAAAACCATTTGAACAGAAGAAAAGGTTGAATTGAGGCAAAAAGTTAACAACAAGCTTTGGAGAGCGAGATTAGCGCGGGGAGACGTTGGCCGTCATTATGCAGATGACAATAACGAGGCGATTAGGACGCCTCGCGCTTGACAATGCGCCCAAATACGTCTGGCCAAGGTCAAGCGCGCTGCGGAGCGGCTCTGGACGATTAGAAAACTCTTTGTAATCAAATCACAATGATGTTTCATCTACAAGTGAGGAAGATGAACTCTGTATTGAGCACGTCGACCTCAATTCATTTGCAGTGCAGTGCAGTGAAAGCTCCTTTGACAAACTTCCTTTTGAGTGGAGGACATTTTTGGAGATTTGGGAGTAGGTTCAATGATTTGAGATTGAAGAGTCAGAACAGCGTTGGTCAAATTGTACGCAGTTCTACTCTGATGTTGTGGAAATCATTTCTTTCATCAATCTGTCACTTGCTGCTACACCTGACTGAATCCGGAGCGCTCGAAGCCAATGAAGCCTCAAAACGACAACTTCTGGCCTCAAACTTTGCGTTTTAGTTCGTCAACGTGTCACAAGATGTCACAACCGGTTTGACTCGTTTTATACGGCTGCATTGTTGCAACTCTATTGTTATATGAGGACACGTCAATGTTTGTAAAGTTAGTTCTTCAATATTATAGCACAAGTTGGTCATAAAACGCAACTTACAAATATTAATTGAAAAACTGAAATGAATAAATAATTACTGTCTGCGTACTATTTGAAATTGCCAATGATTGCTTGAATATCCAAACAGACGGCGTGGGAACAAAATCTTTTTCCTTTTGGGAAGCGCATCACTTCATTCATCGAACAGGAACCGGTCTTTCTGGTCTCGAAGGCTTTGGTTTTCTAGGAGAAGCACACTCGAAACCTGCCGGGATCAAACCAGTCCGACGAGCCCAAAGACCGAGCGCTCCCGTATTCCCAAGCGCAGTCCAAATAATGTGCACCAATGAGGCGGTTCAACGTCTACGGTGAGTCATCGGCAAGAATAATCTAGCCATCAAATCTGGAGTGGGCTTGGAAACACGTGGGAAAAAAAAAGAAGCCCTAATTACTGGCGCTGTACTACGCTAGGCTACGTCAGTCGTTTCACAACAACAATTGGGGGATAAAGAACATTACAAACGAGAGTTTCCTGTCTCGTTTTCCTGTGTTGTTAAAAATGACACAACTATTTGAATGCAACCTTTGAAGAATTGGTGTCATTATGAGCCCAATTAGCAGTTAAATACAAAACGTTGTCAGTCAGAAATTTTACCGCAGCAAGCGCAATTAAGAACTCTTCGGTGCAGTAGGGAGATAATATACGGCTCATTCATGAGAATAGAAATGAGTCAGACGGAGTCAATGATTGACGAGAATGCTTGCAGTGGGGTACAAAGTTCAGAGGAAAACTGGTCTTTCTTGAAGGTGACAAAAGACATTGTCCACCTTTTTAGGTGAGGGAGGGTGTACGCCTGGGCGGGGCAAGAATTTCCCCACTGAACATCAGCCGAGTCTCATCAAAGCGAGAGAGAGAGATTATCCTGGAGTCAAACGATGCTGGATGAAGACAGTTTTCAGACGGCACAAAAACACAAACTCGAAATTTTGCTCACGCTAATGCCAGAGCAGAGAGCAGCTACTTTATATTGTCAAAAAGCACAAAAACAAATCCCCGCACCCACTTCTCCACTTATTCCGGACACATTCTGATAGTGCCGCTGTGCCCGAGAGGCGCCAGCTGTCCAAACAAATGTGATTACGGAGCTCTTATGTAATGTAGCACGCTTGCGAGCGCGGCGTGGCTCGCACTTTCCGGCATCACAGGACAGATTATGCATGCGTGTTGCAAGAATAAAAAATACAAAGAAATGAAGTACATCCCTGACTGGGGAAACAAAGAGCAAATTTCATTTTGAATTGTCATTTCTTTTTTTCCTAGAAGAGCAGGGGAGTAAAATCGGGAATTGGGTTGGATTTGAGTAGGAACCGTTTGAAGGCCGTCAATTTTGCTCGACTGAAATGCAATTGGCTGAAATCAAGGCATTTTAAACAATGCCAATTTCTATTTCTCAAAATAATTGACAATTGCTTATCTGTCAATAAGTGCTTGCGCCGCTAGTTCAACCCTTTTGGTCAGTCTGTCGTGCGTCCCGGGACGATTGTTGCCACGAGCGCCGTTGACACCCTGTGTGCAAAATGTGCTGACTGACGTTCAAGATGAAGCGAGCGAGCGAGAGAGAGAGTCTTTCCGTCCGTCCTACCGTGCGGTTGTCATCTGGGTACATGACGATGTCCACTATCGTTGCGCTGCTGTTGGCGTGACCGCTCGATGTGTGTCTGACATGGGGGGAAATGCTAAATGCACACCATTATCGTACACACACACACACACACACAGAGGTAGAGCGAGAGAGAGAGCAGTGCTCTGCTGACATAACAAGGCACACACACACACAGACAATTGAAGAGCTTGTAGGGATTAAGAAGAAAAGCTCTATCTAGCGAAGAAGCGTGCACACACACGCTTGTTGTGTCTAATCAAAGAGTCAGCAGATGATCTCCTCCTAATCAGTGCACAGAATGCAGATTATTATTGAGAGACTTCTTTGAAAGGGATCCCTGCAATGGAGATCATCACAGAACGTTTCCTTCCTTCTTCAGCGAGCATGTCATGCACTGTCTTTGATAAACATTTGCATCTGCATGTGATTAGCCAAACAAAGCTAACTTGTTTTCAACTAGTCTCAACTAATCTCTCCAGTTTTAATCCAGGGGATGACTTGGCATCAGTGAGCTTTAAAATCGTTTTAATACATGTCAAGCATGTTTCGGGGTGGTAAAAAACATCTGTAACAGGACTGGATCGGAGCCCGGAGGGAACGTGGTGAATTTTTATCATGAGAAATAAATCGAGACAGCAAAAGTAGTCTTAATATGCATGCGCGCGTTCCAGGTTTTGATCCAGACAGGCCTCAGAAGGCACCAGGATTTCTTCCTGAGCAGGCTTGCTTTTAGCCCTGAGTCAAAACAAAGACAAAAATGTGTCTTATTTGTCTTTGTTTTGCCTCTCTCAAAACAAGCACCAATAAATCCACAGCGAAGCGTGCGTGCAATGACCGCAACGGCGGGCGGACTGGGCCACACAGCCACTAAAGCGCTGCGGGCTTTACAAGCACTCGGAGTGACATTTGCCGTGGCCTTTAAACTGTCGTTTATGTCCCAGAGTTCCTGAGCAAGGAAAGAAGTCTGACAATGCAAGGAAAGGCAGTTTCATTCACGTTGCACACTTCATACCAACCAGGCCCGAAGTTGGACTCATCGACACGAAGCCAGTCAACTCTAACCCAAATTCAGACCTAACCCCAACTCAAACCGGGTTTCATCCCTAACCCCAACCTCAACCAATCAACACATGCCCAAAAAAGTCAGAGCAGAGGTCTGTACATAAAGAAATAATGCAGGACTGAGGAAAATGGCCACATCCCAATTATGCAAGAACCAATCAAAGAACCAACCTGGAGTTGTTCAGTAGAACTGCTGCTCAGTTCGTCCCCGGACTCAGAGTCGTTGGTCCGCTGTTCCTCACCTGCCGAGTGCGGGGGGCTGTCCACGTCCAGCGGGGCCCGGATCAAATCTGGGGATCGGGCCCGGGTGCGCGGCAACGTATTGCTTCGTTGGGAAGGCACCGGTACGGAGCTCTGGGCCAGGATTTCGCCTAAAGATCGCTCAAGCCTCGTGGGGGTGCCGGGGACTTGCTGGTGGTGGTTACTGTCCCGCCGCTGGATGGGCGGCGTCAAATGCATGGACGAGGTGGAATGAACGGAGGGGGAACGTGCGGGGATGGACTCGGGTCTGTCTGCAGAGGAGTCCACCAGTGCCAGATCCAGATTAGCTGGTTTTACCCAGACAGCACCAGTGTTCTGAGGCGGGGTGTTCCCAGTTGAAACTGGATGATGGGGCGGGTTGTTCCCAGCGGAAACGGGGTGATGAGGTAAAGGCTTAGGGGGCGGCATGAGGGCTTTGCGGACCTCCCTGACGTACTGGGCTGGCACGTAAAAGGCCTTGCTGCCCTCCTCCCTGCGTACCTTCCACCAGTCTTCGTTGGTCTTCTGGACCAGCATGTAGCATTCTCCCTGGTGGATGCTGATCAGTCGATCTTTGGACTTGTACTCATAGTCGTACTCCACCTCGATGTAGACCTGGCCTGGAGCGATGGGCAGCTCCGCCATGGCGCCTCCTGCTGTCCACCGGGCTTGATTACACGTCGTCCGACATGGCCTTCGCAGTCAGACTGATGGGAAGACAAAAGAAGAAGTCAATACAGCAAACACCGAGCCAGACGCGCCGCCATCCCCAAGAACCTCTGCAATACCTTTAATCCTACTAGCTGGTGTACCTAATAGAGTGTCTTTGTTATTTGCCCATTAAGCACGCTCTGGTTGTGTGCATGACACAACAACAACAACAAAACAGCAGACACAAAGAGCCAGATGTCTTAGCCTTCCTAATATGGTCGTAACCTGATAAACAGAAGTGAATAAGAAGACCCGTAAATCCTCTTGAAACGCGGACACCTCGTGGGGGTGGAAAGATTAGACGCTAACGCTTAATTACGTGACTCGCACGCTGCCACGCCAGCTAAACTTATGAACAAGACAAGTTGATGCTCATCTTTTTGATCACGCGCATAGTTTCATGCTGTGCGTGTGTACACTCTCTCTCACACACACACACACACACACACACACACACACACACACACACACACACACACACACACACACACACACACACACACACACACACACACACACAGTGTCTAATGCTTTTATACTGACAGAAAATTATTCTTCAGAGGACAAATAATAATAATAAAAATATTATTATTTATTATGAATATTATTGTCAAGTTTATTAATATATATTAAATATATATATATATTGAAAAAAACTACCAAGCTATCCTCTGTGATCAATGCCCAACATGCAGACAGACATGTTGGCTAGTGGTTCCACATTATCTGGACTAAATCGTGAGAGAGGAACATTGATGAAGTCATCAAATTCCTAGAGCGCAACAGCGACCATTATGAGGATACATGCTATAGAAAGTTGATGGATAAATCTTATTCTTGCCATTATAAAAAATAAAAAAATCAGACCAGCCCTGCTAGCCACTCTACTCGTGTATTGGGATTGTGACACTTCCTGGAACATTCCTCCCAACTTTTTCCGCCACCTGGATACCTTTAACTATCACTTTAATCAGACGTGCGACTCTTGAAAAATCAGAAAAGTAATTTCAAAACATAGTCACGTCAACATAACACACAAGGGGTCGATAAAACACCCTAAAGCAAATCCGAGGCTCGCTAATTAGCATGGCGGCTAACTGGACGTCCCAGAGCGTCGAGGAGGGGGTTGTGGAATGTCCCGTCAAAGTCGCTTACCTCAAGGGCAACATCCTAGTGGACCTGGTTGGTGTGTGGTGCTGTTTAAATCCCGGTCAACTTCACCCAGGCCAGCGTTTGCGCAGATAAAATAAAGAATCCGTGCACTTGTCAAGCCTTGACGCCGAGAAGGAATCACTTCCTGTCTGCTTCGAGTTGCTCAACTACTCCCGTTACCTTCCACGGGAGAGCTGACGTTCGTCGACGTCACGGTTCCACGCGCCAAACCCGGCGAGTTTAAGTCAAAACTTTCTGTCAGACAAACTTAAAACATTTTGATTCGTTTCTATTCAGAGAACTGTCGACCGAAAGTTAATTCACGCAATAAACCGATTAGTTTTCGGAGTAAGACCTCCTAGCGTGTTGTGTTCATCTCTCCGGGAGCCTGAAGTATTCCATTTTTTTACGCCAACAGAATGGTTGCGCCCCCTAGGCATTGAAACGTGTAACTACAAAAACAAGCGTCATCATCTACTTTTAAGTTTTTGAAAATATAACTGGTATTTAGTATAAAGCAGCAAGCCAAACCCCAAACATTCAAGTTACTTAAGGAAAAAGATCTGCAGGCTTCATAATGGGTACTTTTACAAATAAATATTACAATGAAATAACGGAGGGGGCTCATTGAAGCACTGATCAGCCTGTCCGCCTCACAGGGCTTCTGGTCAAAAAAAGTACAAAAATGTATTTCAATAATCTAAACATGGATTTTAAATTAACACACTACCAAAAACAGAAATATAAATAGTACAGTATAAATAAAAAAGGAAATGAACACACATTTGTAGGCTTCAAATTAGAAAATCTAAACTTTCATATGCTGCAAATTTGACATCATTAACCAATTACTACCGAAAAGAGCACAAAAAAAATACATTAATATAAACAGAAAAATATAAAGACCTACATTTCAAAATTTACATTACCATGAGAAAATGATCAAATGTGTAGAATTGTCCAAAGAGGCACGGAGACAAGAGCTGAATGTGTTGACTGATAATTATTTAATCACACATACATTTACATCATGCAGTCAATCCAAAAACAAACAAAAGAAACGCACACACAAAAAATGGTGAGCTCGTCTGCGTCCATGTCAGAACCTCAACTTTGTGCCCCAGTTAGCCGGGAATGATCCAGTACCTTTTGTCCACGTATGGATTTACCCCCCATAACAACAACGACCCTTCAAAAATGAACCAACTATTACACAGTAATAAAAAAGTGGATTTTTTTTTCTTCTTCAGTTTTAGCTTTAATTTCTATTGAAGTTGATTGGGAGCCACAGATTTTCTTTAATTCTAGTCATTCATTTACTTTTCAATCTAAGTTTCCATTTCATATCCAGTTTTTGGTGAGAGGTGAAAGACAGCAGAATCATTTGGAGGTCCATGCTCAATTGCTTCATTACAGGAAGCGTACACTGTCCTATAACATACTACGTGAGGGAGGGGGCACGAGAGTCCAGCCTAAAGTGCGACTTGACTCCTGAATTGATGGAGTGCTTCCAAAGCTAGATACTAAACATAGCTATACAGATGTGTCGAGTCCATGTTGAAATATTTGTATCTTTAAATAAATGGATCAAGTTTTTTTGTATGGTAAATGTTACACGAGCATGTGTGTGTTGTACAGTGTATCTTACAGTATATATTGCACTTGCACGCGGTGTTGGCGTCCTCATGCTGTGATTACAACGCATTGAAGAAGTATTAGGGCCACACCCAAAAAAAAAAACCCCCACAAGTATAGGCGACAAGGAATATGAGCAAAGGACAGTGACACTTCGATATATAATGGTATTTTTTTCTTTCAAAGTCATTTTTCCGCATTCGTTCCATTTTAAGAAGTTATTTTTTGCCAAAGTCTCAGTCCCCCCCCCCCAAAGAAAGGCCTAATTTCTTTGTTTCTTGATCAAGAAAATTGAAGAATAAAAAAATAATCAAATTTTCCCCAAATTTCAATGATGATTTTAAGAGAAAAATCTCAAAACAATTACTTCATTCTCAAAAGAGTGATTTATAGGCAGAACAATCCAACTTCTATTCTTGAAAAAATCTATTATGTGTGTGTGTGTGTGGGGGGGTCGGGGGGGGGTCTTTCTCTGGCAAATTTGACATTTTTGGGGAAAACCCAATTTTTTTTTTAACGATGACACTTTTTTCCCTTGGATAAAAAGACTACTCCCCAAAGAATGACTAATTTGGAGTACGTACTCGAATGTATTTTAAATAGCTCTTTATTCTCACAAATTTAAGCGCACGTGTTCATTTCTCATTTTCCTTTAAGCATGATCTTAATATTCCTCTGTAACAACGCACTGGGGATTCACTGCGTCAAGGGCAAGGGTGAAACATAACCCCCCAAAACAACGTTTAGATAAAAAAAAAAAAAAAAATCCTACACCATTTTATTGAATTAAATAAAGCATCACAATGACTTGGTTTGGATGCTGCATTTTGCCGAGTGATACGTGAGCAGCCGTCCCCGCGAGTGGACGATGGGACGCATCCAAAGCAGTCAAAGGAGCACATAAGACGCACAAAATGGCCGCAGTGGCTATAAATAGTCATCAGATGGGTAAAAACACACACGTAGCTTTACAGAGTTAACCTAGCAGGCCTTAAAACGCCTGGACTGGATCATCGGCGTCCGTTTCTTTTCCTTTCCTTTGTGACGCGACGAGTATACGGCTTTAAGTTAACCACAAAAAAAAAAACAATTGGCCTCCACAGGTGTCCAGTTAAATACATCTACAGTACACGCTTGCACATCTTGACTTCTTTTTTTTTTTTTTTTTTCCCCTCCTCCATGGCTGTGTGAACAGCAAGTGAGCGGCGCGCTGACAAATTTGAACAATCTTTGTACAAGGGAAAAGACGCACAACAAAAAGAGTGAGGACGTCGAGCCGCTAGCCGGATTTTATATATGCGGCGCGACCAAAGGAGGTGGACGCTCAATTTCATTTCACTTCCTGGAGGGAGGTGAAAGGGTTAGAGAGAGTAGGTAGGGAGGAAAAAAGGAGAAACTGAGGGAGAAAGGTTGAAGGGAGGAAGGAGGGAACATCGATAAGGCTAAAAGGAAGGGCGAAAGGCAATAAAGTTGGTTTAAGCAGTGGAAGGAAAAGATAAAAAGATTGAAATGTCCACCTCCCATTTGGCCAACCATGTATAATAAGTACAGTATCTATATATTGATGTCGTCCTTAGAAATTATCGCGGAGAAACCGGTGTGCTGCTAACGTACGAAATGTACAGCGTTGTTGCTTTTCACCTACAAAGCTACGTCTGGCTGCCCGCAGGATACTCTCCTTTTTGTTTTCGCCTTTTATATTTTAGTGTTACATTCAGCTTGTGGGGGGCAAGGGCGGGGGTCAGCAGGGCACAACTACTCACGCGACAACCACGTTGACAGACATGTGCCAAACAAAAAAAAAAAGAGAAAAGAAAAAGGAAAGCTACACATTCAAGTCACGTGCAGTTTTTGCTGGCCAAGGCTGCTGCGGCTGTTCGAGACTGGTTGTATTGGATATTGTTATTCAACATTTTTTTTTTTTTTTTTTTAGTAGCTTGCGCTGTAAATTCAATCTGTCGTCTGTTTGTTTTTGTGGTGACGGGTAAGCAAGCGGGTCGGAGCTGTACAGCCAGGAATATTTGTATATATTTATAAATATTTATAATCCGCACACTCACTCCTGGGCAGCTGGGAAGCTGTAATGGAATGACGGCGCCAGCAGGAGGTGCGAGGGGGGGGGGCGGCGCGGAGGGTCGGCTGACCTTCGTCTTTCTTCGCTCACTTCAGCTAAACAGAGACGATAGCAATGAATACACGCAGCCGGACAATAGCAGCATCAGTCAGCAACTTTAAGAGGCATGGGTGGGCCTACTTTCTGTCCGTCTTGGTGGGGGCCGAGCCGCCGCCCCTGATGGATACCGTTTGGCTGTTCTGGTAGAAACCTCCCCCGCTGCGGTTGATGATGGGGTGGGTGGGGGACGCCACCGGCTGTTGCCCGGGCCGGATAGGTTTAGCTGCGGTGGTGGGAGAGAGAATAAAATGAAGACATCAACAAGAAAAACGATGCTTTTGTTATGCTTTCTGTTAGCAATTTGAGTCAATTATTTTTCTGCTTAGCTATAATAAACAAAAGATGAACTTTTGACCCCACTGACCGATCTGTGCCGAGTGTCCCCGCCTGGCCATGTTTTTGGCCCTGACGGCCTCCTTGATACGATCCACCTCCTGCTGGTAGCGCTTGCGATCGCGGGCGGCGTTCTCCTTGGCCTCCTTCAGTGCAGACTCCAGCGCCTTGACCCGCTCAGCTGTAGCACGAAGGCGCTTCTCCAGCTTCGGAAGCTCACAGCGAAGATCTGCGTTGTCGCGTACCAGCTGGCGGCAAAAAAACACATTTAGATGTTGGCGCTAGAGCTAATGGCGGACGCGACGTATTTCAGTGGTCCTACCTGTTTGTGAACCTTGGTGAGCTGCTCAAGATTGTTCTCAAGAAAGGATATTTTCTGCTTCTGGGCCGCGCTGCCCCCGGTGTCGTCCGAGTCCATCTCGGCACTCTGCACACAAACGGGAGAGAGCGTTGGCGTGACGATGAGCAAAAGAATGTAAAGACGGAATGAGTTGGCTACTATTTAGCCGACATCCAGATCCTGCTGGCATCCACATATTTGTCTCACCTTTTTCACGCGTGTGGCCAAGTCCTGGACAAAGAGCTTCCTCAGGTTGTGCAGAGTCTGCAGCTCCTTTGCCTTGAAGGAAAAAAAAAACATGAGGCAAGATAGACTGACGCTTTTGAGAAAATTAAAACGGGATCTGACTACCAACTCACCACTGTCTCCTCCAGACCCTTTAGGTCCTGCCTGGCCTGCTCCCGCCTGTCCTGCATCACCCTGGATGGACATGCATAGTGGTCATGCTTCTCCCTTTCTTTTGTTATGTTTGGTGCTTATATTAAGTTCATTCTCTTTGGTTGTCTTTTGTCAGTTTTACAGTCATCTCTGTGTGGGAACCTACGTGAGCTCGTGCAGCTTGCGGCTCTTGTCCTGATCGGTGGATTTGAGCTTTTCATGCTCCACTCGTAGCCTCTCCTGCTCCAGCATAATCTTCTGGTTCAAGCTGGAAAACATGACAGTACGAATAAGCGGCACGTCTCTTCTCCTCGAGGAGCGTCGGAGATGGCTCGGTGCTGTCTTACTCCTGCAGCTCGGTGATGAGCTTTTCCTTGCTGTCCAGCTCGTCCCTCAGGCTGCTGATCTGTTTCTGGTGAGCCTCGCGGTGAGAGTGGATCTGCTTCTCCACTGCTTCCTATGACCCAACAAATGCAACTTTTTGGAGCAGTAATTGGAGAGGAGGCAGGTGATTGGCAAGAGCCGCGTCACTCACCTTGACTTCGTTGGCGGTCTGGATCTCATTCTCCTTTTCCATGGCGTGGACTTTCTCTGCAAAACACAAAGGCAGACGTGTCACCATGACAAGGAAATCGAAGGGTTGGCATGTCCTCGACATCCGACTGACATTTGCAATTACTTTTAAATAATTGGTGATGTATGACGAGTTGAAGTTTGGTCTATTTTTGCCTTTCTGTAGAGACTTGACTATCTTATACTGAGATTCAGCAAAAATGCTGAATGGCTCTCAAGAAAATCTTAGAATGCCATCTAAGTGCGGTGATACGCTTCGAATGGTTCAGAGACAAGATCTCGTCACAGACGCAAAACATGGAATCTCAACATACGCAACAAACTTCCATTCATTGCAAGTAATTTCAAGGAAAGTAAATGTTGACTTTTTTTTTTTTTTTTTAGTCTACTCTTAAGAGGATCGGAATTGCACCTTGTGCGCTGAGTTTGACCAGCTCCTCGTTGAGTGAGTCCACGTTCTCCTCCAGCTGCCTCTTCTTGTGCTCCACGTTCTGCAGGTACTCCGTCAGGGACTTGATCTTGGCCTCGTGCTTCAAAACAAGAGAAAGGCCGCTCGTTATTTCACTGCGTTCCGTTGCCTCTCCGGGTTGGTGGCGGCGCTCACCTGAGAGATGCGCAGCTGGCAAGCGGCCAGCTCTTTCTCGTTCTCGTCGATCTTCTTGTTGCTCTCCGACTGGGTGCCCTCCAACTGCTTGCAGCGCTTCGCCATGCTCTTCACCTCCGACTTCATCTTGCTGATGTACAGACGGGCCACCGTGAACTCCTCGTCGATGAGGCCGCTGCCGCCCTCGTGCTGCTACAGACATGGGAATACGATGAGAAGGGCAGCTGGGAAGAACCGCAAAGACGGACAGGACAGGCTTCACTTCTGCTTCTCCTCACCTTGATATCATTGCTGCCCACGGCGATGCCGATCTCAGTCAAATCTTTGAGAAGTGAGGACATCATCTCCGTCACCCTCTTCTTCTGGTGGTTAGACATCTCCTTCACCTTCTGGAGTTCGGAGTCCAAAGATGACAGGATGGACTGTAGAGAAGATGACAAGGACTTCAGTAACAACTCCAGGGCTCCCCCGTTAAAGGGAACACAAATGGCTAAAATTTCACTTTTACACATATTTGCGCATATGTGGAATGCTCTGCGCAGCCATAAAATGTAAAATTTCTCAACCACATGATTTGCTTCTTCGTGAAAATGTGCCTAGAATCAAGACCTTCTTAATCTCACGTTTTCAGGTATCCCTCACCGATTTCTGGCTGAGCTCCTCGCTGATAACCTCAAACTCTTTGGTCTTGTCCTCCACCTCCTGGCTCTTCTGGTCGTAGTTGACGGCTAGCTCCTCCAAAGCCTGCAGCACCTCCTTCACCTCTTCCTTGGAGGCCTCATTTTCGGCCTGCAGGCGGTTGAGCTCGGCTTGCAGGTTCTCGTGGTCGCGACGCGATGATACCAGCAGCTGCACGGAGAAAAAGTTGAATATAAAAATCGTACACATGCAGAGAGCAAGAGAAAAATAAAACACACACAGCTTGGACATTTGTTTGTGGACTACAGGGCTCACCTCCTCCTGGTCCAGCATCTGCTGCTTGAGCTTCTCGGCCAGCTGACTCTGCTGGTTGATCTCTTCATCCTGCAGAGATGCAGACGTGCAGCGGCATTAGCATTCGCAGCGCGACATCGGCATTACACTGCGACCAAGGTGAGAGCCAGCCGAGAAATTCGTATTATCATTGATTATAACAGTGTGCCGCCCCACCATTGAAGGTGGTCACTACATTCCTTTCCATGCAAATGAAAATAATACACTTAGAGCGCATTTTTTAAGTGAAAAATCAATTATGTAAGGTTAAAGATGTGTGGTTTTGTTTTGTATTTGCCATATTTTCAGTCTGGTGTCACACAAATCCTTTGCCGTTAACAATCTGAGTTTTTTTTTTTTTACCTTGTCGTCCAGCTGCTTATAGAGTTTGGACAGCTCGGCCTCGCACTTGTCCTTCTCCACGTCGGTGAGGCGCACGCCGGGCACGTTGGGCGTGGACGCCGGCTTGTCGTTGAGGATGTTGTCGAGAGCCAAAACCTCGGCGTTGGCCTTCTCCTTGTCGAACTGCTCCTCCACTGGCACGCTCTCGCCTGGGACAAGGAAACGTTGGTGTAAATACACAGATCTGCGCTCGAACAGACGAGAAAATAACTCCGTTCAACTCACCGTTCCTCCAGCGATTGAGCTCGTTCTCTAGCCAGGTGACAGTGCTCCTCAAGGTCTTATTCTTCTCCTTCTCCCGCTCGTACTTCTGCTTCCACTGTTCCGCTGTCAGCTCCACGTTCACCGTCACCGTGTTCTTGATGGTCTTTGCTCTGTGAAGAAGAAATGGACAAAAAGCCGTTTCAGGTTACAAAGCAGCCATTTGAAAGCAAGTGTTTACTTTTATTTTGTTCTTGCTTACCTTTGTCCGAACATGAGGGTTGATTTGGTTTCAGCCTCGTTGTAGGAGGAAGGTGAGCAGCAGATGACGATTGTGGTGCGACAGTTGCCGCCCAGCGAGTCTTGAAGGATACGCGTCATCTTGCTGTCTCGGTAAGGTATGTAGGCCTTGGTGAAAACACACATTAGTTTATTTTTTATTTTTATGCATTACAAGTAAACTGGTGACCTTCTGCTTGTATTCGTATGACAAACGGGTTTTATCCATCATCATATAAGATTTGGAGGTTTGGTGAAAACTTCAATACTTCCTATTGTGTTTCATGTCAGAACAAAAGAGACAGTTTTTTTAATGCTAACATGTTGTCAGGGGGCAGTGGATCTGTTCACTCTGCCAATTATTTCATATTTGCTTATGCAGCAGGACGGCTGCGGACGGGTCAGGGAGAGGTGAAGGACAGCAGAATCCCGACTCCACACTGCCAAGGTGGACATAAGCAAAGCCGAGGGTGGCATTTTCACTTAGCTCATGTGTGTGTCGACATGTTCTAATTTACTGCTTTCACTCTTTTTGTGGTTGTCTCTTTGTTATATCTGAAGCACTTTGTTCAAGCTCCAGCTGTTGTGAAATGCGCGACATAAAGTTGCATCGTGTTGTATTGTATTGTCTAATAAAAACGCGGTGGCATCGTTTCGAATGGTAATGAAATCACAGTACTTACTGTCCCTTCAGCCAGAGCGGAGATGACGTTCCCGAGGGACGACAGCGACTTATTGATGTTCTTGGCTTCATCCAGCAAGGCTCCCTCCGCTCCTGTTTTGCTGACCTGATGTGAGATTAGCATGAGGAAAAGTCGCGAATACTTCTCTGGTTAGATTAAAAAAAAAGGCAGTCAAGTCATCAAGGTATATGTTAAATATCGAAATACTATCAATATCACTGTCTTCAGCAACCATATCGCACATGTCGTGCAGCCCTAAAGGGGAGTCAGTCCAGGCTCAGTTCCGCAAGCACCTGCGCACCTTTTCGCTACCGGCCAGATCCACCAAGTAGAGTTTCCCGCTCAGCTTCTGCTCCGTCTGGGTGTTCTCCTGCTTGACGTTGATCAGGAAGATGCTGTGACTCCTGGAGCTGTGCTCGTTCATGTCTAAAGGGCAGAGACGTCTGGCTCACCGCCTTAGCACCTCAAAGTGCGGGTCGAGGATGGGTTTGTCTTACTTGTGACTGCTACGTGTCTGTTGGATTTGCCTTCGTCGATGGTGTCCATAACCTCATCCGGACTGCAGACAAAGCGCTCGGTGCAGCCCTGCGGACATAAGAGCATGGGTGTTTGCTCAGAGACTCGTGTTGACTTTAGAAACTTGTGTGCTGTGTTTTACCTTCACATAGGGGACTCGGTTTTTGTCTTCATGCACTGACAAATTGGTCTTTGACACTGGGAACAAAAAAGAGCGACTCAAAAACAAATACAAAAAAATATTGTTACAAAAATAAACTTGCCTTTTCTGTGATTGCTCAATTTTTGTTATCATTTTGTCCCAGGTATTGATCAGGTTAGCATGAAAATGGTTATTGTTTTTTCTCTCAATGTTAATTTTTTAAGGGAGGGTCCAAGGTGTGTCTTAAACTTTTTGGGGGAATGTCAGTAACAAGTGCACGACTAAATGAGCTTTGTCATTTAATTTTTGTAAGCTGCAAACATCCACCTGTGCCCTTTTCTTTATGTGTGAGCTTTGCTTTGCAACCACATGAAAAAATAATGAAGAACATATGGCCCACTTACCATCCAACAGGTCCCGGATCTTATCTAAGTAAATTTCAAAATAGGAAACCTGCAAAGAGACGAAGATGATGAAAGTTGAGCCGATTTGCGCCAGCATCCGACCAGCTCGTCTGGCGACTTACTTTGATATGAAACTCCAGGTTCTCGTCCATGGAGTAGATGTAGTTGAAGATGTCCTGCACTATCCTGGGGATGATCCCCATGGCGTCTGTGTCGTGGAGGTTCCCCTGAGGCATCAGAGACACCGCAAGGTCACTTCAGAAAAAAACCAGCTCCGTCTATTTACACATTTGTCTTTTTGCACGCACCTCCATGGTGTGCGTTTTCCCAGAGGACGTCTGGCCGTAGGCAAAAATGGTCCCGTTGTATCCCTCGAGAACATCTACGAGACAACACGAGAAGAGTCTTATTTTGACCTTCCTTTTTGGATTTTTAGTAGCTTACCTTTGACAATCTTCTGAGCGCAGGCATTGTACACTTGCTCCTGTGTCGTGCTGGACTGAAAGACTCGGTCAAACATGTACGGTTTGCTCTGGAAGACAAATAGGAGGGAATGAGAAGTGCCTTCAAGTGCAAAGTGCATCACAAAATAAAATGTATTGTTTCCTGTGAAAACCTGCATGCAGCAAGAAAATAGACCACTACTGCCGAGCAAGAGAAGTTATCAGGATTTTGCAATTGAAAGTGACTTTGCTTTCGCCTGCAACACATTCTGGTTGAATTGTTTCTGTCTCTTGGGCTCCTCATCTGCCAGAGGACCCTGGAATCGGCAACTTAGGTAAAAAGCATTTGGATGCGGTCTTCCAACCTCAATCAAGTGCACGATAATCATACGGGGTAAACGTCATTTCCGATCAACAAGCCAGAAGCAGAACGTCTCTGGAGGTTTAAACTCCACGTTGAGTCATGAAGTCTACTCAGCTGGGTGGAGTTCCAACTGACATCATGGTCAAAGAAAATCCGCTCTGCGTGTACAGCATGATGTGAAGAGCGGATGAGTATGTTCAATATGAAACAAACAATAATATGTAGTGTCATCCATGCGTATGGAAATCACTGGCCTATGATTATGGAACGTCAGCGCTGAAAGCAGAAACTAAATTGAACTGATGCACATTACATAAGCCATTAGCCTATGCGTTATTCCTGCGTGGCCGTGAAACATCAGCACAACGATTTGAAATCTTGTTCCAACAATTGATTTAGACGTAACCGAGTAGGAGAAAAACATCACCACTGGGTCTCAAATAATCTCAGCTAAACAGGCGCTCGCATGTCAAGCGCCGCTCGTCATTTTAACGGGCTGATCATTTACTTGCTTGCGCGCAAACCCGACGGCTGCCAGCGCGCCGGGCCGCTATCGGCCTGGGCAGACGTCGGAGGTAAACAACAGCGAAAAAGCCGTTTTGTCAACTCCTCAGTGTCGACGACACCATTGGCTTTCTTTATCATCTACATTTGGGATTATGCGCTCAACAAGAAAATATAATTACAGCGACAAGGAGGAGGCGGAGGATCGTGCGAAAGGATTTCCTGATGGCTTTGCTGGTGATAGTGTTCACGTTGCACAATGGGAAGAAATCTCACTGGACTTTGTTGCTAGGCAGAACACAACACGATAGCTCAGCTCCTCACAATAGTCTCACCTGCACGCCGCACCCACCCAAATCATTTCCCACTTTCTTTCCTTACTGGTGCAGATTGCTGACCCACTATTAGTCAGATGCCTCAAGTCGTCCATCTTTGCGTTTCTCTCCAAATGACATTTTCATTCTAGTGAGGCTTGCATTTCATTGGCGTCATTTTAAAGCATTTAAGTGGAAGACGGGCAACTGACAAGAACCAAAGTCCACAAGAGCAGCAGCCAAGGCACTGAATGCTTAGCCACCATTTTATAGGCTGAGCAAATGCCAAAACTTGAGATTGAAACACAATATAGGAAGTATAATGGAAAAGCCGAATAAGCGTGCTGCAGTAGACTTTAGCGATCTATTAAATTAAGCTCTATTACATCTAAAATAGCCTGAATAGAACTTTTCAGAGAGACTGAAAGCTGTTCAAGATCTGTGCACACCCCACCAAGTATATTTGTGAGTAAATCGATGACCCCATCGATACTTGACTAAATACTTTTTGTGACATTTGTGTTAGGTGGTATGAGTAGTGTCACGTGACTGAGGAGGGTTCATGTTTATCATTAGCAGTAGCCTTTTTTTAAATTCTATAACATTGTAAGCTATAAGCCTAAAAAGTGCCATAAATCATGGAATTAGCATATTTCACTTGGACTGTTTTCAGGAGAGGTACAGGTATGATAGGATTCAGAATCACGTGACAGAGGACCTGCGTTAAAAAGGAGACAATTCCACAGACGTCATTGAAAATTTTAAATCACTATTATTGCATTTTCTTCTTTCATTTCAACAAAAATACAAACAACACATTCTTTTCACCAAGCGTCTCGGTTGTTGAGTGAAGTAACTGGAGCAGCTAAATGCTATTTATGCTTTTCATTAAATGACTGTTAAGGTCGGTCAAGCTTAGCCCAAAGGCCGGCTAGGAGACAACTGTTGGTCACTATCAAATCAGAGCTCGGCCCCTAGCCACTCCAAATGGTTTAGCAATTAGCATTAGCCCCCTTTTGTAATGTTTACTGTGCGTAAATAAGTGTTCTGAGTGTCCTGTGCGCTAACGCGGCTAATGTGGCTAACTGGCAGTGTTGGGAGGCTTTGTTGATTGACAGCTGGTTAGCCGGGGCTGGGGCTAGAGCTAACAAGACAAACGGGCTGTCATTTTGGGTGACGCCATACCCAAAATATGAACCGGATACCGGATTATAAATGTCGAATCCCGGTGACAGCTCACCAGGCGCCGGTTGCCTCTTCCTGGGCGACTCAAACCTTCGAGCTAACAAGCTAAGGGCGCTAACTTCTGGTAACGTTACAAGACAATTAAAATGGCGAACCGGACTTGAGCCCGGGGGCCCCGGTTAATAGCGACAACATCGCCTCGGTTGGCGTTGGACTCACCGAGATAATAACGGTGTCTTCCCCTTGGAACTTGGGAATGTATCGGTCTCCTCTGGTCACCTCGGAGCTGTTGAGAGGCCTAAAACGGCACATCACTTTGATGGTGCACTCCGCCGGGTCGGCCATCTTCCACCACCGCGGTGCTTGCCTTGAAACGTCGGCGGGGATCGAAGTCTCAGATTCAGCAGTTATTATTTGGAAAGACTCTGTCCTGGGGGGAAAGCAAGGCGGAGCGAGCCCCCCCTCCTCGGTTCGGTCGGAATAGGGTGATAGCGCGTCGGGGCCTAGGAGACAAACGGACTTGTTTTCGCTCTCATTCAGTCCCCCCCGACTGTTAGGAAGCCATGACACCGGTGGATGAGTCCTGGCTGCTGGCTGCTGCTGCCTGGCCACCACCTCGTCCCCGCCCCCGCCCTGCCCGGGTGGATTGCCATGACGTCATTCCTCTTGAATGATAGCAAAAATGATTGAAAAATGGTCACTCCGTAAAAAGAAATACAATAAAGTATCAAATATGATTGCGTTAAATAAAAAATATTACATTGTACAGAAAATCCAAACAATAATGAAATTAATAAACTAATTAAAAAAATATGGTAACATAAGGTTGAAGTATAATAAAGTACATACATGAAATATGACCAAATTAAAATACTTATAAAGAAAATTAGACCTCGTTTGTAAAAGCAGAAAGAAAGATTAAGATGAAAGTGAAGAATGTTGATTGCATAAAATGACAATATCTCCATAACACAAAAATGTCAAGCGAGGAACTGAAGATAGGTTCGTTTTGAAAGCGTTTCAAGTAGCAAAGTAAAATAGCAAGGGTACTGGTGCTATTGTTAGGAGCAAAAGAGCAACTTTTCCATGTGCTGTGACTCAGTTGTTTGAGGAGCCACAGCCAAAAAAATTCAGCAGGCGACAGAGCAAGCGAGGGAGGCCTCTATGGATTTTTTTTTTTCTCACCACTCCCTGAGCGATCATTTTCCTTTTGGGAAAGACCAGTTCTACCAGACTCGTTTGTGATCTGGCCTCAAGGGTGTGTCGAAAGCTGCTCCGTGTTTGTCAGCAGTCTACCTGCAAATACTGCACAGCCATTCTTGTCAATGCAAGCATGGTAAAAAAAATAGACTCGCGATGAGTCGTTTCCATACACTAGAAACGGTAAAATGAAAGCTGACCATCAACACAAACATTTATTGAGTTTTTATTGAGTTTCATCACTTCTGTATGATAGCACCAGAATTTTCTGAACATTGTGTGTGTGTGTGTGTGTGTGTGTGTGTGTGTGTGTGTGTGTGTGTGTGTGTGTGTGTGTGTGTGTGTGTGTGTGTGTGTGTCCATCACTTCTTTTGGAAAAATCCCATAATAGAAGCTTGTTTGGTGGCTTTGTTCTCCGTGCTTTTCTTCTGACTTTTCTTCTCTTTGCTGGTCGAGATTTTGGCTTTGGCCTGTATTTTGGTCTCCGCTTGCACGACGGCGAGGACGGCGCTGTCGTCTTCCGAGTACGACTCGGACTCGTAGCCTTTCTCCGTCACTGCAACCGGACAATAATCAGAACCGCAAACGAGGGGAAAGTTGACATTTGTAATTTGCTTACCGATGCAGCCTTCTTCGTCCACAAAGGTTCGAGACTTCAGGACACGTCTGCGCTTGCGTATTTTCGTCGTCTCGCAGTGTCCCGGCTGTAATGACAGAAACATTTCTTCTTTATCAGAATGATTACAAGTGAGGCATGAAAGTGGTTGTCGCAATTACATGTGAAGCAGGTTCTTCAGCGGGCGCGTCCACCGGCACCACTTCTCTAACAACTCTTCGTGGCGGTGAATCTGGAATAACTGCAGACAATATTTATTGAATTTTTCAGAATTGATCGATTGTGTCATGGCGGGCAGTGTAGCAATTTCCACGGTAAGACGTTTTTTACCGTCTTCGTCTTCACTGCTGTCAGGCACAGGCTTCTTGATCCGCCGCCGCTTCTTCTTCTCCATCTTCTCCTCCTCACTGTCAGAACTTTGCAGGCGTTTGATTTTACTTCAGGAAAACAAGGGGGGGAAAAAGTCAATACTCAGAGAATAAAAGAATAAAAGCTGTTGGGAGTAAACGCAATCCAGCAACATTTTTACACCGGATCTCATGTAGAGAGTATACCTAATGAATTGTCCTGTCACAAACCTTCTTGGATCTTTCTTGTTGTGCTTTGGCGGTTCTGTTGTGACCTTTTGTTCTTGGTCTTTTTTCGGCTGTTGCAGTTCTGCCGACGAAGACTCCACTGTCTCTTCTTCCTCCTTCTTCACAGGTTTCTCTTGGTTCTCTGAAATCAGGAGCATTTACAAATATTTTACAACAGTTTAGGTGACAGATTCTGCTAAATTTGAGCTTCTTTGTTTAAATACAATTCATTATTCACTTACTCGTGCTTTGATTGCCAAAGAAGTTCAGCGTGTGATTGGACTTTGTCAATGCTTTACCTTTGAAGACATTCACCTAGAAAAAGCAAAAATATTTAACAAATTTCCCCTTTTCTTTCAAATTGCTTGCAGATTCTATCCCACATGCTACATTGCACAAAAAGGGGACAAACCTCAGCCGCAGCTTCCTGAGGCTCTGACTTCACCTCTTTGCCGCCGTTTTGGCTCTCAGCCACTGCAGCTTTGCTAGCGAACATTCCCATGATGCCCTTGGCCGGCTTGGCTTTTGAAGAAGCAGCGTCGCCATTAGCGGTGGGCTTCTTGCACTGTTGGGGCTCTGGAACAGGAGTGGGCGGAGCTTGCCGCGTTTTTCCTTCGACCGAGGACACGGGAACGGCGTCGGAGCATCGGATGGCGCTATGCCTGTGAACAAGCACATAGGGACGTGTGTGCATAGTATTAAAGTTAAAAGGGTAAAAATCATCATTAAAATCAAGACAGAAAGGAAGTAAGAAAACATTTTAAATCAATAACTATTTTGAGAGAGAAAGTCTCTATTCTTTTCATGTAAAGGTCACAGTTAAGTGAGCCCAACGTACTTGCCGCAGCTGAGCAGGTTGTCTTTGACAGCGTCGTAATCGACGGCGTAGAGCGGCCCGCTGTCCCTCAGCAGCGCTTTCTGGACACTGTAAACGTGCTCGCTTACGATCAAACTCATCTTGGTCTTGAAGTCTGCAAAAACAAACAATCCAAAAGATAGCAACAAATGCACATTTGCATCTCCAAGACTCTTGAAATGTGGATGAAATGACACACCTGCCAGCTGTTCCTCACGCACCACGGACACCTTGTGACTCTGGTTAAGAGGAAATACTTGAATAAATGATCAGAAATAGTAGAAGTAGGAGATGAGTTGTTTTAACGCACCGTGTGACCATTGTCGACAAACTTTCCCGACACCAAGTACGTTGCGTGGAGCTGAGCAGAGCTCTCCTTCCTTTTGTGGTCCAAGTAGTGGTAAAGCATTCTGGGAAAAGGATAATAAAATATAAGTAAATATTGCATTTCTGTTTCTATTGGGTTAAAGAAGGGGAGGCTCACTGTTTAGCTGTGTTGACGTGCACTCCAAGAGCGAGACTCAGCCATTTATATGTAACCTGTTTAAAGTTAGATAAACAACAATACCCAACATAGAGGATTATTGACGTTAAGAGATCATTCAAAACTAAAACTTTATACATTTTGAGCCGAGTTTGTGCAATTCAAATCAACCCCGAAGGAATCTAAACCACCATTTCAAAAAATGTGACGTTGAATTCGGGTCATATATGACATTCAAACGATATTCTGCGGAGCTGTACTTTATATGGACGCATTTGATCCCCATTTAATGTCTTTTTCCATAGTTTCAGCGCCTTTTCTGAACTGAAACGGAAGCCGAATTAATTCAAATAGCCTGTTAACCCATATGTAGTTAAATATAGGGACTTAGTTTCCACATTGACGCCATTCTATCGACATTAACGTTCATATGGCAGTTTTGCCAATGGACATTCAGCGCTGGCAGCTACCTACGCCGAAGCTAACGTGGTTGCAACGTTACGACGATGCTAACTGGGAACGTGAAATTTACACAAAAACACTCTTACGATCTTGTCCTGGTCGTTGACATACTCGTCGATGTTATCTAAATAAAGCTCATCCATTTTACGGCTCGTTTTGAAGTGTGCGACTGCGCGGGAAGGCGCTTTATTTACTTCCTGATCACGTGAGCACGCATGCGCTTTTGTAACTTCCGCTGCTTGGGTCTCGCCGCTCATCAACACAGCATGCTCCAATGTACTATTAAAAAATAATAATCCTAGTTTATATGGAGCAAACGTGCCAATAATAATAATATAACCAAGCAAGAATAAGAAAAAATCTGGAAAAATGATAAAGAGCGCTATAAATATTAGAGCTGGTATCTTGTAATATTGAATAAAACAGTAGATTGCAAAACATTTTTTGTCATATTCAACTATTAGATTATTAACCGGACCGTATCAATGGCCAGTTCCTTAAAAACTCCACAGTAGTAAAACAAACATTTAAAAACAAAACAAATAAAACAACAAAAGTTATTTTGTTTACAATCTAAAAACATTAACTAAGGCATCAAACGATCCTTTTCCAGAATTGCTTAATTTGCTGAAAATGTGCACTCTGCAAATGAAGCTAATACACCGGGCTAGTAAAAAAAAAAAAGATGATAAATTGCCTTTGTTTCCCTGATTTTAAAAGCTCACCGAGCAGCTGCTGGCATCATTTACAAGATCAACTCTGCTTGTTCATCATTTTCTGCAAGTGTCTCACGCACTAGTGTTTAACAAGAAGCCAAACATTTTCTGGGCCATTTACTCTTTCTAAGCTGCTGCGTAAAAAAGAAAATGTCATAAAAGTTTTCTCTCATCAGCAGAACAATTGAAACCAGCTAAAGTGAGAAAGTATACCTTTAGAAAGTTTCAGTAATTTCCCCTGGAACTTTGGGGATGGGTATTGCAGCCTTTTGTAATGTTCCCAGGATGGAATTCTCCATCACCTCATGCCCCCCAGACAAGTCATTTTGTCATACAATTTTTGAATCTCACCATCATCTTACCACGGAATTACTGTGAGACAATTTACTCTTTTTTTTTCATTTAACAGAGCTAATTTCATTCGACTTTATTGTAAAGTGCATACGCCAGCAATTACATCCGCGTCATCGCAGTCAGCCGAGCAAAAAAACACCACGGCGGCAAATTAACAAGGCGCGTGGACCTTGAAATGATTCCGTTGGAATAAAAGAAGCGAGCAGGAGGATTTGGAGGGGGTGTGTTTTTTTTATTGCAATTTCCACGGCTGCTTGTTAACGTTCATGATTTATTCACTCGGAATGGCCGCTGCACTATTTCAAGAGTATTATTGGAAGTGAGGAGGAATATGGCACAGAAGAAAGATGATTTGACTGTGTGGGACAGGAAATGAGAAGCTGTTGTAATAAAGTCCAGAGAATACCAAAACCCAAGACGATTATCGGCGGTTATTAATGACCACATTAGTGATGCCGCCTGCGCATGTTTATTCATCATCAATCGCATATTATTATTTTTTTTTTGCTAATAAATGGTCAGCTCCCGATGAGATATCTGAACACATTGGACAATTTTGAGAAAAGAAAGATACTGCAATATTAACACTATTTGGAAGTTACAAACTTGAGGGGCTAAAAAAAAAAAAAGTCTGGGATACAAATGAACGAAAGTAGCTAACCGGTTATGGTGTGGGTCAAAGTGACCCATTTAAACACTCAAAACTCCATCTTAAATATTTGTTGAGCTTGATCCTCGCGGTCGGATCGACTTGAAAACAAAAACGTCCAGTGAAGTCTCCAGAGCACAGCCACTTGATGGGATCTGAAAAAGTGTTGCCCGTGTCACCCAGGGCCCCATTACTTGATCTTTTCACAGCAAAACGAACATGAAGCCAATCGGGGGCAACGTCATTGATCGCTTCCAAGCTGACTTTTTGGTGTCATTTGCGGCCTGAGCAATAACACTCACTCAACTCTCCGGAGCGCCACCAAATCAATACGGAGGAGCAGTAATAAGCCGCAACAGTACAATCGCAATTATGACCTTTTTCCTGACGGGCGTGTGAAAAAAAAAGAGCTCCACGTTTTGGGCTTTGTTCAATTCAAGTAGAGCGATGGAACCGACATTTTGTTCCAGTTGGAGCTCGCGGCCAAACCACGCACGTGGTTATTTGAATTTGTATGTGATATCCGGACGAAGGAGGGTTTTTCGCTCTCGCAGATGTCGGAAGAACTCATCAGGATGCTGATTTGAGGGATTTCGGCAGCCGAGTTCACGCAGGGGAAATAGGCGGGTGGAATGAAAGTTGTTTTGATTGTGCTTATGTGGGTGGGCGGCGAGCAGATACCTGCAAATGCATTATCGTAGCAGGCGGGGAGATTGTAAATGTGCATTGAAATGTGCAGCACGACGCAAATGTTATTTATTTGCTTTTAACACCAACCCATCTGCCATTAAAGAATCCATCAAGGAGGATTTTAAGCGTTTGAGGCAATCACAATGCTGATACCAAAAGATCAATCTACAATTACTCAAGCAAGAAATTAACATTTTACAGCTACATATACAAATCATTTACAAAAGAACATTCATTCCATACTAAAGTGAAACTTCTAAGTCCTGTTTTTGGTATTCTCAATCAGATTTCCCACAGGAAAAAAATGGGAACCATCCTATAAAAATTTTTACGTCCATTTTCTGTACGAATCCCGAGTATCTGTCCTGTCTGTGACTTTGACAAAAGCCAATGTGAGATTCACACAAAATGTGTTCCTTTGTGGAAACCGTTGTCGACACCTGGCGTAGCCGGCAAATGCAAATTTGTGAAGAGGCGAGGAAAAAAAAATGTCCTTTTACTTCGGAGAGCGGCACAGAGCAAGCAGACGCAGGAGCCATCCTGCTGCTAGAAGATTCAAACAAAATGGCTTGGGCACGGCCCGATCTCGCCGTCCGCTCGGGTAATGATGTTGGACTGACAGGTGTGCGGCGTCTAAACTCGAGCGACGGTTTGGGCCTGAGATGGTTGGATTGATAGTTTGTTGGTTGTCTAATGAAACCGTAATTGGAATATTTGGAAGGCTCTTGCTACACGTCAAATGTTCACACAGCGTGAAAACTCGGTCGTTATCCGCGTGGGTGATTCGTGTCGTTGTCAATCAATGATCTAAGGCCATGCGACCGGCAATCATTTATCGAAAGCAATTATTCTGCCGGTAAATTTAACTGCCTTTGATTGGCGGCTTAATTAATAACACGGAACAGAAGCCGCTCCCCTAAAAAAAAAAGAAACCACAAAAAACCTTGTGCAGTCGTGAGTCTCTTGGGTGATGTTAATTCCTGCATGTACCAGATGTCAGAATGAAGACGTTGAATGCCTCCCTTGGCTGGAAAAGATCTCTCCAGTTTTTCCCCACACCTCAACGACGAGGCATTCTAAAGCACGTGGTGAATGGTAAAAAGTTGTTTTGGCGATCGGTCACACAAAACACAGGTTGGAATTTCTGATTTGGTGCGTGGGGGGGCTTTTGTGTGGATTTCGGTTTGGGTTTGTTTCGATTTTGTGTGCGAGAATAAAAAGAAGAAAACAGAGGCCTTTCTTTGTTGCCACGGCAACGGAAGAACAACCCACCATAAGAGGCGACTCGACCTTCATGGCCGTCATCGGCCACCTAAGTGAAAGTCAAGAATTGCGAGGGTGTCCTTGGCAAAAGTTGAGTTTCTTTGCAGGATGCTCGTGGTGGCTCTGCGACTTGATGATCGACCCCCCCGAGATCGTAGTTTATCTTGAATTTTCTTCTTCATTCTTTTGCAATTGTTTTGAGGGGAACAAAGTCCCATCTTACATTTTGGTTGAGTTTTTCGTGTCTTTACAAAGGGTCTTTTGGGTGTTTCACAGGACGAGAAGCAATTAAGTGTCAAGATTATCAAGAGGCCATTGCCGCTGTGACATCGAGCTTCCTCACTTATCTGCACAAAAGATTTGCTCATTTTCTCTTTGTGCGCCTTTTACAGATCCCACACAGAGAACACAAGTTGCAAAAGTATCACGGCAGAGCTTTTGTCCTGACACTTCCTTGTGTCTTTCACAGCGGAATAAAAGGGCGACATCTCGGGGGGGGTCGCCCGAGCAAATGTGAGCCGATAACGGTCGGAGGAAAAAGGAGAGCTCCCGCAGGGGGCGCCGCATTTGCCACTTTAGCCTTCACCTGCAATCGTCTCTTGGGCCTTTTTCTCACAGCCTACTAAAAGGCAGCTTTCTTCCTTCTTTTTGTTTTTTCATGCTGTGTTAATGGCATGAAATGAGGCGGCAAGTCAACACGGCATTGTATGAGGCACCAAAATGACATGAAATTGTCCTGGGCACTTTTAGCATCATAACCCAAGCGAACAAATCTGAAGTAACAAAGAAGAATGTCGGCAATGCTTTCCTCCTCCCCCGTCGTGTTTGTAATGCAGGCGGAACGTTGCGGCTACGGCGCCAGATTGAGGTCAGTCCATCGGGCTTTGTTGCTGCCGTCTGAAAGACGACAACACCTCCTTCTGTCCTCCTTCCCCTCCTCCTCTTCCTCGCTGATGGCGGAGGGGACGAGGCGCTTGTCAGCTGTGACGAGAAAAAAACCCCGCCGGGAGGAACGTGACGAGAGCTGAGGCACACGTGACAGGTGGACAAACTGACACCTGCTGTGTGTCGTATAGTCAGATGTCCAAAAATGAGATAGAGAGAGGTATAGATGGAGATTTTTTTCTTACAATCGGGCGATGCTAACTTGGGAAAGATTCGGAGCTCAGCAAAACAAAGCAAGTCGTTTGTTTTATTGACTTTATTAACTTGTCCCCAGAATCACCGTCGCAAGCAGAAAGTATCGACGGAACTTCACATAAAAGGCGAAATCTGCAGACGGCGGGATTTCTGGACTGACAAAAACGGTCTTAGCCGCGTCTGATCCCAGATAAAAGGCGACGCGGAGAAAACACGGCAGGCTTATCGCGGCGCCGACGCTCGGCCCGCTCAGATAAAACTGAGCATCTTCATCGAGCCCCTCGGACACATTTGCAACCTGACTGATTCGGTTTTTGCAAATCAGATAGCCGATGCACAAACATTCCTTAGCTGGGGGAGAAAATCCTCATTGGATTTTTTTTCCCCTTTCACCACACAAACAAACTAAAGTCTTTGGACTGACTTTCAGCTGTTTGTTCTTCTCAAGCAATAATGCAGAAACACAAGGGGGACGTCATTTGAGCAAGCAGATGCTCAAGTAAATTGCATGAAAACGTCCAGAGGAACGAGCTTACCGCCAAATGTTTTCTTGGACAAAATTTCAAGGAGGAAGATGCTCAAAACCAGCCCACTCCAACCAAACTGGCAGACTGTCTTGACATTTTGGGACATGACTCGAAATACCGTTTTTTGTTTTTTTTCAATTGATGAAATAATTCTCCAGAAGGCATCTTGCAACTGGGCATGATTTTACCTATAATGGCAGACTTTGCAATTTTTTTGTGCTTTGTTGCACAAACAACAAGTCCTGCTTCCTTCCATCCTTCCTTGCTACATTCAACAGTCGTTAATTCTCCTACACAGCCTCTCTTCCCTTCCTTCATTCAACGTCTTTGGGCTTCCTAAATCCTCTTTCACCCATTTAGCTTCTCTCTTTGCTCTTGCACGGTCTCTCTCCTTACTCTCCTCTATCTCACTCTGCCCCCCCCCCCCCCCCACCTCTCTGGCTGGCCGTCCCTCACATCTCCTCCTCCGTCGCACACTTGCACTTGCAGTAGCAGAAGAGAAGCAAAGAGGAGACGGCTCGGCACCATCCTCCTCCTACTCATCCCGTCATCATGATGGACGCCCCCGTTTGGATTTGTTTCTTTACGCTCGGCTTGCGCTGGTGTGCCGGGACTCCTGCGCAAGGTGAGCAGGCTCGCTCGCTTGCTGTTGTCCTCTTTGCACTTTTTCCTTTCTTGTCCTCCGTTAGGGGACGGGGGGAGATGCAGCAAGCGCAGCCGGCCGCCAAGCTCTCTTGGCTGGCGTGCGGAAGCTAAGAGGCGACGCTCGCTCGGTCCGCTTCGCAGTGCAAACTTGCGCGTGCGTGCATGCCTAGGTGTGCACTTGCACGATTCTAAAGCAGCAAAGTGCATTAAATACGAATCGGGGAAAGTTGCCATCAAAATGTTGGACGATCATCTCTTTGATGTTTGATATGCAAAAGAGAACCTCGTATCTTCAAAATAGATGCAGGTTTGAGCTTTTCATCTGGAAATTGTGTTTACGCAAATGATGAGGGTGCATTTCATCTCCGTTGGTCGTCATCTTCACCTCTCATGCGAGCGGTGATTCATCCTCAAGAGGGTCAGAAGGTAGCTCTTCAAGATGGAAAAAAGTTGAAGGCATCTAGGACGCTATTTGTTCTCGCTTTCTTTTTCTTCTTTCCCCTGAGGGTCCATTTGATGTCTCCTCTTCCACCGACTGAGTGTGAAAATGTGTCGTCAGCCTCCTCCTCTTCTTCTCTCGCTCTTCATTTGTTTCATCTTCTTGTTCATCGTTTGTGTGTGTGTGCGTGTGTGTGTGTGTGTGTGTGTGTGTGTGTGTGTGTGTGTGTGTGTGTGTGTGTGTGTGTGTGTGTGTGTGTGTGTGTGTGTGTGTGTGTGTGTGTTGCCCGCACTCTAGAGGAACAAAACACAAAAGCTGTTTTTTGAGGGCATCTGCTTCTTTCATGGCCGCGAGGGGGCGGCAAAGACAGCACAAACTTTTCTTCACAGCGCGAGCTTGACTTGACAAAATGCAGCAAAAAGTTCTGATTTGCCTCAAGGCTGACAAATGAAGCAAAGTGACACATTTGGAACGATACACGAGGAATAATGAATACTTCCTTTTTTTGCAAGCTATTACTCCTGGATTATTTCAATATCTTGCTATAATTCTGTGGCAAACCGTTGGTATCGGCGTCTTAATATTTCAGTATTGATCTTTATTTATATTGATATGTGGAGTTTGGATGCTCTCCCCGTGCCTGCGTGGGTTTTCTCCGCGCATGGAGGAGGAAAGCTAAAGCCCAAAATTGTGACCTTAGGCCTCATGATGATGAATAAGTCAAAAAGAGCCTGAGAATGCTAATGCTAAAACGCTGCCATCAACATAACCCACATGTGAAGTGCTTTTGACTACTGACGTAGCAGAACTCTATCAGTTGCTAATTCTTCAGTCCAGTATCTGGACGGCTGGTTCCTCCTCTGATATCGGAGGCAATGCTTTCTCCTGGGAATTGATTCCATTATGGGGAAAGCTGCTATTGCAAGTACAGCTATTTAAATATTGATATTTTGGATTGGATTACGGCAAAGGGAAGGCTGCCATCAGAGTATTGACGTTTGAGTATTGTTTTGCGAAATGCTAATATATAAAATAATCGGATCATTGGATGAAAATATCAGGTTGCAAACAAGGTTGTGAAAAGTGAAAAGATTCTTTTTTTTTTTTATCCCCAGGGAAATAATTCCAGCAGAGGGTAGTCCTATATTGGAAACTTTTTCTCCTGGGAAACTTTTATTTGAAAAAAATGATCTTGGACAAAACGACCAGGATATGTGCGAGAAAGCGTGACGTGATCAATTCTTACGGCTCAGTGGTCGTGAAGGCTACATTTTTACGTGTGCCCAGGTTGGAACCAAAAGCTTTTGATCAGTGAGGTCACACTCACGCGCACACACACACACACACACACACACACACACACACACACACACACACACACACAAGTACCCGCACAAGCGCACACACACAAGCACGCGCACACACACAAGCACGCATACACTCAGTCTGCAGCGTGTCATCATTTTCACGTATGATCTCCTTTTCTCTCTCCATTTCATCTCCACCCCATCCCGCTGACAGATCTCGGCGACAAGAGCAAACGACTTTGATTCCAGCCTAATGACAGCTAATGGCGCCGCACGCTGCGCTCATTTGCATGCCGACGGTCACTCGCTCACTAGCTCGCGCGCTCACGCCTTCCTACGGAGTTCCGCTCTCATTTCCATTTGGGATTTTAATGACACACAACTCGGGCAGCGGCGGTCCTTCGAGGTGAGAAACGAGAGTGAATGACAGCCGCCTGCTGTCGAGGTTAAAAGCTGTTTGCTTGGCGTCCATGTCAAAAAGGTCATCGTCGCTAAGCTGATACCAAAATAAGCTTTCAAACGGTGGCTGACTGCCAAAACAAATCAAGAACAAGACATTTCTAGGGAGCGGGAATCCGAACGCTAATAACAACAAAGCAATGTACTGGAAAGTGACACACCAGAAATGATTGTGACAGCGGGAAGCCGTCAACTGTTGGGCCACTGTGTTCGCCGAACCTTAATCCATGTCTCTATCGCATCAAACAAACATGGCGGGGTTCCCGAGCCTTGACAGGCGTTTCTTGTTGAGCCTTTTTTGTGGTTCTTCTCATGATAGTCACGTCCAGCCAATGTTATGTAGCGAAATTGGATTCAAGGGCTGAATTTTCAATTCAGATTCATGATCTGAGTTAGCACTAAAATGTCCTGAAACCTGGCCTGCTTCAAAGCAATAAAAATACTTCCTTTGCATTTTTGGAAACAATTTTTTGTCTGCTCATGATAAGCTTGCGAACCAAATTCTGGGCAAACTGTCGAATTTGGCAATCTGTCCCGCTTTCGTCACAGTTTCATCCAATGTACAAGGTTCAAATTTGGTAGCATCGCTAACATTAGCGTTCGCATCTCTTTAGATACATCGGAAGAATGTCGACACACAGAAGCACCTCCTACCCGCTTTGGAGAGTAATTACAGGCACGCTCAAGGCGGAAAGTCAAGCACTTCTTCAAGGAGTTGCTTGTTTAAAGTGAGGAAGCTTGAGGGGAACATTAGCTTCCCTCCATTAACCCTCACAGCTCATCATCAAGCGTCCTCCAACTGAACAAAACAACAGAGTGGCACCAGAGCATGCATGCTTTGTGCTCATATTTCCTCTTCAGAGTCACTTATGGAAATAAGTGCGGAAAAGGCGCAAGTCAAGGTCGAGAGGACTAACAGGGATTTATGAAGTCAGAGAAAGCCGAGATTTTATTATCAGTCGGGTTGGGATGACGTTGGAGACGTTTCCAGCGGACCAGGACATGATCCTGATAAGGGGAATGACCTCCAAGACTTTGCCGCCGGCTATTCATCATGTTTTTGTCGGGAAAAAGACGTCGTTTTCTTTTGCCGTCGGCACCCACGTGAGGGGCCGTGAACTTCACCTAACTACAAACAAGCCGCGTGATTTGAGCAAGTTCGATTTTTTTATTTGGGAAAACTCTGGAGGGAGGGCGATATTAATTTCCGATTTAATACAGACTGTCAAAGATTGTGAAGTCTGCCTGGCAATAACCTAACCAAAGAACATCCACCTCAAGGTAGACTAATTTTCTTGAAATGTTGCCGATTTTCAACTTAATTGATGCTAGTACAGCTCTCTGCAGAATGACTTACTTGTTTTTACGAAAGCCATCCCTCTCTGTGCGCATTTGCAGTGAACGCATTAGCGTGACGACGATGATGACAGCCGACACGGCAGAATATGAACGTCGTTTGCAATTTTTTTCTTCACATGTAGAATAAATAAATGCATGACTAATTGAGAAAAAACCCATCATTCAGTCGTTTTTTAACGATGTTCCTTTGGAGCTGGTGTGAGACAATCGATCCTCATACAAGATGTTCTCCTCACATAAATTACGTAGGACGCCCAAAACATAAACACCTCAAAATCTGACAGTGGATCGTTACCATTTTAATAAGTTTTCAACACATTATTCAAGCCAAATCAATTTGTTTGATGACGTTGCTCTATGTAAGACACGAACGACGACAAACTGGCTGATGATGCTCCTCCGAGGAGGGAACTTTTTCAACAAGCTACTTGAAGTGAATAACTACCTCAAATGGCTCGTAAAAAAGGTTAGAACTAGTTGAAATGAGTCGCCTGTTAACCTAAGTGACTTGTTGGACTACACAAGTAATTTAAAGTACAATTAACTAGTTGAAGTTAGTCACGACCTTTGGTTAGTAACCAGTGAAAGGTTAGTAACCAGTGAAAGAAGTTTGTTGACGCAAGAACGCTCATTAACAAGTTGAGGGAAGCCGTTAAGATAAATATTAAGTGCAGTAGCATTTAAGTAGCTTGTTGCGATCCGTTGAAATAACTAAGGAGCTCGTTCAAATAAGCAAGCTCGCAAGTGTATGGAGTGAGGAGCTTGTTGCAGTAATTGCATTTTTTTTTTTTCCCCTGCTGCTTTGCTAGCTAATTCTGTGCTAACACGGCGCTAATGAAACGAGGAGGCGCGCACTCCAGTGCCGCGTCTTCACCTTCGGGCTGTTTGTTTGCATTTCAATTAATTCATTAACGCCTTGGCCACACGCACACATACAAACATGCGCGGCGGCTCCTGTTGAATAATGCAGCAGTCTTAATCAGGTTGTTTCATCCACACTCGGGGAATGTAGATGATGTGAAAAGCTAAAAGCTACATTAGCTCTCGGCGTTAAAGGCAATCGGAGTCGTTTCACGCGGCATGAAGCCTTCCAACATGCGCTCACTGGATACCGAAATACATTAAATGACAGCCAGTGGCAAAAGTGCACAACATTTTAATCAGATTCAAACATTTATAGAAGACATTTGAGTGAATGTGCATGAGATTGCAAATTTATTCTCATGAGAGTTTGACTTTTTGATTAAATGGATGATGGCAGATTCATTTTTTGGGGTCATTATTTTCAAAGAAAATTATTTATCCGATTTCTCATGACATTAGAACATGACTTTTTTCTAGATAAAGAAGAGTCTTACTTTTTAGAGGTAAATTCCACCCTTTTCCCTAAAAAAATAACAACTGGGTTTATGACATTCTTCAAGTGGTATTCTAATGATTTTTTCCCCCTTTCCTTTACGCAGACAAAAGTGTGTTTTGCGAGCAGTATCTGAGGTAGAAGTTGTGCATTGATGTTTTCTGCCCGAGTGCCATCACCAAAACAACATTCCAACGTGATTGGAATGAAGCCCCAAAAAAAGCAGCAAAGCACTGTGGGAATTTCTTTTCTTTTTTTTTTTTATTCAGCGTAAGAGCGGCAAAGTGCAAGACCTTGTGTGTGTGTTTGTTCGAGCTGATGGATGGAGCTCATCTATATTCAGGAGGCCCGCCTGCGTCCTGGACCCTCTGGGTTCTTTGTTATTCAAAAAAGTAAAAGCGGGCAATGAGCTGTGAGTTCTCACCCACGGGGGTGAGATGGGGGGGCGCTTTAATTGTGCTTTGAGAAGCCTTAAACGGTGGCCAGAATCATTTTGAATTTTTTAAATTTTTTTATTATGACTATTTTTTTTGCCACTTAACTTTGGAGCAACTCTTTTGTGACGTTTGCCAACTTTGAAGTTCTGAGACGATGGTGGAAATATAGAAAGTAAAAATTGGAGACCAAGTGTGATACGTCGCTTTTGTCTTGTTGCAACGACTTACGTTATGGATGGATATTAATAGAAAAGTCAAACTATGATCGTCACGCAGTCTGTACAAATCAATGTGAAGAGCTGGCTCGATACTGTGCAAGTGATACGACCGATTATATGAATGCTTTTCGTTGCTATGGAAAACAAATACGTCACAGTCGACGAGTTCTTTCTCCTGTTTGGCATTTACGCAAAAAAAGAAAGCGTCCAAATGCAACACAGTGCAGATCAATTTTTACATCTGGCATTTCGATTGCACGCAATTTATGTAAAAGGCTGACCTTCACCAAAATGTATGGATTATTATGACTAGTGGTAAAGAAAGTGGAAGAAATGTTTATGGATTTGAAATGTCATAATGGTGCGATGCGGGCTCTTTTTTTAGCCAATCGCAAACCTAACTTTGAAACCAGAACCCTGGTCTGAAACCCTGGTCTTATTGAAATCCTCATTCAAGTCTAGAAACTGAAATTTAACTGTGTAAACCTAATTTGAAAAACCCTAATTGCTTCATCAAAGCCTAATCCGAATCCCAAAGTCTATCCAGACGCTAGCCTTGAAATCCCAAAATGAACTTTGAACCCTTGCTCAAAACGCTAATTTCCTCAAATCTTTTCCAGAACAGTCTTCGAAATGGTGACAACTCAATTTCTCGACAGTGTTGTCGTGCACATGTCCGGAATGTTAAACACGAGGAAGAGAGAAGACTTTCTCCAGCGTCTCGCAAAAAAGAAAAAAAAAGTGCAAGTGCTGTGACAGGCAGCAAGGTGCAGTTGCTTGACATTCCAGGAAGTAGTCCGGGTCACGTCCGTGTTGGCTGTCTGAATACTTGAGCGTGTATTTTTCTTTAATGGACCTCCAATCTGGATGCACACCTTAGCCTCAGAGGGGAATTTCAGCCAAAATATCGGGACATAAATACTTGCTTTTTGCATCCGCAGATGCGTGCGACGGGGCCCTGGTGTCCACCCTGCCACCGTCGGCCTTCCGGAGCTCCTCCCAGCTGTCAGCCAGTCACGCTCCCGTCTTCGCCAAGCTCAACAGACGAGATGGTGAGTGGCAATTATGGCCTCGACAAGGTCACCGTGATCACATTGTCTTTCTGCTCGCGTATGGAAATACAATTATCAATTGATCTCCACTCCAACCCTCAAGCATTGTCTTTCATTTATCATTCCACCTCCAGTGTGAAACCCTATTGTGGAATTTAAAGGACACATACTTTGCCTTCACCCAGTGACATTACATTCATAAATAACGTTTTCAAAATGAAACCATTCATTCAGGGAGGAAAAAAAACTGGGCTCTGTTTTAATTTGTGAATTAATTGCTTAATAAGCGTTCTTGAAGCGCTATCATCCGAATTTCCCCAAGTTCCGTTCAAAGTAAAGACTTTGTGACAATTGGCGTCAACGTGAGGCTGCGCAAGGCAAACTTGCCAGTGTGTCGTGGCACACAAAGTGGAGGAGTTGTTGCAGCAGTGATAAAGGAAATTAAGGGGAACTGCTAGATCCGGAGGGGGTCATCGATTTTCGTCAAAGTGAGGCAAGCTAAATGAGAACAAAAAGGGGAGGGAGGGGCAAAATCAAGGATGGAGCAAATGTGCTGGCAGAGCCACGTTGGCAGAAGCATCGATCTGATGTTTGTGGCCTCCTGCAGCCGATAAAAGCTCTCTTGTAAAAATATCTCTGTCTCTTTACCTGTGAAAGTTTCCCCTCAGCAGGCCGTTAATGTGCTCCAGATGCCGCTTGCTCCATTAGAGCGTTACGGCCCAAATAGTGCACAGTGGAAAGTGCAGGCGGGTTGGAAGTCGCTGTCGTTTGTCACGTCGCGTTGCAGCGTCACCCTTTAACCCGCTTAAACGTGTGGAAAAACGACTGCTAGCGGTGAAATGTAAGAAGAATAAAATATATTGATGCTAGTTTTACATTCCCCCTATTCACAATATTTGGCACCATTATAAGACCTGAAATAACTCCAAACAGAAATGAATGTTGTCTATGATTGAATTCTTGAATGATATGTCTCAATTTTGTTTCTTTCCCCCGTTTTCCTTTGAACGATCTTGCCGTAATTGCTGCCCACTGTAACGTTAGCATGCCGCTAGCATAGCAATCTGGCTTGAGTGCCAAATTTGAATAGTGCCCATTACGTCTGAGCGCTCCCTAGCCAAGCCGACGCAATTACGCCGACTTCAAGAAAATGTGTGATCTTTTTTTTCTCAAAAGACTTGAATTTAAAAATATAATTAAAGTTTGATTACAAACTGCTACGAGGCAGCAGCGGAGTTACTCGCTCTTTTCTACTGACTGAATGACTGAACTGAATTCACTAAAAGGCTGACTGGCAAACTAAATGAGCGATATACTATCGACCGTAACGAGCGAAAAGAAACACTTGAAGAAAAAGTCCTCGTGACCATGTGACTTGATTGCGAGTCAAAACGAGACTCGGCGACCAATCGTCTTTCCTTTTCACTCTCCGGGTTATCTTTTGCGGCGGCATCTGGAATGTCTTTGCATTATTAAGTGTCTCGTTAGGCTCTCGTCTATCCGAGCCGCACGCCGAGAACCAAGTCGTCTTGGCGGTCGTCCATCCGTGCCGCCCGCCGACCTTGTTGGAGGTTACAGGGGCTTCGCTCCGCAAGGCCGAGCAGACAAATTGAGAGGCGTAGGGTGTCGACCGGAGCCGACGTGATCGACTCGCAATTCATGTTCGGCAAAAGGGCAGCCGGCTAAGGAGTCCGACGGCAGCTGTCGGGTCCGCTTTGGATTTGGGCAGAAAGCCGCCAAACAAGCATGTTGGCCAACGTCCCCAAAAAATACACACCTTTATTCTATATTGAAACACAAAACTGCTTCAATCAAGATAAGAAATACCTTCAGACTCAAGTTAATGACAATTATAGTCAATCTGATTAGAATTGCAGTGAATTGAAAAAAAATGAATTGAAAACATTCCATTTAAAACTATGCCGATGTTTCTGGTGTCACTGAATTTGCTCAAACTAGGCTTCCTATTTGAGGAACTGCCTTTACCTACGTGAAATGTGCAGGCGGCATTCGAGTGTTCCATGCCGAACGTTTTCCGATAAAGGTCAAAGCGTCCGCCAGCCGTCCGCTCGTCCGGAGCCGATTAGCGTTGGACCTTTTAGTCCCTTCAAAGTTGACACGTTTTTTCGGCCTCTCCCACCCAATGCAAGGTTGCTTTTTTGGAGTGGGGGCACTGATGTGTGATTTTGTCGTCAGGGGCGGGAGGTTGGTCCCCGCTGGCCTCGGACTCGTCTCAGTGGTTGGAGGTGGACCTGGGCGAGCGGACCACCGTCACGGCAGTGTCCACGCAGGGACGCTACGGCAGCTCGGACTGGCTGACGTCCTATCTGCTCATGTTCAGCGACTCGGGTCACTACTGGAAGCAGCACCGTCTGGAGGGCAGCATCGGGGTACGTTCTTGCCATCATTGCTGGATCTCCTCGTTGTTAGCGTACCTTTTATTTTGGCTTGCGTAGTCTTTTTCGGGCAACATCAACGCAGACAGCGTGGTTCAGCACAAACTGCGGCAGTCGGTCATCGCTCGCTTCCTGCGCTTGATTCCCGTGGGCTGGAACCCCGGCGGACGCATCGGACTTCGGCTGGAGGTGTACGGCTGCCCTTACGGTGAGTCAGCCCATCGGCCTCTCATGTAGGAAGATTAAAAACCTCCCATCACACCTCTTCCTGTTTCAATCTTTTTTTGTTTTCAACAGACGCACAATCAACATTTCATTCTCGCCTCGATCTCTTAAAACGGCACGTCGACATATTTTATTAAGGCGAGCCGGAAAGTAAACAAATTAGGGCTTGGAGCCAGGTGTCATCATTCAAATGTGGCTGAAAATGGGTTGCAAGCCACGTTGAGGTTTTTAAACAAGTAAGGTTACAAAGTAGAGGGATTTAAACAAAGGCGAGGGTATTCAACTGGGCTTTTTGAACCGCAGTTTCGAAAAAAAAAAGGTTAGTATTTCCTGTGAGGGATTCAAAGTGGGCTTTTGAAGTGTTGTGGCATGATTTGGGTTTCAAATTAGGATTTCAAGACAGGTCTGTGAACGATTCCCTCTGCTGATGATGACCTCGTCCTTTGTCGCCGGTCAGCCTCTGACGTGATATCACTGGACGGCGAGGGCGGGGCGGTGGTGTACCGGTGGAGCCAGGAGAAGGAGGGTGAGGAGCAGCGACTGTCGCTCAACTTTAAGAGTGTGAAGAACGGTGGGACGCTGCTTCACGCCCGAGCTGCCTCGGGACTCGGACTCGCCATGGAGCTCAGGGCCGGAAAAGTCTGCATGGTCGTCATGGGGCAGCAACAGAAAGGTAACAATACAAATAATAAGAATAATAATCATAAATATTGTCAAATTTGGTTCATATTGTGCAAAGACAGTTTTGTGAAGACAGTTTGCACATAGCCCCGACTGCATTGACAAAACAAGCTATTTCTTTCCCAGAGTGTAAATAAGTTGTTGACAAAGAGACAAACTCCCGCCTCCTCATTTTGAGATGAAGATGTTTTTGTCCATCATCCTCCTCTTCCTCTGGGCCCCTCAACACCAGTGGATACATTTTTAACGACTGCGTCGTTTTTTTTTTCTGGAGCTTTTCCTTACTTGGTTCTCCCCACAGAGCTGGACCGCGGGGAACCTGGCCCGCTAATTTGGAGCCGCCGACGCTCATCCAAGATTTATAGCATCTCACGTTTGGCACGAACGGCGGAATATTTGGCTTCGCATCTCAACTTTTAATCTTTTTGTGATGATGATGAAAATGAGATACGACAACCCGTCTTTGAATCTCCTGCTGGGAGACAACACTGCTTTCAGAATACATAAAACTTTTCTTGTAACTTTTTTGATGCCTTGTCAGAATGTGCATTCATTTTGTCTTTTTTTTAGCACTCTAATCACACAAATTACAAAATAGTCAACATGACACATCATCCACACCGACATGATTTTACATGCGCTGCATGTGGTGGAGCACTGGCCCACTAACATGAAACAGTTCATGAATGAAAAGTACATCATATTCCATCAAAATTGAAGACCGAACAGCCGCCTGCGTATGATTTCCGATGGTCACACTTTGTTTTGTCTCTGGTGGGGCAGTGCCCCTAATGTTAAATTGGAGTTTCCAGAGAACCCCCTGTGGGATCTTGATTCAAATCTTAAACAAGTTCTGGCGGGACACTGGTCCTACTGTAAAACCACCTTGACATCATGTGGGTTTTGTTTTCTCCTAGCATGGAGTTCCAGTCCCGGTCTTGGGCAGCTAGCCTCATTAGGCAGCCTCTTGGATGACCAACAGTGGCATCTGGTGGCCATGGAATGTCACGCTGCCCGGTGCAACCTCACTGTGGACCAGCACACAGAGATTGTGGACCTACCGCCACAGTTCCTCCACTGGCATGTCCAACAGGTCCTCCAAAAACTCCTTACCAGCATCTGTCTATTTGTCACTCAGTTGTGTTTCACGTACTCCATCTTCCAGCTAAGCGTGGGAGGATTTCCGGACATTCCTGACGAGAGATTCCAAGGGTGCCTGGAGAACTTGGCGTACAACCGGCATAACCTGATTGCGATGGCCGGACAAGGCGACCGCCGAGCTACCGTGTCGGTCAGTTCACGACGGCGTTCCTAATAAGGTCAAACGTCAAACGGACGGACAGTGATGAGCTTCACATTTGTTCTAATTGGCTTCACATTTAGTCAGTAACATTTTAATAAATGATGGAGGTCCTTAAAAAATTCACATGTCTCGTAATCAATCTTTGACAAATCGTCAATTAATCGAGACGAATCGAAATGCTATCAAACAGGCACGCGCAAATGTAGCTCCTCTCTGTGGGTTACTTGAAAGCACCATCCATAATTCTAATACAAGTCCAAATATTCAGCATGCAGTTAAATGTTTGCATTTTTTGGTCGTCATCTCAGTGTCGTTCAATAAATGGCGCCCTGCCGTCTGACTGCATCGATGTATAGATTGTTTGTCCCCCGTCGGCTTTTTATGAGAAATGAGGCGTGAGGGCAACATCGTCTCTCAGCATATTGGCCACGAGGACCTCCCTTACGTTTTAAAATTCAGACGCACTGGGGAGCATTTCGATTCAACGAATTCAAACAAAAAAAAATGATGAAAAGTGGAGGAAGAAAGTGGAGCTCTTTGCATGCTTGCTTAATGCTGCAATGGAGACTCTTTGAGTTTCTAAAGGACAAAGGCAATGTGTTTATGTGCGTGTGTGTGTGTGTGTGTGTGTGTGTGTGTGTGTGTGTGTGTGCGTGTGGTGACTTTGCAAGTTTTTTTTTTTGCCCCCCATTAGGTGACTTTCCATGAGCCTCATGAACTCGAATTCAGTCATCTATATGACTGTTCACAGAATGTCGGGGACAATAAAAAACGGTGACCAAAGAGATAGCACTAATATAAATATAGTGGAATATGTCTCAAAAAATAAAATAAACTCTCACATGTCAGATAATTGAAATCCGTTGAGCGTTGCCACTGGAAACAATTTGTCTTTCGTTTGACTTTGTTTCCCCCCCGTTTTGCTTCACTAATGCTATTGGCTGCTCACGGTTATGCTAATGTCGCGTTTAAGGAGACTCGCTGATGAGGACGACGGTGACCCCAAGTTACACGAACACGCCCCCCCCAGTTGATTATTATTCATACTTTTGCTATTTTATTTGATGTCTGCCAGGGCAATGTCACCTTCACATGCTCCCATCAGACGCCGGCCGTGGCCGTCACCTTTCCCGGGCCGCGAGGCTTCCTCCAGTTACCTGGGGTGGCAACCCCGGTGCCCGCAGAGAGAGTTTCCGTGGGACTTCATTTCAGGACGTGGAACCGAGACGGGTTGTTGCTGACCTTCCGGCTCTCTCAGCGGGGCGGTGTTGTCTGGGTGTACCTGAGCGACGCCCAGCTCAGGCTGCTGGTACGGAAGGCTGACAGGGTACTGCTGGAGCTCAAGGCAGGTCAGTACCGAGCATGACGTAAAGCGGACAAAATGGAGAGTGATGCATTGAGCACTTAACTGGGACCGGTCAGGCTCCGGTCTGGATGACGGTCTGTGGCATTCGGTGGATCTGAAGTCCAGACGAGGGCACCTCAGCATCTGCGTGGACAACGTAGATGTGGCTCAGGCCAGTCCTTCCTTCACCGTGGCCGTCGAGAGGGACCTCTTCTTTGGCGGTAGGCGAACGTCAGCGTCCCTCGTGCGGGGTGGTACTCTCGATGTGGTCTCGTTGAAGGTTGTCCGGCGGACGACGACGGGCGGGAGGACTGCCGGAACCCCTTTGCCTCTTTCCAGGGTTGCCTTCGCCAGCTGACCTTAGAGCATCAACAAGTGGATCTCATTCTGGTGCAGCAAAGGATGCTGGGAAACTATAGCAACCTCTTGATTGACATGTGTGGCATCATCGACAGGTATTGCCCAATTCAGCGTACTTGGCGATAACGTGATGCAGAACTAATCGTTTACTTTGGTCTGGCTGCTGAATTGGCGCTCAATTAACGTCACGTTCATAGTTAGCAGTCGGGTGTAAAAGAGAAAAAAAAAACATGTCTGGAAACGTGACGGGAATAAAGGAGCCAACGCTTAACGAAGCGAGCTGGCGTCCTTGCCGAGGTCACGGCGCCTTTCTCGTCAGTCGTGCTGTTCGCAGCCGTATGCTCGCTGATTGCGCCGATTGAATTGAACGCAAGTCAGGTGGAAAACGTCATTTTGCAAGCAGGGGTCAGCGCGCTAGTCGTGCTCCACGGCAGCTTATTATTGCGCCGAACCTTCGGTCTTGCAACTCCAGCAACAAAACATCATTCCCCCCACTTCGAGTTTTCATTTAGTGCGAATGAACAAAAAGTTAAATTGAAACTCAAATTGAGTGGTCAGACTTCATTTTAAGGATGAGAAGCAAGGCAACCTTTTTGCAAATACAGTTTTGTAAAATAAAATGGAGTCGTCAGTAAGAGTGGAATGCATGTTTTTGAAATGTGGGAGGAAACTTCACATAAGGCCAAAAGTTGGCAAAACTTTTTGCAACCCTACACAAAAAAAGGAAGCTTATCTATCGTATGTCTTTGTTTGTGTGTTTTGAGGTGTTCTCCAAGTCGCTGCGAGCACGGCGGGCGCTGTACTCAATCCTGGACGCATTTCCATTGCAACTGCAGTGACAGTGGCTACAGCGGCGCCACCTGTCACAGCTGTGAGTCACTACGGGGAGAGTCTCTTAAATTAAAAAAAAAAAAAAAAAAAGGAAATAAAAAAATAAACAAGCAGCCCTGCAAGCTCAGCCCGAGTCAGCCCCTCGCAACATTTCATCTGGCTCAGTTGGCGTATTTCTTCTAAGTTGCTTTGCCCAGCGACCCAAAAAAAGATTGACCACCACTCCTCAAAGTTTTAAAAAAAAAAAAGATCCCAAAACTAGAAAACATTTCTGAAAATACGTTTTTTTAGCGACATGAAAGATTGTACATCTTCTATGTTGGCAAAAATAACAAAAACATGTAACTGGAAAAAAAGTGTTTTTGTTAATGACTATTTCTGTTTCATAGTGTATCTTTCTTGACACTTTTCAACCTTTGGCGTGATTTTAGAAGATCCACTAAATTTGACAAATTTCCTCGCCATGTAGCCCCAAATATGACCTAAAAGCTTCAGGCAAACATGTAATTCTTGACTGGCTTCCCTCCTAGCGGTGTACGAACAATCGTGCGAGGCGTACAAGCACAACGGCAACACGTCGGGCTATTTCTACATCGACGTGGACGGCAGCGGCCCCGTCGGCCCGCAGCTGGTTTACTGCAACATGACAGGTGATGCAAGTTGGCACCGTTTGCGTCGGCAAAACGCAAGTGTTCCTTTTCCCTGATCCTCCATTTTGTCCAGCAGAAGAGAACACGTGGCTGGAGATCAGACACAACAACAGCGAGCTGACCCCCGTGAGGCCGTCGGGCGGCGAAGGTCAGCACCTCGTGCGACTGCACTACTCCGCCAGTGAGGAGCAGCTGATAGAGGTCATCGGCCAATCGGAGAACTGCCAACAGGAGATGACCTACCGTTGCAAGAAGTCCCGCCTCCTCAATACTCCCGGTGAGGTCATCCTTTCTTGTTTAAGGGTCGCCATCTGACAAGAAGAGTGAGGAAAGAAAGGACCCAGACAAGATGAGTCAGGAAAGAAGACTCTTAAAAGAGCACCCAACTGCAAGAGTGGAAAAAGCTGAGTCTGTAAAGAAGAATCAATTGGCTGAAAACAAGTGTCAGGAAAACAACAAGATCCCACAAGGGAGGATCTTGAGAGGAAAACAAAGAAAAAGAAGAGCCAGAAAAGAAATTCTTTCTTTGTGTGGGCTCAATAAAGGAATATCTTCTGTTCAACTTCCAGAGGGCTCAGCCTTGAGTTGGTGGCTTGGCGGTGCCGCTCCGGGCGGACGTCAGAATTACTGGGCCGGAGCAGAGCCCGGCAGCCGGCAGTGCGCGTGCGGCCCGCGGGGGGACTGCACTGACCCCAAACGTTCCTGCAACTGCGACGCTGACGCCGCCGAATGGTAACTCCACTTTTTCGACACTCACTGTAAGTCTCCACTTAAGCCGACATACATGTTTGATGACGACAGCTTGCATGTTTGCTCTTTGCAAGTTGCTGTTTTATTCAAGACGCGCTTGACCTTTTACCGCCACGCCTCCGTTCAAATGTCTATTTCCAGTGGCTAAATCTTTCAATATTTGATAGAATGGGCTAGTTTTTGTATTTAGCTAGCACCAAAACCTCTAGATTTTGGAGCTAGCTTGGTTCCAATTAACGCAAAAAACGGCAATTGTTGGCATAAAACTGTCAAAATGATTTTCCCTCCGGCAGGGCTGAGGACTCGGGCTTGGTGACTGACAAGAAGAGCCTCCCTGTGCGGTCCCTGGTGCTGGGTGACACGCGGCGGCCTGGCTCGGAGGCCGCCTACCGGGTGGGGCCGCTACGTTGCCATGGTGACAGTAAGTCAGTCGCTTATGCAAATGAATAAGTCATGCAGAGAGAGGATGTACTGAAAAATGTTCCTCCCCTCAGAGAATTTCTGGAATGCCGCCTTCTTCGCCACGGAGACGTCCTACCTCCACTTCCCCACCTTCCACGGCGAACTGAGCGCCGACATCTCCTTCCTGTTCAAGACGGGCGCTCCCTCAGGCGTCTTCTTGGAGAACCTGGGTATCAAGGACTTCATACGCATCGAGCTGAACTGTGAGTTGGTGCCCCATAAAATCAAAACGTGCTGGATTCCTCATTCATGTTTACAGCGTATCACCAAATATGCTCTCATCCGCCATATGAAGCGAGAAGTGAGACGAGAAGCCTCGCGAAAGGGCCTTCTGGGTGTCATTTCGTTTGCATGAGAATGAGACGGTTGTTTACGACGCAAAACTTTGACGAGTCTGCGCACTTTCATTTGAGGTGCCGCCGCGGTCCATGAGGGAACGGAGGGGACAAACACAGCAGCTAATGTAGAGGCGCCCGGGGGAAATCACCAAGTTCCAGCTTGGCATACTGCCGCTCCCGGGCTCCTGAGAAACGGAGCGACTCGCAATACTGTTTCATCTCCTCCTCTCGCCCGCCCGCCGTTGGCGTTCTGCTTGGCCAGCACTCTGCTAAATCTTTCAGGAGGCCGACACGCTCCGGCGGCACTCGGGCACGCGGCGATCCATAACGGGCCCGAGGCAATTATATCAACAGCGTAAATGAAAGTGGTCACACAATACGGAAAAGCTTCTTCTTTTCAAGCGCCGGAGGCTCGGGCTGGTGCACAGATACCCGCCTTGATGCTTGCAGAAATGAAGTCACATGTCTGGAACAAAATTGAAGTAGCCCTAGGAGTCAACCCTGAGGGACTCCGTAGTAATAGAAGACTCAAACAGTGGATAGAGATTCTCATAGTAGATTCTACTCCCTGGCATTGGTTCCGAAATGTAAGGGTCTCACCATGTTGTGCCCCACCAGCTCCCAGCCAGGTTCTGTTCTCCTTCGACGTGGGCAACGGTCCTCTGGAAGTTGCCGTGGACTCCAGCTCGCCGCTCAACGACGAACGCTGGCATCGGGTTCGCGTGGAACGCAACGTGAAAGAGGCGTCGCTGCGATTGGACGCCTTGCCGCCTGCCACCTGCCGGGCGCCCACCGACGGACACGTTCACTTGCAGCTCAACAGCCAGCTCTTCATCGGTGAGCCCGCCAAAGTGTGTATCGTGCCAAAAGTGGAAGGTTTTTCATGCATTTTGGTCTTTAGCTTACCTTTATTAGTTCCTGACCACGCCTTGATGTGACTGCAATAGATTCTTCTACCCTTTGCAATGAAAATGCCTGCATATATGTGCTGTGCCATACTTGCATAAAAACTGACCCCCCCCCCTTCCCCCATGTTGGTTAGCTTAGCGTCATTATCTCCCTAACCACAGAACAAATAAGTAAAATGCTCCGGTCAGCACGGCACACTAATAAACTTCCCAATGTGATTTATTCTTGCGAGGCTCTTAAAATAATCATTAATTGAACCAGCAGAGCCACGGGCGAAGTCATTAATCAGTCCGTCATGTAATTAGCCATTAACAAGCTACGACAAAACTTCATCAATACAGCCAGGGGTCTGTTTATCAATGCTTCGCCGACGCTGTTTGTTCATCTTCACAAAACAAAATCACCCGTTTATGTTTTATTGGTGTGCAAATCTTAGCACGCACGTCACTTCATGTCTGTCAACAAGCCAGCAAACAAGTGAGCAGATTGCGGCGGTAAATATTGATTTTTAGCCACTAATGTGCTCAACGCCTTTACCTGAGCACTCTGGATTTGGTTTCCGGAGAGGATATGAAGGATCATTATTCACGGCCAACCTTGATCCTACAGATTCTGCCAGAGTGGGAAAGGTTCCGTGCCACAGGAGTGATAAATTTCCTCCCGTAAATTTTCCTCATGCTACACAAGTTAGAAAGAAATTAAAATCAGTCCTCCTAAAGTTCAAAATAAGTGGTTGTGCCCTAAAGGAAACATCATCAAATCATAAAGCAATCTAATGCAAATGTGGCCGTCCAGGTGGGACGGCGTCTCGCCAGAAGGGTTTCCGCGGTTGCATCCGCTCACTGCAGCTCAACGGTGTCACCCTGGACCTGGAGGAGAGGGCACGCATCACGCCGGGGGTCCGCCCCGGCTGCCCGGGTCACTGCGACAGCTACGGAGCGCTGTGCCGCAACCACGGCCGCTGCATGGAGCAGAATAATGGCTTCCGCTGCGACTGTCGCCAGTCGGCCTACGACGGAGTCTTCTGTCACGCCGGTACGCATCCACTTGGGGAGAAATTGTACCAGTTTTGCTTAGCAGGCTGAAATTTGGTGGGATTTTCGATCACGAGGAGACCCACAAAATAAGGATCAAGAACCCACACTGTCCTGAACAGGAAGTCAGCCATTTTGGTCAGAAACGACCATTTTAAGCTGATGTAGACCAATTCTCCAAGGTAGACTTTCGGCATAGACATTTTTTGATTGCTATCAAATTTCTCACCTGCCAAACATCAGTTTGAGCGAAATGAAATTTGGTGGGAATCTCTATTATAATTTGGACGAACGAAAAATTCTGAAAGTAGCCATGCTGTTAAGTGAACAGAAAGCTACCATTTTGGAAGCAGACAGATGGGCGACACTAAACCCGCGTCTTCTCTCCAGGAGTCTCGGCCGTCTTCAAGCCGACGACATCCGTCCGCTACGCCTTCCAGATGGAGGCCCTCGAGCAGGACGGCGGCAACGTCAGCGCAAAGCTGTCTGCACCATCCTCCATCTTGTCCGACCTGAGCCTGAGAGCAGAGAATGTGTCGCTGAGCTTCCGAACCAGCCAGAGTCCCGCGCTGCTGCTCTACGTGTCGTCGCACCAGCGAGAGTACCTGGCGCTGCTCATCAACAAATATGGTGAGGATTGGTTTGGGTTTTTAAATTGAAAAAAAAAAAGGATTTTCAAGGACCCCAACGTGACCTTCCAGAACTTGCTCAGTCACAGTTGGAACAAATTAACACTCCACCAGTTCCAGCAGTGCACATAAAATATGTGCATGCGTTTTTGGTAAGAACATACACGAAAGGTCTGAAGGACGCATGTTGAAGTGGCAGATTGCCGTTGTGCTTCAAGCAGCCAATTCGCATGCAGTTGCTTCCACTGGGAAACTGGAAAAATCCACGCGACACCGGTTTTGACAATCAACCCAAAATTGGGAGGACATGTCCAGCATAGCAAGGCGCATGAAAAAGTCTCAAGGACCCATGCCCGAAATTGGACATTTTGCTTTGAAGGTGCCATTTTGCATAATGCTTCTATCTTGGACGCTTCATAAACATGAGCCCCCAACACCATGTTTGCAGATAAACTCCAAATTGGTGTCGCCATTTTGGGTGCATTTACAAGGCTTGCATTTAAACAGACAAGCACAAAGTTGACATGCAAAACCAACCAGCAATGCTCAATTGGCGGAGGTCTTCATTCAACTGAGTGCGATTCCCGTTTGTCTTTTTTAAAGCGGAGCCGAATCAAACGCTAGTAAAATAGCTCTAAATGCTAACGTGGCATGCTAAATAGGCTATTAAAATCTTGGCGGGGTTCTCCAGGCGGTGTATTGTTTCATCCATTTGCCGTTATAAAAATAACCTCCTGACCCGCCGCTGTTCTTTACAGGATTAATTAGCGTGTTTGAAAGCAGCTCTAAATAGTCCGTGTGAAGGACAATTTTCTTTATCCCCGCGCTGCCTCAAAGACCTCCGAACGTCTCCTCTTAACGCTGGTGTAGTATTAGCAAAATTAATGACTCTTATTGATAGGCAATGAGCACTAATCCTCCTTAATACGCAAAGCTCCTCATTGAGATTCATCATTTGGATGAAAGATGCAACTTTGTAATATTAATAAGGGATGCCTGGGCAAGATAAAGAAGCTTCAGATTGTGTGTGTGGCACTTCTTTTCTTGTGTGTGTATGTGTCTGCATGCAGATAAGCTGGAAGTGCGCTACAAGCTCCATGGCGGCAGGGAAGGCCAAGTCTTAAGGAGCCAAGCCAAGAGTTTAGCCGATGGAGATCTGCATACAGTCGTGGTCAGCCGAGTGATGGATGCCGTTTCTCTGCAGGTAACACAAAACAAACAAATGGAACAAACAAACAAAACAGCTCGCGCGGAGTTAAAAGTTCACCGTCCGTCCGTCCGTCCGTCTGTCTGACTGACTGAGCCTCAGCCATTTAGGTTCGGAGTGGCTATTTGAGGTTGATTTTTCCAGGGTCCTTCAAGGGCGTTATCAAATTTGAGCTATGTATACGGGACAGATGACTATCTTTAAATCGCACAGGATTTGAGTTTTTGTTTTGGCACGTTGGTGAAAAATGGCTGCCATAAAACAGGAACAGGAAAGTAGAAAATAAGTTTGATTCCGACTCAAGCAAACTTTGACAACGCACCACCACACACGAGCAAAAATTGCATTAGCTAAAACCTCCAATTTATAAAAGCAATCAAGTGATATTTGACACGAGTCAAACGTCAGTCAGAAGTTTCTTTGTTGTTGCAAGTTTCAAATGGCCTTTGGCTCCCCTTTGCCGCTCGTTAAAATCACCTCTAGTGGAGAACTTGCTTGTATGCTTTTTGATGTGAATTACAAACTCTCCAGCTCCCATGGTCTACCGCTGAGAGCGAGCTTTCAAGTACCTTGTGAATAATAAAATCTCTTTTGTCGCTATGAACGTCAAGCCATATTGCGTTTCTCTCTTTCAGGTCGATCAAAACGCCAGAGAAGAATTCAACTTGACATCCGACAGCGAATTCAATGGCATCAGGTCACTGTTGCTCGGCAAAGTACAAGGTGAATAGACACGTACGCAAGACGGATGGGTCTACATTTACAAATAGACGCATTTAATTATTTGAACGTGAAAAATCGTAACAGACATGCAGGTGCGCACTTGTCACGTCTTCAAGTGGCAGTCCGATAAATCTCGACCTGTCAGTTAAACAAGTGGCCTGTTATGGTCTGAAGCTCGCTAATATTTTCTCATCAGCGTGCTTTCCACTTGTATCTTAACTGCTGCTGTCAAATTGTCACGGAGGAGAAGCCATGACAAAGTGGACTTTCTGTCGCTTGCCGCCAACGCCGTCATCCATCCATCCATCCATCCATCCATCCATCCATCCATCCATCCATCCATCCATCCATCCATCCATCCATCCATCCATCCATCAGCACCGCCAACTCACCGGGTGGTCAGGCCATGATGGAGGGTTTGGGCTGGCGGGAGCTTTTAGGCCACCGTGTCACTCACACACAGTCGGGAAAGGGCGAGCCCCCGCTGGTTTGCCAAACGCCATTTGCAAAATAGTTACAAGAAAGTGAGAAGAAGCAAAAGCAGAAAGAATTGAAGAAAAAAGGGCAAAATGTCATCCAAATATTTTGCTCTCTATTTTGGCAGAGACGGACGAAGTGGATCCGGAGCTGGTCCGCTTGTCCTCGCTGGGCTTTAGCGGCTGTCTGGCGGCGGTTCGCTTTAATTCCCTCAGCCCCCTGAAGGAGGCGCTGCTCAGGCCGCACAGCGGAAACGTGGACGTCAGGGGGCCGCTGCGGCGCTCCAACTGCGCCTCGCCGCCCTCTGACCCCTACGCCGCGCAAAACACGCCACACCTGTCGGGTGAGAACGAAGAGCGGGCATCATGATGACAAATTTAGTCTTGTCTTGTGCTTGTCTTGCCTGCGCGGCTGCCGTCTGTCCAATGGGTCGGTTTATTTTCCGCCTGGCGGCTTTGTGCCTCGTCAGACATCTGGGTTCTGTTGCAGTTTGCTTTTCCTGAACGTTTCCTCTTTTTTTCCTTCCCTCTTTTCTTCCTCCTCTTCTTCGCTTCCTCGGCCATAGACCCCTCTGGTTCCGGCCAACCTTTAGTCAATTCCACACGGGGCGACTCGGCGCTCATCGGAGGTACCGGACATTTGCATCCGTCGCCGACGGGCTTCGCGTTGACCCTTGTTCTTAATGCCTAACTCTTCCTGACAGGCGTGATTGCCGCCATTGTCTTCGTGATGGCGGCCGGCCTGGCTGCGGCAGCCAAATTCCTATACCAGCGGAAGGAGACGTATCGAAACCGGGAAGTGAAAAACGACCAGCGAGAGGAAAGCCAGAACTCAGACTTTGAGCGCCAGGCGGACTCCCGGAATGCCTCGGACCACAACCCAAAGGAGTACTTCATTTAGAAACGCCACGAGGGGGCGCATGGCGACGCCATCATCGGATATGCCGGGTGGCACGTGTAAATAGTTGCACACGCGTGTAAATATTCAATAGTGTTTGGTGGCTTTTGTGTCTTTGTGCAAACGTTGGGAAATGGTCTTACAACATGACGCGGCAGCTAACGTGCCAAAGCAAGCACTCGCCACAAAGAAGAAGACTCCATGGCTGGAAGAAATGGATTTGACCGCTCAACAAATGTCAACTCAAAGAACAACATGTGTCCTATTCCGGGCTTGTGCGCTATTTTTATTTCTTTTTTTGCAAACACGTTTTGATTAAGAGTAAACATCGGCTCGTCATACGTGGAAAAGGTGCCGCATGGAGATAAACAAAAATGTATTTTGCAATGAACAGCGGCGATGTTGCTCAATGGATTCCGGACGGTCAAAGAACAACTTTGGGGCGTTTGCTATTGCTTTTCTCAAATGTTTTTTTTGAATCCAACTCTAATGAAAATCAAATGAATAGCCACAAAAAAAAAAAGATTCAAATCCTGATCTGATCATAACCATCAACTTCCACTATCCATCTATCCACCTAATCCATCCATCCGTCCATCCAAAAGTCGTCGGAGTGCTCGCCAAGCTTTGAAGCGTCTCCGAAGGAGGCCGCGGCAGCGTCAGTTGCGGTGGCGTCTGTCGCTTGTTTTGCAAAAAGTGGCTTTTGATGGCGACGAGAACGACGTCTCGGGCGCTGGCGGACGTAATGAAGACGCGTTGCAGCGAAGCCAAGGCGAGATGATGGACGGCGCGGCAGCTGTTTGTCAAGCAGATGCCTTTTTAATGAGGAAACTCTGTACGACTTCAAAGTGCATCTCCACATTCTGCCAGCAACGGACAACTTTTTCCCCTTTTCCGCTGTTTTGATTTGTCTGCCTTCCCGCAGCTTCTCAGGAGAGGTAGAAAAAAGACAAAAGCGGCTGCCTGGCATAGGGTTGCTTGGGCAAAGGAAAGGGAAGGGGGGGGTAGACCAAAGTATTGGGACCCCGCCTTGACCTACTCATCGGCCCCGGTCGGGTGAACCATCAATTATAGGCCGCCCTTTCCTAACCGAGATGCTGGGACACCTTGTGCTGATAATGTTGTTTGATGCTCCTTTGATGTAACTGAGTTTGAGTCAGCTGCTATATTCATGTCCCAAAATATTTGAAAAATGTCGTCATCTTGTTTTTGTTGACACACTGTTAAATGATATTAAGAGATGTTTTATAAATAACCACATTCCAAGTTTTTGTTTATTGCCACTTGGCGCTAATATCAATCTTAACAGTTTTAGTAGCAGTGCTACTGTTTTTTTTTTTTCTCTCTCTTTTTGCAACGTAAAGATGTTTGGGTGCAAAAGAAGCAGGAGTGCCGTGAAAAGAGCGAGATGCCCCCGCGGGCCTGCTGAGCGGCGCTGTCCTTTTGCGTGTCGCCTTTAATCCATCGCTTCTGTTGCTTCGAGGGGGGGCATAGCTTCTCGTCAGATCCGTGATATTTAAAAGCAAAGCGAGAGGGGATAGGCTAAAGAAAGCATCTGCTATTTTGGCAGTCGATACATTTTGGTAAATATTAATTTATTGTCGTGGAATGATGAGTCATGGGCGGAGTGGTGACTGCTTGGAAGGATAACACCAGCTTTTTCTTTTTTCTTTTTTTTTTTTAGAACAGTACAGTCGTTGCAAATGTTAGAGACATAAAAGCAAATCACACACACGATCCAGATGAAAAATAAAACCACACATAAATCAGACAGAAAAACCCCAAATGAATCCACAGAAGAAAAGCACATAAAAAAGTCGATATTAAAAACACATAGTCATAAAAACATCACACAAAAATCACACCAAAATAAAACATAGAAGCCCCCCCCTCCCCAAAAAATAAAAAAATGCACATCTAAAAACGCCCATAAATAGTTTCTGTACAGATTAACGCAGCAGTTTTTGGGGCCAGGGCAAAACAAACCGCATGGACGCGCAAAAAAATGAAACCAGACTCTCAACATTCGGAGCCACAAACTCACGCCAACGCGAGCCTAGTGCGCCAAACACTCAAGTTCGGTCACGAAGGACGCAGACGCGCTTTTCTATGACCTCCTGCAGGGCCAGCCCGTCGCGCGGGGGACAAATTGCCGTAATTACGGCAATCGTCTCCGCAGACGCTCAGATCACAAACGGTGGGCGGTGGGCTTTGTCATTAGAGGAGTTCTGTGATGAGATGAGATACCTCCCGCAGGGTGCAACAACGCGAGTCGCTCGATGCTGCCTTGACACCGTCGCTCATCACATAACGTGCTGGCAAATACGTGCAGCAACAGCTTGCCTTGTACACATAGTATTCTATTTTCTACTTTATACTCTCATTCTGCTCTTATTCTATGAACAGTCTGTTGTTGAGGCCTTGTTTTCAGATGAGGCCAGACACAGGTCAAGGCTACGAGATAGCAGGGTCTGGTACAAGATGTCGGCCTTGGCTCCAGGAATGTAGACTAACTGGCACACACACACACACACCTCAATTGGCCTACCAAGCATGTTTTGGGGATGTGGGAGCAAAGCGAAATGCCTGGAGAAAACCCACCCGGGCACGGGGAGAACATGCAAACTCCACACGGGGAGGGCCGGAGGTGGAATCGAAGCCACGCCTTCCTAACTGTGAGGCGGAAAACCCCGCTGTATGCAAGCTGCTCCATTCGAAAGTGTTTGCTTGCATTTTAGGAATCCACACTTTTTGGGATGTTTGGTGGGAATATTTGCAGCGTGTGAGACGTTTGATGACATATAGGCCAGCTATTAGTACACAACATGTCCTAGCATGCTGCGGCGCAATGCATTAAACATCAGGTAAAAATACATTAAGTGCTTGTCGGGCCGCATGAATAATACATTTGCAAATGGATGTATTTAAAGCCAGGTGTGTGTGTGTTTGTGTGTGTGCAAGCAAGTGCTGCTGACAGCGACACTTTAACTCAAGCAGCCGAAAAGAGGATTTAGGGAAGCGCTGCCTGGGGGGGGGGGGAGCTTTGTCATAAATCTCCTCCTAAGATGAGCTCTTAATGATGTCCTTTCAAGTGAAAAGTGCCAAGATGTCAGCTACATTTTGGAGCTAAGACCAGGTTTCACAAAGGTGAGATGGTGGTGGTACATCAGGGAGTTGATGCGGTTGCTAGGCAACCGGATTTAGGTGACAGCTGGAAAGTGGAAATACAAAGTTGGCTTGTTTAATTGGGCAAATTCTTTATGAAGGAAAAGGTTGTTGTTTTGTTTTTTGGTCATTGTTTGGTACAGAAGATTGTTTTATATTGCTTGTGTTTTCTGTTTATTTAACTTTATAACATTTGAACACTTCAGTGTTATTTCAGTTATTGTTTAAATTTTGCTTTTACGTTGAACACATCCATTGACACTCACTTATTTGTGTGTGTGTGAGAGAGAGAGAGAGAGAGAGAGAGAGAGAGAGAGAGAGAGAGAGAGAGAGAGAGAGAGAGAGAGAGAGAGAGAGAGAGAGGCTATTGTGTGTCCTTTAATTAAAGCCATAAACATGTTGTAAAGTCTTGCTCACCTGCTGATAAAAACATCTTTGTCCTCTCTTTGTATGATTGACAGACCGAACATTATTATTGTCCCAATTTACTTTGTCTTTTTGAAAAAAACATTTTATGTCTTTCAGTGGAAATTGTTGGAGGGGGGTGGGGGGCCATCAGGTGCGCTGCGTGATATTCATATATTATATATTAATATTCATCATTGCAGCCTTTTAGCAAAAGCACTCAGGTGCCCTTTTGTTATGCCAAAGAGGCTGCTGCTGCCACCTCACATTTACATACAGCAAACTTAAAAGCTGCATTTAGTCATTAAGACACACACACACACTTTTTATTTGTTTCATTGCTTATGCTTCCCATTTCCATCTGCTGCACTTTTCAGATAGATTAAAAAGGGTTTTTTTGGCCCCAAATTAAATAAATGAGAAGTGAGTGCTTGCTCACATAGTTCCTTGTCCTTTATTGCCATCTAGTGGAGACTTGTATCTACAGCCTGTTTTTCTTTGACCTTAAAGCTGTGGTTCTTAACCTTGTTGGAGGAGCCGAACCCCACCAGTTTCATATGCACATTTACCGAACCCCTCTTTAGCGAAAAATAATTAAAAAAAGATGCACAGTAAAACACATTCGGCAAAATAACATGGTGACATTTTTGACCACACAGTGGCAGCAAAACAAAACACGTTCTCTGACAAACATTTGATTTGATCCAGATCGAATCCTCATTGTTCAAGCAGTCGGCTTGCTTTTCTCTTTACATTAGTTGTGCAATTATTATAATATATATGTATATATATATATAGAAGAGTTTAAAAATATTCAAATGGTGTTTTCCCCCTTCAATATGTCGTGTGTTTTATATATATATATATATATATATATATATATATATACTTTTGAGAACCTTGTGTGAAGAAACCTTTGTAGTCTAGCTTTGCTCGAAGAATTTCTGGTTTGTTTAGCCACCTTGTTTTCCCTCTTTGAGCTGTTTTGGTTTTTTGCTGGCTCAAGGTTTGGTCACTCTGCATCCTAGTCCTCTCCTTGATCCTAGCCTGACACTGTGAGAGATATATATATATATATATATATATATATATATATATATATATATATATATAACCCTTCCTGTTGATCCAGATATATATATATATATATATATATATATATATATATACATATACATATATATATACATATATATATACATTATATATACATATATATATACATATATATATATACATATATATATACATATATATATATACATATATATATACATATATATATATATATACATATATATATACATATATATATATACATATATATATACATATATATATATCTCACAGTGTCAGGCTAGGATCAAGGACTAGGATGCAGAGTGACCAAAAAATTTGAATGAAAATATATATATATATATATATATATATATATATATATATATATATATATATATATATATATCTCACAGTGTCAGGCTAGGATCAAGGAAAGGACTAGGATGCAGAGTGACCAAAAAATTTGAATTAATTCTGATAGGCTTGAGCCGGCAAAAAACAAAAACAGCTCAAAGAGGGAAAACAAGGTGGCAAAACAAAACAGAAATTCTTCGAGCAAAGCTAGACTACAAAGGTTTCTTCACACAAGGTTCTCAAAAGTATGTGTAGATTGCCGTGACCGCTGGTACGCCTGACGAGACAAGACGCACCAGCACAAGACAAGTGGAAGACGCTGACTAAATACACACAGAAGGGGTAAGGTCATAGGTGCACACAATTAGGATCAAGGGCATAGGTGAACACAATTAGGATCAGGGAAGTCAAGCCGACTGACGCACAGAGGAAGTGCCCACGAACTGAAACGAGAGGAGAGTTACTTATCAAAATAAAACAGGAAGTGACAATACAACAAAAAAGACAACAACAAGCCACAAAACATAACGGTATGACACGTGGTTAGGAATTCATTCGAAAAAATGTGGAAAAAATGACAAATGAAAATTTGAAATATTACTTGGAAAGAAATGACAAGACAATTCGTGAAACTAGAATCTGATGGAATAAAGTTTTAGTGGATGTGAATAAACCTGATTTTTTGAGGGAATTGGAATTCAGCGACAAAGGTAATAAGAGAAAGAAAATCTAAATTTTACACTCGGTGAATTTGCTAGAGAAAATCTGTTTCAACATTTTTAATTCATTCATTTATAAACAATTGTCCCTTGCTCTCTCTCCTCTCTGTCTCTCTCCCTCTTTGTTTCCTCACTGCTTTGTTATTCTAGATTCATATAATGAGAGCATCTCCCAACACGGTCCCATGTTTCCCCAGGCCTGGCAATTATCAGGCTCTACAGTCCCAGGGCCCAAATCATTTGCGGAATGACACTTTGGGACAAAACAAGTGCGAGCCAACAAAAAGAGCATTGTGCCTCCGGTGGACACTAAACTGCAAAACAAGTTTGCCAACCTCACTGAGCATACTGAAGGAATTAGACGGTCACACGGCATATAACATCATGTGAAGACGTGAAGACATCGTCCAAAACAAATCTGGAAACAAAACAAACAGCGATGTTGATCCAGAAGAAGCGGCAACAGTTCGTTGGAAGTGGATGAGTTTGTCTCCATCCAAAAAGATGGATACAACTGTTAAGTCTTTCAAATGACAAGTGTTGAGAAATGCTCCCAAAGTCATTGGAAAGTTATTCAATAATTAGCTCTGTGCATGTGTGCACATTACACACTTAAGATGACTTACTTAAAGGTTAAAATGTTACATTTGCTTCAGTGTTCTCGGCTCTTGTAACTTTCACAGATGTGTTAATATTCTGCCCATTAAGCAGGGCAACCATCAGGAGTAAAGTCTTGTTGTCATGGCAACAGTAGCAACCTAAAGTATACAGCATGAATGGATGAAAGCCTTCCTGGGTCTTTTTGCTTTTCCGCTGCTTGCGCCTACTTTTACTGGGCAGCTGCAATTGTAAAATACTGTTTGGAAGTGAGCACAATGCACCTGCAGATTTACAGGATGTCTTTGTTCATATTGTTGCTTTTTAAAGAGAGACAAAAACTCCTTTGGAGTGCACAGAGCAGCAGCCGTAAGACACTGAAGGTTTCCGTTTGACTAAAACCAAATCCCAGCAAAAGCAAAGCCTTGAAAATAGTGGCTGGCCACTATCATAACAACAAACAACCCTAACTCTAACCCCAAACCCTAACCACTAACCCTACCCTAACTTCTGACCTCTAACCTTAATCCAAACCTAACCCTAAATCCCAAACAAACGTTTCCAGCCACCCACAGAGGTAACAGGAAGACACAAATGCTTGGTTAAGAGTTTTTCTCACAGATTTTCTGTCTGGCCTTGGAGTGGACACATTGGTTCCATGCTACTGTGACGGAAAGGAAGCCTTTTGAATTCATGACAAGGAAACCAACCTCCATTTGTCTTGTTTGGGCAGAGGGCAATGTAGTTGGGGTCAAAAGGGCATTTAGCATTTTTTGGCACCAAGGACAAAATAAAACGCCCCATGCCTTTTGTTTGAAAATAGCAATTGCTATGCTGTGTTTTCATTATGCACCTAATGTAAAGAAAATTCCAAATTAATTTAAAAAAAAGTTATCTTATGTTGAACTTTTTTTTTGGTTTGTGAATTTGTCACTATTTTGAAATGAACTAAAAATCACCATGGTATCAAACCATCCTCAGAGACTGAATAGCCATTAGCAAGCCTTCCAGTTTTGAAGGCTGGCCAGTGGAACCAAAATTCGAGATCCAGCACACTGCGGGCGGGGAAGCAGTCGCTCGCTCCAACTCCTTCCAATGGCTGTTCCGGAGCGAGCGCCCCAATGGCCTTTGTTGTTAGGCGCTCATCTGCACATTGGCTTATTTTTTTTAATTCCTTATTTTTTCAAAGCTTCTGTGGAACCCTGTGTTCATTTCCAATGTTTGAATGGAACGTCTCTGTGCTTCAGAACACATCCTCTGACATCATTCCTGAGCCGGTTCAAGAAAGCTTGGTGAGGAGGAGAAGCCATTTATGAATTACTCAAGTCCTGCAGCAGGGACGTTTTATCAATGCGAGATATGACACGTACAGTATGTGGATCAAACACTCGAGGGCAAATATTGAGACAACCTGTATCGGTCTAATTTGATCGGTTCATTTTTTGGGCATCAAATATAGACCAGGATTCTAAAAAAACAGCGAGTGAAGAGTTCACTGGCACCGAGTGCTGGGGAGGCCCCAAGAGAAAATTTTCCCCCCGAGCGGGCCCCCGCTAAAAGGGTTAATCTGGCTATTGATGAATTCGTTTTGCCAACTGGAAATATTCCAGAAAGCCCCCGGCTGGGGGCCCCCTTTCACCTCCATGGCAAACCACAATAACAAACCGTATAACCTACTATAAAAAAAAAAAAAGTTGAAGTGAAACAACAAGTGTTTTATTTTCTTTTTTTAAAAAAAAAGTGACTTCAATATCATAGAGGGAAAAGTGAGAAATGCACATACACGAATACAAAAATAACAGCACGAAATACAGAATACTGATAATGGGGAGAACATTTCAACACACGCTGATACGATTGCTGCTATCTTCAAGTACAAGCGTGTGTGAATGTGTGTGAGCGTGCTACAAAGACCCTTGCAGCTCCCAAAATGAGATTACGCTAAAAACAGCTTTCTTTTTTTTTCCATTTTACAAGGGCAAGCCATATGCTCCGCCCACTACTTGGAGGACATTTCCACGGCTGAGGCGTCGTTGGGGCCGTTGACGTCGTAGTCGTCCACGGGGCCGCTCACCAGCACCCTTACCCGATCGGGGAAGTCGTCCATCTTGGGCGAGAGCAGGAAGTCGTAAACGAGGGCTGCCGCCACGCCGCCGCACATAGGCCCCACCCAGAACACCTGCGGTGGGATTCGCTGGAGTCAATTCTGATGCAGACGTTCCGCGCGTCAAGTAATGAGAACAATAAAAATGTGATTTCTCATTTTCAACCGGGTTAAAGATGTCAGACAATATAGCACCTCACATCAAGGGATGACATGCAGTCGCTCGTGTCATGTGTGACATCACGTGCGATTAAATGTCATCGTATCAACCTGCAATGGATCGGTGAGGTCGATTCTGATGACGAGTTTGAAATTGTTCCGAGCATACATAATGCAGAGATAATTACAGCCTGACTTGCATGTGATTTTATTCCATCACGACTCAAATCATTGCAAGTCTAACATAATAATAGTAAGAATTAAAGCTTGACCTGCGTTGGGTATGAGTGGCTCACAAAACTAAATTTCCCAATTAAAAAATATTTCACGTACCCAGTGGTTGGTGAAGTTATTCAGGACCAAAGCCGGACCAAAAGTACGTGCGGGGTTGATGCTGCAACCTGTGTAGCTGATCTGGAAGCATCCAAACACACAAAATAAATAAATAAATTCAGCGTCCAACTTTTTAATTTCCCCTCGGCAAGATGCAAACTCACCGCCGCCAAATGTCCCAGGCACACGGAGAGGCCTATGGCCAAGGGTGCCGAGCCGGTGACATCACGCCTGCGTTTATCAGTCACGGCAATGACACACAGCACCAGCTGGAAGGTTGCCAGGAGCTCAATGCCCACGCCCTGGCTGGGGGTGACACCAGCCAGCTAAAAAAAAAAAAAAAAAAAGACAAGATCCAGTTAGTAGGTTTCTCATGCTGCTACTAACGGATGCAATGGGCAGTTATCTCGCCGTGCCAGATGCTGATACTGGAGGCTGCACAAGCTGCAGGGACTTTAACTCAGAGGTGGTTTAATGAATAACAGCACAGTTGAGGAACCAAGGACATACTCAATTTGTTATTTAAGACAGATTTGATTAGTTTAGAGAACTGCATGCTTGGCCCAATCAAATACTCTTGTGGGCCATATTTGGCCCAAGGGCTACAGGTTGCATAACTTTCTTGTAGCCAAAAACAAAACATTGGAAAATGTAATTTTTTTACAAAGTCTCATGAAAATGAGAAAAGCATTTCAATATTAGCAATATTTATTTCAAATAAAACCATTTTCTTCAAGTAAAAACTAACTTTTAAAATTAAAAAAATGTTTTTTTCCACTCAAAGTAAAAAGTATTTTTTTTTCCTTGTAAATTTTAAAAAACATTTCTCGAGGTGACAAAAACTCTTTTAATATGTATAGCTTATTCTCTTTTTTTTCTATTAAAAGCTTCAAATTTTTGATTTTTCTATTTAAAATTATGTCTTTTTCTCATAATTTTGCTTTTAAAGTTACAATTTATTTTCACTTTCTTCTGGCAACATCAACACTTAACACTCAACATTTGCGATGTAATTCTCATCATTTATAATAAAATAACTAGGAAATTTTACATGAATTTAGACTCTAACAATTTTTTTTCATGAGCTGTAGAGTCATTTTAAAAAATGCACTCCAGATGATTTTATTTTCTGCAACCACTTGAGAAAATTTACAAATGAACTATTTATCAATTCCAGTAGTTTTTTTTTTATAAATATATATACTGCATATATTTCAGTCGATTATTAACAGTCTTTCGGCGCTTACCTCATTGAGGCCCAGCCTGTCGTTGGCGGCGGGGCGTACTCCGTACAGAATGCCGCTGGCGAGGGTGGAGCCCAACAACTGGGCCACGATGTACATGAAAGCCCGGAAGAGGCTGATCTGGCAGCTGGCGAGCATGCCCAGCGTGACGGCCGGGTTGAGGTGGGCGCCGCTGACGTGACCCAGGCTCTGCGCCAGCGTGGCAATGGCCAGCCCAAAGGCCAGCGACACCTTGACCTCTTGACCCGGGTCGCCTGGCTTGCCGATGGCCGCCGCGATGCTGAGAAAGATGAACAGGGTCATGCCCACCAGCTCGGCCAGGACGGCCCTCCAGAAGGCTTTGCTCTTGAACTCCCTCATGGTGATATGTGGCTACAAAGTGTACGTTGCGCGCCTGCGTATGCGCAGGCAAAAAGCAAGCGGCGTATTTAAGGCCCGAGGACTGATAATGGTCAATGGGCGGGCTTTAGAAAACCGAAAGGGCCACAGTGAATTAATGAGGAATTGAAAAGACCTCCTCCTCCTCCTCCTCCTCCTCCTCGCCCAGCACCTCCCAGTAAACTCCAAAACTCGCAGAGAATTCTGTCTTGTGATAGCGAGCTTGAAACCCTGTCAATGTCTCAAAAAGTCCAAAACAGAACTTGTTAATTAAGTCTCGTGCTGAAAAACATTTCAGTGACGGTTGTGCAAAAATAAATAATCAATCGGCACAAGTGGCAGAACAAAAGTAGTCACTCATTAACCGCAAGGACGAGCGCTAAATACTTATAACGTGGTGTTGCTCGGTGCAGCCAGAGAGAAATGAGGTGAAACGTCAACACTTGAGAATGGAGCTCCCCGATTCTGATGCGGGACGTTGGGAGATTTTCGACAGCAGTTACCGGACACCGATTTGGTGGAACTGATTGGCGAAGGTGTGTGGTCACACTTCAAGGACGACATGTTGCATGTGACTTTATGAGTCATGCAACATCAGAGTTGATGAAATCGTGCCCCCCCCCCCTTCAAAGTGTGTTTTTATTTTAACTGCTTCTCAGAAATGTTTCTTTGTTTTTAAACTCTCTGTAGCACTTTGAGATTTCTTTGAAATGTACACTGCATTACAAATTAAATATATTACTACGCCAACCGGCATTTGATAAGCTTCTAAACGTACGTCTGAGTTAACCCGCAGTGGTCATATCAGAAAAAAAAAAAAAACTCTGACAAAGTGAGGGAAACCGTGTGTTGTTTTGCAGATTTTTCCGGCCATACGACGACGGGTGAGCGAACAGAGCGAGGGGTTAAAGGCGGAGGAGCGCCGACCACTCTGAAATGCAGCGACCCGCAAAACTGCCTGTGACAGGCGGCGGGGACTCATTGTACTAATTGCTCCAATGTGTCCTCATCAGCAACAAATACCGGACAGTATGTCTTCCGTCTCTTTTGGCAAAAAAAAAAAAAAAGTAACAAAAACAAAATGGAGGGTAGCACAAAAAAGATGAGTGAAAATAACCTCACTCAACCTTTAACTCAATGCCAGGATAGTTTGGATTTGGCGCCACCTTGTGGCATCTGGGTGCTAAGAAACTATGTTGACATTCTGAGTGCTTTGGTGCCACTTTGATGCCCAAAACTCTCTATTGAGGGGCTTCAGTAAGAAAAAGGTCTGCTGCCAGGCAGCGGTATCTTTTAGGCTCCTGTTTTGGCTAGCAACAGAGTTCAAATGGGTTCACGAGATGCACCGTGTCATCTGGTTCTCTCCACCAGGGACGCAGTGTTGTGACGCTCCATTGTAACCCTGACAGTTTATGGCTTCCTCGCTCTGTCGTCACGTGGCGCCCGGTGACGGTCGTTCCCTTTATTGTTGTTTCCTCATCAACACAACGCATCCTGCCGAAGGGCATCGGGGCGTTTCTCGTCGTCACTTGCGCCACCGCTACTCGACCGCCAATATACGCTGCTTCACCCCGGGTGGCTGTTACGTTTATCCGCAAAGTCAAAAATGTCGACGGTAATATTATCTTGCATGATATTATCATTTTTTTTCTCTTAATATTAGTTTGAAAATACCGCTTTAAATCATAAAATGAGAAATTAATGGTTCAGTTACACCCTTTTTTTTTCTCATAGCAAGTTTTTATTGCCTTGTTTTCCTCCTAACATCATTTTTTTTTCTTATTACATTTTTTTTTCTTTTCGCTAAAAGTGTCGAATTTGATTTCTCTTTTTGACCTTCAGTGCCTCTACATAAATATCCAAATAACTTCTGACAAAACATGCTGAATTACATCCTCCACTTGTTAGCAGTGCGTCCCCGCCCCAGTGACGACCACCCCCCCCCTCCTTTGCCCCCCCCCCCATCGACCGCCTCCCTCTAAGCGCTCTCTTTCATAAACACAAACCCCTCGGGACAATAAATTACACGCCACAAGATGTGTAAACTTGCCCCCCACACGAAACTTTTTGAAAAGATTAGAGATGTCAAGTAAAATGTGATTGAATTGGGGAAAAGCTGAGTAATGGACCCAACTGATAAGCAAACGTTTTTTTATAAGTCAAAAATGAAATTGTTAAATGCAAAACTTGACCTAGTTAGCATCGGAAGATTCATGTTTTCCATCCAACGAGTGTGTGAGCGGGAGTAAAATTCAAAATGACAACACCAACGGCATCAAAAAGGCGACCTTTGGAAAACCTCTCCGTCTTATCTTAAGCACTTCAACGGTGCTGCGTTATCAAAGATTTCAGATGTAGTTAAGATAAATTGTGTTTTCAGATGACAACCTGATAAATATGTTCTTTCAGCACTTTTGCAAATACCGCGTCTACTTTAAATTGGGATAAATAGTGGTTAAAATGAACAGCGCTGATGCGTAACGCTATTCGTATTAATGAAACGCACAGTGACTTGACACGGAACCTTGAGGCATCTCAATTACAAAATTCTAATTTGTCTAAAATTCAAATGTAGGCTATCATACAACATATGAGCATTACGTTTTATTAGATCATATGAACATGAAGTTTTATAAGATCAATTCAGAAGCTCGTAAACAAGTTCAATCACAGTCACCTGGCTCATGATAAATGTCCCATTTCCCAAACACGGGACATTCTTATCATCCAGTATACTTTTTATTCATTCATCAAATACTTTCCATTCCAAAGAGGTTAATATTATGCCAATTCCTTCTGGGGGACGGACAGCAGACTGGCCATAAAACTCTAATCAAGTCTGGTTAGCTTAAAACAATTGGCTTTTTTTATTATCTCCCTGCGGGGACGTGGCGATACTACAAAGGGCACTGAGATTTTATGATGTGTGAAAACATCATAAAAACTCTCGTGGTATGCTTGCGTGTCACGCAAAATGGGAGCGGGGGGCGTGTTTGTGATATCCGGACTGATTTCTCGGACTCTATAAGAACACGTGGGTGATCATATCTGCCTCGTTTGTTGTTTAGCCTAGCTTGTTCAATTTCTCTGGTTTCCTCGTAAAAAGGCTATCCGAGACCTTTGAGAATAGTGCGGCGGCGAGGTCAACAAATATGCCCTTCCTCCGTCATGTCGCATTGCAGAAGACGAGGATATTGCCAAACTAAACAAGCTTCTTCCCTGATAAGGCGATGGGAATTTGTTAACGCTTCTTCAGAGAATTCTTGACCCTTCCTACGCTGAGACAAACCACAAGAAAACACCGCCGCTTGAACTGTTTCCAAACGAGCCTCAAGCGATGCGGAACTAATCTCTTATGTGCAGTCTATAAAAGCGCTATCCTGTATTATTATTGTTACTACAATAAACGCACTCAAAATTATTTCTGTTAAAGGGAATTCTGATGCGTTCATTTTGATGATTTTGGAGATTCCGTCAGTGAATCTATGAGGAGTTTGTGGCGGGAAGATGTTCGTGAGGTGACTATTTGCACGATACCGGATGACATCGATTTTCATCCATTACCTCCAAAAAAAATAAAACAAAAATGGAAAATACATTACCCAAAATGGCTTTTAACCAATCTAAGAGGCAGGAAATGTTTGCAAAACAAAAAGACAAAAAGAATGACGGTGAGGATGAAGCTCTTGTTTGTATTGGCCCTTTCCAAGCACGGCCCTTGACCGGCTGCGCTGTCACCTTTGGCCTTTTAACGCCGCCATATTGTGTCGCTCGGGAACTGAGGTGTTCCACTACGTGACGTGGGCTCACGTAGTCACTCCTTTACATTTCAGCTGAGAAGCTTTAAAATGCCAATACTTGAAATGAATTTGGATCTCATTCAAAACAAATGGACTTGAAAATGATTCCTTGATACCGACAACGAACTTAACTCATACAGAGATTCCATTCCGATTAAAAAAAAATGAATCGGATTCTTGATACAGATGAGCGATTCGCTTTCAAGTTGGAGTAGGACACATTGCGTGCTCGCTAACTATAATGAGTTGACATTCCACATGATGTCCGATTCCAATCTCCTTCTGAATATTTTGACTGAAAGACAATTGCGACCTTATTGACACCAATAGGAAACCACGATATCGAGAAGCGAGCCAGGTGGCCATTAAATTGTAATGTCAATGCATGTGCTTTGGTCATTATTGTCCTTACGTAATGCGTAAACACGCCTGTTGCGCCAAATAATGACAGCCACCTCCCAAACACATGCAGACAGACAATCAGGGTTATTTCCTCCAGGCCAGAGAGTTGCCATGAAACCTTGAAACACAAAGCAGCGTCGGCTGATAATCAGTGGGGGGTCCCAATGCGGGAAGTAGCGAGGGTCCTAACGGGGCAGGTGTCAGCAGGATCTTCTCACAGAGCACCGGTCCCCCGAGGTGCGACGGGGTTCTCCCGTCTCCTGTTCCCTCATCGCCGCTGGCTTTATTACGGGAAGGAACGAATCGGATCACCGCTTCCCTGTATTGTGTGGGCAAATGGGAGGCGCGACTGTTTTTGGCGCTCTCGAGGAATGCCCTCTCAAACCCATAAATTACCGCTCGCTGGATGTGAATTACGAGGGACCACAAAAAGTATATTTGCAAGACAAAATGAGACTTTTCTCCTTTCAGTATATTCACTGTGGCCACGGGCAGAGCTAGATGGAGGGCCACGGGGGGCAGCTTTTCCCCCCCTTGAAATATGCTCTGTGGCTTTTTTGAGCATGATTTATTTTCCCTATATGAAAAAGCAGCCAAACAAAGTAGAAAAACTGCATGCCACATTGTTCTCGCCCACACATTTAATAGGGTTAGAGCAACGGCAGACATTAATTACAGCTCAACTTTCTGTGACCATCGCAAACAGAAGCAATTGCCTTTAACGAGAGCAAGTCAAAATGTGAATATCACAACATCTAATTAGAATATTGGCTGATATTTGAAAAGGTCAGCTGGAGCACGCCTGCAGATGAGTCACTGGCTCGTTGCCTTTAGGTTGGAAAAGAGCTTGAGCTCGCCTGGAGTTGAGGAGTCCAAAAATGTTCATGTTACTGATTTTGGTGCCATTTGTTTTCTCATTGAAACATCAATCAGAATGACATTTGCAATCCATATTTGGGCAAAGTCATAACCATGCAAGCTGGAACTCCTTTATTCCGTACGTTGGCGGGGATGCTCACCCAGACGTGGCCAGTAGTGCCTTCCAAATACAACAGGAGGCATCTCCTTGGGGTCAACTGTGACATTTATTTATCTGCTTGTGGTCAGACCATCCTGACAAAAAAACAACAACCTGCGTCTCCGGGTCAAACGGTGTTGACACAAGGACCTTTTTACATACGCTTTTGAGCTGCCATCTTTATCAGCTTGTATTTGGATGCAAAATCGGGGGAGTCAGCTCCCCCCCCCCCACACATTCTCACATGGCTAATCTGATTGCTCATTTGGAGAATATCTGCGCTGGGAGGGATCGCTCGGCCTTCCGCCAGATGGCAGAGCCATTTGGGGGCCGCTTATAGCAGCAAGGCGGGGGTCCTGCTGGACGACCTGGGTGGGATACGGTAGAATTACGCTACACGTGAGTGCTCCGTCGTCTCGGGGCCACCAACATCCACAAGGCAGTTTCCAGAAATAGCAACGGCATTGTTGACTTACTATGGCGCTCAGGCTTCCTTTGCATTATGTTCCTTGAATGAAGCGGGCTTCAAAACATGCACCGAGATTTCCCTAAAGGTTTTCCATCTCCTCTCACGTGGGCAATCAAAAGATGATTTCATCCAAGTTCCACATTTCAAGTGCAAAATGGAGGAGTTGCCATCACGGAGATCCGTGTTTATCTTAACTTGATGGAAAGGTTTATAAACTGTTACTGGAGTCGTCCTTGCCAGTACCAGGCACCTTTTTGCATTTGTGACCCCAACTTTCAGTTTTTGGAGAGTTTTACATTCATCTTTTGCTCAAGAAATTAGCAGGTCCCTCTTTAGCTAGATTTGGAGTATCAAATATGAATGCGTGCTTGATTAAAAAAACAACAACACACTTTTAAAAAGGAAGAGCAAGTTGGCACCAGACACTAATTTGGTTTTACATTCACTTAATGTAGAAAAAATTAAGAAATGAGTAAAAATAATCGTTTCTTCAAACCTAAAAAGGATGAATTCAACCAGTCACACTTTACACAGGCAATGAAATATGAATGAATGTTTTGTTGAACGGCACAATGATGTCCAGCAGAGGGCAGCAATGGCTCACCATTTAAATAATCCAATCATTCTACAATGTCAGCATTGCTGGGGGGCCTTCTAACAAGCAGGACTCATTTTCTCCTTGCTTTTGATAATCCACTCTACCCCCCCCCCCCCCCCCCCCCATTCTGAGATTCAATTTAATTCCACTGAGACTTGAAAGGTGCGGGGAACAATAAGATTAAATTATTCCTGAGAAATACCTGCTTGAATTTTTTTTTCCAACAACGGCACTTCTTGTCCCGTAAAAAGAAAATTATGCAAATGATTCGTCTCGTGTGAATATTTGCAAGTATATTGCATGATATCCCAAGAAAGCACTCAGAAAAGAATCAAACAGGACGAGCATCCATTATTCATATTTAGCGAATAGTAAACATCTGCCCAAAATAATTAAACATTATGACTGCACTGCATTGTGAATCTGCTTTGATTTCAAAGTGGAAAATATGCTTGGTAGGCTGACAGCGAGTACAGAAAATGGATGGATGGATGGATGGATGGATGGATGGATGGATGGATGGATGGATGGATGGACATTTCAATTCAATTCCGTAGGATTGTGATTCGATAAAGATGCCATGAGTGTCTTGTTGTCATTTTACCTACCGTACATTTATGAATGAACTTGCCACTATTGTAAACATTTCCCTCAAAGCTATACCTCTCCCCAAAAATCCGTTTCGAGACATCTCGATAAATTCTAAAGCGAAACAGTTTCGATTCGATACACTCGCATCTTCAAAATCGATTCAAGTCAACACCCTCTACTATCTATCCATCCAATACAGACACGCACACACGCACGCTGTATTATTTCAGATAATGAGTCATGTCAGCGCAGTGCGCAAACCAGAAGTAGAGCTCAGGCATAACAACAAAAACAAAAACATTTCTCAACAATGGCTGAGATGAAGCTTTATATACCGTCATGGCTGTTTACACACATTGACTTGCGGGCTGTCTAATGAGCGGTTCAGCTTGTTATAGTTATATTTATTTATTTTTTTTCTCCCCTGCATTTGCAGCCGTTATGAGTCAGCAAAGGGAATGTCAGCTAGTGCATTACACTTGTGAAGTTAATATACTGATCTCAAATCTTATGTTATTATTATTATTATTATCTAGATGCATATCCAACCTTCTACCATATTCTTGACTTGAAAGGTTTCCATGGTGCGTGTTTTCATAAGCAATATGCCTGACGGCAAAATGCATTTCTGGCTCACACAATTCGGCGCTTCACCCCCAAGGACAAAAAGGGAAAAGAGATTAATTTTCTTCAGGCTTAGCAGAATCAAATTATGACAGAGACACACATTCATATACACAAGTTGCAGAGGAGTCAAAAAGAAAAGTCTCAGTTGCCCTGATATGCAGGATGTAGGCTAACTAAAGCAGCAATGTTGTTTTAAAAAAATAAAAAATAAAATCATGACAGTCTTTGGCTAATTAGACAGGAAGAAACTATTTTTGGCAAATATATTTGTGTTCTATCACCTGTATGTGTGCTAGATATTTTGCATTGAATGTGTAAAGTCAGATGAAGCTGTAACATAACAAGGTGCTTCAGCTTTACACATTGAAAGAAGGCACAAAATAATGCTAATTGCTATTCTGCCGAGAGGTTCAAACCTAGTTCCAGGCAATTATTTAACATTGGAGCAAAATAGCTTCAAGCTATATATTAGGATCCTAGACAGCAGTTACTGAATGGATATCACTCATGGGCATGTTATGAGCCAGGGTGTTCTTAAATGTCCTTCTAGCTATAAAATGAGGTTCGCATATTTCTTGCCAAATATTCTCGATGCAACCAATTGGGCAGTGGTCACTAAAACTTAAGAGGAGGAACTCCAGAGGATTTAAAGTTATGTGGCGTGTTGGTTAAAACGAGCTGCATTAAAGGGACCGTGTTGACGATAGATATCGCCACAACAAGAGGATGTATCTCAGTTCTTCATTTTTACATCAGCTCTTTAAAAGCTACTCTCGTTCCAATTTAATTGGAGAGTTATAGAGCACATTAATAATGAGAATCCTTTTTTTTTTTTTTTTTCTTTTTTTTACAAAAGCCTGGCATTTGAACACGAGTGCGTAGTCTTTTTATGCACCTTGACTCAATAAAGGTTAGCAAATATCGCACTTGACCTTTTGAAACAATAACTTCATGGTTAATTTTATTAAGACAAATGCTCATCCTTCGACAACCACACAGAATGTTATAAGATGTTAAGAAACATGATTGAATTAAAAAAAACAAAAAAAAACAAACACAAGCCACTTATTTGATTTAGTAATAACCGGCTTCTGTCAGAGCGCACAGATTTTGTCTTGAAAGCTTTTAAAGAGGCACTTCACACACTTCAGACACAGACACAGACACACACACAGAAACACACACACACACACACACACACACACACACACACACACACACACACACACACACACACACACAAAGCCACGAATGCAGCAAAAAGAAGCAAGCAGTTCTTCTCCAATCACGTAGCATTGATTGTGCATGTGTAATATTCATGGCATGAGGGTGAACAACGGGCCCTTTCGATGTTGCGCCATTCTTATGAACATTTTGTTGTATATATATTCGGCCCTAATTGGGCTGAGCGGGACTGAAGCCCATATTGTGTCACGAAAGACCAACAATCACATACACGCACACACATACATAAGACGGACTGGACGAGGAGGAAACAAGCTGTCAAATGCTGTCGGGACCACCATCCAGTGTCATTGTGAATATTTTAAGTCCAATAATTGGGATGAATGAGGCCAAGGTTATCCAAAAGGGAGTGTTCACGTAACAAAACTCTGCTCTAATGTGAGAGTATTGATCTGGCTAAGAAGAGAAGGTCAGATGGCGCTATGTTTATCGTGCCATTATGGTGCTAGATGATGATAAAGCTCACGTTGGAGTAGAAAGCCTAATTGTACATTCAACCTCTTTTGTTGTGGCTCTGGTTTGTTCTTTGTTTGGTTTTATGACTTCTTTAACTTAGGTGACCTTCACAAACATCCTATCACCTCAGGAAAGGTTTAGCGCTTGTCGTTGAGATGGCTAAACTTTTTTTTTTTTTTATGATCTTAAAGCAAGGTTTTTAATTGTTTTCCACCACTCAAGGCAGTTGTGTGTGTCAAAAGTCCAAATATGTCAAAGAAATCCATCCACTTACTTGGTCACATGTGGAATCTTTGTTGGATCTTGACTGGAACGCACACACACAGTCACAATGTGGAACTAATCAGTGAAGTGTCTTCTGAAGTGGGCTACGCTCGCTCCTGTGTCGTCAGCTGCGTCCAAGCGAGTGTGCTCCGCCGCAATCAATCTCAGTCATGTCTGTCCAAGAGAGAGGGAAAGGAGCAACTTAAGTCCGGAATAGTCAAATGCTTGAAGAAATGAGAAGAAAAAGCAAAGACGACAATACAATTTAAGTGATGCGCTGCGGGGCAATGGCGGCTTCAGTCATCACTGCCCAAACAAACAACGTTTGGCTGACTGATAATTTGTCATGTTACGGCATGAGTTACGATTAGTGCTGATCGAAAGCACATATGTTGATGAAGTGCGGTCGGAGGTGAGCGCCCCCTGGTGATCTCATTTGGAGGTGATAATAAAACATATCTTGGCAAACATCTAATTAAAACATGCCTTCTTTCAGGCCATCACAGTAGCGGTAATGAATTGGTAATTACTTGACACAATAAATCCCAGAGTGCTTTTGCCAGCAGATTTTAAAGGCAATTAAATCGTTGAAAAATAACACCCCTATCTGGGAGGAGTTTAGGTGGGCTCCAAACCATGTGTGGAATTAATAGACATCCTTGAGTGAAATAATGAAGCAGTTAGCGACCAATTGTGACGCACGGTTCGTTAACGACAGCAAAAAAAAAATAAAATAAATAAAAAAAAAGACTTCCACACTACAAAAGTAGTTAAAATGTAAGAAGACTGGCTGCTTGGAGTGTAACCAGTGGCAGTTCTACACTGAATTACTCCCTGGACGAGACTGTTTATGAGTGCCCCCTCCCAGTCCCCCGTAAAAAAAACAACCCACATTTTATTTAACGTAAAACACATTTTATGTCACGTGTGGGACAGCACGTGACATAAATATATAAAATATATATCTAAAAGATTTGTGATTAGTTTTTTGTAATTTTAAAATATATATAAATCAATGAAAAAAAATATATATATATAATTAATTTGCAACTAGTTTTCTGTAATTTTAAAATATATATAAATAAAATAAAATTATATATATAAATTTAATTTGCGACTAGTTTTCTGTAATTTTAACTAAATTTGGCCAGCAGTGATGCATTGTTGTTGTGATACATATTGTAAAAAGAAAACCTCCAGGAAAATTCCAACACAATATGCAAGGATAACCTCTAATTAATTGAATTGAAGAGAAAACATGTCTTGATGTGTTTTACCTCTGCGAGGCATAAAAGCTGATTAGTAAATCACTGGTGGTCATTCGTTTGGCACAATTAGGAATTTTGCACGTATACAAGTACGCGGGAGCAAATTGAAATGGTGATACGACGGGCTTATCCGCTCACAAACGCTTGTCTTGGGATTTCAAGGGCAAAACATCTAGCGGACCAATGCATATAATCCTCTTATGTGCGTGAGTAAACAGCTGATAAGACGCATGTCAGCCGATGCACGCAGGGCAAATCAATGTTCGCACGTTCATTAACATGCAAAGATAACGTTAGGAAATTCTCCAAGGCAGCACTTCTGCCGGCAACACGTCCTATGTCACGCTTTTTGCGATAAAAGATAAAACTGATCATTAGAACATGTTCAGGGAGGCGACTCAGTCTCATTACTTGGCAGATATGTCAGGACTAATATGCGTGACCATTCCTCGGGGCCAATCACCAAACGGCCAGGCAATAAAAAGGGTAAAAGACAAAGGCAAGCACAAGGCCGCTCTGAGAATAATTGCATTAACGGGATGTATTGATCAAAGCTTTTACCTGACTTTAGATGAGCAACATTTTCTTGTTGATGGAGAGCATCCAGAATATATGCACAATTGTCAATGACCCATTTGTCTTTCAGACACTCACAGTTGTGTCAAGGAATTTCCTGAAAGTGATTTTGAGAAAATGTTATTTTCACTACTTGACAAACCAATGTATATATATATTTCTGATATTATTGGATTTGAAACACTTCCACAGATTGAGGCCAAACAACATGTTGGTTTGGAAATTTGGTCGATATTGACTGTTATCAAAAAATGAATGGTTGTTGGTAAAAGATACCCTTCAGGAGAGCTGAGATGGTCTGCCAGCCTCAAAAACATCTGCTGGAAAACATATTTAGAATAATAATTTAGAATGAGATGCAAGGAAAACCTTGCACTGCCTTTGTGGTTAAATGTTTCAAGGGAGCTATGAGAATTTAAATTCTGTACCATATTTGTAGCACAGCTTTTATCATATTCAATAGCATACATACTCATTCATTATTTGTTGATTTTGTTTTTCCGGTGCCTTATCATCTGGGAATTATATGGACAAAAACAACATCAGAGTGGTCAGACAATATCCAGCTGTGACAAAAACCACCCACTGCCCATCAAACGCCTACCTGCTTTGTTTGCCATAGAGCAGATGAAATCATCGATTGGCGTCTTCCCACTCCATCTGGTGATGTATCGTGACTTAATAAAGTTCCTGTGGCTGCATGAATAACATAAGAGGTGACAGAGTAAAAACTTACTGAATAAGATGGAAAATATTCTCAAGCACAAAACACAAAATGTGTAGCTGGTGAAAATTTATGAGCCATAGTAAGTTTGGAATCTTCATGTTCTTACCAGATAAACTAATGGTTAGCCTAGCTTAAGACGCATAGTTGACTTTTGGTAACACTATAGTCATCACATGTGGTTCTCAAAAATCAGACTTATTAACTTCATGAACAGGATTTCAAATTTCAGTTCCCGCTTACACTGGGCAATTGTGATGCATCGCCATTATGAAATCTTTGTTTAAATGACGGAATCCAACATGAATGACGCCATCAGATCAAGGTAGCGAATAAAAGGATTTATCGTGGGAGCTGCGGGCAATTGACCGCGTCGGCGTGTAGACAGTATATAAGGGACACCTAATAAATTGAAACAAGCATGTCCCTCAAGGCTTTGCCTCCACGCGCACCGACATAACTCTGACATTTTCTTGAAAGCTTCTTGCTCTTGGGCTGCGTCGTAAAAATTCCATACAAGTTAATAAATGGATCTCGGCTCATTTTAATACATCAGGGCTATTTGATATGCTAAGAAATTCTAAACGCTGTACATATTCCTGGAATTCTATTTCCTCATGTAACTTGAAACTAAATCAAAGCCCACTGCTGTGAATCATGGACAATGGAAAGAAGGTTAAATTCAGCATGAGTGAATGCGTGATTATTGATGAAGGGAACTTTGGGCACAGGCTTGTTCATGAATGCGTCGTTATTGATGAAGGGAACTTTGGGCACAGGCTTGTTCATGAATGCGTCGTTATGTGGGGCTCGTAGGAGTCGAGTCGATCTAAAGTCTTGTGGCCTCGGCACAGAAGATGGAAGAGCAGCACTTGAAGAGCAGACACACAGAGACACGCATGCGCGACCTCAGCCCTGGTTGACCATTCTCCCGAATAAAGACATGGGGTCAGTTCGAGGCACCCCCATCGTATGACAACTCATGAAAACGCTATCGCCCTCCGTCATCCACGATTCACAAAGTGAGAAGCGCGCTTTTCGTATGGCGCTGAAAATACTCTCAGATAAAGTAGAAAACTAAATTATTGATAGGATACGTTTAGAACATAGATAGGGGAAAAAGCCAAATTGTCACAAAAACACAGGGGTACGGAGTTACGATAAGCACTTTAGAAACCAAAATGCAACTAAAGACGATATAAAACGATACATGATAAGCACAAGCTACACAATACAAAAAAAATCAGTAGCCAGCTCTGTCCTGAGCATGGGAATCCCCTAAAGGATTTTTGGGAGAAGGTAAACCATAAAGCTGTTTTTTCCTTTTTTTTTTTATTTAACACAAGTATGAACAAAGCAAAGAGTCTCTTAAAATACATTTAACAAAATTAAAGCAATGTCTGAGGACATACAGAGGTGGAGACTTAGCAACAGCATAAAGCGAACAATGACTACAATATCTCGACTGACAATCGTAAGTCTCCTTATCTGAGAGAGAGCACAATGCCGCAGTTCATAAAGACTGCTGGAAAATACCAAGAAAGAGTAGTAGAACAAAATGAAATAGAAGACTCAAAGATAGTCACTCAGAACTGCAAAAAGGGCTTTACTCTGACAATGAACATGGAACCTCAAGGTTACGTTGCTACTTCAAGCTGAGATTGCAAGTATGAAATGATCAATTGACTTAGCAGACGTGGAAAAATCACGACAATGGATGGCAATGACAAAAATGACTCACAAATACAAAACGTGTATAACATGACAATGCTGTTTTGGCATTAAGGTAGCTTACTTTTTTTTCTACATGATAAATGGTACGCAACATGGGTGTTTGTTTGAAAGGGGGCCTATAAATCCAACGTCTTCCCAGAGAATACCGTAGAGCTTCTTGCAATGTTTGCTGCTAAAGACTAAGAATCATAAGTGGTTGCAAATGTGATTTGTGTCAAGTGACAGCCATAATAAATGCATTAAAGTAGAGCCAGAGTTGTACAATGCTCAGGAGTGTGTGTGTGTGTGTGTGTGTGTGTGTGTGTGTGTGTGTGTGTGTGTGTGTGTGTGTGTGTGTGTGTGTGTTAGGCCAGATAGTTTGTTTGTATTTTCACCCAAATAAATCACAGCTCGGGTCTGAGGTGTCAGGTCTAGAACAACCCACAGTTACCATAGATTATTATATCTTTAGTCTCTGTTTTAGAAAGTATCATCATCTTCCCAGGCGAAAATAAAATCGCTCACAACAGGATGAAATGTGGAGTGATTTTGAAGCTGCCTTGTTATTGTTTGACTCAAAAAGGAGTAAGCGCACAGTTTAATAGGAGTCAATTCAATAGCGGTGATGAAAACGTTATCTATTTAAGGAGAAAACTGCTCAGTTTGGATTGAAAAGAGAGATCTAGTCATGCTTTTGCCGACCTTATTTCGATTGTGAGGAAGCAGAGCACTGCTCCGAAATTTATCACACAATTATTTTATTATATGTAAATGGCAGGGATAAACAAACCAGCTAAATAACAAAAAAATAGGATGGAACTAGTTTATATTCTGCTAATTTACATTGTAAAGAATACCCGCATGGAGTATCCTCAAAGTGAATTGAACTTTGATGCCTTGCTCTGCCGAATAAAACTGGGTATCAAGCTATTTGTGCTTATCATATGTGCCACCTGAGCAGCGCCTCAATAAAGTTAGACCTTGTTGTGAGCATGTTTAGACGCTGGCAAGCTTTTCACTGTAGGCGCTAAGTATCTCCTGTTAAGCCGACGCGCTGTCATGCCAAGCTGCTTCGGCTCACGTACGACAACCCCAGTCCATGAAAATCCATTTTCCCCCATAAGTGCATCATAACAGGTGTTGTCTTTTCACACATAGTCGACACGCATTTAAATCGCACGCACGCTGTGCAATTTTTGCACGGAGCTGAGTATGATAAGCAGAGGTGGCAAAAGTAATTACTCTGAAGGTGGAAATTTGCAGTGTTAAAATGGCAAACAATATTTGAACCTAGCATCACTTTAATAATTTCTCCACCCTTAATTCTATGACAAAATGCCGCACAGCGTACCTGCTTTGTAACAAATGCAACAGCACTGTAAAAATTAGGAAGCCAGTAGAAAAAAAGGCTTTCCATGACTTCCTAGGTGGAATAAATACAACATAGAAGAAGCGGAGGGGGGAACTGCGGCGCACGACGGTATGTCAAGACCTGTCCGCCTGAAGTAACAGCGAGCTAAATTGATCAGAAATATCCAAGACAGAAATAGATGGAGGTCTAGTTAATACACCACTGAGTCATTACTTTTCATGTTCTCGCCGAAAGGCTTCAATGGCCCCTAAGAATGGAATGGAAATTGAACACAAGAGGTCGTGTGCAAATAATATCTCAGGGGAAGCGGAACGTAGCTCATTATCTGAGGTTATTATGACCACCCTGTTCCGAGGAACTGTAAATATTGATGTGTTTGGATCACTAGATCCTCTAGAATACAGAATACAAACCAATGTCAGATATGAACTTGTGAAAACAGAGTTAATTTTAGTCAAACATGGAAGGGGTGGGGGGCAAAGGTGGAGAGCCGAGGAGGACTTGCCATGTACCACCTGTGTCTGTTTTGTGCGCCTTTGTTACCTGATTACTTTCTCCCGATTCCATCAGTCATCCCCTCATGGGATAGCCAGTTACCTCCTTCTCCCTGCACTTCTGTTTGGCCCAGCTGAGTCTCCTTCCCCGATGTAATTTGACTGATTGCTCATTTCCGTTCAATTGTTGTTGCATTTTGTTTATTTGCAGTCAATGGCCTTGAAACTGCTGACGTACTTCGACTTGGTTTGTTTGGATTGGCTAAAAAAAAAAAAATCTAAATAAAATACTGAATATTTTTCATATTTTTTGTAATTATATTTTAAATCAGAGCATTATCATTTTGGGCAAATGTCAAAAGGTCCAGGGACTCCTTTAATGTAAGATTTATATCCAATTTTCTTTTACATGGACCACCTAATTAATGACTCTAAACCCCAGTTTAAGAACCACAGATTGAGGCCGATTTTACTCGCCGCCAATTGTTATTCCATGGAACCATTCTGATTGTCATCGTCTGGTAGATTAGTAGAACCCCCTTCGGCTTTCTTGCACGTATTTTCAACGTCTAATTAAAATAAGCAGTGTGTCCATTTGCAATTACAATTGAAAGGATGGATAGATTCCAAAGTGGGGGACCACAGACACCTCACGCTGTGAGTTTTAAATTGTCAGGCCAAATAAACAGCATATATAATTAAAACGCTCACGCAAGTTAAAATGTAGCATTTGGTGATGGGCGTCTCTGTTTTTGTTAGCTATTAAGCGTTCGGATACGATTTAATTACATGCTTGTTAATGAATATTTAACGAATACAACTGCTAAGGTAGTATATTGTACCGCACAGACGAGAATGTATTACAGTATGTCGCGGGAGGCGCGCTCATGACGCCATTCAACGGCGATTCAAATTTCAAATTGCAGCCGTGCACTGTGTCCATGCTAATTTACAATGTGAGCCACGTGATGTTATGTTTGCCCGAATATGTTTTCCCCCCTTCAAGCAGAAAAGGCCTCTTGATATTTAAAGAACATTCATCTGACTTGGAAATTAGCATCCGGTTCTACGCTTCTGACACTTAACATTCTCCAAAGCGCTGCAGGCTTGGAGAAGGTTGAGTGGTGCTTCTTCCCCATCACCTGCTGCAAGAATACACGTCGACCCCGTCACATGGTACATCAACATATACTGTATGGCACAATACACAGTCGACCGGATGGCTATGCTCAAGATTGTCTTGGACTGGACGTTGGGAGTTTTCTGTGAATATTGTGACCTTTTGCTGGTCTCCCAGGACTTTTTCACATTTCAGTAAACTACAAGTGGGTCATCGAAATTGTAAAAGGTTTCAGCTATCGAGCGTTACAACACAACGTTTCTGCAATGTTCTTGTTATCAACCTGCACGACATGAAACATGACCTTATTGTTTATAAACCATGTTCAGTGTTTACATAATTTGTTGCAGTCATGACATTAAAGTCATTCTGTACATAGTACAAAAAATATTCAGCTTTTTTTCCTTCTTAACCCTTCATTTAAATATAAACGTTGATATTTTGCAGCCTGACTCATGTTAAGCAAGTACGGGCTTCCATACAGCTGAGCCAAACAACTTTATGGCTGGTTAACATGTTTGATGTGTTTTTATTTAATTACAATCGATTACAAATCAAAATAGATAACAGGAGGTTGGGTTTGTATTGAGTGTGCTTGGGAGTACATGCAGTGATTTTCTGTTTCTGGTTAGTTGTTATCCCATGTGGATTTCTGTTTCTCAAAAATTTGTGATACAAGATTAATAATAATAAAATTATTTTTATTTCTTACCCTATAGGCTGACGCTAATGTTTCCACATACTAGAAAATAACCTAACAGAGCTTTGTCCAGGGCTGGTCAGAATGTAAACGATCTTGAGTTTGTAAGCCTACAATATATATTAAAACACTGAAATATAATTAATAAGTGATAAATAAATACAATAATAATATAATTAAACAATGTAAACCCGTGATCATGCATTGTTAAGATCTAATAGAACTTTTAGCACTACAAGGTAATTACAAACTTTTATTTGGGGGCGTACCGTAATCAAAACACCAAATTGAATAATGACCCGGAGTTAACCCCCTCGCCCCATGACGTCATCACGCATCAGGAGAGTATTCGTTCCTAAATAGCAATTCCATTTAGGGTAATATAATCAAAGGTTTAACCCAACAAATCCTCCTATTTATATAATAGAGTAACCTAATTAGGTACGTGCGTTTAGGGTAACCATGCAAACTGCTACATTTTCAGCCTGTTCTCCTCACTGACGTTGCGCTTCATTGACGCGTTGCACCTGTATTAAACGTTTATTACGTTGACTGTGATGGGAAGCGGCTCTGATTGGCCATCGCGTTGACAGCCAAGTAGGAGCGCGCGTCCTCCGCTTCGATCGTAAAGGGAGCGAACCGCTGGCGCTGCAAGCTCACTCGCTCACTCGCTCGCCTGCGCTCGGTGCGCGCGCGCCCCACCATCCACATGCACTAGCTGGGACCATGGATGCAACCCTCTACCAGATTATATTCGGGGAGCTGGTGGATTTAAATTGCACTTTGCTGGACGCGTTTCAAGACACTTTGTGGGAAAATGCTTCACTTTCACTCTTGAGCACTGATGGTAAGAGGGAGCACTTTTCTCCTCTTGATGTGGGGAGGGAGGAGGAATTAGCAACTCAAATGGAAGCTTTTTTTTTTTTTAATTCCTCCCAGGTTTCTACTGTAACGCCACTACTGATGAGATTGGCACCTGCTGGCCACGGAGCAACACCGGGAGGATTGTGGAGAGACCCTGCCCTGAGTACATTAACGGAGTCAAGTACAACACAAACAGTAAGTCGTTTTTATCCTCGAGGGAAGGAAAGAAAGTTACAGATTTTTTTGTTTGAGGCTCTGCATGCTTCCCACGCTGTTGTTTGATGCAAGCGTATATGACAGGGGGGGGGGGGGGTGTTGACAATTGTTAGCTCACCTCCTGTCACTGAAATAGACCCTCCACACGGAGCCTGTGTGAGGCACTTAAAGCGAGATGACAACTCTTGGTTTCTTCGAGGCAGCTTGAGTTTTGACTCTTGTGTCAGGGGGAATTAAAGTAAGGTTTCCTGGATGAAAGAAATAAACATAAATACGCAAAAACAAACCCCACAAAACACAATGATCACAAAGAAAAAAAATCGATTTTCATTAATTTTGAAGCACAACCAATTTTTACCGTTGTGCTAAATTTCGATTGTTTCATGTCTTGGAATTTCTTTTGTACGCTTCCCCTGACTTGAAAGATACAATCCCTTTAATGTTGCCAAAGAGGAGTAAAACTAGTTCATGAAGCTTCATTTTCCCATGTAGCCATTAATCAGCCATGCAGCAAACCACCCATCCATCCGCCTGCTGTGTTGTTTCATTTCTGCATGAAACCTCTGCAATCAAAATTTGTTTTTTGTTTTTTTACATACTGAGCCACAGCATTGATTATACATTTCACTTGTGATGCCATCAACACCAGAAAATGACTAGTCTCCTTGACAGCATGCGCTCATTGATGTCATCGCCTTCAAAATAATTATCACTCATGCCTCCTGCATGAGTGATAATTATTTTGGGCAACACTGTTTTGTCTGCCCTCAAACAAAGTCTTCACTTTAACGCCATCAATATAAATAACTCCTCTCCTATACGTAAGGCCATTTTAATTGGCTGTGAATTCACCATGCAAAGCTTCCCTTGAAATGAGTTTATCATTTCAGGAGGTGCATCGTAAACAATGGTGGCAACATGAGCCCTCACGGGGATTTCCATGCTGGAGCTGCCGCAGAAGCGTGTTTGTTCATATGCACACGCTTCTTTTTTTTATATATATATATATGAAAAGCTTTGACAGGTGGAGGCAGGCCATACCCGCAACTCTATGCTGTGACGTTAGTATGTTTGAAGCATTCACGTGTCACAACAGGTCACAAGTGCAAGATCTCTGGTCATCTTGAGACATCCATGACGTGATTAGAAGAGAAGCTTCCGAAGGTACTGGGGGGTTTTGCAGAGGAGGCTGAGTTGATGACAAATAAGCACCCAAAACCTCCCTCCCTTGCTTCTTTGACATTACAGTAGCTATTTGGATTTCTCCCCTTTTTCCATATTTAACTTATTTTTCAATGCGGTGATTGAAACACATTCTAAAAACAAAAAAAAATATGAACCATACCTAACATTTCATATTGACAGTATGGATGTTTTTTGACCAGACATTGACAGATAGAACATGGCGTCTCAGGTAAGGTGATGGAAATTCCCATCCATGTTTTGCAGCCTGTATGAATATTAATGTGCGTGCAGAGTGCTGTAAGAGGTTTATGCATTTTTTAAAACAGCCCGTGTTCCTCTTTGTGTATTTATAGTTGGTTAAGTCGGCGTAAAACGGGCAAGGTCGGGACCGTGCCGTTTTTAGATGTTTGAAAACATTTATTTTTGCGACCTTGTGATCTTGTCTGTCAGGCCTCGGGCGAAACAACGTGTCGTTGGTCAGCTTTGCAAAGTCGAGCCGTACCTCGGTCAACTGTTTTTTTTTTCCCCCGCTTGGCGGCTGTAACTAATTATTGGCTGAATTACAATGGCTTCCCCGGATGGTCGCCACCACAACGGCGCACTCCTCCTTTCATTGTGGTACAGAGAACCTCTGTGGGCAGCGCCGCCAAGAGTCGGGACTGCTATTGATTCCCTTATCGGGATTGATAATGTCCGAGTCATATCAGTGTGCGCTGGGCCACCGCCTGTCGCTTTATACGACATCTGGAATAAGCGATAAGAATCGCGTGGCTTGTTATGAAAGTGAAGCAGAGAGACGACAGTGTGTGAACTTGAGTCACCCTTTTGGTGGCTTACAAAAAAAAAATGAGCTGAATTGACGTTAGGTGGGTTGGGGTACTGATAAGGTGAGAATGGGGTTAAGTCAGACTTAAGGCTTAGTTTTTACTTGGGGTCTTTTTGCCTTAATTAGATGTGATATTTTTGGAATTGGATCTAATAATTGAAACTGTATTTGAAAAGCACATCAAATGAACTTTTGTGGAGAAATGCAAGCAAGGACCTGGTCACACTGCTCAACATACATTATTAGAATAGAAGATTGAAAAATGTATTTATAAAATTAGATTTTCGTTCAATCAAGTGTCATCTTTTAGGAAAGCGTTTGGAAAGACTTGACTATAATAGGACATTTCAAAAACCTTGTACATGAGCAAAAGGTGGACCTTTTGATGGAAACGTCGTAGTGAACCTGCATTTTCTTGAAAAGCTGACAATCCATACAAATGCATGTACGCTGACATTTACTATGAGATCAATTTGCTACATTTCAATACACAAAAGCTTTTAGTCCGGTGGCTGCTTCTCTTGTGTGAAGTCATTCTCCCGCAGTCTATGTGACTGGGTCAGCGGGTTTGCTTAGTGTGTATTGCAAACATTTCACCCACCGTTGCACAGCAAGTTCCCCATGAGATTTAATCAGCTACAGCAGACACCAATCTCCTTTTGTCAAATTCGGGGCTTCACCCTGATAGTCTTCCACCCTACCAAAAAAATAAATCCACCGCATGATCATTTTAATATATAAATAAATAATCAAAAGATACATCCTGATATTGAAGCAAAACTGTTTTTCTTTTGACTGGAGGTGATGTATTTTATTTCTACTTAAAGCTGTCACAGCTGCCTTCTTGCCTTTAAAGCTTCTCTGTGGAGCTTTTTGCCTGCAGGTAAGCCCGTTTCACTTGTATTCCATTTTTCATACAATTCTTTGAAGAAGCGCCCTGGCACTATTCTACATCTGGCGTTGGGAAATGAGTAGCGATCTCCAACGTGGGGAAAAAGTTGAACACTGCTGAGGCCATGCAATTCTAATTTTCAACGACATTTTTGGGGGCACAAAAAATATTGAAAATGTAATCATTTAAAACAGGTGTCAAAACCCAAATTACAGCGTTTTGATGGGAACATGGCTTGGACGATACAAAGTTATTGAATATACACAACTATAAAATGTAAAGCCATAACAACGATACTAACAATGGAGTCGGACTTTTAAGCAGTTTTTTCCCTCCCTTTAGAGTACAATTTACTCGGAGGGCCAATATATGAATAGCAACACGGCTTAATTTGACATTTTAGCAATAGTTTGAAGAGCATTTCATTTTTCTTCCAGTCACTATACATCACTGGCATATATAGATAACCACAGCTATATTTGTCATTCATAAAAAATAATTTTCAGACCATTTAAGTGTGATTGGATCAATTCCGTAGCGCACCTGATTAGCTCTAATGAACCCCTCATGAATCAATCAAACACCACAGTGTGATCATTGCACTGATAATGTAATTAATAAGCTCCCACGCAAATGTATGTTAAAGATGCCGGAGATACAAAAGTGACGCTACATTGTAAAATATCAAAAAGAAATCTTTTTTTTGTAAAGCTGAAAAACATCTGACATTGACATAAAGTGATGGTATGTGCAAGCGTGTTGCTCGTACAGTATGCTCTCATTACCCCGACACGCGATTCCATGTTTGGCTTATTGCCCCCCCACCCTCGGGGTCTCTTAACTCTGGCTCATGTCTCTCACCAACTGATTGCGCTAAAAAGCGACTGATGGCAAATGCTCGACCGGCATGTATATGTCGTACAGGAGCGAAGATTGTATTAATTCCCTCATGCGACAAGAGGCCATGAAGAGAAGGCGGAGAATTAAAGAGCAGCGGATGAGTCACCCTGTTTCTTCCAGTGACCATTAACACACTTGTAATACGCAATTCTGTGAAACCAACGATAACATTGCTCAATAAAATGCAGCGATGGGGACAGAAAGGTGGTTATGTTTGAAATGCTGCTCGTCAAAAAAAACTTAATCTGAATCTCGTGGAGTGACAATGGTCGGATGCGCTTTCCTTCCTGTCCTCAGCTTCTTCGCGTGCATTTCCGGGCGACTGACTTCTGACTCTTAAATTCGTCCTGCGGTAAATTTTCCCGAATGTGGGCAAGATTTCCTAACATCCAGACGTATTCATTTCAGACTCATCTGAGTCGTAAAGACTTTTTTTTTTAAATCTTAACTACATTTTTAAATGTGAGCGACCTCACACAAGGCAAGGGCAAGATGTGAGCTTATTGCTCTTAATGGGTCCATTAAAAAAAAAAAAATCCACTCTTTTGGTAATCACAGTTGAACTTTTCTCCTTGTCATTTTTCTTTTGTTAACTGATGTGTGAAATGCATTACACAAGCCTTAAATTACCTTCAGGTCACTTCACTTTTTTAACTATTGAATGCGTTCAATGCTTAAGATTGTCGGTCAAAAAGTTTTCTCAGCAGATCAGGAAGGAATAATTATGTAAAACACCCCACACTAATCCTCATCTTAAAAGATAAGCAATTATTGGGCTTTGTCTGACTTTAATCGAAGGGGAGGGCTAAAGCTCAAATGCGTTTTGCTTATCTGTACGTGTACACCAATCACTTGATATGATTGTATCTCAAAATCTTCAAACACAACACATCCATTCTAGCCTCTACCTCTTTTTAGTTTAAAACACAAATCCATTTGTCTAAACCGCTAATCCTCACAGATGGCACCTAAATAGCTGCTAGCTAGTTAGCGACAAGCTAATGTAGACAACAGACTGATAGATGAAGAAGAGGAAATGTATTTTCAAGGCTTTTGAGGTTTCTGCAATGTCAATACAACTTTGTGAACCGTTGCATTGCCAATCAGGGTTCTTGCTTTCTTTCTCAGTTTTTTTTTATTATCCCCGCTAACCTCAAAATTGCAGCCGGCATCCAATTAGGCTGCGGACGACCTTTTGTCACTGTCTCTTGAATTTGGGCTGGCATCCTAAACAGCTAGCTAATCCCTGGCACGAGCGGAAGGATTTCCACAACATTGCCCCGCGTGTATCCCCCTTTCTGCAAAAAGCTCGACTGATTTGCTGCATGGGCTCGCTTTTGCTTGCATGAGAGGGGAAATAGATTTTAGAAGACAGTTGTTTCAAGCAGCGCTGTTCGAGGCTTTTGACATGGACAATTCAGTTGAGCGAAAGTGAAGGAAACTTTTTATCGCATTCTGCTGAAAAACATCAAGTCGGGTTTTGTTCAGTTTTGCTACATTCTCCTGATGTTTAAAATAGATACAGACAATTGTACTCATCCTTTGAAAAGTGACTACTGATTATATGTTTCGGAAAACTGACCGCTACAGCACTGAAAGTGCTGATTTGAGATGTGACCCCATGCCTTGATTGGACATTGTGCATAGGATGGCAATTTAATTGTCCTCAGAAATGGGACAGACACATTTCTTTTAATCCAGGTTTTTCTTTACCGATGGGGGGAACATAGCTTTACCATCCAATGGAAGCCACACCCCTAATTCTCTTAAAATCCAGGAGTCCATGCAGTCTATTGCAAGATGATCTCCACTTGCCGATGTACAATTAGCCGCTGCGGATCGTCGTACAGCGACCGCCCTCGACCCCCGATCGTGCGTCCGTGTGTGACCTGAATGTGTCTTCTCTTCTAGTTGGTGAGCAAAATTTGCATTTATATGCAGCACATTATGCGCACGTAAAATGCACCTTCGAAACGGACATTCTAACAATAAACGTTCAAGTCCGTGTGAATATTATGCTGCCTTTACCTTGCAACTGACAACCATGTGACACCCAACGTAGCACTAACAGAATCGAACGCCTTCAAGAATAGGATGGTAATAGGGCCTGACGTGGCTCAGAGGGAGGTTTTTTAACTGCAGGGCGTCCTCACTTTACGACAGAAACCCTTTCCTGCGGCGATGATCTAACCTCAAGTCGCAGTGCTAACTAAAGTCAATTACAGCAAATACTTGTATGTTAACCGAGGACCTCCTTGACGCACTCATTAGTAATTGCACACAATGAACATATGAAGCACCTGTAAGAAGATTAAATCGATTCGCCATGATAAGTCCCACTTAGTGGAGTGTGGACATCTGTCAAGGCTGAGCAACCATAATTTGGATAGGCACCAAATTGCCCGCCTTCATAGACACTCATCTCCTGTTTATCTCTTGATTAAGATTCATGATTAATTCAGTGGAAAATTAAAGAAAATGCGAGCAAAATGTCCTGTGGCTCAAAGGGAAAAAAAAAACTCGAATATCCAATTATGAGTTGTTGTATTCCTTGGCCCTTCCTTCCGCAGATATCTCTTGAAAGTGGTTTTTTGCTAACAAAGAAATGCAAAAGCGATCCGAGGCGTCACGTGACTCAGACGTGGCACTTTCTCGGCTCGTTTCAAAAGTCAAGAGTGAAGAATTGACTCCGAAGCAATCTGTATTTTAAAAAGGGTACATTTCTATTTCAAATGTATTCTGCATCAGGAAACGTAAATAGTCACAAATCCAAACTGGAGACCGCCTTCAATAAATGCTATGGCAAGCGAGACACTTTTTGGGTCATACATTTCCTTTCTGACTGTTCAGTGATTTTAGCTTCACAGAAACACAAGACCAAAAGCTTCTCTGAAGTGCCACCGTACAAGGTTCTTACACAAGGCGCGGGGAACATTTCAGTATTCATAATGTGATGGCCAGTCTTAATTACTGAGGGAAAAACGACGCCGTTTGTGATCAAGGCCATCTTTCATTTGAGGTGGAAATGGTGGAAAGGCCCTTGTCAAATGGATTTCTTGTCATTATTCTAAGGCTAAAAAAAAAATGTGTAGGTGTGTCCTGATGAAAATCCCTCAAAGTTATATACTCGCACAAATATTAATATTCCACCCATTTTGAATCTCATAGATAAATGGAGCAGATCTGTCTCGCCTTGTACACCTCTTCTCTGAAGTCTCAACAACTGCCGAGCGAACTTGTTAACTAACGTTCTAATATCTTACTTTAAATTGTGCCATAAAAATTTACAGCTAAACCTGCCAGTAATAACTCATATTATGATTAAAATGATTATTATTGGCCTCTTTGAAATAGTACAGACTACAGCTAATAGATTCATTAAAAACAATCCATAAACTACAAATGAGAGAAAAATGATTTGTTGGGGTAAAATAAATTACAAATGGATGATTGATGATGATATGATGATCTGTGTGTGTTTGTGTGTGTTCACCTGGTCTCTGACACGTGTAACACTCTGGACTTGCTCCAGTTCCCCCGCTGCCTAAGCGAATCACTTTATCAAACTCAAGCCCAGCACTGTGGCCTAGTTCACTCTGTGCCCGATGAGTTAAATTAGATTTTGGCAAATGAGCCATTTTGGTTATGCATCTTTAATGTGGTAAAAGCCTTTTACCTGTGATTTGGACACACACTCGGGGTGGGGGGGGGTGTGTGTCCTGTTTGGACTGGCTCGTAATGTGGCCCCATGCGTCCGGTTAACTATGTCAACAAATTTCGACCTCATTTCCATGTCAGTTGTGAAGCTCCGAATATGTGCACTTCTGCAAATACTCACACTCGCATTTGCTTTTTGGTTTAGTCGGCGTGACAGCATTCGCTGAGTCACACGCACCTCCTGCGACTGTCAATTGAGAAGGCGGTTGGGTGTCAAATAGCCGCACCGACCGGCGACAAGTCACATTCTGAGCACTACCGCAAACCACACACATGACATTCCACACACACACAGAGGAGCCCGAAAGTGAGAGAGTTTCTGATTGCTTCTATTTCTTATTTCATTCAGCTGCCAGGGGTGGCACCAGGGGTGAAGTTCAAATTGGGATAGCAGCTTCGAGACAGAAAACTCGAGTGATGGAGGGGTCGGTACTACTAGCTAGCTGGCTACTAGCTCGCTATATTAAGAATGCCTGTTGCAAATTAGTGCCAAAAGAATAAAATAGCTGGAGTTACTGCTTTTTCATGCGTGGTGTGCAGATGGTTGGAAATGCATTTCCCTTGCACCAGTGTCGGGGAATTAGCCGTGCGTCAGTGGAAGAGCTCGCACCCTCCCACCCCCCTACTTGTGTTTCGACACCATCTCTGCTTGCTTACACAAATGCGGTGCCATCGTCGCCCGCAGAAGGAGACAAGTCGGGGGAAGCAAAACCCGACTCTAAAATTAGCTCTCGACGACTTCAAGGATGACTTTTGTGTGAATTTTCTTGTCAAGTGGCAGCTTGAATGTGCAGTTGAATTGCAACTGGTTAGGGCGGGGTCTTAAGACTTTTTGGTTACAGCACAGTGATGCTGCAAGTTCGAAATTCCAGACTTCTGTGAAGTAATTTGGATCATTTGATTTGTTTGTTTGCATGAAGCTGATCGGTTGTACTAAAAAGCGTGTGGGTGCCAAAAAAAATATCCGACGTCATTGACTTATCGACGTTGACTTTCATCAAGAGTCGCCGACAAAAACAATCGTTAGTCGTTTAACATTGAACCTGTGATGAAAAGAAGATTGAGGGGAAAGATAAATCACCTCATCTTCGGAGTAAAAGGAACAACATAAAAACGGCAAAGTAGTTGCCGTAAATTCTCCAATGAATGACAGCTTCTAAAGTACAACATCAATAATAATCTTATTGTGTGTTTTCTTAAGAAATCACAGGGGCTGAAAGCAGAAGATTGCAACAATTACAGTTTTAACAGTGTAAATTATTGCGTAATAAAAACTTTGTTGGCATTTATTGCTTTGACTTGAGTGGCCTATTCTTGTTAAACAAGCTAACAAGTTTAACGTATTCCAGATTTTTTGTGTGCTAAACTTTAACCTTGGCATTCAGCTTTCGGAACACTTTGTCGGTCCAAACGGCATTTCACAAGTGACTTTCGTGACTCAGGGCGGCTGATTGCATATACCGTCTCGATGAAGTGCGCGTCTTGGAGCCTAGTTTGTTTGCGATAATTGCTTTGTCATTTCTTTTCAGGGAGCGCATACAGAGAATGCATGGAGAACGGCACATGGGCGTTAAGGAGCAATTATTCAAATTGCGTGCCCATTTTGGGGGAGAAGGTAAATGCCTATTTTGGTTCTATTTTTAAAATGCCACCTAAAGGATTTGTCTTTAGCGTCGCTCAATTACACACTTGAGATGTACGTATTGTTTTCCGAACCAACTGCGCGTCTCCGAATGCATTTACGAGCGCAAGAGCGACTGCGATAAGCGGCCCGATCGCTGGTGTATTTCTGGCTCTTGCTCCATTTTTCCTCAGACAAATTTAGACATCCTAAGACATTTGAAGTGTGTCAATGAGGTTTATTTTCCCTCCTTGAACTAAAAGCGCTAACAATCTTGGGTGACGAGGCGAATGACATTTTCAGGAGTGTGGCAGAAAGGGAAAAACTGGAATAGAGAGTGACATGGATATTGTTAGATAATATCAGAATTAAAAGTCTTTTTAATTTACTGTCACGATATCAGTTAAATAAACACACCAATGTAAATCCTGCTTCTTTTATTTTTCATATACTTTATGGTACTTGGCAAAAGACTCCCATGTTTTCTGAAAACATTTCAGAAGACGTTTGGCCATTGTGCTATTAGGCTAAACCCAACCACAAATTTCACACTGGCATGAGATTCGCAGTCTACATCTGAATGATGCTACGTGATGCCAGCAAGTTTGACATCCCGCCAACAGCATATTGCTAGCCAAATTGTCGGCTAGCCAGAGTGTGATTCAAACACACGCTTTCCCTTTGCTTATATGTTTATTCAACCTAATGTTATTCTATTTTAGTTGAATTTATTACACACTCCTTTTTATGTCCGCGTGATGCTCTTTCAAATGTGTGAGCATGTTTGACATCCTGCCAATAGCGTTTCGCTAGCCAAAATGGCCACTAGCCTGAGCTGTACTGTTGAAATGTGGCCAGAAGTTGCTGCTTTAAAAAAAATAAATAAGAAGAAAAGGTTATATATTGTCTGGATGTAAATGCGTAGGGGGTGTTTCACTTGTTGTCTTTCAGAGAATGTATCCTGTACATTACAAGATAGCGCTGATCATCAACTACCTGGGCCACTGCATCTCTGTGGGGGCGCTATTAGTGGCCTTCATCCTCTTCTTGTGCTTAAGGCGAGTACAGAAATAGTTCACAAATATCTCTATGTGCCATGCGTGCCGTCTGAGAGCAGCAGATGTTCTGGAACGTTCCTCTTCTATTCCTCTCCCTTCCTTCCTTGTCATAAGGTCACTGATGTCAAAGGAATAGATTGCAGCAGCTCCGTGCTTCATGCATGTGCTGTATATGATGAATGTTTTCCCTTCTCCTCGTCGTCTTCAGCGGAATCTTTGTGATTCTTTGCATGTCCTGCTCGAAACGCACACCTACACCTGCTCGGACATTGTGGGCCTCAGCTGCACTGTTAGCAGTGAGCAGCTGGCAGCCATTAAAGGCAGCAAATAATCAATATTCGGTGGGGGATTTCAAAAGATGGCAACCACTCGTGTATGTGTGAAGTCTGCTTCGACGTGGGCTCAAAAATGCACCGAGTAAACATCCCATCTTTCATCAGGTTTCCTTCAAATAAAATTTCCATCCATTTTCTTCTACTTATCTGGTAGAAACACAGACTTCTCTCTCCCCAGCAATCACAAAGCGTTCCCAGAACCAGCCGAGAGACGTAACCCATCCAATGTCTCTTCTTCGTAGGAGCATACGATGTTTGCGTAACATCATCCACTGGAACTTAATTACTACCTTCATCTTGAGGAACATCATGTGGTTCCTGCTGCAGTTCATCGACCACAACATCCACGAGAGTAACGAGGTAGGCGTCGCTCACTCTGCTTCTTGTTTGGCTGATTGCTGACGCTTGTGTCATTCCCGTGCGCCAGCCGTGGTGTCGCCTGATGACCACCGTCTACAACTACTTTGTGGTCACCAACTTCTTCTGGATGTTTGTGGAGGGCTGCTACCTGCACACAGCCATCGTGATGACCTACTCCACCGATAAGCTACGCAAATGGGTTTTTCTCTGCATCGGCTGGTGTAAGTTGTCATTTTACCATATTAAAAAAAATAAAAGAGTACATCATGACCTTTTGCTACTCCATTGTCGGTTTACACTCAAGTCGCATTATTATTTGGGAGCATTGAAGTCTGTCTCGGCGCGTTTCGCCGGCGGGCGTACGAAAAGTAAACATTATTTGACGTGCCCCTGAGAGGAACCCTGACATTCTTTGTCTTTATGTCACGGTCAATGTGCGTGTTGTATAATTGGGGAGGGGGGGGGGGGGGGCTTGAGGTCCGGCAAATTGTGGCGGTGCTCGAGTGTAACAACAGATGAGACAGATGCTAGCTCATCAGCGCTGACAGGCAAATTGATGAGATTGTTCTTCGAGATCCAAACGGACGAGTTTGATGGAAAAGTATCCCGCATTTGTGTTCAGTTGACGGAGATAACTCTTGAAACGAAAATGACTCAGTTGTCATAGCAGCCAAGCACATCCATTACTTTAAATTGTGAGTGTCATTTGGAAGAATCTCCGTCTGCTTCGTTTTGGAAAGTTTTTCTTTGTACGTCTGATTTTATGTGGCTATATTTAATTTCTAACAGAAACATGTTAATGAACTTGAATTTTGTAGAGTAGGTCACTTATTGCTATACTTTAATATAAAAAGTGACTTTTGGAAATGGTGAATTTTTAGTCACTTGAAATTTGCCATCCCTTTCAGGTATCCCATGTCCAATAATCATAGCCTGGAGCATCGGGAAGCTGTATTATGAAAATGAAAAGTAGGTACTTGAATTATTTAATTTGCCTGATAGCAGTCATTTTTTTTAACTTGACCGGGAAATGAAAAAAACAACAACCCAACAACCAAATTTTGTATGGATATCGTGACAGTTAATTAAAATGACTTTTATGCTAATAAGCTAACTCTTGACAACATTCAAATGTACTGCTTGCCTCTTATAGGTGCTGGTTTGGGAAGGACCCCGGCAAATATATTGACTACATTTACCAAGGGCCCGTCATTCTCGTGCTACTGGTCAGCATCGCTCCAGGACATTTGTTGTGTTTGATTATTCGGAAAGTTGGAAGACAATTAGCACTCTGCACCAATTTGCCTAAATGCGGGCAGAGCAGAGCAAAGCCTCAAATGATCATTTCTCAGTATTGCTTGAAAAAGACTTGATTTTTTTTTTGTCTTTCTTTTCTAGATCAACTTTGTTTTCCTCTTCAACATAGTCAGAATACTGATGACTAAACTGAGGGCGTCGACCACCTCGGAAACCATCCAGTACAGGTGAGCAGTTTTTTTTCTTTGGCTTCTTTTCATGCCAAGATTGAAAGGCTTTGCTAGCTTTAGAAATGTGCTTTCAGAATGCCGCCTTTCCGCAGTCGATGAGATTCCATTCAAAAAATATTTCATTAACTTTAATGACGTTATTTCAAGATGTTTTTTTCTCTCTCTCTTTTTTACTCGAAAGACTTTATTAATTTCTGTGAACGCTTTTACCGTTTGCACTCGACGGCACGTTTATTCCGATCAGATCTCGTGTTGTGAGTAGCTCCGGGAAGCATTTTTCATATTAACCGTGCTTCATTAGGCCCGTTCGTCTCACGAGGGAGACTTGAGCTGCTCGCCATCTGGAGGCGGGATATTTTCATTTAAAGACACGTTAGCAGCGGACTATTTTTAGAGAGGAAAAGATCACACTTCATCTCGCATCTTTGCTTTCGCTTGCTCCATTAATGTGATCATGTGTCAATCTGTCTGAGTGCCTTGTTGTAAAAATCACTGATTGGCTGTTGACCACAATTTGCTAAGCAGTTCTTCTCCTTCACCCATGCAAACACACAGAAACACCAATCTCGGAAGGTGATGACTCGGCATTTCACGTTAGATACTACGCGACCCAACAATTTCAGAACAGCGATTTTAGATTTTTTTTTTTCCGTTTGGCCTTGCTGATCCCTCTGCAGAAAGGCAGTGAAGGCCACGCTGGTGTTGCTTCCACTTCTGGGCATCACCTACATGCTCTTCTTTGTCAACCCGGGCGGGGACGACATCTCGCAGATCGTCTTCGTCTATTTCAATTCCTTCCTGCAGTCCTTCCAGGTAAAACGGGCGCCTCCGGGGCCGAGTTCTCAGCGTGACTCACCACGGCTGGGTCTCGTTGAAACTTTTTTTTCCTCCGGGCGTGTGTGCGCGCGCGAGGACTTTGCGGCGGGGGAGGACGATGCGAGGAGCACGATATCCTGATGCTTTTCTGCGCTCTCAACTGTCACAAATAAGTTGTCCATGTGGGCATGATTGCGCTCCTAGGGCTATTTTTTCAAATAATGTACTCTTTGAGGAATACTCAAAGAACTATTCGAAGAGGCTCTTAGACCCAACTTAGTCAAATCTAAATATAGACACAAACATTGGCCTAATCCGTGGAATTATTGAACGCAAAGTGTCACGATGGGATTCACACCATTCGCTCCGTGTAAATGTCTTTCATTCTGTGGAGAGCAATAATGTGTCATTAGTTAGCGTGATCTAATTGCGGCGTGATTACACCGTATGGCGCTGATATGTGTTTTTCCCGCAGGGCTTCTTTGTGTCCGTCTTCTACTGCTTTCTTAATGGGGAGGTGAGTTCATTTATTCATTTGCAAAAAAAATTAAGGATTTGGTCAAATCGAAAATCCCCGCAGGATTTCTATGTTTATCCGAGGCAGGTTTAACTCAATCGCGTGTGACGTAGCTTTAATTAAGAAACACAATCGTGGCTAACGTAGCTCGATGCATTTTCATGGGGTTGTGTAATGCGATCAAACTCTAATTGGGTCGCGTCTCTCTCGTCTCTGAGTACATTTGCGAGCTTGCCAACGTTAATCAAATACTATCTGACAGTGCAGAGATGAACGATCAGCTCCTGAGTGTCTATTCAAACATTGGCTGCCATTGTTGTGTGCTAATGAGCAAAAATGCTAATGTTGTGCTTGTCTGATGACATTATTAGTGTTAAGAAGAAAATACTAGGGCTGCAACCAATAATCGATTAAAATCCATTATTTTGTCAATTAATTGTTTAATAGGATTTAACTTATTGATAAAAAGACATTTTAAATTGACTGTGTAGAAAATGCACAAAAATAAACGTGTGATTCCGTAATTGGTTTGGTCTCGAACAAATCACAATTTCATATCCCATACTAACCTGAGAAGTTGTTGATGTTAAGGCTTACCTGTGTCATACTTGATGGCAGTTAAGTAGACAAACTTTTTTCTGTTGCCGTAGGTTCGTTCGGCAGTGAGGAAACGCTGGCACCGGTGGCAAGACAATCACGCCCTGCGGGTGAGAGTTGCTCGAGCCATGTCCATCCCCACGTCCCCAACGCGGGTCAGCTTTCACAGCATTAAGCAGACCACCGCTGTGTGAAAACACACAAATTAGTTAATATGCGTGATGGGGACCAGCACCCGCGAGGTCATCGGCTCTAACGGCAAACGGCTGTCCAACGGTCATTTTAACAAGAACCGCGACAGCTGACCAAGGTTTCAGCGCCGTCTTAGGCTGGCGTGAAGCTGGTCATTGGTGGTTGTGGTCATTGTTGTCTGCCAGTTATTTACAAAGCAGAGTTCCTTGTATTGCCAGCCATTTTGGAGCATTCAATACTTACAGAATACTGAGTTCTGTGACAATATAAGCACCAGCCCTCCCAAAAGAAAGAACAGTGGTTTGTTTCACCTAAAACAAAATCTTCGAACAAAATGTCAAGCAGAACGGCATTTTGATGCAATTTTTTTTTACACTAATAATGGCATAAAATAAAACAAACTCGACTGGAAGGGCTTTTGCTGGCAAAATAACTTACTCAAAGATATACAATTATGAAACGTGCCATTATTTACTGTATCGATATGCATGGATAAATAAAAATGCATCTCTAAACATAATAAACAACGCATAAATAGGCCAACCAATAAAGCAGTAGACAATATTTTCTGAGATACGCGAAAATTGGTACTGTGCTATAGTTAGCCAATGTGCTCATGCTATTTTTGACTACAGTTTTTGAAAAAAAAATTTTTTATATGCGGCGCTAGCCACATGTAAGGTTTAACAAAAACGAACGTGTCAAATTTCTCATCTTGTTTACATAATCTTTTTATTTATTTTGTGCTGTTTTGAACTGTAAATGAAAGACATTGATCATGGGAAGTGGTTCGGTGCTTATGTCTCTTTCACTGTGTATATTTCAACAACTCCTCTTAATATGAATTTGTAAAGTGTACATTTGATCAAGTTAGTATTTTGTACAAGTTTGATACATCACCCCAGGGCATTGCGTTGTATGTACACTGTTGCTGTTTGGGAATTGTCGTAGATGTTGTCCAGATGTTACATTTAATATAAAGTCGTGCCTTGATTTATGAGTTCCATTGTTCCGTGATCACCATCTCGATCTCAAAACACTCTTATTATAAATCAGTGTCAACGTGTTGCTGCAACTCAGTTGCTTTAAGTTTTATGACACCGTATAATTGATGCTAATTTTATGAGCCCATTTATGGCATTTTCATTTTTGTGAACGTTACTTAGCCAACATAATGTGTTCAAAAAACAAAATGTAGTTAATTCTCTGTTTTGAGTTAAATTTGACTGTTAACTAATGTGGGCATGGCATTGTTAACGACAGCATATGCCAAAGTGCTGATTGCTGTGCAGTTCACTACAACCAACTAGTTTTGTGTCTCAGTTTATTAGTTCAATACAAAAAAGGTTCTTAAATAAAAAAACAAAACCTCATAAGTCTGGTCACTCAGTCACTCAAAAGTCAGGGTACCAATTATATGTAAATGTGTGTGTGTGTCAATGTGTCATATGTGTACACAGATGTATTATCACTTCATGGTACAATAACACATGTAATTGTATTTTTGTTGAAATAATAAAGAACAAAATTTGTTCCAAATTTGCCAAAGAAGACTCCAACATGTTGCGTCAAGACTGAAAAGCAAGCATCTACAAAGTCAAGAAAGAAAAAATTGTATATTCTGGTGATAACCTTGTTCATCATGTACATCACACACAAGCTGCGAAATCATATTTGTATATACTAACTTGTATATTTGACCTGCGGATTTGATGGAAAGCAGTTTGCTATGTCACCTGTTTTGCCTTACAAAAAAAAAAACATGTGCGTCTGTGTCAGTCTAAATGACATCCTTGTCATTCAAAAAAAGAAAGTAGTATTTCAATTAAAAGATAAACTTGGAATACCTTTGTGCTCTGCTTTCTCTGTTACCTACCTGATTGGGTTGCCCTCCAGCTAGATGTTAGCATACCAATTATTAGCATTGTACCTGTTTTAGTAGACTAGAACTTTAGCACATCCGATAAAAAGCTTGAGATGCTCTAGAATTAAATATATTGGTCCATTTAGATTGGGCTATTTTTTTTATTGGAGGACCAAGTTCAAACAGAAGAAAAGGTAAAGCCTGTCATTTACTTCTATGGAAAAACTGCTCACGTAATACCAACATTTCCTGGTTAAATGCAGCATAAAACTAGGCACCCATCCTCGCATTAACGCCCCCCATGAGCCCACACACTCCCTGCTGCAAGGCCTTCCTCAAACAATTAACTGAACACAAGTGAAGCACTATCATAATGGTTTGTTGTGTCAAATCCTGCTTCCCATGCTTGGACGACAGTAGGAGGGACCTGACACAATGGCAGTGTCCAGTCGCAGTAACATAACAGTACAGTACACTTCATTGTGCCCACGGCATCTTTGTGTCCTCTAAATATGTCTCGAGCAATTAACTCCAACGCAAATGGACAGAGGTCGTGTGCGCATGTTTGCATCCATTTAATGGTAACATGCATAAAAATATATTGTTCTTGTGCTTTCTGAAGAATTTAAAGAGATGAATTCAAAGTGGTTATTTATATAGATAGTTCTGATTATTTTGTAGAAATAATGACTTACTTCATTTTTAAACTGCTGTGCAGTCCTTGTACTGTAAATGACTGCTGACTGGTGTCGTCACTGTGCAAAAGAATGAAATTAAACAACAGCACCCTCGTGTGACTAAAAAGAGTTACTACTACTACAGTACTTCATAACTAAAACTACATCCCTGCCAGACATTTCTAGTATTAGAATATTCTAAAATAAAATACCAATGTGTCGATAAACCACTTTAAAACAAAATATAAATGTTGGCATTTTATACAGTATTTACAATTTTGTGTACATCTGTGGGTCGTATGCCGAATTCTGTTTTAGAGGTAACGTAAAGTGTCTTGATGTCGGTAGAGTGGTCGAAAAATAGCTACGATAAATAAACAATTTTTCAGCACGGAGTGTTGTCTTATTGGGCATAATAATCTAGCAACGAAGCGTGAACTCAAATTACATACCTGCAAATGAGTGTGACTTCTCCTGTTGCCTTTGCGAGACCAGTTCAGATATGCGTGATCACGAATTTACGACATTCAGATGTATTCGGACTAGCCAAAGCTAGCAACACGAGCCCGCCAGTACCGTCCTATTTCCGGTGTCGGTTTACGTCAATGTGCTTTTATGCTAGTAGGCTAACAAAAATCGTAATATAAGTAACATATCGTTAGAATGTTAAAATTATTGTTATAATGATGCCATTTAGTACATTTGAAATAGTAATTTAAAGTATTTTTGTGATTTAAAAAAGTAAGCTTTTCAAATATATTTGTGAATAATTTGAATAGAAATTTCATATAATACATATATATATATATATATATATATATATATAATATGGATTTATGATTCAATTATAGTTTTGCAAATAACTAATCTGTTTTCCCTAGGTGTTTTGTTTAATATAAGGCTACGCATAATATATAATCAATTAGGATCCTCATTTCAGAAACAAATACACATTCAAACCTTTTTTTTTAAATGTTCTGTATTTCTTCTCTTTCTTGCTTTCCATTATGAACAGTGCAATTATCTGGTACTACAGAGACTGATATTGCCTCTTAAGATGTTCTAGTTCCAGTGAAATGAGGGAGGAAAACCAATACGAACTGTTGTCATGATAACGCACAATAAGGCAGCCCACAGGGGACTCCAAAATCATGTTTCGTTCAAGAGGCCATGAGGTATTTGACAAAAGCCTCATAATTGATGCATCCGTTGGCATCCTCTTGGTTCTGCATCAGCTGCTCCACCTCATCCTCACGCATCTTCTCACCTAGAAGATTCCCAAATTGTCAGCTTATCATGACATCATTGGATCAGACTGTTATTTTTTAAAGTCTTTAAATACACTTTTAAAATAAACATGTTTAATATCTTGAGGAAGAGAGCGTACAGATCCATCTGTTCACAGTAAAAAAAGAAATCCAGTTCGACCACCATCTAGTGGCCGACAGTGGAATTACACCCAAAATAAGCAGGTGCTATAATACGTATTATTGTTGTAAACTATACCACGACTTAGTGGGACCATGAACGCGCAATTGAGGGGAAGGAGGGAGGGGTAACTGTACTTGAATGATATTTACCTAGCGTAGCCAGCACGTGTCTCAACTCAGCACCCATTACGGTGCCGTTGCCCTCTTTGTCAAACACCCTCAAACCCTCCACAAAGTCCTCAAAGGTGCCCCGGTCTTTGGCCTTGCAGATGTGTTGGTGGATTGGCAGGAACTGCTCAAAGTCCAGCATCTTGGACTGCATGTCTGCGGCAGATGACGTTTGGTTAGGCATGCTAACACTCAAACACAGATGGATTCACTCATTCATTCACTCACTCCCCAGCAATGTTTTATGTTTTACTTCCTGGTTCATGAGGGACCCCAGAAAAAATTCTCGCTAAAGTGTAAAGAAGCAAACTTGACACACCTTCAGTTTTGGGTTTCCCGAGCACATACATAATCTCTGCGTTGGTGGGATTCTGTCCCAAAGCTCGGATCAGATCGCCACACTGGTCGTAGGTGATCTTCATCTCGCTGTTGGGAGTCCTATCGAACAGTTGGAATGCGTCTTTGAAGTCTGTTAGAGCAAAAAAATATAAAAAGCAGCCACTTTTAATAACGTCAAATATATCCCGTTGAGTCATTGTGACCTGTGACAATGAGGCGCTCTAAAGTAGCCTTGCTAGCATAAGCCACAGCCCAAACGCAGGTTATCAAGTGAAACAAGGTTTTTTTTTTTTAAATCTTTTTTTTTTAAATGTCCTCCCTCCTTGCTCTTTTGCCTTCTCTTTGCACACTTCTTTACAGCTGACCACGAGGCACTCGAATTGCATCACTTAGCAGGAAAGGACTGATGATCAGCTGTTGTCTCAATGTTTTTTTTTCACACATTAGTCAGTGCACCCTTCGCCCTTCAACAAATAGCGTGCACGATGAAGGCCTTAAAAGCGTACCTTCGATTTGCTCGGGGGTGAATTCCAGCTGGAGAGACAAAAAAAGGCCACGTATCAGATTAAAAAGGTTGAAAGAAACGGAACAACAATAGCAGCGCGGTTATCAGATCGAGTTGCAGCCCCGTTGTCATCGGCGTACATTGTCGCTGACCTTGGCGCCTCTATCAGCGACTGTCTATTTAATTTTAGGCCGTGCAGTGTGTCAACGCCGCAAAGTCGGGGGTGGTCACACGAAGAGCAGGAGCTCATGCGTGCTACTAATACAAATCGAACCGTCACAAGACATTAGCAAAACTTGCATTGAGAATCTATTTTATTCGTATTCACGTCTATTTTTATTCTGTCAATAAATGTAAATAATCCCAAATTAAAAATACATCACAGTCGCAATGTCTCATTTCAATGTTTCTTAAATCGGAAACAGCGCTCTGGCAGCATCATAAGGGATTAAAAAAATACAAATATGAATTGTCATTTAGCCAAACAGATGGGGATTTGCCTTTTTTTTCCCCTTTGTCTTCAAAAATCTGCCCTTTAAAAGGTTCTTTACATTCTTACAAAGCAAAATCCGGAAGATATCACGACTCCACGTACACACACGTTTCATATGAATATTATGTGGGTGGTCGGCTATTCTCAGAGATCGTGTGGGTTTACGACAGACTACACCATTTAATAATACAGATTTAAATTTAAATCAAATTTAATAATTTAATATGGCTGTCACTGTCTCCACTAATAAGCCTGCACTACCGTGTATTGTTCACTAGATGTCACTGTTTCTCCTCCCAAACTTACTTGGGTTTTCCCAGTTGCTCCTACTTTGTTTTATACACATTTCTCTCACTCCAATTCTGTTAAATACCCCAACGTCTTGATATCGCAAACCCTTTTTTTTTTTTTATGCATATTATGTTTTTGATCAATTATGTACAATATAGCACAATTCTTCATCGTAACAGTCCTTAATTCATTTAATTGTTGGGCATTTTAATGTTGATGAAATCAGTCAGCATTCACATTCCATTTCCAATCCCTTTCAAATTACAGATGTTGTGAGAGTGTTTTTTTTGTTGTTGTTTGTTTGTTTGTTTGTTTTACCGTGATAGATGAGGAGTTGAACACTGGGGTCTTAGGGCGCTCGGGTTCTGGTGGCGGTTTGGGTGCAGCCGCAGGTGCGGGCTCGTCCTTCTTCTTTGGGGCCATGGCGAGATCCTGTCAAATGGTGATGAGGCAGATGGCTCCAGCGAGAAGTGACTTGTGCTGGCCTATTAGGTCTCTTTATCTGGTGGCCCCAGGTGCCTTCTCCACCCCTTACATGCCTGATGGGGCTGCCAACAACGGTGGCAGCTCTATAAAAGGATATGGCTTTGAGATTCTATTTAGGACAAACATCCAAGTGGGCGTTGACACCATCAGGATGTTAGAAAAGCACATTTGATGGAATCTAATACAATTCAAGCTACTCCCACACTGCCCCCGCCCATTCTTTGTACCTTGCCGGTAAAAAAAAAAAAAAGAATTTCAAATTGCATCTACTCACAGAATCAATAATATATTTCTTAGAAAAGAAAAAAAAGCCGTTTGTGGATGGGTGGAGTTTTTTTTTTTTTAGGTTTGTAACAGAAAGCAGACACTTTTGCTTTGTCGATGATTATCACTAAAGATGAATGCAACACACGTTCAGTCTTATTTATTCCAAATCATGCTTGGCCACTGAAATCAATGGACATGCCAAATCCGTTATCACACACAAAACAGCAAAAAAAAAAAAAACGTTTGTGATGTGTTTTCGATTGAAAAATAAACGCAATCTACAATATAGCACAGCATATAAAAATGAGTAATATTGGAACTGTAAAAAAAAAAAGTGTCTGTCAAATCATTTTGGTGCTCCTATTGGTTCCTGCCTTGTTTTTTTTTGTTTTTTTTGTAGCACATTGCTGTGCATTAAACCCAAATTTTAACTCCACGGAGGAACACCCATGAAATATGCATTAGGATGTCACCAAAATACTGTTTCTAATTCCCTGTGGACAAAGCCGAAAGGACAGCGTATTCATAAAATGATAATTAGCAGAATATTAAATCACAGATCTGCTGGCATCTTTATTTGTTTGTACACATTGAACAGTTTTGGTTGTTGCCTGATCTAACAATTCTATTCAAGTTGTAAAGTTGAGTAAAAAAGTATCAGTCAGTCTTAACGGAGGTCGCTCCTCTACCCGAGTGCTATTGTGGCTCATCATTATCTTCAAATAGCTCATGAGAAAGTTGACTCATCGACAACATATGTCACAACGCAAGTGTCCCGCGCTGCCCACCGGGTGCTTGTCACTGACACACCGCCGTTTCGCCACATGAGCAACTGCATCCTTTCAAGCTTTCAGAGCATCCAAGACACTCTGCTATTCTGGAGCCAGCATGGCCGTACGACTGGCACGTCGTGTGGAAAGTCGCAACAAAGGCGATTGTTTGTACGACCTTGGACGCAGCTGTTCACTCAGTAGTGGCTGTTACGCAATTCCCTCGGAGCAGTTTGAAATGTGCCACTCAAAGTGTTATGTATCGTGTTGATAAAGAAACAATTTGTTCCCTGCTACAAGGCCATGTGAAGAAACGGAACAAAAAATGTTTTGGGGTATTGAAAAGTGCATTTCAGGGAAAAAGTACAAACACGGGGAAACCTGTAACTCGTGAGATTGTTCTGACACAAAACATCATCTGTCATCAATGACAACAAATATTAATAAATAAGTGCTGTTGAGAGGGTGACATTAGGGAATTTAGACAATTTTATGTGACCATAAAATGGCTTACTTGATTCTTAAAATAGTTGTCGATTACTCGATTAATTCTGACTATGCTACCAGTAAATTAATAATATATGTCTGTGCACTTTGATAATTGAAGGGATAGAAGAATATTTGACATTTTTGAAATATTTATACGCAACTGTGATTTTTTATTTTTTTTTTTAAACAAAAGAATGAATGTATATATTTTTAACTACTCCTTGTTTAAGAAGTGATTCTTAATTCTTAAATACTTCTCTATAAAAATACATTTTCCTGGAAAAACAAGGCAGTGTCAGAAAACAACTCCTCTCCTAAAAAAAAACAACAACAACAAATATTTCCTGGAAAGGTCAAAAGTTCCTGAGCTGAGTAAAGCCACAGTAACAAGATGGTGTTATTGTTTGCCTGAAAGCAGGGTGAGTGTCACTGAGCCTCTGAGATAGCGTGCACCTGAGCCACACTGCCCTCCTTTGGACTTTCTGGAAGCAGAAACTGAAGCTTTCTTCTCAATAAAACTCAGTAAACGACATATTGCGTTTGTTCATCATCCACACGGTGATTCCTCTGACTTTCATCGGCTTGAATCAATCAGTGGCAGCCTGGCTGTGACGCAAGAGCTCTAATTGCCGAGTGGTCTTGACAAGTGTCGCTGGGTTTAAATTGCTTTTGGATTAGTGCCCATTAATTTTTATTTTTTTTTTGCTTTTGGCCTAATGAAATTCTGCAAATCTGCAAGCAGAAAATGAAATTCAGTCTGGTCAACTCTACAATGATGATGTGGGATTTGTTATGGACATTTTTTTATATTCTCCTACATTCTGAGTTATCCTTGAAGACACTGCGGGGAGGAATGCAATCTTCTCTGCGGAAAATCAACAAGAGAATGAAAGGTCACGTTGTGACTTTTTGTTCATGACAGCCATCATATTGTCGCTCCGTCACGTCATCCTCGGAATAACCTTTCCGTAATGGGAATGTGTAGGCTACGTTCATTACGGAGGACGTCGCTGCCGGATGAAGGCTTTGATGAGATGAGCAGGGGAGGGGAAAAAAAAAAAAAAAAAAAGTTCAACCATGAATGGATTGCTCGTAAAATGAACGTCTGACTGAATCGTTGCGATGCTCTTTTGCTGTTTAATTCCTCATGGAATAAAAACGAATTGGCCGTGCTACGCTAGCTTATAACTTCAATCAATTCAGAGCAAACGAAGCAAGGTGCAGACATCCATTTGTTTTCTTGGGAAAGAAAAAGGACATAGCGAGATGGTAGCTAGAGGGAAACGGACTACTTGACAACTCCGTACATTATTTACCTCATTGCCGTTTTACCATAATTGCTGCACTACTGGTTAATTCTACACTACTGCTGATGAGAATTAAAAAATATATACAGACACTCCAGTCAATCTCCAGTCGACTAATTAATGAACAGTCATGAAGTAGTGATTTAGATTAGCCTCATTCAATCTTAAAGAGGCTTTTCATAAGTCGTAGCTTTTCCCTTGCAAATATGGATAACGGCGCCTACAACATCGCTAGGGGAAAATCAGCCATCTGAGTAGAAGGTGAGGAAAAAAGCATGTTATGAAACCCAACGTGGTCTCAGTTAACAAATCCGACCACTGCGATTGCCCATTTAGCTCGTTTCCTGCAGCGCTTCAATGTCCCAGTGGAATGTCATACGCTGAATGTAACATGATGACGGATGACACTTTAATGGCGTCGCTATTGTGCCTACTTAAGTGTGGTGGCACCACATGGGTGGTAAATTACCAGGCGGTTGGATATGGAATAACATCTCAGGCCCTGTCCGCAGTTTGCGTCATCGTCCGCCCAAAAGCTATTTTCAACTAGCTTTCACTCGCAGACATGAAAGCTGACGGAAATACGCTTTGGGGCAATGAAACTCAGCACTGCCACCTAGTGGCAACAGCCCACCTACTCTCTTGACTCGAGCCTCCTTTTAATACTATCAAAGGTGTCCTGCATGAATGCCCTCAGGAGCCAAGACCACAAAGGGTTTTATAAATTGATGCTTTCGAATCTTGAAAATGGATCTTGAAACACACAAGGGAACTAATGAACGACCTGTAGAACTGGTACGACGATGTATTATTTCTTTTTAAGCCTTCGCATGTCAGCAGACGCGTCGTTGGATTCTGAGGGATCAAAGAGATGAGTGTTACAGAAATCATTATGGAAGGAGACAAAGGAGTGTATTAGCACCTCTGTGCATTCTTAAGAAAGACAGAGGAGTAGGCAGACTCTGGTCATGTTTTTTTAGGTAGTAAGATCGAATTTCTGCTTTGTGGGCTAGAATTTGTCCATGCACGTTTCCTGTGCTAAATTTAAAGGCAATAACAAGAGCCTCTTCCATTAACCTGGAAGCAAGTTGGCTGTGTTTACACCCACAACGGCGCATACACCCCTTTCTAACTACACCTATCTTCAAAAATAAATATTGCAGTGTTTTGAGGTGAGTTAATATTTTATTGTAAAATTATATTCAGCCTAAAGGCAAATTTAGTTGGGTTTATTTATCTTAAAATTATGCTCTTATTGTTTATTTTGCTAGAAGTGCGCCTGAAGCTAACTTCAGCACTTTTTTTGTGCCTTTTGTGATTATCATAAATAAATAAAAAATACTGAACAGAGCTTAATCAATAAAAATGAACTAAATAAGATGGAACAGCTCCAGACATTAGTCCAGTCAGTTGTGGTTAGCTAATTATAATGAGATGGCCAAAAATGCCAGGGGCAATTTTTACCCCATCCTTGTCCACAAGTGTTATACATACATGTATAATACATGAACATATAACTACTGAATAAACATTCCCCAAAATCAAGGTTGCATGGCATATTTATACATATATTTTGATCATTATTCTCACACTGTACACTTTGTATAAAATTGTTGAAAAAAAATGGTGTTGCTCACAAGATTTCGAGTTGAGTCCAGTCACTAATTAGATATTTTGAGCGGGTCCAACATTGTGCACACTTTACATGTAAAAAAAAAAAAAAGTTGACCTGAATTCAAGCAAAAAAACGGCAATTATTCGGGGTTAATCTCTCGGGGTTAATTCCTCAGCAAATGCATGAATCGTGAAGTCAATATTCCTAATCAAGAGAGAGTTAAAGACGGCTTCTGCATTCTGTCTCTGTAATTCAGAGTTACAAGATGCGCCCTTTGAGAAAAAGCTGCAGGGTTGGGGGCGGGGCGGGGTTTTGCGAAGCGGTTTGGCCAAGGCTGCGCGCGCGATGTGTTGAATGTACAGTTTGTTTGAGGGGTTGAGAAAATATGTCTCGTCGCGAGTCGTGGTTTTTACTCCGACGTTAGAGAGCGGAAGCCAATGAGCGGCTGCTACCTGTCTCCTCTCCCTCCCTCCCTCCCTCCCTCCCTCCCTCTCTCTCTCCCTCCCTCCTCTTTTCCATGCCCACATAGTCACTCACTCACGAGACTTGCAAGCGAGCGAGCCTGTCTTGACACATCTGGAGCGAGAAACTTACTTTTCTTTGGTGCGCGTTTCTTACGTTTGATCGTTTCTGATCGTTCTTTATCTTTTCTTTTCTTCACGTTGTTTTTTTTTTTTTTTTAAAGTTGAGATTTTTCTTTCGCGAGGATTGTCATCCATTCCGCCGCACATGGAAGACGCGATGACGCCTCGCAAATTGATGCGGTAACTATTGAGAAGAAAATTATTGCTGTTTTTTTAGTCATGGGGAACCACGCCAGCATCGGGGATGGTGACAACCTTGAGTGACACCCCCTCCCACGGCCGCCCCAACAACCTGGCCTGGGACTATTATTATTATTTGATTGTTAATTTGACTGCACGTTTCTTTTGGAAGACGTGGCTGGAATAAAGCGTCATGGCTCCAAGTCTGAGGGGAATTTTTTTTCTAAAAAAGACCTAAAAATACAACGTTGGTTTTTCTCTTCTCCCCTACAAAGACTTCATTTGAACTTCCCACCGCAGAAGGCAGAGCGACATAAATAGTGCTGACATGTGGATGTAATTTCACGAGAAAGGGAGGGAAGGGGTGTTTAAAAGACACACATGCAAAAAAAAAAAAGTGGTGGTGGTGGGTGGGGGGGGGGATAAAGTGAGCACTGCTGAGCCTATAAACGTTCAGATGATAGGAAATTAAAAGACCTGCTGGATTACATGCGGGGTATAAGCAGCGACAGAGGCCAGATGGAATAAAAAAAAAAGAAAAAAACACCACACACTCCTATTTGAAGCGTAGTTTGAATCATTCAAATCCGAGCATCATCAGCATCATTTGGGAGAGGCCTGCAAGGACTCGGTGCAAGAAGTGACTGCAGCAGGTCAGTGATGGGCTCCACTGCGCTGCTCCACAGTTTGGATTTGCTTTTCCTCTCACTGCTCTGCACTTTCTGCCTGGTAAGAACTCTTTGGGGTTTTTTTTCTTTCCTTCTTATATTATGCCAAGACATGTCAATTTGTTTTGTATATGTGAAGTCCTTTGAGAATGCTTGTGATTTAGGGCTATTTAAATAAACTTGACTTGATAGGTTGAAGTAACTTTGATGTCACCTGTCAAAGCTGCTTTCACTTGACACACCTCACTTGACTGCAACTCATCAGAAAAGGCTTCCAGTAGTGCAGTTTACATGATTGTAAAAATCCAAACATGATACACAATGTTAAAATGGAAGTCTGGAGCCACATCTGAGCTACCCACATTTTCTGACCAGCAAACCAAAAAAACAAATACAAACCCAAGAAATTCTTCAGAAAACACAGATAAACGTGCACTCTAATTTTTTTAAGAGGGAAAAGGGGAAATGCAGAAAATAATTCTTGGAAAAATCATAAAATACCCCAAACTCAATTATCTGGCCTGGCACCTGGGGGCATCAGTGCCCCGGCGGCCTTCATTTTAGCTCCACCAGTCCATCAATCTTATGTTGCTACGGTTATTGACAACTTCCGTTCTCACTGAGAAGATTAAAATTTTCAGCTTTTTTATTTTTCCATACGCTTTACTTTCATTTCATTGTTCAGATAACATGAGGCAGACTAATCCATGAGTAGCACTCACGCCACAGAGAAATCAATGTATTCTAGTTAGGCACTTTTAGCGAGTGGCAACGCAAGATGGCCGCCTGTGGTTTTCACTTCTGGTTATGTCGAATTGTTAGTCCATTCATACATCAAAGTCTGTTTATTCCTGCATCGGTGGGCTTTGATTGCAAACTTTTCTCAGGCGTGAATGGGCCGAGATATGCAAAGATGTATTCTAGTCCAACATAAAGACTCAGAACTGGCCCTGAAACGGTCCATATGGCAGATGGCCTGCCTGCCACCGCGGCGCAGACTTGCTTCTGTGTGCCTTGGCCGAGGCTGCTGTGCATTCAGCGGGCAGTTTGCCTGGCTTTCGAAAGATCAGCGCCTCTTCCCAGCGATCCGGGCTATCGGGGTCGACATCGCCCCCAACACAATTAAAGCCGGCGTCACTGATGTGTACCTGCGTGTAGCCCGGACTGTTTGCTCAGGCTTCCTTCGGGAGTATTTTCTTTTTCCGAGCCATGACTGACAAAAATAAAACCAAAAAAAAAAAAAAAGCCGCATGGACACATCGGATGCCAAAGCAAAGAGTGGAAAGTCTGCGGCTGTGTTAGTAGAAAGAACACAAAGCTTCCCCAAAATTTCAATGCCTTCCAAATATTCCAAGCCTCCACTAATGTTGTTTTTCTCAATGTGCTGAATACTTGGACATGTCACCAAATTCCCTGTTATAAATGGCAAATGGATGTCGTCTTCCACTCTGAATTCTTTTGTCCGTATCTGAAACTTTGCTGACCACCAAAGAAAGCTCAGACTATAGTCATATTTATGAAGAAGGAACCCAGGGGAAATTACAATGGTGGTCAACAAATGTTTTCAGCGCGAACACTGAGTGCTGGCAAATTAAAAAAAAAAAAAACCACTTCAGGCTAACAACTGTCCTCACTTATTTAGCCAATTAATTAAGTAAGCGGAAGCAGCGCTTTGGGGAAACCTCATGACCGGCACATTGAAAGTTTTGTGTTGTGCTGCACACACAACGCTTTAGTGGACGAGATTATTGTGCGATGTGACGCAGCGCTCAAGCATTTTTCGAATCGGAGTCGAGCTCGACTTGTACTTGGATAAACATTAATATGCAAAGACATGGCGGCAGGGAAACAATTAAAATGTGCTCTGGCAGATGCTCAGGCGGGTAAAACAACACGGAGGATGCTTTGTTTTGATCAAATGTGGAGAAAAAGTTTTATGGGCACAATATTCAAATGTGAGACAACTGGGAATTTCACAAAAATATCACGATGATAAAAGTCAAAATATTAGGAGAAAAAAAACATTGCGTGACTAATTTTTTTCAATTATAAAATGGGATTATGCTAAAAAAATATTTCATGGAAATAAAACAAGAGGAGGAACATTCAGGAATATATTTTCCAAGAAAAAGCTAGATTTTATGCCCCCAAAAAATTATTCATATAAATTTTACTACAGAAAAGTTAGAATCTGAAAAAAAGTTTATCCTATTCATCGATTAATTAAAAAATAACTCAATTTATTCAAACAATTGTTTGTAAAAGTGAGGTGATTTTCTTTTCTTACTTAACTTTCAGATTTTTTTTTCCTCGCATGCAAATTGGCCAGGTCGCCCACAGTGCACATAATCAAAGATTCAGTTCACATTTACACGGGCGTTCCAAAATGTTTCTCTGATGAGTCGCTCTCCTGCAGTTGCCTCATTAGGACAACGGAGCCGCGCCAGGTCCAAATTGGACCTTTCTTTCCAATCTGCCTTTCATATCTTTCTGGCTTTCACTCCTGCCAATTCACTTGACATATTTACACTGTATTTATTATCCATGCCAGAAGATTTATAGCCGTCGTTTAGTGTACATCACATGCATGTTGTCGCTGAGATTATGTGGTGGAACACACGTTAGTCAAGCTTCTGGAGCCACCAGCAGGGTTCTTTTCATATTATATAGATATAAATATATAAATATATATATAATATAAATATAAATAAATAAATAAATAAATAAATAAATAAATAAATAAATAAATAAATAAATAAATTCATAGGATACAATCAATGACTACATGTACAAAAAAAGAACTTGAAAAAAAAATACCTGACACAGCTTGCCAGGTTGAACGAGAGTGGCCCGGCTTTCATCAGTCGTCAGTCAGCTTGTTGACTTGAATTTTAGCAGGCTCAGCCAAGATGCCGTCTCACAGAGGCAACCTGTAATTGACGGGAAAAAAAGCCTTCAGATAAAAATGTCATTTTGCCAAGCACATATTTGATCTTTGAGGATTCCTCTGGGAACGTTGCTGACGTCACGCTAACGGCGATGCCGCTCTTATCGGTGTTTCTTGATGCTCGGCTGTGTCATTGCGAACATTTTTCAGCTGCTTGTTGAGTCATTTATGCTATGTTGAGTTTCGCTGGTGTGCAGCGGCTGTGTTTGGCTCAGGAAAAGAGCTTGTTTTCTTGACTTACTGTGACCTCTCGCTGCTTCTCCCGCCCCCCTCAACCTTTACATCTGAAGAAGGCCAGGGTGTGTGGAACTCTATGCCAACTTGGAGACCTCCTCTTATAGATGTTCTTAGCGGTGATGACGTCACTTGGTTCTTTAATATAGCTTGCTGACTATTTATATCACATCGATTGCATTAAGTTGGTCATTTCACACCCCTAAAATGCAATCTATTCATCCATCTTTCCATCTATCTATTCAAGGTGACAAGATGAAGCCTGGCTCACTGTATGACAAAAGCTTGGCCCCTCAATTGTGCCAATTTTATCTTGGCAGGAATATGATGAATAAATTGTGCAGTAATTATTGATAATTGGAACATTTTGATGAAAGCATGTCACATACATGACTTGAAGTGGTAATGTTTCTAAATTGTAAAAAACAAAATGATGACAAAAGAATAATTATAAAATAGTCAGGAAAAAATTAAGAGTAAATATGGGTGTTTTTCCTCTTTTTATTCAAAATACATTAAATGGAGCTCAGTTCTCAATTTTTTTGCTTTGTTTGCTCTGAGGTCCTTTCATCGATGGTGACAATGGCATCTGGGATCTTTTGCGTCAGGTCATTGATGTCATCATTAACATTGATCTGCTGAACCAGGTGGCCAGACAATTGGTCGTCTCTTCCGATACATTAGTCTGGGAAAGTATGATTGAGGAATTCCAAAATCGAAACGATAAATCGGATTAAAAAGCTTTGATGGGAAAAAAAAACTCCATCAAATCAACATACCTGGTATTTCTTTTTTAAATTGTAAATAAAGTTTGCGGACGCCCTTAAAAGTTTTAAGATCTGTCAATCTGAATAGCATTGTTAGCACTTATGCTAATGCTTCAATATCACTTCCTGCTACGAAAACAAAAGGTTGATGTATCGTAAAACAAGAAGTGTATAGGGTGCCTTGCATTATTACAGATGTGGGTGCAGTTGACTGATTACCTTTGCCGTTGGGTTTATTTTTATGAGGTAGTATGTCAATGTTGTGCTGCAGACCTCCTGGCGGGCGGCGATATGCTTGGAATCCTAGAGTAGCCGCCGTCGAGTCCACGTGAAAATCTTTGGCTACGCCTCTGCGATTGTCTATATCTGCTGTGCCCCCCGCTGTTTCTCCAATAATAAGAGTTTAAAATATACGGAATTCTTCAGGCACCCTTCACAAGCTTTACAATCACCACAATCGTCAGTGACACAACATAAATTCTGATTGTAATCGGTCAATTTGCCCCCAAATGATTACAAGGTCCGGATGATTGCGTTCCTCAAAGGTCACTGCAGGTCAACGTGACTTTAAAGCTGTTGACCTTAAAGACTTCTTTGGAGTTTGTAAACAATGTGGCGTCCTTTTGGGGGCGGGGCTTACCTGGTTTCGAGTGTTTACATAGGAAAGGATGCCATTTTTTTTGAATTTATATAACAACTTGAGAGACGACTTTCGGAACAGAAGACGAGATTTGTACCAGACACCACACAAAAATCAAAACTATTGCGCTGCTCCCGCGAGCTCCGATGGCTTATCGAGGCAGGATTAGTTTCATAATCAAAGGATTTCTGAACCTCTTTGGGTCCTTGTTGGAGAACCTGATGTGCAGCTGTGACCAAGCTTTTTTTTTTTTTGCACATTCCGCACCACAAGGCCTTGATAGTCTTGGAATTTCACTGTAATCCGCAAAAATTTAAGACACCCTGCTCCGGATGCGGCAAAGCAACCCCGGAACATAACCCAAGGCTCCTCCATGTGTCAAATTAGGCACACTGTTTTTCTTTTTTGTCAACTGTAACCAGCCATGTATTTTAATTTATTTTCCTTTTTTTTTTTAATTCCCGTTTTGTTTTACAAACAAATGCTAAATATGTTTTTTGTAGCATCGAGTAGCATTTGTTTACTTACTTGTAAATCAGTCTCTTGTATGAGTATTTAATCCTCTTAATGTACATGCGCTAATCCTCTACATTTTTACGTAATCAGGTCGGCCCGGGAAACAAACAGCAAAAGAGACAAAACAAGACTAATTGATGTAGCATGTCATGTTTGGAACTGCACCTTATTGAGCTTCTCAAGAAGTGTACTGTAGGCTTGTTTTCACTAAGACATTCACTTCACTATGTGGTTTGCTCTAATTCCTGGAGGGCATCAGGGGAATTATTGTACATGGTATGTGTGTTAGCCCCCCCCCCCCACCATCCCCATCCTTCCACACATACAACACTGCTTGGGGGCCAAAAGATGCCACATACATTACGCCCAAATGAGTGCCACATTGAAGGTCAGTGCAAGATGTGGTACAACGAGAAAGTCGTGTGCTAGTTGCATGTGGAAATGAAGTTAATCATGACTATTTTAAGGTCTTGAAATAATAGCAGTGATTGTAATTTACCGTAATTTCTTGACTATAAGACGCACCAGCAAAAAAATTGAGGATGGTATATATGTGCTGTCTGTACTTCCAACACTGCAATTCTGAATTTTTCAGTGTAGTCGGTCAGCCACTTAAAAAATGTGGATCTTTATTCAGTCAGGTACCCAAATTATGGGCAAAGAAACTGTAAGACCAAGAAAATTATTCTGTAGGTTATCGTTGGGCCCAATTAAGAATGGCTCACTTCCACACATTTTCTCAAATGGGCAATTAATTAAAGTTGGACTCGACTGTATGATTTCCAGCTTGAAAGGTAGGCAGACATTTCACAAGCAATTACAAGAGTTCAAATTGCCTCGCATAGGTGACAATAAGTGAGTCGTAAATTAACACGCAATACTCAGAGTGTGTTAAAGCAGAAGTGCTGAGGATGCTTCTGTATCTGAATGAGAAAGACGGAACCGGCCCCAATCCCCTCGGCAGGCACCTGATTGCGCCGTTGAAACGGAGATCAAGTACCAGTTTTGCAAATGAATTTTTTTGGGGGGGGGCGCTCGTATTAGCCGCACAAACAGAATTGTGCAAAAGCAGCACAGGGTCTCACTTGAGAGAGGGCAGGTCGAGAACAATACCCCTCGCAGCCCGGCTAGTATGATTCATCATCCATTCATGAAACCTTTTTCTGAAACAATTAACCTGGGAAAGCTTTTAGGTATCTTCAGGCTACTGCTTTTTCCAGGGAGCTGTGCGTATTTTGGTAAAAGTCGCATTGAAAAATGCATGAGCCCATTAGAAAAATTCCTGCAGTCCATCTTGATAAATATTGTAGCGCCCTACATTCTCTGACCTCACTGTTCTCGCAACCAGGTCAAATCGGTTTGAGAAGTAATTCGATTGACCCGATGACTTGACATCGATACTCAAACAAAAAAGGGGGGAAACGTGTGTGTGTGTGTGTGTATATATATATATATATCGACCAAAACATTTTTCGTTTTATGAATGTGTTTCAATGCAATTTTTTGTATATATATATATATATATATATATATATATATATATATATATATATATATATATATATATATGACATATTGAAGGGGGAAAACACCATTTGAATATTTTTTAACTCGTCTCGCTCTGTAGGCTGTAAAAGCTTCCATAATTTGCCGGAAGCAGGGCTACTTGCCTCAGGTTCATTCCCCATCTTATTATCATGAGTCAGTATCTGCAGGTGAAGAGCTTCACACAAATTGTTACTTACGCATCGCATCCTCCACTTCCTGTTGCGATGAGGCGGATCCTTCCGGCGTGTCCTGAGCGAATCTGTAAGGACAAATTGATTCGATGAAGCATGATGGAACAGTGTGCGAGCTTTTGAGACTATTTGCTGCATGTGTGAAGCGCTGAGGACGGAATACAATATGAAATTTTGGAATTCTATTTTCTATTGCCTGTTGCCATCCAATCGACGTGTTTTTGGAACATGTGTATATGAATAAATGATGCATTTTGGAAATGTAATAAAACACACTAAAAAACACACAACTCTTTACAAACACATAAAGGAAGAAAATATGCCGTACCGAATGGAACCGTACCAAATCCAGATGGTCCCGTAAATAAAAAGCCTGCCAGGAAAAGTGTTCTAGACATTCTGTCCATTTTTGGCATGCATCTAATTTTTGATGAATCCCCCGTCGGCTAATCTGTCATCAAGGATGCGATTTTGAAGGTAAATAGCCGCGTGAAGCCTGCCTTTCCTGGCCAGCTTGCACTTCATCACATACAAGATATATATGTATATTAAAACACACATAAAATATTTACCTTGGTTCCAGTAAAGCACCTCTATTATGGGAATACAGTCAGATGTTTGTTTTCTCCACTTGTTTTGGTCATTTGCCATTATTTGCACCATAGGCTAACATTGACTTCCTTGTTGTTGGCATGTATTCAACACAGGGGTCTCAAGGGGGGGGGAGTGGACTTTCCTGGATGTTTTTTTTTTTTTTTTTTTACCTCCACAAAATAAGGAGGAAAATTATAGCTGGGGCCTAATCTTGTTTTGAATGGCCAGGGGAGAGGGGGGGGGGGGGGTGATACCCAACATGAATATGTTACTTTAGACGCATGGCATCGCTTGAAGCGTTTCATGGATGAAGTTCCGGGATATTATGAAGCATGTGAGTCAGTGCCACTCCTCTTCAACGCTGCAATTTACATTTGACGATAAAAACCGCAAGCCGCAAAAAAGACTGGTTGTCCTTTGGAAAGGCTCGCAGACCGCATTCTGACTTGAAGCGGCGTTTAGCTCCTAATTATACCCTCCCTCCTTCCCTCCCTTCGTCCGTCCCTCCGCTGCTCGCCAGTCTGAAACGCGCTCCCAGATGGAAACAATGTGTGCGCACCAGGCCGCTGCATCTGGAGTGCTTTGTCAAATTAAGAAGAAAGATTCGGATGTTATATAAGTGATTTAATATAGTAATGTACGGGGTCAAGCCTTAGGAATTGAAAAGCTACTAATGGTTATGTAACAAACAGTCATGTTATTCTAATGGACCTGCTCACAGTGGATCCGAGCGCGAGGTCACAGTCATAATGATGTAAATTTAGTCGTGGTTGAGTGATTATGCTCGTACGTGTGGATTATAACCATCATCGGCTATAAATATCGGTCTTTTAAAAGCATGCATTTAGATGGAACAAATAGTGTTGTCGTATCAGCGTTTATTGTCAACGATACACGGCCGGGTGCTAAATAAAATCATGTTTATAAATGTGTCAAAAACATGTCAATTTTGTACAGATTTATTTTAGATGTATTACAAATAATATAGTAGAATATAAGATGAACTCAAAACTCAAATTATCTTTCCCCATTCAAACGAATTGAAACGACATGGATCCGGGCTGACGACCGGAGCTCAACCGAATCTATTTTTGAGTGATGACGCAAGAGTAGATTTATTTCATGCTGATTTATTGCAGACTTTTCTTTCATTTTGATCCTTTGTTTCATGCTCGCTGATGAAAATGGAGGGTGGAAGGCGCCAACTTTTGCCTCTCATATTCACTCGGGGGAAGTTCAGGAAATGACTTTGGTCAACCTCAAGTTGCTCGAGGAGGACGTATACGTCTTCGAAATGCACAGCCCGCCCCCCGTCCTCACATTTCTCCCTCTTTTCATACTCGAAGTCTTATTACTTGCATTAGGTTTATTTGCCAAAATCATTTCAGTGTTCCGTTACCAAACGATCCAACTACAGCGCCTCCTGTCCAGGTTTGCGTGTCTAGTATACAGTAGTAAGCCTCACAGGTCTTAAATACACTTCTCCCAATATTGGTCTTCTAGAGCGTTGCCGTTTAAGTCATCAAGCCACAGTTTGCGCACGCAGAGAAATAGAAACTTGCGGTTTGCTCAAGTGGAGTTTGTATTCTCCCGAGCGGCTGATGAAAAAACATGTATTTACACGGCGCCATTTTCATTTTTGGCTCGCTGTGAAATGCACAGAAAGAAATGCTGTGTTTTGAAATGAAATACAGTAAATAAGAATGTGGATGTTTCTCCCCCAACCAGCGACTGTGTTGACTCTGGCGGTTTGGTCGCCAGCCAGTGAAGGCGGAAGACTTAGCAGAAAATAATCAGGGGCCACGCTCATTACCCAGCATCCTCTTCTCCAAATGCTACATGATATTCCAAACGCTGAGTGCACAGAGTAGGTGCTACTGGATTGATTAGCAAATTGTCCATGTGAACTCAGCGTTTAACTAGTTCAAATCTTTCTGAACTAGAGCAGTTATTGAACCAAGGAAATGCAATGACCGTCTTTTCTGGAGTATAAGTCCCACCAGCTATACAATGCATAATAGAGAGGGGAAATTTCTTTGATAAAATCCAACACCAAGAACAGACATGTCATCTTAAAAGGCAATTTAAAATAAAAATAGAATAGGCAACAACAGGCTGAAGGTACGGTATGGTAACATTACATCGACACATAAACAAGGAACTGAGAACATGCCTGACATAACATACGTATTAAGAGTTATTCAAATATCTACAGCATAAATAACATGCTAACAAGTTCATTGAGTCATTAAATCCAACGAAATCTTCATCCTCTGTAATTAAATCATTTCACAGTCGCTTATAGTCCGGAAAATACGGTACCAATGAGGGTCCCCTACTGGGATTCAGGAAACGGAATCTGAGCACTTCTGATGCAAAGTGTCGTATCATCGAAGCCTGTTGCCTCATTTCATCGAGTTCCAAATGACACTCCCGCTGAGCGCTTTCATCGCAAATGTCAAGTGAGACGCGGGGAAATCCATACCGATGACAAATGCGCACACTTTCAGAATATAAGAGTTCATTTATTTCCATTCAAAATGTAACAAAGTAATCAATGCAGTGACGAGCTGTCAAATGGGCCGCACTTTGCCAAAGGTCCTCCGCTCGAGCACGCCAGGTGAAAATAAGAAAGCACGTCCCGAGGGTTCTCCTGTGGAATATTCTATATTGACTCGCCTGAGCACAGTCAACAGGTAGCATCTGTCCTTGTTCGCCTGAGGTCCAATGTTATTCCGCATGCGGTTATTTCCAGTGGGAAGCCATGAGCGTCTCCATTCTACGTTGGGCGTTCAGCTGTGGCAGCAAACTGGACATCTTTATTTCCAGGCCCAAAATAGCCAGGGTGGCGGTTCCCACTGACGCATTGTGGTTTTTGTGCACCGGGGGAGCCTACGGAAGGGCTCATAAAATTAGGTGGCGGCTTTCCAATGCATCTACTTGCGTTGGAATGAATGCAGGCACAAATCTCAGGAAATAATCCACAGGAGCCTTTTGCGGCTACGCCAGTAAAAAACTGGCAAACGTACAGTTTTAAGCAGCGAAAGCAAACAATCGGAACTTTAAAGCAGTTCAAATGTGTATTTTTTTGAAAATAGTGGCGGAATTGTGAACCGAGATGAGGAAAAATTATTTTTAATAGATGATATTATGAGTTATAAACTGTAATCTCAACACACTGAGATTTTTTCTCTCCAAACCATTAAAAATACATCGTTTATAGATTATACGATTGTGAAAATGTTAATATTAAACGTTTCTATTATCCCAAATGAAAACTTTGAAGGGGGTCACTGAGGACATGTTGAATTTTGAATTGATGATGAAGTTTGGTGCGCGCTGTTTGTGTTTCTTGCCTCGCAGCATTCCAAAATCAACTGGAGCCCAAATGCAATTCCCATCACAATGTAAATGTGCACACCGCACACGCGCCAAACGGTGACATTGATTTTTTTTTCGTTATGAAGAATTCACAGCGGAATAGAAAATGATGAGACCTCACTTGTCCTCGAGCTACAACATTTTTTTTTATCGCTTAAAGTCAAGGAGGAAAAAAAAGATAATAGTTTCAATGTTCATTTCCATTAGCCTATCAATGGATAACGTTTCCTTAGCCAAAATTGTCTTGAGCAAGTACTCGCCCTCTATGCTAGCAAGAGCTTTTGATTTTCCGATGTGTAAATATTCTATTTCATTTTCACACTATCTTGATGACTACCCCTCAATAAATAAGGATTTTTTGTCGCCTGATATGTCACTGTTTTCCACGTCCTTCCTTCTTGTCACAGCCCATTAGAATTGACGAGTTGCTTTTTATGCGTTCTTGACCTAAAACAGATCCCGGGGGGGGGGGCGTCGGGTGAGCTTGTGTACGAACCCGTTTGAGAAAACGTTTCCTCACGCTTGGCGCTGCTGCATCACACTAAAACTTGACGTGGAAATAAAATTGAGTTTCTGTCTGTCATCTGATTAAAGGTCACAGATGCAAAATGAAAAGTTGTGATCCGACCCGATTTCTCTGAATCTTTTGTTTGACTTGATTCAATCAAACTGCCTGCGAATGATAGCTGTCACAGCTTCAATTTTACTTGTAAGTTCTTCAACATATCATGTTTTGTTTTGTTTTTTCCCTCCCTTCAGGCCCGTGCAGATGATGTACTCACCAAAGAGGAGCAGATAGCACTGCTGTTCAAAGCCAAGCGCAAATGCGAAGGTCTTGTCAAGTCGAGGCAAGGCAAGCTTCCCGGTGAGTGGCAAAGCCAAGCTGGAATTTATTCCAGGCAAAGGCAGGTGGCGGCAATTTTTCATTTAAGCAGCCAAGCTTGAAAATACTTTTTTTTTTTAAGTCAAATGTATCAAACGGCTTGTAAATAATGTGCTGCCTGTTCTTTGCGTTGATAATTGCAATAATTGATTTTAACTCAAAGCAACATGTTTTCCTCAAAGTAATAATAATTTAAAAAAAAAAAAGTCTGGCTACACCAGAATTGGCTTGTTCCAGGGATGCACTGACAAATTCTCCAACCCAATTCAGTCGTGGCAAAATGACAAGGCTCATCAAAGGATAATAATAATAAATATCATAATGGTAACGTTATACAACGACTTGCTTCCCGGGTCAATCAAATCAAGAAGAATCTTTTGATAAGAACCAAGAAGGTCAGAAATAAATGAGAAGTCGTGCTGTACTAATCTAATAATGAGTGGCTAAAATTTTATGAGACCACCTGCCGCAAAGACCGGCCCAGCATCATCACGCGCTTTAATGCCGACGTTTTCCATTTCAGGCCGTTATTACATTTGCAATCAATTCAACTTCGTTACTGTTGATTGGGTTTACTTGAGTGATTTCCTGTGGCTCTATTGACTCGGAAAATTTTATGTCAGACTCCCACCAGGCTGAATGATGTAAAGACGTGAAATGCTGCAGCTAAATGGTTTCATTGGTCTAACTGGGCTTTGCCATTTTTGGGCGATTCTAAGTGAACTGAAGCTGAGAGGATTGCACGGGTGAAACATATGTGACATGAAAAAAAGCAATAAGTACACTGAGAAGGGGGAGGGGCCAAAAGCAGCAGTATAGCCATGACTCTATGGTGCTTCAAATCAATAGCGTTTTAATCAAAGATCTTCTGTATGTGCTATGTAAATGTCAATTTCTCGCTTCACTGAGTAATTAAAACACTAATAGCTTTATCTGCAGTTGATCTTTTCATCATGCGTAAATGCTGCAGAGCTTGATGCAATGTGTTTTTATTTGGGAGGGGGGGGGGGGTCTAGTGCTAACTTTTTTCTCGCCATCAGTGACGAAATGTATATTGGTGTTCCAAAAAAAAAAAAAAAGTGAGGGAACATTGAATATATTTTCGCTTGGCAATGAATTGCGACAATGAGGCCCAAACTGCTTTTGTGTTTCCTTTGCTTTTCCTTGCCGTGGAGCCAAGTGGGTGATTATTTGTATATTTATGAACGTCTGAGGAACATTGAAATCCAAAAGAACCCCGACCTCATTGTGGTTTTCTGTCCACTTGATTGCTTGGAAGGATATTTGTGAATATCGTAGCCAAACCGAAATTTCTGTGCCCGCCTCGTTCCAACGATGGACGTCAACCAAATGTTCCATTAAAAGTCTTTGCTTCCAGGATATGGACACAAAAGCTTTTGTTTCTCCCAGTATGATGTTTCCTAATGGTGGGTTTGAATAATATCCAAGAATTTTGAATGCGATTGTGAAAATATGACTGCAGGCGCCAAACGGTTTTGATTATGATAATAATGGGTTTGTCCCTCCAATTGTATTTAAGAGCCACTGCAGCAAGAGTGTGCGTGGTGCTCATCTGACCACCAGCCCACTTAATCTGTTCTGACGGGTCAGTGTGACTGACTGCGAGGCTTAGTGTCACACTTCAGCGGCACATTTGGACTGTTATTTATTTCGTCAAAACCAGCCGTTTTCTTTTTAAGTGTTATTTCACTGCATCGTCGATTTTGAGAAGTCTTTTTTTTTTGTACAGTTAATATCGATAGTTTGATCAGATGTAATTCCACTGTTGACCACTAGATGGTCTTCTATAGTGTGTTACAATTTATAGTATTTTAGCACGGGCCTAGTTTTTGGTTGAAAATGATTGCTGTAATCCTGCTTTTTATATCTACAGAAAGTAATGTGCAATTTAAAATGTACACATTTTAGCCTTTTAAATATATTTGCATTGCTGAAAATGTGTTTAGAGACCTTAAAAAAGGTTAACAGGTGTGAACTGGTTAAAATCTAGCCTGGAGAGTTTTTAAATAAGATATTTCTATAGTTAGCATTTCACTTATTACGGGGGTGGTCTGGAACGTGACCCCTCCTCGGTTCGATGCAGAGGAAAAAAAACAAAAAAAACCAATAATATAATTGTAAATATTGTGCAGCCTACTTTGAGTGGTCACATTTGAGTGGAACAATCCCTGAGTTACGCTCCATTAGGATCCTCGCATGCTTAGGTCGCTGTTCACTGACCTCCTTTACTTGTTGAGACGTACAGTTAAAGGAGCCGTGATTAATATTTTACCTTATTAATGAAACATATGTACATGCCTCGTGCATTTGACTTTGTGTAGATGGATGAGCACGTAGCCCTTGTTCCTTTTTCCGCTTGATTTAAGGCTTTTCTCTTTAATGACCCCATTAAGGGTCTCAGCCATTGCGCTTCACAAAGTAGCATTAGCACAAGCCTCTTTTTTTTTGTTCAAAATTGCAAGCTTTTCCAAATACTCGTCAATGAAATGATTTCATCAAATCAAAAGCACATCTACGACAAACAGGGGAGCACCAACGGCTTGTTGAAGGCCAATGAAAGCTTCTCGATGGTCCGTGTAAGTGTTTATTCTAAAGTGGTGGGCAAGGCGTCGGACATGTTGGAGCGTTTTTAGAAAGTTCGACCAAAGTTATGCGGTGTGTTGTTGCTTTGTGGTGTGACCTTGAAAGTGCGGAACACCCAGAGGATCACGGCGAGTGTGCAATTTCGCTGCCCGTTTTTGGGGATGCAGTGGCTTATTTTTCTATTTATCTTGCCTGACCACCCGCTGAGGCGCTTTAGTTGTCTAGACAGCTGTTTTTTTTGTTTTTCCAGAAGATAGTCGAAATTGCCCGTGGGACCATCTCGCAGATCTGTGGATACGAACACTTCCCAAGATTAGATTGGACTTTTTGATTTTATCTGGCTACACCAGAGGTTCTCCACAATTTGGAAGAAAATACCATGAACATACAAAACGTAGATTTAAATAAAGGACAAGAGAAGTGCTAATGTCCCCTAGCTTATTTCACCACCTGCTGGAACTTCCGACAGTTGTTAATGCACTTTTTCTTTCCATCCATCCACTCTAAAATGTTCTCTCGCGCTAACATTTGAATAACAGCTCCACTAAAACTCTATCAGACTGCCTTAATGTCATTTTGCATTTGGTAAGAGTAAAAAAAACAACAACTTTCATTCTAACTCTCTGCCTTCTTGTTATTTGTACTTAAAATACACCCAATTGCCAGACAAGCTTCTCATTGAGGGGGAAACACACTGAGGTTGGTGTCGGGGGGGGGAAGCGGGGGAGTGCACTGCCGAGGGATGTGGGATCGATGCCCCAGACCTCGCTTTGGGGTAAAAATAAGCTGGAGCTTGTGGTCTATGCATAGAATAACATCATTGGGGAAAACGGAGAGCAGACGTTTTGACATCTGCGAGGTCGTAATTAAAATCGTGGCGCGGGTGTCGGGCCAATTTGCATCACTAATAACACACTTCCTTTATCGTCTTTTTTTTTTAGCGTTGTGATCATATATCAATTACATATACATATATCAATTACATATACATATATCAATTACATATACATATACATATATACATATATATATATATATATATATATATATATATATATATATATATATATATATATATATTTAGCCCCGTGTAGGTGGTCCTAGTAAGAGCACAGGATGTGTGGTGAGGGGGAGTCTGCTCTTTCATTTAGCTTCAAAAAAAAAAAAAAAAGAACAATATCGTCAATGCATGCCCCCTCCTCTCCTTTTGAGTAGAGGAACTTAAAGGATGGACTGCAGAGAAAGCATAGTTTTGGTTTTATCCCAAGCTAGTTATTAGTGGTCAAAGTCCGGCAGATGTTTTCAATAATGACACGATGTAAATGCCAAACCGCACGCCAGGAATTTGGGGTGGGGTGGACGGTGGAAAGGGGGGGGGGCGTTGTTATCAGAGGTCTGTGGTCCACCAGTCTGCTGACAATCATCTTACGGGCCTCTGGCAATGGGGCTGAGATATTTTTTTTTTTTTTTTAATCTTCAAATCAGGCAATGTTCCCAATGTTCTTTGGATCGTCTGTTCTAAAATCCGAAACATGATTTGATGTGTTATTATTATTTTAATGAATAAGCTCATATCTATGACCTCATTAGTGTTTTCTGTGCCAGTTGATTTTTTTTGGGTTGTGAGGTGGGCCACACTGTTTACAATGAAGATCTGTCTGCTGGAACTTCTCAGCATGCCACAATTTAAAGTCTTAATTACATTACAATGGCTGGAAAATGGAAAACAATGTGTGCTCTCCGCTTGACCCACAGTTCCATAAACGACTGCTCATTTACATTTTGCGTAAAGTACAAAAATGTGCCCCACTTATTTTTAGTTTTCTCACCGATTCACACTGCTGCTTTTGTACGTGATGCTACTTTTTTTTCTCCGTAGATGGTTACTGCTCACCGGAATGGGATGGAATTGTGTGTTGGCCTGAAGGGGCTTCAGGGAAGCTGGTGTCCACCTCATGTCCGGAGTACATCTACGACTTCAACCACAGAGGTAAGATGTGGCCCACCCCTAATTTATAAATAGGTAAATGGTTTCATTCATCTTTAGTCACGCCCACATTTATGTTTTCTCATGTGTATTACTGTCACACAAAAAATATTTCCCACAACAATGTAAAAAAAATAATAATAATGATTAATGCTTTTGTGCTTGCTGTGTAGGGCGAACGTACCGCCGCTGCGGCAACAATGGAACGTGGGAGATCTCCGCAGCCAATAACAAGACGTGGGCCAATTACAGTGAATGTGCAAAATTTCTCTATCATTACAACCAGAACCAAGAGAAGGTAGGGCTCACACTGCATCCTTTGACATTTTCCCTGAGGTGGTCTTCTGGGAATTCCCTCCCCTAGACTTAATCGAGTGCCCCATATTGTCACCTTTGCCATCGAATGCTGTTCTAATATGTGGATAGAAGTTCTTCCATCGACATATAGCTTGACATGCTGCAGTGTGTGTGTGTAAATACCGCGATCAACTCATTCACTGCCAACCCATTGAATATCTTTGACGTCTATAACTGTCACTGGCACTGAATGAGTTAACATGAGCATAGAACATGAACGTGGCTAAAATGAGGAGACTCGCGTGGCCAAAGTTTTTATGTATAACAGCCAGCCGACGGCGGGGTGTCTATCGATGCGCAGTTGGGGTCCGTCGGCATGGTTTCTTTCATCCCAGTCATGTAGCTCCATGAGGACAATGCTACGCATGGCTTAGATCAGCCATGGTTGATGGCTTTGACATCACCCGCTCACAGTAGGCGTTCCGTTTGACGCCGGCTTGTTTGACAAGCTACAATCGAGACTTTCAAGTTATGCTTTTATCAAAAGGCTTTTTTGAATTATTCTTTTTTTTTTGCTTCCATGCCACATCAAGAATGACAGCAGGTGATGAAATCGCACAAATACATTTTACCAAGCTTCAAAAGGAGGATTTGATTGTACGCTTTGGGAAATGTAACTCTCAGCGTAGTTTAATGAGATTGAGGAAGCGGGGACTGGCTTTTTTTTTTTTAATTTACCATATAGGAAGAGAAAGTTGTTCAATCAGAAGAAAACTTTCCATTTTCTCATGTCTGGCTATAGTTTGACCCTGTACAGTACTTCCAATCTAATTGGCTCCTACACTGTAGAGAGAAAAAAAAGTCGTATAAGCTTTTTTAAAGTCGGCCAATTCGACTACATATTTTAAGTTATGCTGTGAGAATTAACTAATTTTGTGTTTTATGGTAATTTTGGAGCGAGGCTGGAACTAATTAACGTCATTTCCATTCACTTCAAAGTGGAAAGATGATTTGATATATATACTATTGGTCAAGGAATGAATTCAAGTCTTTTTTAAAGCACTACTAAATATGGACACACTAGTCGTGGCCAAGCTTTCTCTGCTGTGCATAATTAAGCTCAATCACATCAGTCCCGTTTCAATACCTTCGCCGCGTATCATCATCATCATCATCATCATCATCAACATCATGGTGTGAAGTTAAGCACGCTGGAATGTACATAGCAGATGTGACCCAATGAGACTTGCCTCCTTTGTGTTTGGATTCTTTGCCATTTACTTTTTTTTTTTTTTTTTCAACAGGATGTCTTCCATCGCTTGTACCTCATTTACACCGTGGGCTACTCCGTGTCGTTGGGATCACTCATCGTGGCTGTGGTCATCTTGGGATATTTCCGGTGGGTCCCTGCTGTCTGTCAGTGTGGTCTTCATCAGCCGCATCCCCTGGAGACCTTTTTTAACACGACACAGGGTTGAAGCAATTAGGAAGAGTGACAAAAAGAGGAAGTCACAATGATGAATGCTTTGTGCGGCGGTATTGACGGCTTGATGATAATATTGTGTATTTTCCATATTACAAGCAGAAGCGGAAAAAGTATTGAGGCCTTAGATCGGTGCGGCAAAACTAGTTAATTAAATAGAAGGCGTGAATCTGAAAATAATGAAAATGAGAACAAATGTAGTCATGTTCATCAATTAAGAGTCAGTTTGAGCATATATTTTTTTTCTGAAACACTTTGCTGACAAAGAATTCAAAGACACATTTTTAATTAGCGTGGTTTCTTTCTCTTTGCCTTTGTGGCTTGGCAATGAATGTGGAATTTGAAATGAATAGATGAATGAAAAGATAAATTGCAGTGAGCCACATTTAGGCTAAAACATTTGCTTCACTCCAGTTTTACAGTCAAATAAATGAGGATGATGGCAAGGAGCTCTCATTCAGGAGCGCTGATGTTTTTCATGGCCGCTTTGGGGCAAGCTTTGGCAACAGGAAGTGTCAGGAATCGACACTGTTGACTAACGTTTCCACGCTAGCCGTCAGAAGGCTTCAGCGTCGCTCCCCCGTTGGCACTCTGCAATATGTTTGGGGCCAAATGAGTTTAATAAGTTCTCCCGAGGGTCCATCTGACATTCCGTCTCCGCCGTTCCAGAAGCACTCAAGACACGTCTCGCCTCAAACACGTCAGCTTGGAGACACCGGTGCTCCCCAAATGTTTTTCCCGAGCAGGGACAGGCGATATTTCACATTAATGGGTGGCTTTCCCACCGGGGAACTGTGGGATAGATTACTTGTCACCCAATCAATAGGCTGCCTTGTCAAAGTTTTAGCTCATTAAACAGGCAAGGAATGCTGGATTGTATTGGGATTAGCGATATCGACATTTGGGTTGATGTCAGCGCACAATTATAAAGAGGCACGACCTCACCGGAGTTAATGTTCAGCCAATGTGCTGGTGAGTAAATAAATTCACCCCGGGAACATATGCTTGTAATTGTGTTGTTGTTATTGGCCACAAATGCAACATCTGCTTGTTTGATTGAAGAAAACTTCCAAGAAATCACAATTTAATGAAACTCAGAAAGCTTATTTAAACATGTTTTCAATTCAAACTTGAGTAATATTTTATGACTATATTTATATATTATATTATTAGTTATATTTATTTTAGGACTTTGATAGGAGTAATAAAAATCCTCAATGAATAAAAAATAAATAAATGATAATATAGCTAAAAATGCTGCACCATTTCTTAGCATATTGTCCACCAAGAATTGAAAATGAATATCCATTCAAATATGATCATCTCTGTCAGGAACGTCTTCTGATCTATAAGAATTGATTACTGTCACCCCCAAACATCTACCACCATCTTGTCTGCTCTTAGACGTCTGCACTGCACCAGGAACTACATCCACATGCATCTCTTCGTGTCCTACATGTTGAGAGCTGTGAGCATCTTTGTCAAGGACATCGTGCTCTACTCGGGATCCGCCCTGGAAGATGTGGAACGTGTCACAGTGGAAGAACTCAAGTCCATCACGGAGGCTCCTCCATCCAATAAAGCGCATTTTGTACGTGCAAAAAAAAAAATATATATATATATATATATATATATATATATATATATATATATATATATATATATATATAATATTATTATTGTTTTATTCTAATTATTTTTTACAATATATGTATAAGTTGAGACGCTTGTCATCAACGTACGGTTTACAATCCTGCGCACACAACAATCCTCAATCCAAAGCGTTTCAACATCCACACGACATAATCAATGGCGCATCCCGGAACACGACGCCCGACAATAAAGAGCCATCAGTAATCAGCGCCGAGTGGCCCCTAATAACGCGACAGGGTAACAACTCGGCAGCAAGCTGGAGGCGAAGCACAACTGGAGCAGAATCAATGGCTGACCAAATCAGCTCTCTCTCCCGAGACCTCGGCTCATTCTGTCGTTACAACCGCACTTCATGTTAAGTGCATGCTTCTTTTTCAAATCACGCCAATGCAGACACAATGGCTTTTGTTATCGTATTCACGCCGCCGATTTTTAGGTGCGTCCGTGCGCTCTCACAAAGACTGAGTTTCTTACTTACTCTCTAACAAGTGGAAAGGTCAGATTGTGGATTATCTTGTCCTCATTTACGAAGCTTCAGAAAACACCTTTCCAGCGTTCAAGATCGGGTTATTCACGTCCTGATCTTGTTACCTGGCTTTTTAGGTCATGTGTAAGACAAGGTCCTGTTCAGGTACTTCCTGCTTGACGGAGGTGTGTGTATCATTTATACATTTACTGGTGTTGTGTGTGTGTGCACAGATTGGCTGCAAGGCGGCCGTGACACTTTTCATGTATTTCCTGGCCACCAACTACTTCTGGATCCTGGTGGAGGGTCTCTACCTGCACAGCCTCATCTTCATGACCTTCTTCTCAGACCGGAAATATCTTTGGGGCTTCACTCTGATCGGATGGGGTGAGTCGGTCACCGACGGAACATTCCGTCCGCTTCCAATTGGGTCGTCACGGCGCCTGCATTGTACACACTGTGCGTATTGTCCACATCGGCACAGCGCATACAATGTGGATGCCGCGTCGGGCCGTCGTCGTCGCCGCGGGTAAAAAAATAAGCGGGCGTCTGCGTGGATGGCTTCTTATTTCTAAGCGTTTGAAATATTTCATTTTGCAGGTGTGCCAGCCATGTTTGTGAGCGTTTGGGCGACAGTGAGGGCCACGTTTGCAGATACAGAGTGAGTGTCGCTGCCGGTCAAAGCGTTTCGTCGATTTACGAGTTGGATTTGATACGATACAGATTACTATTATTATTTTTTTGCATGATCATTTCTTCAGTTCTGATAGCGAGTAAACTTTAACTCGAAACGATCCACTTCGAGAAATGTTCGGGCGCTTGCAGACATCTCAGATCACATTGTTTATCGAACATTTATCCCAGTTTCGTTGTTTATCTTGTCACAGATGCTGGGACTTAAGTGCGGGCAATTTAAAATGGATTTATCAAGTGCCTATACTTGCAGCTGTTGTGGTAAGTGTGTGCTTTCTATTGGATATGACACCCCCACCCCCCTGTTGTGAAGAAAATGATGGCATTTCATTCATACCACCTATATTACAGCTTCTGGGAAAAATCAGACCTGTGATTACAACCCTGTTGTTATGCATTTACCTTTTGGCAGGTCAATTTTGTCTTATTTTTAAACATCATCAGAGTCCTAGCAACTAAATTGCGGGAGACCAATGCAGGAAGGTGTGACACCAGGCAGCAGTACAGGTACGTGATGATTTGTAGATGTTTGATGTAAAAAAAAAAAAGTCCGTAGTCCAAAAATGTGCTACTAATTCTACCAGTTTTTGGACTTTCAGACTTTCATCAAATGAAATAATTCATTTTTTTCTACCTTTGCAGGAAATTGCTGAAGTCCACGCTGGTCCTGATGCCGCTGTTTGGCGTGCACTACATTATATTTAACGCGATGCCCTACACGGAAGTCTCCGGCATCCCTTGGCAGATCCAGATGCACTACGAGATGCTCTTTAACTCCTTCCAGGTACAATGTTGCCCGCAAACTATTTTCTCCTTGTTTTTTTTGTTTTTTAGTGCAACTGACAAATAAATCATCATGCAAAATGGCTCATCGTGCTTCACATGATTAGAAGTAGAGTATTAATTGATGCAATTTATGAGGTCATCATTACTTGAGTGTAGTTTATGCTTTTGTGACATTTTCGTTTTGATATTTTTCTGCAAATGTGAATCACTGTACTAAGCAGATGGCACACTGCTTTCTTTTTGTCACAGGGCTTCCTTGTGGCAATCATATATTGCTTTTGCAATGGGGAGGTAAGTAGTCCAAGACCAAAATCTCCCGGCAAAGTCACGATATACCTCTAAACGCACCACGTTGTGTTCAAAGGTGCAAGCGGAGATCAAGAAGTCGTGGAGCCGTCGGACACTGGCGCTGGACTTCAAGCGGAAGGCGCGCAGCGGCAGCAACACGTATAGCTACGGCCCGATGGTGTCGCACACCAGCGTCACCAATGTGACCGCCCGGGCGCCACACGCTCTCCACCTCACCACCCGGCTGGGCCCGGCGCCACTCAACGGGCACCGCAACCTGCCTGGCTACATCAAGAACGGCTCCGTGTCAGAGTGCTCGGCACCGTCGTCGGGCCAGGAGATCCACGCCGAACCCGAGGAGCTCTGCGCCGCTTCGGGGCAAAGGCCGCCGGCGGGCCTGGAAGTGGAGAAGCCCTCACCTGTGTTGGTGGTGGAGGAGGAGCGGGAGACGGTCATGTGACGCTTCTGTAAAAATGAGGGAACCCAAAATGATGTGGCCAAGACATTTTGAGCTGCCACAGTGAATGTGCAACAGTCTTAATACGGGCTGTCTTTTTAAAATCAATTTCATTTCTTTGCATCCACTGCCATCATTTTATGACTTTTTTTTTACATGTTGCCATTTTGTTGTTGCATAAAAAGGCTGGAGTTGCCAGGAAACAGCCTTAATCAATCTCACGACAGGCGTGGAGATATGTTTCTCGTTTTGAAAAAGTCCTCATTGTTGTTAAAGGGAAGGCACTCAGGTAATTCTTGTACGCTTATGATTTTTCTTTTTTTTTTATGGAAAGGCAGTGAAGCATTCAGCAACTTTTTCTCTCCAAAATGAACAATTTTCCGCTCAGTCCGAGCTATTTGACGCAGTCGAAATGAATGTTTCCAGCGTTGCTCGACAATTTGTATTCGGCTACACCGGGCAATCTCCGAGCGCGTTAAATATGTTGCGAAGACATTTCTCCAAAGCTGATCCAGTGCTAGATACTGTATGCTGCTTCGATGATGTACATACAAGTCACAATGTTTACAAACGCCGATCAAATTGTTGAGCTCATGTTGTTGCAAAGTAGAGTTTTTGCTGTGTTTGTATATTTCTGTTGTTTTTGTGATATTTGACGTGCATACAGTAAACACTCCAAACTCAAAAAGCTACATTTTAAAATTCTACATTCCATAGTTAAACCAAGGTGATTTTTCAGTATCATTATTATTATTCTTTTTTTTATATTGAGCAGCATGTTGCACTAACGGTTAGCAAGTCTGCCTCGGTTCTGGTTTGAACCCCAGCTCCTTCTTTCCTTCCTTCTTTCCTCAGTTCAGTCTAATCTTTTCATTTTTAAAACTAATTCTCTCTTCTTCCATTCCGTTTAGTGTGAGCTACTGTTTTCGATCAGATCCAATCTGCCTTTCGCTTTATCAGAGGTAAAATCAACTGTCCAGACATCTATAATGAAAATGTCACAGCTATGGACCGTCGCTAATTCAAAATAAACATCTAGAAAATACGATGGTATTTGAGCACTTTATCGAGATGGTTAAACTAGATATAATACAGTCCTCTGTTCTGATTGTATCATGTCAAACGATGGTGTTTGGCAGCTAATAAGCATAGTTTGTGCAAGTATAAAATGTCTGCTTGTTGTTGTCTTTTTCGATCCTGTTGCCATGGAAATAAAAAAACGCCAAGTGTACATACATGCGTGTTTACAATGTGGCTTGTGAATAATACAATAAAAGTGTTCATTCACTGTTTCCTGAGATAATTTATTTGAGTAGAAAAGAAGTGTCAATATAAGGTGGCCGATATCAGCTTTTTTTTAACTTACATTTACGAATTTTGGTGCTCGCATTTTGTTAAAAAATATATATATTTTTTTAAATCATGTCACAAGAATAGTTTGTTTTGCATTCGGTCTGACCACTCACTGTATTATGTCCATCAAGTCACTTTGGAGCTTTCTTGCCACCACCTCCTTTAGCTCCTCTGTCTCCGTTCTGTGCCGTTTTCTTGCCTTTTCCTTGGCCGCCTCCTTCCTTGTCGGCGGTTCCCGCTTTCTTCCGCTCTCCCTCGTCACCTTTGGCACCCTTGCCTCCTTCCCTCCTCGCCTCCTTGGTCTTCTTCTCACCTCGGTTGGCGTCCACTTTCCCCGAGACGGTGGCCACGGCCTCCGCATCTTCTTCCTTCTTGTCCTCTGCTTTGGCAGCTGTGCAACAGGACAAATAGACAACAAACAAGAGGGTTCTTAGATTGAAGGCTGAAATGAAATCTGCTTAAGTAGGGAAGCATGTGATGAAGGCACATCTGTCGCCTGTGTATTCTAATAAACTGGCTGATTATGACCTGACGTGATCCTTTTGAAGTGGAAGGAAAAATCCGGAACAGTCATTATTTTACAAGTACCTGTGTACCAGGACAAGGTCAGCTGAGTTTGTAGAACTGGAGATGCATCTATCCATCTCGCTAAAGTTATAAAGTGCAACCCGTGCGATGTCTTATTTGTCACAGTCAGCTTTTAATCGGCGCACATCACAGTCAACGCACACACAGAGCTAAAAACATTGGTGAAAATGGCAGTTTTGATCTCAGTGAAGAGCACAAGAGGAGAGGGTGAATAACTGGATTTATTTGTAAATGCGCCAGCCACTTGCAAGCATTGCCACGTTATCGTGTTTCGCTTTGCGTCCGCATTGTTTGTTATGCCGTACAATATGAATATCCTGCAAAAGAAACATAAAAAAAAAAACCTCAATTTAAATGTAACCTTTGTAGGCCTTCATGCTCACTATTTGGCAAGGACATTGTTGATGGTGCACAATGACTGACATGAGGGGTGGGGTCACTATTTGGCAAGCATTTACGAACCACTTGGCAAGCAACTATATTTGATTTTAACTTGAGTTACAATGAATGTAAAGAATTAGAGCCATGTGACTGCTCACAGCCAATCACCAGACAGAATAGGATAAATATACCAAAATCATGTCAGTATTTTAATTACGATGATGGTTAAATTATTTTTAAAAACACAAAAAAAACATGTTTTAAGAATAAAGTTCTTCTTATTTACCTGTTTATTACTACATGCATTTATGGCCCATTTCTAAAAGGCCAATGGGATTCTGTTACTTCACACTTGATGACTACGAGTATGTTTAAATGTTACAATTTAACACGATGCCATTTTCCCAGAATGAATAACAGAGGTGAGGACAAAGTCGGAGGAAAAGAAAGGAGAAGATCACGCCGTCTCCGGCAAAGGAAGCGAGGCGGCCTGCTCCTCGGCGAGGCCGACCAGAGAACGCTCACTGTTGGTACGACTCTCGCTTTGAATCTGCTCGGAGAGCGTCTGGACAGCGGATGCGTCGGGAATAGCTGCCAACGACGAAGGAAGAAACGAGAAGAGAAGAGGAATCAAAGGAAGGAAAAGGGAGTATGACGGAAAGAAGAAAAGCAAGCAAAGCAGATGCAACTTACATCCCGGCACCTCTGTCAACTCGTTAAGAGGTGGCACCGTCTCCAATGTGTTGGCATATTTCTTGGCGGCCTGTCGCTGCGCGTGACGCGCTTCAATTTCCTTTTTGGTCCTTGGAATTCGACATTTGAAAATGCAACACAGTGTGATCACTGGAGAGAGGAGAAGAATGAAAAAGATTGGTTTTTTTTTTTTTTTTTTGGTCAGTTGGTTCAATAACAATGTATCCAGACGCAAATGAGGACATATAGCATCTAGCATGTGATTAGCAAGCTAATCCTCTACTCTGAAAACTTTTTTTTTTTTTTTTTAAATTGAAGAAGTATGCGAGTACTTGGGTCCATTTTCGGATACGTATATTCGTCCAAGGGATAACTTGTGACAGGACACTATCCGTACTGATTGTTGCCACGTTGTCATTGTACAAGCGGACCCAAGAGAATGGCAGAGTTCTTTATTGACTCACGAGATACAAGGTGCTAATTGTTTCGTGAAAGAAGGCTAATAGCAGCAATAACGCAATCTCTCCAGAGAGCCGACTTCCTGGCTGCAAATGGAATGGAGAGCAGAACCTGAAGGCACCACGGGACGACTAAATCTAGTTTTATTCCAACCGCAGGTCATTCTCGGATCTCGAGTGGCGTAAATGCGTCGTTTTCAGCGTCTAATTAGATCATTTCGTGCAGCGTGAGAGTGGTAAAGTCATTAATGCCAAGCATACGACTTGTTTTAATAAATAGTCTGCTGTGTTTGAGCTCGGGTCGGGTAGACGAGCGACCGTGGAGTGTCACCACCTGGCACGCCACATGCTGTGAAAAAGTCTCGTGACGCCAAAGCATTGCATAACGGTGTCATTTAAAAACAACTTTACACAACATGGCGTAAAGACATTATGAAATAGAAGGTCAAGAAATTGAACAGTTTGGACACATTTTTTTGCTTCGTTTCAATAGACATTGTCCTGCTCCTGCCACCTGGGGGCAGTATAGTAGTCATGCAGATTATATAGACTAAAGAGTAAGAAGAAAGTAATATTAAATTAGATGCTCTTAAAAGAAAGGAAAAATGGATATCACTTTTGCTATATTATTATTTGTTGCTCCACCATTTACCTGGCAGACAATGGGAATTTGTAAAACCAATTCACGACTCAATTGTAAGAAAAGGAGATGCGCGACTTACCTATCGCTAAAACAAACACAGAAAAGATGCCGATGACCTGCCATAAGCGCAGCCCCCAAAACACCACAGTCTCTGATGTGACAGGGTCCGGCTTATTGGGGGGGTCTGTGGGTAAAAGCTGTTGGTGGGTAAAACACAAGACAAAAAAACAAGTATATATCAATATTTTATATTTGTATGCATATCGAAAAAGAAAAAAAAAATAATCTTCCAAAGTTTCCTTTCTACGTATTCATCTATCTGAAGCACCTTTTTTATCAATGCGGTCACAGTCACGGCACACGCGTCTATGCTCAATTAGAAATCCGTACATCGGCGCCACTTGAACTTGTGTTCTCTTCAACCTCTCGTTCCACTCTGCAATGTTTCATTTTTCAATCCCAACATATAGCACAAAGCATGTGAAGAATACATAAGTATCATTGAATGTTTTTCAATCAGTGGAAAAAGTTTGCACACCCCCCTGGTAGAGATCAATGGATAGCGTAGCATAGCAACGACTTAATTAGATGTCAGGAGGCTGCGGCGGAAATTTGAGACTTGATCGTACTTGGGTCGCCAATAGATCCGAAAAAGCTCAATTATTGCATTTGCTGCTGTCACCGATACGTCAACGGCGCTAGAAAATAAAGAAAAACAAGGTCGCGACAAATATATCACCATTACATTGTGTTTAGTGCTGCTACTGTTTTATTTTTTAAATTGAAGTTTTACATTTCTGTTTGAAAGTATCAATTATATTATATTCAAAGATCTGATCATGGTTTTCGAGAGCTGCTATTTGGCAATTTTGTGTTTTTTTTTCTCAAGGCAATCATGAAAAAAAGGAAATATCAAAGAATCACCTTTTCTAAGAATCATTGAACACTTGAATTGGAGAGAGCAGCATTCAGCTCTCTTTCTCATTCCCAATGTTCAAATGAACCATAATGAAGATATTCAGTGTGACTCTTAAATAACTTGGTGATGTAAATTGCATCCCCTGCGAGGGAGAGAGTCATGCGGCGCAATTAGCATGTGTTAACCTGGAGCTTGCTCAAGGTATAAACACACGATAAAAAAAAGTACACACCAAACTGCCGTGCACCTGCAGAAGACCACAATAATACAAACATGACGACAATTAGAAATGTTTTTTTTAAGACTCAAGTTCCGATAAAGAGAAAAACAAGCGTGTTATTTTACAGCAGCTGAACTTGCATCAATTTGAAACTGGCAATCGTGTGTGGTCATTTGACTGTCTGGCTCCATTTGGTCAAATTAAGTCAAATGACTACTAAAGTAATGTTTTCAATAAAAGTATTCAATTAAAATAAGTATCCAAAATGTCATTTTAATGGCGGAAACGTAGCTTCTTCCTAAAAAACACGGCTTGGCTAACAAAGGTTTTATGCTTGACCCCTGAACCAACTCCGTTTTCACATTATTCTTATTATTATTATTCTATTTGAATCATTTTTGCATCGGGGCATCATTGCAGTATTGTGTTGATGTCAAACTTGGGTTTTTGCTCTCCCATTGTATTGCACATCAATAGCAACCCGAGGACGAGCCCTCGCTCAATAATGGACCTGGCAAGCAATCTGAGTAAACACATTGACAGCAATAATCCCAAGAAGACCATAACAACACATTTGCTTGTCAGATGACCTGTTGGAGGAGGAAGAAGATGGTGATGAAGATAACAGTGGTCTTACCTCGGGGTCTGGGATCTGTGACAGGACGCGGGACAAGCAATGGGACAGCAGCAGGAGGACAACCGCATCGCCGACCATCCTCGTCCCCTCCCTGTGTCCGCTGCCCCCCCCCTGTATGACCGCACCGGCGCCAGACTATACCAGAAACTACCACTGGCGCCCCCCCTCCTCCCCCAACCCACCCACCCACCAGCTAAGGTGATTAACGGCAGCTATCTCCCACAATAGTCTGCTGCCTTTTTCTGCTCCGATGCCGCAGTCTCCACACGAGGAAGCCAAGGCAGCAGTTGTTGGGGCACATTAATTAATAAATAGAGCTGGTGTGCTTTACAGCCTGCTCGGGACACCATACACACACACACACACACACACACACACACACACACACACACGTGTGGCAGACGGGGGGGGATGGGCAATACGGTAACTGAGATGGAAGCCAATGGCGGTGAACATCCCGGTCTTTATTATCTGGCAGGTCTGCAGACGAGTAAGATAACAGTCTGTCCGCTTGGGGAGAATGAATCGTGTATTTGTAACTCACAAGAGGCTCACATCTGGCTTAAGTCTGATAACGATTCGAATCAAGCGAATCGGGTTGTTTATAACATAAAGGTCATGGTGGATCAAACTGGTAAGCCCTTTTGCATTCATTAAGTAGCCAAAAAAGTAGCTCTCACTTTCATCAAGGTTGGTGACCCCTGACCTATGGTTTAACGAACACGCTAGAGCTGTATCAAGCTGAAGAGTGAGCATGTGCGGATGACGGGAATCCATCAAGTCATCTGTGATGGTCTTTGTCATTAGCATTCACTCAGTGTGCATCCTGCAGTGTGGAAAACGGCTGCACACACAAAGCACCTGATGTGTTAGCGGCTCAGCTGGCATGACCCCAGCCAATTTTGGGCTATGTGTGTGTGTAAGAGATATGACACACACACACACACACACACACACACACACACACACACACACACACACACACACTCATACACGCATGAGAATCACCAGCTGCAACATGTGATGTGCAGCTGTCATGACATCATCGCTATCACGTTAGCCGCAAAGACAATACGCTACGGATGTCTGCATTGCTGATATCACAGTCAATGAGTCAAACTTCCAGTCCCACACTAAAAACGAGACCAGTCCTTTCAAATTATGTTTCAGTTCCGTAAGAGGTTGACTGAAAGCACATGACTCACCGTAATGCCACCCGGTGAATCGAGAAAATAGTACATTGCCATAATTTACGGACTACAAAGCGCCTCCATTAAAATCGAGACGCTTTGGTGACTCCAACCAGGTAGATTTTTCCAAAACTATTGGGGACACCACAAGGGTGCGTTCTCAGCCCAATGCTTTTTACACGGCCAAGCCACGACAGCATTTCAATTCAATTTCCAGCACCAATGACATGACAAAGATGACCCCCCCCCCCACCCCCACTTGGTGAATCCAGCCAGCAAGATCAATGGTGCCCCACTACCCTCAATAAGAGATCTTTTTTCTGACCTGGCGCTAGGGACACCGCCCACCCCACACGTTCCATCTTCAGCCTTTGACATTGAAGTACAACAGCCTTCGGGCCTGGTCCTCAAGTCAGTGGAAAGCTTCATCCATCAGTCTGTCAGGGGGGGGGGGGTGAACTCTGTCCCTCTCTATCATCTGCCACCCGTGACTGAAAGGAGAACATGCTGGCACCAAACAGGGAGACTGAAACCCATATTTGAAAGTAATGTGCTTATCACTCAACCACATTTTTTTTTTTTAAATATTCTATATGGGTTTGCCAAAAACAGTTATTGGCACAAAAAATGTGGACCTCTGTGCCTTGCCAATTATTGTACGTTAATCATTTGAATGAAGGCTTTATTGACTTTGCGTCAAATTTAAATGATAGATGAACGGCGGGTAAAGTTCAGAGCCGCCTTTCCATATCCACGGAAAGGGCTAACTTTAAACCTCGCACGGCCGCGCTGTTTGCTTTAGCTTTTCTGGACGCAGTCAGTCAGTCAATGGTCTGCAGGAAGCGCGGGCGCAGAACGAGGGAATACCTCCGAGAGGAGACGGCCGCAGAAAGGAGTCATTCAAAGCCGGAATGACAAATAGGTGAGGCTGTTTACGCACGCCGTGTTGATTTAACTGGGCTGTTTGGCTCCTTGGGCATCTTGGAATAAATCTGCAGTGCTCCTGCGTAATCGGGCTTCATAAAACAATATCAAAACTGTTTTTTGGTGGTTGGAAGGGTGAGGGGGAATTTAGTTTACCGGAATGTGATGAGACTCGTTAGCGGCTGAGGTCACGGGTGCAAAACGAGATGCTCAAACAAACTTGTTTTTTTGATTTGAGGAAAGCGGGTTGGAAAAGTTGGGTACGTATCGTAACCACATGCTTCGTTATTATTAATTCTAACCCAGGTTTCCTGGAAAAATACGTGAAGTTTTGAATCCAGCACCTGTGAGGCAAACGTGCCAAACGCTTTTCCATCATGCGGTTTTCCAGTCAATCTTAGAAGGAAAATGGTTTCTCAATCCACAATGCCACCATCAGAGCAGAGAATAAAGTTTGACAATACTCTCTAATGAGTGATTGATTTGTGGCATGTTCATTTATTTGACAGCATACGCCAAACTCCCAACAAAAACGAGTATTTAGTTTGAACATTTTCCCTGGACCATGTCAACTATTTGCTCCATCAACATCCTTTCTGACGCACATTGCTACTTTTGATACATATTTGGCAAAGTACGGCGGCAGGACGCTCGCCGGTAAAGAAGCAGGCGCTATCTGCAGTAGCAACAGTGAGTGATAACCTGCAGCTAGGCAAAACGGGGTATGTGGGAAGGGGGGGTTTGGGGGGGGGGGGGTCTTGACACAGGCCTCGTTTGTCACGCACAAGGGCCGACTTCATTGGGCGTCTTGATATTTTTGTCTTGTGGTATAGTGAGGATAAGCGGTTGAAGGAAAACCAACGGATGGACGGGCCTATTTTCTTTCTCGCCGCGTTCTCTGCCAAGCTCCGGAAAAAACGATGCGGTATTTTGAAGCCGCGCTCAAAATCATCCGTGCTTTTAATTTGGAGGACGACAGCAAGCACTACTTCCCACGTGATTAGCGCAAAGAGGCCTTGAAGCCTTAAGTAGTTATTTTTTTCTTTTGTAAAGGTTTGCCTTGTGACTTTCAAGGTGGCTATATCGAAGATCTTTTTTATAATTGCATATGCAAGAGTTTTTTGAATTTTTTTTTCCAAGGGTAAGGCATTATTCACGTACAATTGAGTGGAAACTTTTATGTCTTAAATGATGTCTTGCATTTTCAAATCCAGACTTATTCAATCTTTTGAGAAATCACTTTCAATTACAGCACTAATTCTGGTCACCTTTTTTTTGGGCTCTGGAGTGGTACAAACAAAACTGCGCAATTTTGATTAAAAAAAAAAATAATAATAAATCCCATTTCGTGACTGATGATTCCACTTTGCTACTGAAGTGTTTGCACAGAGGTCAGCCAAGGAAAGAACAATCACAGTTGACCTTTGAAGGCCTTCAAAGCGTCATAAGAAGGTCACGCTCGAGTGGTGGAACATTGGCCAGGAGTACAAGGAGGACACAGACAAGGAGCAAACGTGTAGGTGGGAGAGAGGGAGGGAGGGAATTACCGCCGGCTGCAGTTTGTCACATGCGACATAGGAAGGTAAGGACATGAGCTGGCGCAGCGAGGCTTAACCCGCACCATGTCACCGCGCCTACAGGAAGCTGCGCTCGACTTGTCGCATCACGTCAGCTTTAAAGCTGCGGGGTCACCGTGCCCAGCCATGCCCTGGGTGGCTCGACGACCAGCCCTACAGCGACATTAGCATCTTGCGCACGCCATTAATATGAATAGCGGAACAAGCACGGCCTCCCTCCCACTTAGTTGGAGCCGAAAGTTTAAAAGCCTCTGTAGTCAGGGCCAGATGTCAAGGTGGAAGTGGAAAGGAGGAGTAAAACGTCACATCGCCATGTTACCACGCTTCAGTAATCCAATTGCAGCTGCCGGAGGGCCGCCGTCACGGCTGCACCAGCTCATGTTCTACCTTTGAATACCCCTCCAGGTTCCGCGACATTTCACACACGGACGAGTCCATACGATGTCATTATAACCGGCGGGATACTTCATTTCAGTTCTGGTGGCTGGTCCGGCTGTTGATCTCACGGATGATGAAAACGTCTACAAATACCACGGCCCGTTGACAGCAAAGGTAGAACTGAGGAGGAAAAGGAAATTAGTTTGACACAAAAACGAGGAACTCCAGTAAAATAATTAAAAACAAGAAAGTTGGACAGTTTCTAGATTACAATGGCGTTTCTTTTTGATGACTATACCGTGGTGGTGTTTTCTCGTCAATGGCGCCCTCTTCGGGTGAAGGTGGAGAGGTGCTGACATCGTCTTGAGTTTCCACATCCTGTAAAGTTCCACAAAGTTAACACCTAAGGGTGTGTACTTTTTTTGTAATCTCACATTATTATTATTCTGTTGTCACCTTGACTGAAAGCTGCTGTATTTTTTCCTCTAACTCCTTGATGGTGTCCTCTTTGTCGGCAACAACTTGGTACAAGTTTTGGATGAGCATGTTTTGGATGGAGCGCTCGCTGCTCACCGCAGCGGCCGTCGAGTTCGATTGGGCCTGTGCGTTCTGCTCCTCTAGTTGTTTGGTGAGCTGATTCAGCATCTCTTGCATCTGGGCCTTCTCCTTCTGTAGCGGAAAAAAAAAAAAAAAAAGACAGCACACTGAAGCCGTGTTATCGCAGCAATCAAGGTAAAATAAATCGAATTTCACGAGAAACCAGATCAAATGCTCTTGCTGGGCCCAAACATCCCACAAGCCATCCCTGTGCTAACACCTCACCAGCAGAGCTTCCACCAGCTCGTCGTCGTGTTTACTTTTAATTAGGGCAGCGGATATCTGTGCTGCCTTTTCCTCAGTCAGACATTTGATTCTGGCCTTGGAGGCTTCCAGTTTCTTTTTCATGTCTTCCTGTTGCTTCTGAAGGGCTTCATAGCCGGTCAAGATCCTCTGGGGTGGGGTGGGGGGGCAGGTTGTCAGACAGTGATAACAAAATTGTCCTGCACACGTATCTCAAATGCTTCCTTCTCTTTCTCCATCGTGCGAATGAGGCTGATGTTTCTATCGTGCACACGTACCTCAAATGCTTCCTTCTTCTCTTTCTCCATTGTGCGGATGAGGTTGATGTTTCTGTCCTGAGTTGACATTTTAGAAGTTTCCTCTTCCGTGTTTTGCACATTTGACCCTCGAGTCATCGCTTTCTTGAGCTGCTGCTCAAGATCACGCACCTGACAAAGACACATTGCACAGTTCAGGTGACCTTTGTCTCATCCGCACTTTTTTTTTTTTTTTTTTACAACCTTTGACTCTTTAGTATCATGGCTTCATTTTTAAGCAAGGTGCTATCAAGCAAATAGTCAGTGGAAAGACATGACATTGGTAAATGTTAAACTTGCTCAACATTTATGACGCGTGTGGTCAAAATCACCAAGCACAGTATGTAACAAGCCTCACCCTTGATTGGAGAGCCAAAATCTGCTGCGAACGTCCTCGAAAGCTCCCCGCACAGCTCAGTAACTGTTGAATATTGGCATCTTCTCCAACCTCACTCACCAAAACCTGCAACATACAGAAAGCAATAAATGCCATATTAGGATGTGTGCAAAATATGTTCAGGCATCACAGTTAGTGAGATTTTTTTTTTTTTTCACCTTCTGAGCCAGTTTCAATTCTTGCTTCAGAAACTGAATCTGATTGCGATGCTCGGTGACTTTGAGCTGGGCGGCAGATAATTTGTCCTTCAGAGACTTCATCGCTGGATTTTCCTTGTTTCACGGACAAAGCAATCAGTCGTACTGATTAGAGGGACATGATTACAAAAAAAAACAAAAAAAAACGCAGATACAGTAGAAACACGAACATTGGAACACTTTACAATTGGATAAAAACATAATTAAAATGCTGACAACATGAAATAATAAATGCAAAAGAAATAAAAAAAAACAAGCTAAGCACTGAAATAAACTTACCCCACCGTCTTTATTTTGCTTCAGCATATTGACATCAATCTTTTGCCCTGATAGTGAGAGCAGAGCAGCCTGAAGCTGTATGAAGGGCAAAAATTAACCAAGATAAATGATAAAAATAAATCCAATTAAGACCAACCTGTCTGTCAAGCTCCTTGACTCTATTGCTGCTTTGTTTGGATTTAGACCTCTCTCGCTCAACTTCAGACGTCAACTCTCGGTTCTTCTTGGACAACTCCACGATCTTGACAGCGGCCATGTCACCTGCGATCCCTGCTGCCCCTAAAAAAATAAATTTTGCTTTAGATTCAGATACAAATAATGACATTATAAGAAACATACCCGCCAAGGCCAGCACACGCTCATTGTCCAATTTATTCTTCATGCGTTTGATTTCAATGTCTTTTTCAGCAAGCAGTTTTAGCAAACAGTCGTTTTCATCCCTCATCTCCCTCAGTTGGTTCAGCCAGCCCTCCTGCTGCTGTGGTCTAGTAGAAACAAATTGTGACAATAAAAAGTGAGCTAATGTCAACTTTTTTGGGGGGGGGCACATCATTACCTCAAAATTTGGACATTTGTAAAAAGTAGTTAAAAAATGTTGTTTGGGGTGGGGTGTCATTTAATTTCAAACTCACGTTTCGAACTGCCAGTTGGTAGCTTGATTTTGCATTGTTTCGTTTATATAAGATTAACCCTAACAGGTTTCCGTAGTTAGCTAGCTACCTAGCTGACTATCTTTTCTGCCCAAAATTAAAACTACTCAAAAGCCGCCTAATTATTTTCTGCCCAAAATTAAAACTACTCAAAAGCCGCCTAATTATTTTAAACAAGTGTACATGATCACTACAAGTGTGTTCGCTTCGGTTACGCAAGAAAGCATTACCGTTTCCTTGCAGGAATGTCAGACTTTATTGCGCAAAAGGATTACAATTGCCCAGTCAGAAATGCGACTTTGTTGCGCATTTACGTAGTCCGGAAGCCCTTTCTTACGTAATGGCATTGGCAACACCGTGTGGTTACGTCACATTTTGATTGAAAAATTCACTTAAGTATTTTCAAAGACTTGTTTTTCAACAGGCTTTACCTTCCAGCCGTTACATGTGCGTGTGTGGGTCAGCCATATTGGAGCGGTACAAACGGCCATAGAAATGAATGACCAACTTTGTTTCGCGTTAAGAACCATCCATGGTCAGGGTAAGGAGGGGATGAATGTACATTTTCGATTTTATTTGAAAATGCTATGGATTTGTATTCAGTAAAACACATATTTTACCTTCGAAAAATCTCACTATCAAACAAAAGTGACGTGCATAGTAGACATGTAATTGTGTGTTGTCATGGCAAGTGGAAGGGCACGGAATTGTTCTGCCTGTCACACATGATGGGAAAAAAAAAAAAAAAGAGATTTTTTACTTTGACGTGTATATAGTAATAGAGTGGTGTAATAGCATCTCTTTTGTGGTAGTTTCGGGTATTTTTTTAAGACAAGCTTTCAAATTGAAATCACACTGTTTTTCGAAAACATTAGACTTAGGCTATGATTAAATGTTATATATATTTTTTAAAAGTTGTCACTCGAGAGCTGCTTGATTTTATCCTCTAATTCTTTAATAGTTCCCTCTTTGTCAGCGACCACTTGGTACAAGTTCTGGATGAGCGTCTTCTGTGCGAAGAGCTCGCTGCTGAGCGATGGTCCCGAGCTGGGCTGGCTTGGTGCGTTCTGCCTGGTGAGCTGACTCAGCAGCTCCAGCATGCGACTCTTCTCCTTCTGCCATGGAAAAACCGAGAGGAACAACATGGGTATTAGTTTTTTTGCTCACGGTCGACGTGCTCATTCTTACCAATATAGCATCCACAAGCTCGTCGTCGTGTTTGCTTTTCAGTAGCAGGGAGGAATTCTGCGCTTTCAAGGTCTTGATGTCAGCAGACAGACATTTGTTCCTCGCTTTGGAGCTTTCCAGCTCTTTCCTCACCTGGTCACAGTCTCGCAGCAAGGCTTCATAGCTATCTGAGAGCCTCTGAAGAAGGATGCACAATGTCAGTACTTTTCTGTTGAAGATGGGAAAAAAAAAAAAAAAATTACAACCCACCTGAAAAGCCTCCCTCTTTTCCTTCTCAGCGCTACGGCTATAACCAACGTGTCGGCCTGGACTTTTAGTAGAACGGCCTGATGGTTCTTCATCCATGCTCAGCATGCATGATGGAGGTGACCTCAGCTGCTTCTCCAGGTCACGCATCTGTCACACAAACAACTCAGTTTATTTTTATTTGATTTTGTGGACTACAGCACTAGCTGATACATCAACAAAACAAAGACTTGTTGTTTCAATGTATCCGCTAGCTTTTGAGTCAACGCCCACATAATGTGAGATCTTATTTGCTCCTCACCCTTGATTGAAGAGCCAGTATGTGCTGCGCTCGTCCCCTAAAGCTTCCCGCACAGCTCAGTAACTGCTGAACGTTGACGTCTTCCCCAACCTCACTTACCAGAACCTGCAGCAGAGGACATCACCAACAAATGAAGTTGCATGCTAAATGTGTTTGCATTAGATGAGATGTTGTGCACCTTCTGAGCCACTTTTAACTCCTGCTTGAGAAACTGAACTTGGTTGCGATACTCTGTCACTTTCAGCTGGGCAGCGGATAATTTGTCCTTCAGGGACTTCACCTCTGGGTTGTCCTGTTTTTATGGACAATCAATCTGTTATTGCGATTAGGATGACATGAGTGAACTTCAGAAAATCATAAGAATTTAAGGTGAAGACATTTTTTTTTTTTTTTACTATAAGCAGCTATCAGCTACTAATGATGTACATGAAATGTATTCATTAACATTTTGTTTCATTCTGTCATGCCAAATGTTCCACTAACATGGAGTGAACTTGACCTCACAGTCTTTAGGCGAGCTTTCCTGCAATTTGGCATCAATCTTTTGACCTGGTCCTGAGCGCACAGCAGCATCTAGCTGTACCAAAAAAAAAAAAAATGAAATGAATGACCAGTCAATGTCAGAATGAAATTGAACCAAACAGAAGACTCACGTCATTCTCGAGTGCTTTGATTCTATTACTGTATTGTTTGCATTTTGTTCTTTCTCGTTCCACTTCAACAGTCAGTTCTCGGTTCTTTCTGGACAACTCCACGATCTTGACGGCGGCGACATCGCTTGACACACCTAAAATGCCAAAAGTGATCAACATCTTGACTCAAGATTCTTGAGATTAAAATAGAGATGTAAAGAAAAGAGAAGGTGTGTGAGTGTCACTTCTTCTGACTTTTTTTTTTTAAATAACTTGTGGTAGTCTCAAGAAAGTTCATTTTTACCAAACAGTGCCCCCTAGTGTTCAGACTGGGACAGCACATAATTGAGACTTCTGTCACGGTCGACCTTGTCCTTGAAATTAAATGTGTGGTTAAAATGTGTTTATATAGCAAATCAAATATAGTCTGGTTTTAGAGTATGAATAATGACAAATTGGTACTCTGAAAAGTTTGTTTTTAAACATTTGAAAGTGGAATGGCATTATGCGGGCAAAGTACTCGGTCAGAGGAAAAAAGTGATTACATCACTGCAACCTTACCAGCCTTGAGAATCACCCGCTCATTTTCCCATTTCTTCTTCATGTGCTTGATCTCAAATTCTTTTTCGCTCAACAGTTTGAAGAGGCGGGCGTTAACATCGGTCAGCTCCCTCAACTGGTCCAACAAGCGCGGACGCTCATCCTGGTCGAGTCTCCTGGAAGTGATATACAAATAAAAAAAAAAGTTAATGAATGCAAAGTTGCGACAGTTCAGACTTTCTCACCTTTCTGGTATGTTGACCACTGCAGTGCATTGGCTCACAAAGTCCAAATGCTCATTGAGAAAGTTAGGCTTTGCTTTCATTTTGTCTATTTGCTGTTTACCATTTTCCTGAATCTGAAGATTGCTAACTCCATGTGCATCGTCCATCTGTAATGCGTCTGTTGTAAGGACAAACATAAGTGGTTGTAAATTACAGTATCATGTTTGTCACGGTGTAAATATTCGACTCGCTGTTCTGTAGTTCCTAAACAGTTTCCCACCATTAACACTGTTTAGGTCCAAAAAGCAAAGTTGAAACAAGTGTAATATATAATTCACCCACCTGCCTTGAGATTAAGTAAATGCGAAAATTCCCCAAATGGTTTCTTGTACCGCGACACTTGCGTCCATGGCAACGACGCCGACTTCAGATATCGCGAGAACGAGAGGAACACGTCATGTCGGCTGTGCCGACAGCAGTAGGATTTTAAGAAAACTAAATTTTTTATTTTTATTTTTTTAAATGCTACACACAGTGTCTGAGCAGTAGAAATCTAACAAACCAAGAGGAAAAGCTAAAAGTGAGAGTTCACATCACGAATCATTTACTTTTCAGTGACATGAAAACAAAATTACAAATATTGAAACAGCATGTGCACACATTTCAAAATATCTCTGTCACATAAGGCATTTAAGTGATTGCAGCATTGCTTTAAATTGAATTGGACCAGTGTTGATGTAAAACGTGCCACGAGAATCAAATATTGAATTCAGTCAATGAATATCTCGGTCCATATTTAAAACTCTTTTGAAGACCCATTTGTAAAGCTCTATTTGAATGAAGTTGTATTACTGTGTCCTAACTTTAAAGGATAGATCACATTACATCTATTTGGCAATGTACCTGTTGCATTTGAGTTGTACAGATTTAATTTGGGATAAAAAATAAACACAAATCCATGTGTATTAACGATGATATACCACACAAGACAAATCATCCATCCAGGGTCATGGGTGTGTCGGAGCCTATCCCAACAACGGAGGGAAAATATATATGTTTTTTTCCAAGTCTTAGTCTATCTACATCCTATAAATATATTTGAACTAATTAAATATAACAACCCCATACTATTCAAAATAAAACAAAAGTAAATAAATATCCTCAAATAATTGAGAATTAAAACTCCAAGATGTGTAGAAGATGGTGAAAGTTTTGACATACAGTACTATTGTCTTCAGATATTCAAATCTTATTTACTTGTGTATAGGTGCAATCCATCAGTAGAAAAGTAAACCTTATTCTGAGATAATATTAAGGGACGTTAAATAAAAAGAGTCAAGTCAATGTTCACTTAGATCGCGCAGAGTTCTGTTCTTCTCTTGGTTTGGCAATAAAGTCCCTGTACATAGAGTAAATGACACCTAAACAAAAAAGACAGAAAGAAAAAAAAACACATTAGATGATGACCACCAGTAGTGTAATGAACCTTTATAGGCCATTTGATAGTATTTCAAGTTTTATTATTAGCTGTGTACATACCGATAGTCATGGCTCCCACCACAAAGCCTTGGGCGGCCACACGCATGTGGATCAGGTGCACAGACATTTTTGTGTCCCCACGACTTTTCAGCTTCCATAGTCTGTAGCCTACAATGGCAAAGAAGCCGGCCATACCTGCAACATAAGACAATGTTAACTTTTCCTTCAATAGTTTATGCACTCAACATCACAGGTGACCAGTCAATGATTTGGAATAAAGCATTCAATATATTTTTAATAATGTATTGTATTGTATGGGTGAATCATGTATTTGAGATTCTGAGTTGTGTGCCACAGCATCAGATGGAGTGTGAGGTTTAATACCATATTCGTATACAGTGATGAACACAAAATGTATCAATCAAATTAAAACACACCAGCCACAATATTGCGTAGTCTCTTAATGAAATCAATTTCGAGAAGTGCCACATCAACTTAAAGTGATGTAATCAAGGTAGCCAGATGTACTCACCCACAGGGACAAACGGATTCTCCTTGGCTTTTCTCAAAAATTTCGACTCGTTCTCCTCGTAGTCAGCCATTGTAACTGGACATAGAACATATAAAATCGATTACAGTTGTGTTTAGCATCTTATCCTAAACATGCTACTATTTGGGGTTCAACGTGCTAACGACGAGCACAGAGGTTACACACGAAGGACAACTGGGAGTCACGTTAAACAATGATCAAAATCTTAAGAAAAGCCTTAGAAATGTTATCAGGGTTAATTGAAACATACAACATACGTGATCACTAATTGATTATCGTACAGCGCCAATATAAAATTCAAGCGTTACAGAAGAGAAGCGTCACTTTTTCGTAGCGTTTACGGTAACCTTCTTTTTTCCTTCAACCCAGTCTTACCTGCGTATCAATATTAACGTTATTTGACTAAATCGTGAGTAAAATAGCCAGCTTTCTTAGACCCCTGGGCCTCAATTCGCACGCACGAAGGAGGAAATGTACCGGCTCGATTCGTGATGTAACGCTCAGTGCACGTACGTGTGACATCACAGGATACGTGATTTGTGGTGCGTTCGAAGACACGAAAGAAAATGCTAAACACTATGGCGGGTTTATTTGTACTTTTTTGAAAATACAGTACGAGTCAGCATGTCACATACTTTTCTTTAAAATCCAGAACGTAGATTGAATGATGGTCAAAGGATCGGGATTAAATGAAACTGCGGCGGATTTTAGGAACCGTGTTGGGGGTCAGTCATGGAATAAAGACGTTTTCCTTACTTCTGCCACAAAACTATTACATGCTACAATTGAACGTAACATCGGCTGTACAATGCCGGAAGCAATCAAAGGAAGTAAATTTTGACCAAGAGAAGTCCCATCCCGCAAGTAACTCGGGCGTAACACCGCATAAATTAGAGCCTATAAATCTAAATTTTAGTCTAAAATATGTTGAATCATGTTGTCTTCTTCTCGTTTACTTGCGCCCAGATAAATATCTCATGTCATGTCGGTTTTTGATCTCGCCTACCCAGAAAACAACAGTTTCAATGATCAAACGACAACGGACGCAAAAGTAGAAGAAAAACTTACTGATACTCTTTGTGATGACGTAATTTTAAAGCGCCTTGTTGGTATGGCAACCGCACGTTTTTGTAACGTGCCGTAGCTAACTTAGTCAATTTTGCAAAATAATATCACTTTCAATGTCTACAAATTTTGCAATAAATTCAACCAGCTAGTCTATGCTTTTGTAATGTTACATTTTAGAGATACTTCATTGAAACCTCATATTTACCACACAAAGTGTCAAACAGTCGATGTGAAAAGACAAAATTTCATGCTTGGTTTGGTGAATACCTACATTGTGACTGGCGTCCATAAGGTGACGCTACATGCTCAGTGTAGTTGGCCGTCTGTAAAGTGACGTCACCAAGTTTTTGTGTGTTTTTTTTTTTTAAGATTCTGTATGGATAATATCACATTCAGCGTGGAAAGTTGAAATGGAACCCCGTGAGAGAGCAAAACATTGCTTTGTTGCAGCATGCAGGATCACTTTTTAGGGAGTGCACATAAAATTGTTGCAAAGCAAAGGTCAACTTTATGGAGCTTTAAAAAGGGTCCCAGTGTGTATGGTACAATCAGTGTGTCATATTGGGGTCAAAATGTTTTTTTCTCCTCGCCTTTCGTGATCAACAATGAGTAACAACGGAAACAGCTGTTTCCACTTGAATGTGTAAAGCTGGATTTTCCATCAGCCTGTAAATGTGACAGCAACAAATAGAAATGAAGACTGACTTATGCAATCAAATTAAGAGCATATGTGGTTGGGAGTGCTTGTAAGTTTAAAAAATAAAAGCCAGCTGAGTTCCAGGAAAACTGAAAACTATGGGAGGGGCCAAAACAGCATTTATACTCTGACCGTGGACCTTCTTTCCAAAGTATACTTGTTCTGTCAGAGGGATCAGTCATGGGTGGGCCGGTGCTGCCGATACTAGTTGCGCTCTTCACAGCACTGATGGGAGGATTGTATCTTCTTGGGGTGTTCAGACGGCGGAGGCCAGGAGAGCCCCCTCTGGACAAGGGTCTCCTCCCTTGGCTGGGCCACGTCTTGGAGTTCCGGAGGGACACGGCGAAGTTCCTGCAGAGGATGCAGGAGAAGCATGGCGACGTGTTCACCATCCAGCTGGGGGGCTTCTACATCACCTTCCTGCAGGACCCCTTGTCCTTCGGCCCGTTTGTCAAGGAGAGCCGGGAGAAGCTGGACTTCAACAAGTTCGCCAAGCACCTGGTGCACAGGGTCTTCGGGTACTGGTCACCCCACAGCGAGCATCATCACTTGCAGCAATCCAGCAACAAGTATCTGAAGGGGGACGGATTGGAGGTCCTTACACAGTCCATGACGGGCAATCTTCAGAACCTGATGCTGCATGACCTCGGCAAAGAGCAGCGTGCCTGGACAGAGGACGGCCTTTTCATGTACTGCTACAATATTGTGTTCAGGGCGGGCTACCTGTCCCTGTATGGCAACGTGTCCCCCAAGTCCGAGGACGGCCTGGAGAAGGCCAAAGAGAAGGACAGGGTGGAATCGGAGGCCTTGTTTTATAAGTTCCGTAAGTACGATCAGCTCTTCCCGAACCTGGCGTATGGCGTCCTGGCTCCCAAGAGGAGGCTGGAACTGCGAGGGCTCATGGACTACTTTTGGGATGCTCTGGCGGTGCGCAAGGTCAAAAGTAAAGACAACATCAGCGGTTGGGTGTGGGACATGCAGCAGGTGCGCGAGGAGATGGGCATGGACGAGGCCATGATCGACAGGTACATGTTTCTCCTCCTGTGGGCCTCGCAGGGCAACACGGGCCCATCTGCTTTCTGGCTGCTGCTCTACATCATGAAGCACCCGGACGCCATGGCGGCCATCACGGCCGAGGTGGACCGGATTGTCCGCGAGTCGGGCCAGGAAGTGAAGCGCGGTGGGCCATTACTGAACGTGACGCGAGAGATGCTGATGAAGACCACCATCATGGACAGCGCCGTGGAGGAGACCCTAAGACTGTGCGCCGCACCCCTTCTCACCAGAGCCGTGCTCCAGGACATGACGCTGAAGTTGGCAGACGGCCGAGAGTTCCTCATCCGCAAGGGGGACAGGATGGCAGTCTTCCCTTACACTGGCGTGCAAATGGACCCGGGCATCCACCCCGACCCGATGTCCTTCAAGTTTGACCGCTTCCTCAACCCCGATGGGAGCAAGAAGACAGAGTTTTACAAAGACGGCAAGAAGGTGAAATACTACACCATGCCCTGGGGCGCCGGGGTGTCAATCTGCCCCGGCCGCTTCTTCGCCACTAATGAGCTCAAGCAGTTTATCTTCCTCATGCTGGTCTACTTTGAATTTGAGCTTCTGGATCCCAAAACAGAGGTCCCCAAAGTAGATGTCCGGCGATGGGGCTTTGGAACCATGCAGCCCGACAAAGAAGTTCCCTTCCGATACAGACTCAGATATTAAAGATGGAGTAACCGTGGAGGAAAATATAGACTATTTAAAAGGGAACAATCCCAAAAAGCTCAACAAAAGTATCAGGATTGCTTTGAGTAATGTTCTAATACATTTGTCGGGAAACATCTGCTTGTAAATATTTAAACGGCTTAAAGTGATGGATATATTTTAAATACTTTGTTTCAAATGAAGGTCACATTGTATGAAAATTAAAGTCTGGAAAGTAGTAGAGCCCTCTCAGAAGGCAAACGCACTTTGTGATGAAGAACACGTGTGCACAACTTGCAAAATCTGGGACCGCTTAACATGCTTGGCGGATTTGCCTCGGGATTAAGTTTAAAAGGATTTTGGAAGAATATATTCATTAAAAAATAGAAATCAATAAAAGCAGTTGTAATTATGTGTAAATGGAATGTTGACACTTTAGTATACTTTTTTTTTTCACTTGGTTTGTCTTTTAGTCTCGGATCAACAGGATGTGTTGCATCAATTTACCTCATAAAATAAAGTGTGGAAAAACAAATACTGTGTGCTTGTGTTTCATCACAATGGTTAATGATCGTATAATAATTGCAAGGGCATATATCGAAGCAATGCATAAAATTGTTTCCATCTGGCCGATTCCCCAAAATATTCCCAGATGCAAAGTAATAGTTAGCTTCTGTCGTCCGTTCTACCCTGTCTCTCCCAAATGAAACGGTCACTGACTTTGCTGAGTCATTTCACATTTATATAAGCAATACAAGTGGAATTTTGGTGTACAAAATGTCCCAAAAAGGATCCCAAAAGAAAAGAGTAAACCATGTCCAATCTTATAAAAGTTGCAAAGTTATGGCCTTGGAGAGAAACGTTCACATGCAATTCACATTAAAGTCTGTCCGCTGTACACATCGGGAACATTCCAAAAGTGTTTTGTTTCTCCGCCAAACTGCGTTCAAGGTTTCATCTTGGAAGAAAAGAAAATCTTTCTTGGTGTGCCTAAATCTGAATATAAAATAAGCCTACAAGTGTGGTTTTTTTTTTAAATACAGTGGTACCTCAACGTTTCAACCATTCATATCGAGTTGCTCTGGAGTAACCTTCTCTGTTGATCGATCCGCTGATGTAAACACACGTCATTGTTTGTAGTTAGTAGCAAACATTGGCATACAAGTCAGGCCAAAACAGTGGCTGCTTTGGTTCTTTTTGAAATGCTGATCAGAAAAGTTGCTGCGTCATTTAAGGAAGTCGTTAATTGACTTATTCATTGACTTAAAACTACCGATCGACATGACATCATCGGTTAACCTATTTGTGAGGCAGTGAAATTTAATAGTTTCCTGTCGTATTTGAACTTATCGACTGTAATCGGCGCACGCAACTGGACTTTGGCATCCACACTTTCATATACTGTACAGTACATTTGTTCTAAGGAGCTGGCCAATCTTTTGTGATATCCACTGAATGAATCCAACAGTTACAGCGTCATCAAATTGAGCACGACATTCTTGAGTCATCAAATAAATCTTACCCTTCATGTAATGTAAAGCATTAAAATACAACGTGCACCTACAAAAATCCCAACACAATTTGCAACTTTTTGTCATTGAGGTTTGACGGCTCCATTTCATAGCCTCGGCATCAGAAAGAAGTGACACATAAAGTCAAAGAAGAAGCGCCGCTTTTGTTTTGACGCAGTGTTTGACAATTAGGGGAGTCCGACTAGATTTGTGTCAACAAAAGACAATAAAATGTCCTCTGCACCCAGCTGAGGAAAAAATGCCTTTGGGAATAACCTTTGGAAAACTGCCAAAGAGGCATTACTTTAACATTAGCTGCAAAAATGTTTTGTACGATTGTGTAAGCTGAATGAATGGATTTTGGAAAGCGAGAGAGCCCGTCCAATCTGGTGGCTGCATTTTCGCCTCCATCCTGCTGGCAGACTTACAAAAACAAAAACATGAATGGAGCTGTAGCGAAAATGTTTACTAAAGAAAGTGTTAGAGACATGAGCGGCGGGCGAACAATAGCGGCCTTAACGCTCTCTTGAGAGCGTTGCCTGTACTTGGTGGGGATCGCTTTTGATGAGAAATGAGCCATTGTCTCATTTGCCGTCGTCGTTTGCGAGCGCAGAGCGGCAATGTCTTTGTTTTGGAGGCATTTGCTCGTGACAGGTATTCGGACGATGTGTGTGTGTGTGTGGTAATATTTGGAAAGATCAATGATTAAATGACGTAAAATCTGTGACCCAATTGTTGAGTCACATTTAGCTTTAGCGTAGGAGTGCAAGGGCCCTCGATCGGGCTTTTGACACGACAAAGAATCGGCTGTGGTCCTTGTTTGCATTCTCACAGTGTGATGTGCGTTTGTTGACATACTCGCTGGGGTCGTTGCACCTAGACTGTTTGTCATCCCACCACGGCGCAGCAGGCCACATGATAGAACATGGTCCCATTTATCCAGTTAAAGATCCCTGGAAGAGACAAAAAATGGTTAACCCTCCTGTTTATGTTTGTACTTTTGTACACCATAAATGTTCACGGGTCATTTTTTGGTACACCAAAAACTTTTACAGGTCAACAAGACCCGCTGCACGTTTAACCATTACAAAAACAGAACACATTAAAAAAAACATTTTATCCCTACCACAAGCACAGCAAGGTCAATATATCATTATTATATTAAAACTGAAAACTATGGGAGGGGCCAAAACAGCATTTATATTCTGGCCATGGATCTTCTTTCCGAAGTATACTTGTTCTGTCAGAGGGATCAGTCATGGGTGGGCCGGTGCTGCCGATACTTGTTGCGCTCTTCACGGCACTGATGGGAGGATTGTATCTTCTTGGGGTGTTCAGACGGCAGAGGCCAGGAGAGCCCCCTCTGGACAAGGGTCTCCTCCCTTGGCTGGGCCACGTCTTGGAGTTCCGCAGGAACATGTTTAAGTTCCTGCGGAGGATGCAGGAAAAGCATGGCGACGTCTTCACCCTCCAGCTGAGCGGCTTCTACGTCACCTTCCTGCAGGACCCCTTGTCCTTCGGACCGTTTGTCAAGGAGAGCCGGGAGAAGCTGGACTTCAACAAGTACGCCAAGCAACTAGTGCACAGGGTCTTTGGCTACTGGTCACCTCACAGCGAGCATCATCACCTGCAGCAATCCAGCAACAAGTATCTGAAAGGGGACGGGTTGGAGGTCCTCACACAGTCCATGACGAACAACCTTCAGGACCTGATGCTGCACAACATCGGCAAAGAGCAGCGTGCCTGGACAGAGGATGGCCTTTTCATGTACTGCTACAATATCGTGTTCAGGGCGGGCTACCTGGCCCTGTATGGAAATGAGTCCTCCAAGTCCGAGGAAGGCTTGGAAAAGGCCAAAGAGAAGGACAGGGTGGAATCGGAGGCCTTGTTCTACAAGTTCCGTGCGTACGATCAGCTCTTCCCCAACCTTTCGTACGGCATCCTGCCTCCCAAGAAGAAACTGGAAGCGCGAGGGCTCCTGGAATACTTCTGGGATACCTTGGCGGTGCACAAGGTGAAGAGTAAAGACAACACCAGCGGTTGGGTGTGGGAAATGCAGCAGGTGCGGGAGGAGATGGGCATGGACAAGGCCATGATCGACAGGTACATGTTACTACTCCTGTGGGCCTCGCAGAGCAACACGGGTCCATCTGCTTTCTGGCTGCTGATGTACATCATGAAGAACCCGGATGCCATGACGGCCGTCACGGCAGAGGTGGACCGGATCGTCCGTGAGTCGGGCCAGGAAGTGAAGCCCGGCGGGCCATTACTGAACGTGACGTACGAGATGCTGTTGAAGACCACCATCCTGGACAGCGTCGTAGAGGAGACCCTAAGACTCCGCGCCGCGCCCCTTCTCGTCAGGGGCGTGCTCCAGGACATGTCACTGAAGATGGCAGACGGCCGAGAGTACCACATCCGCAAGGGGGACAGGGTGGCGGTCTTCCCATACACTTGCGTGCACATGGACCCGGGCGTCCACCCTGACCCGCTGTCCTTCAAGTACGACCGCTTTCTCAATCTCGAAGGGAACAAGAAGACGGAGTTTTACAAAGACGGCAAGAAGGTGAAATACTACACCATGCCCTGGGGCGCCGGGGTCTCAATCTGCCCCGGCCGCTTTTTTGCCAATAACGAGCTCAAGCAGTTCATCTTCCTCATGCTGGTCTACTTTGAGTTTGAGCTTCTGGATCCCAAAACAGAGGTCCCCGAAATAGATGTCCGGCGTTGGGGATTTGGAACCATGCACCCCGACAGAGAAGTTCCCTTTCGATACAGACTCAGATATTAAAGATGCAGTCAAGTCGGCCTGATCTACCACCATCCCAAAAATTGGCCACCTGGCTTTCAGACACAGCATGTAAACGAAGAAAAATCCGCCACCACAATTTGTCTCGGTCTGATGAATTAGCACATTGCGTCACAAAACTAATCATTTTGCTCGATTGCACAGTTTTCCCAATTTGTCAGATGCAATCGTGGGTGTGCCAAATTAGCAGATCATCTTTTTGCGTGCTCAATCTGGTTTGCACAAACCTTTAGTCGGACCGCTTGACATACTTGGCGGGTTTGCCTCAGGATTAAGTTTCAAATGATTATGGAAGCATGTATTTATTAAAAAAATCAACAAAGCAGTTGTAATTATATATAAATGTAACTGCTGTCAATTTGATACAAAACTAGTATGTAGTCTCACATACTTTTGTTTCACTTGGTTTGTGTTTTAGTCTCAGATCAACACAATGTGTTCAGCATAAACCTTCCTCATAAAATAAAGTATGAAAAAAAAAGTGTCTGCTTGTGTTTCATCAGAATGGTTAATGATTGTGTGATAATTCCAAGGGCAGAAATCAAATGCAATGCACAAGAAGTACCTGTCTGTATCTCCGTTATAAAATATTTATTTACTGTACAGTCCATGTTTTCAGTATCACGTTAGCCTTTGTAACTAGCACACAAGTATAGAAATAAACCAGCCGCTAATTAACTAGTACCTATGGCCCTTTGACGCTGTGATTAGCGACTCGTCAATCAGTGGCTGCGTTATTTAAGGAAGTGGTTTATTGACTTATTCATTGACGTCAAACATCATCGGTTATCCAATTTGAGAGGCGGTGAGGGTTCATAAAGTTGTTGCGTGTTGTATTTGAACTTTTCATCTACTGTAATCGGCGTACGCAACTGGACTTTGGCATCTACACTTTCATACATTGTACAATACATTTGCTCCAAGATGTTGGCCAATCTTTTTTGATATCCGCTGAATGAACCCAACAGTTACAGCGTCATCAAACTGGGTATGACATTCTTACGTCAGAAAATAAATCTTACTTTTGATGTCATCTAAAGCATTAAAATACAACATGCCACCTACTTAGTCTCCGTCGTCATTTCGTGTTTGTTGCAACTTTATGTCATTGAAGTTTGATGGCTCCATTTCATAGCTGAGCATCAGAAAGAAGTGACACATAAAGTCAAAGAAGAAGCGTGGCTTTTGTTTTGACAAAAAGAGGAGTCCGGCTAGATTTGTGTCAACAAAAGAAAAAAAAAATGTCCTCTGCACCCAGCTGAGGAAAAAATGCCTTTGGGAATAACCTTTGGAAAACTGCCAAAGAAGCATTCGCAACAAAGCAGCATTGCTTTAACATTAGCTGCAACAATATCTTGTGCTATTGTCTAAATTGAATGAATGGATTTTGGAAAGCGAGAGAGCCCGTCCAATCTGGTGGCTGCTTTTTTGCCTCCATCCTGCTGACAGATTTACAAAAAAAAAAACATGAATGGAGCTGTAGTGAAAATGATTCCTAAAGAAAGTGTCAGAGTGGCGGGCAAACAATGGAGGCCTTGACGGAGGGCTTCTCTGCTCTCCTGAGAGAGCTGCCTGTACTTGGTGGGGATCGCTTTTGATGAGAAATGAGCCATTGTCTCACTTGCTGTTGTTGCGACAATGCCTCTGGACACTCGCTCAGCATGCTCATCCATAAAACGTGCAAAAGATCGCCGCTCTATCCAAGTGGACAGGTAAGGAAGGCACTTTTGGAGTAGCTTGCTCGTGACGCGAATTCGGACGGTGTGTGTGTGTGATATTTGGAAAGATCAACGATTGCTAGGTAAAATCTGTGACCCAATTGTTGCGTCACATTTAGCTTTAGCGTAGGACTGCGAGGGCCCTTGATCAGCCTTTTGACACGACAAAGAATCTGCTGTGGTACTTGTTTGCATTCTTACAGTGTTATGTCCGTTTGTTTACATACTCGCTGGGGTCGTTGCACCTGGACTGTTTGTCATCCCACCACGGCGCAGCAGGCCACATGATAGGTCATGGTCCCATTTATCCAGTTAAAGATCCCTCGACGGGACAAAAAATAGTTAACCCTCCTGTTTATGTTTGTACTTTTGTACACCCAAAAATGTTCTCGGGTTATTTTTTCTGGGACACCAAAAACTTATACAGGTCAACCAGACCCGCTGCATGTTTAACCATTAAAAAAAATAATAATTTCAATAATGTCCTTTTTTAATTTTCTCCCTCAAGTCATGGCCAGGTCAATATATTTAACGCACCGTACAAAACCAAAATATTTTTGAAAAAATATTAATTTTCAAATGGGATCAAAACAAGGCCAAGAAATTTTATATAAAAAAAATTAACAGCAGTATAATGTTTGTTAGTTTGTTCATTTAAAATATCGGTTTGACAAATATTTTCAATTCAAATATTTTTCAATAAATTTGAGAGTCCTATCTTTAAAAACTCTCATAATACAGTACAAATATATTCTTTAGAACAGTCTTCTCACGTCAGGAAAAACAAACTTCTGTAAACTATGGAGGAGGAGCTTCCTATTGAAAAATAGTTCCCATCTCGTGGCCACAAGTTGCAATAACAAGAAAAACAAAAAAAAGAAGCAACTCCTTTTGAGTTCTTCATAACATTTTCAAAACCAGTCCTTAACCGCCCTTTGTGCACTCATCGTGTGACCTTGACCTCATGTCAATGATTAACCTCAGACACGCTTATCACGGCCTTCAAAAGATGAGTCATGCATCATCTGCTGACGAGAAACCGATATAATGTGCACATAGTAGGAGCTGTCGTTGCGTGAATAAAGTGCCAGCGAGCGAGTGTGGGAGATTCCCCGTGGCGCCCCCTGCGCTGTTGGTACTTCACTGAGTTGGACTGGGGCATCGAAAGAAGAAGCAGGAGGAAGAGGAGCAAGATGCAGTTAACATTTCTCTGCTACTGCAAATGACCCTGACGAGGTCTGCCGTTCCTCCGGGCGTGCCCTTGCTCGCACCCCATGACACGGCTGGTTAAGACAAGATAATGTCAAAGATGAAGACCGCCCCCCCCCCCCTTTACTATGCTCTGCAGGCAAAGCTTTGTTCTTGCCTTCCTTTAGATACGAAGTTGGATTTTAGTGCCCTGATGGGAAAACGGCGTTAGCCACAGAAAGATGAGAAAGATTAAAAATGGCAAAATATGAATTCAACTATGAAAAAGAATTCAAAGTGACGTGGAGAAATAAAAAATAAAAAGCACTGTGCAGTCTCGTACAAGTGGCTACTAAATTGCCAGATATGCCAGCAGGTTGTACGCCGACTGGGCACGGTGACTCCCGTTGTCTATTTGGGTGGGAGATGTTAGAACAGCGACACGCTCACGCGTGAAGCCAGCAGCCGGGGCTCATGTGCGCGAGACGCAGTGCAAGTTTTGCTGGCGCCCCCACCTCAAGGCTCTTTTCATCTCCGTCGCTTCAGTGGAGCCGGGCCTTAGTCAAACTGGCACGGGACTCGCTGGGCCCGCGGGTAGGATAGGCTCGGCTGAGAAAACGAAGAGCCGGATGAACAAATGAGATAGGACTGCCACCACTCTTAGGCACCCTATGGGATACACCCCCCCCCCCCCTCCCATCTCTCAACCGCACCCCTCCCACCCAAACATTTTAATGATAGTGCCACACAGCACAGGCAGCGCGGGAGCAGTTGCATGTTCTGGTGTCTTGTGTCACTCTTCTCCAAGAGGGGGGGGGAGATTTCCGAGTCATATGGGGGCAGCTCGATCCGTTACATAAACGTAGACCTCCACAGCCCCGCAGTCTGCTCGCATCAACTCTGCTCAGCGCAGCTTAAAAAAAAAAAAAAGACGTGATGACATTGGCGGCGGCCAAGGAGAGTTGTCGACATCTTCGTTGGGCTACGCTGCCAACGCTCACAGCTCACACTGACCTCTTAAAGGTGAAGCCCGCTTGAAAAACAACAATGCCGAGGCCTGTCTCCTAGTGGGGTCTTGTTAAAAAAATGATTCTTGCTTTGAAGTTATTCAAATCATTTGACAACTTTTTTTACAACCATATATGTGGAAGAAAATTGTAATTGCTCATTATTTTAACATTTTTACGCAATATGTTTGGGTGACAACACAAAAGCCCTCCATTATAACCTTATGAATATTCAAGAGTGCCGTTTGGGTGCAGCACGTTGCTAGCCAGACCTTGGATGGCGAGCAATGTCAAAGCATGTCTTACAGGAGAAAAGCTGCGGGCGCTTCAATCAATAGTTATCAACATGAAGCACGCTGTCCTAAAGCTAGACCAGCCCGAATTATCAAAGGACACCAGGGTGAGCGTCTTTGTTGTCATTGCTCCGAATCTGCTGCGAGTTGGGCTTGGAGCCACTTTGACTTTTGGAGTGTTTGGAGACAGAGAAACTGGTTCGATGATTGGCCGTTCTATTAGGTACATTTGTACTGTCTGGAGAGATTCAATATGTGATAATTATTTGACATTTTCTGTTTAAAAAAAAAAAAAAAAAATAGGTGAGGTTTGGTCGATATTGTCAGAGTGGTTTTCATTTAACTACTGATGATCATCAAACATACCATCATTCTCTCATTATTATTCCTGACATCAAATTGGCTTTCCAAATTCAAAAATGCCAAAGGCAAAAAATGTTCATTTTTCTGATCAGTGCAGGGGGTGAAACAAAAGGTTATGTGTCAAATAGCTCTATTTCAAGCGAGGATGTTGGTGTCAGTATCATGTTTCATTAAATCACTGCAACCTGCGAGTGTTAATTGTCCGTCACGGGCAGCCACTTCCACTCACTGTCGAGGAACGCTCACTCAAAGCGACGTTGACTTTGACTGCCTGGCAATGTTCACTTATCAGCCATCTGCGTCATTTGGACGAGGCGAAGATTTTGGGAAGAAGCAGCAGGGAGAAAAGTGTTGAAAGTTGAAGGGAGGGAGAAAGATTAGCCAACCACGTGCTTATTTGTCCCCGCGGGATTGCACATGTCAAAATCCCCACTGCTCACTCCAGCAGCGTGGCCCGTCTTCTTACCGGGGGGGGTGCTAGCTACGCCACATCTCCTTCGTCACACGGAGAGGGCAGCCTGCGAGGCGACGAGTCCCGCAGGGCCGCGTGGCTTTTCTTTGGACTGGAAACTACTCAGACAGCACTAAGATCCTCTCGTCTTGTTGCTTCTCCACTGACAAATCTGAGACAATCACGTTGATGTGATGTTACAATCTGCGGGTGGTGCAGATTCCTAAAATCTTTTTTTTTTCTTCTCTCCAGAGGTTATTTGCTGAAAACTCATTAGTCTGCCGTTTTTGGCATCAGGCTAAAGCAATAAAAGTATGATCCTGTTTTGATGGCACCTAGTGAAGTATTTTTCTGCCTCCCAATCAATTTATTTTTTAGCATTTTATGGCCGCTGTGACGATGACCAGATACAAGCTGGATACGAAACCGCCATCTGTCAATTTCTCTTTTGACGGATCCCTTCCCGAATATGACAGCAAGCTTGTCCATGCTCCAAGATGGAAGATGTAAATATTATCATTACGACGTGACTGAGCGGATCTACACTCAAGCCTCTCATGTCTCTAAAATCTGAGCCGTGTCTATATTTTTTTGTTTCAGGCACGGTGCTACGCTTCGGCCTGAAAACTCAGCCCAAAGTGACCTCGATTGTCCAAATCCTAATTTTCAATTTTCCGTTAAATAAACACAAATTCATTTTTACAATATTGCGATTTTTCCCCCCCCTCAAGCAAATATACCTTTACTCTTGTAATATTTTAACAATCTCGTTTTGTAAAAGCTTCATTTTAATTTCAATTAAAACCAACACGACTCTTATTGAGCCTCGTCAGATTGCATAGGTGTGTGTGTAGCTTAAGCTATAAGGAGAGAGATGGCAAGAGAGTGAAAGAGCGAAGGAGTGAGGTGTATATATACAGAGAGAGAGAGAAAGAGAGAGAGAGGAGAGAAAACGTGAGGAACCCTCATGGTCTGTGTTACAAATGTTGCACATGAGCTCCAAGTGTGTGGGAATGAACACGCTCCCTCACGTCGGTGTTCATATCAACTCTTGAATGAGGGTCTTCTGCCAGAGGAGGATTTTTTTTCCTATTGTTCTTCCTTTTTATTAGTAAGACTTCTGACATGCTCAGAAAGCCGGTGTAACAGAATCCAGACACCGGCAAGAATGTGAGGAAGGAAAATTGATCCAAAAAGAAAGTCGAACGTGTTTTTGGAGGGTTTTGAAGGGGTCTGGGACTTTTAGGATGGAGGTGGTGTTCTACGCCCTGGATTGGGCAGAAGACCTAAAGGGGGATCTTTAGGACGGGAAATGAATTTGCCACTTCTCCAGGTGGGTTTTTTGTTTTTAGCAGATCTCGTTGTAATGGAAAATGAGCAGCTCTATGTGCTGTGTCTGTGCTCTGATGGAGCAATTATGTTTGTATAAATTAATAAGAGTATTTACACATTGCTGTTACTCCGTCCTGATCATAAAATAGCAAAAGAATACGTAGTATAGCAGTTAGAGTTCAATAGGCATCTATGGAGGTCCAATAATACAAACAAAAAAAGGGGTTCATATGACAATATTTAGCTTGGCTGTTTTTTGCAATGGCGCAACCGCACTGCATCACACTGTCACCTAAAATTTGGTTTCGTCATTTCGAACATAAGAGACGGCAAATTTAAATGCCTTAATTTTTGACACATATCACTCAGTAGGTTCTACAGATTTAGAACATCCATATGAACAATGAATGTTATATTTTTTAAATCTGCTGTTTTTAATAATATATTTTTTAAATCTAACTTGTATTTTATTAGATGAAACTCTTTTTTAATTACTAGTTATTCACTTATGTACTTTATCATCTGCTAACAATATTACAGAGGTCTACTACTGTTCACGTTGACCTTGAAGAAAATGTTGAGGACCCCGACATTTTAAGCATAACAATTCCCGTAAAATACTAAAAGATTTCGAATATTTGTAACAGTATTTTTTTTTTAAATAACAACATAGTAACACATTGTGTTCATTTTAGAGTAATGTAGAAGACGAAAAGTCTGTTTAAATGACTCAAAGCTCTCCTTGCGCCGTTTTGGATGACATCAGCTGACCTCAAGCGCATCGTAGTCACTTTAACGTTGAAATTTGTATGGAAGTATTCATGGCGAGGCGGCCCCGCATGTCATGCCATCCTGAGGCACACTTACCCACCATTGATGCCATCTGTCTCCACGAGGCCAAAGGCTTCCCCAGTGTCGGCAGTGCTGGATCATAAGGGGGTGTGTGGGGGTGGGACTGTTGGGTCACGCCAGAGCCTCTCCTGTTCCCTCAGATGGCAGGGGAGATGGCACATCCCGCGCCGGGGAGCACGGGGCACCGTGAACTCATCGTCGCATCAAAAAGACTGTGAAGAGAAAGAAGGCCAAATATTTCTTTTTTTTCTGCACTGCTCAAAAAGTAGCACGCTACCAATGAAAATGACCACGTTACCAGACAAGCAAAAGATTTCAAGTTCCTACATTTCATGACTGCTTTTTTTTTTCTTCTCGCCACAGACTCTGGTTGAAAAGGTAGCAAGGGCAACATGAGTTGGAGCTTTCTCACGCGTCTGCTCGAAGAGATCCACAACCACTCCACGTTTGTGGGCAAAGTGTGGCTGACCGTGCTCATCATCTTCCGCATCGTGCTCACGGCCGTCGGGGGGGAGTCCATCTACTCGGACGAGCAGACCAAGTTCACCTGCAACACCAAGCAGCCGGGTTGTGACAACGTGTGCTACGATGCCTTTGCGCCGCTCTCCCATGTGCGCTTCTGGGTCTTCCAGATCATCATGATCTCCACACCCTCCATCATGTACATGGGCTACGCCATCCACAAGATCGCTCGCTCCTCCGAGCTGGAGCGGCGAAGGGGTCACAGGATCCGCAAAAAGCCGCCGGCTCACTCGAGATGGCGGGGAAGTCACCATCTGGAGGACGTCTTGGAGGGGGAAGATGACGACGCCGAGCCGATGATCTACGAAGACACGTTGGAGGGTCCCGAGTCCAAAATCGAGCTGGCGAAAGAGCAGCCAAAGCACGACGGTCGCCGAAGAATCCTTCAAGAGGGTCTGATGCGGATCTATGTTCTTCAGCTCTTGTCACGAGCCGTCTTTGAGATTGCTTTCCTTGCGGGACAGTACCTCCTGTATGGCTTTCAAGTTAGACCTTCCTTTGTGTGCAACCGGATCCCCTGTCCGCACCGAGTGGACTGCTTTGTCTCCAGGCCCACTGAGAAAACAATCTTCCTTCTCATCATGTATGTCGTAAGTTGCCTCTGCCTCATCTTGAACGTTTGCGAGATGCTTCACCTGGGAATCGGCACTTTTCGAGACACCCTGCGCCTAAAGAGGAACCGGGGTCGGCGGAGTTTCGGCTACCCCTTCTCCCGCAACATCCCCGCCTCCCCTCCCGGATACAACCTTGTGATGAAGACAGACAAGTCCAGCAGGATGCCCAACAGTCTCATCACCACCCACGAGCAGAACATGGCCAACGTGGCCCAGGAGCAGCAGTGCACCAGTCCAGACGAGAATATCCCCTCCGACCTGGCGAGCCTTCATCGCCACTTGCGGGTGGCCCAGGAACAGCTGGACATGGCCTTTCAGACATATCAAACGAAAAATCACCAGCAGACCTCCAGAACCAGCAGCCCCGTGTCCGGGGTGAACACGGCGGAGCAAAATCGTGTCAACACGGTTCAGGAGAAGCAAGGCGCCAGGCCCAAGTCAGCCACGGAGAAAGCAGCCACCATTGTAAAAAATGGAAAAACTTCTGTCTGGATCTAAAATATTTTCTATTTCAACAGTTCTGTATTAAGGACTGGACTTGAAGACCTGCGCTACTTTGGACAACAATCAGATCATTTTAAGGATTACAAAACATAGCGGAGAAAACTGTCTAGAATTCTCTTTGTTATCTTTCAGTGTCATTTTGTGGTATAACATGCAACTAGTTGGTTGTCTCTAACTTAACTAAACAGAAACCAAGAGTGTTACGAGCAATTCATTGACTGCTGCCAAGCTGGATTTATTAGCCGAATTCTTGGGAGGGATGACTGCTGATTGTTTTCGGGAAGAAGGGTATATAATATGAATGGGTTTAACTTTGATACTATGGATAGTATGAATGAGTGTTGCTGGAACCAGATTACATGTGACATATTTTGAGAAAGAATCATCATGTTCCTGAATGCTCTCCTGCTAACAGAACCATTCGTTTTCAGTCACTGCATGACCCCCCTCCCAAAAAAAATCACATTTTAAAAGCAAGAGAAATTGTGAATTTATACCGTCTTTTTGCTATCTAAAGAAGATGCATGCTTTACATAGGTTACAATAGAGAACCCACCTTTATCAAAGAAACTACAGATCCTTATGTTGTGCTTTTAAAATGGATTTTCACGTTTAATCCTGCCTTCACGTTTATCATTCATCAAAGTGCCTCAAACTTTTCAAGACTGTTCTTGTATTTTCCTCTGGAAAAGAAAATAAAGTTATTGGTTAACTCTGTGTTTCCCGCAGTAATTTATGAGCCAGAAGGATTGGACATTTAATTTAAGGAGCTAATAAAAACAAGTGTGAGTTGACTTGAGTCATCCCGACGAAGCGCTTATTGACATTCAGCTCTCCCACGTGCTCAACTGTCATCACGAAGCAAAGGATTGTGGGTAAACAAAAATGGCGACCTCTGTAATGTCCTATAATGCGTAACTGCCCAGTGCCCACAACTCTTATTTAACTAAGCCGACTTTCGTTTTTTCCCTCACGCAGTACACTGTCACCATGAAGCTATCTTGTATCGTGAGGCGGGCGCTCACCTTCAGCCATCGCTTCAGTATCGTCGTGAGCAAAAACGCCGGTTTCGGCGTTTCGCCTCGAGCGGGTCTCCGGGTGATGAGGTACAGCCAGGCGGCGCTTGACGAGCCGGCCGCGCCGGTAAAGCTAGCGTGCTACCGCTTGGGCCACAGGGCGCTGGTCCGGGTCCAAGGAGCGGAAGTTAGCGCCTTTCTTCAGGGGCTGGTTACCAACGACATGTACCGGTTGGAGGAGGCCGCCGTCGGGGCCATGTATACTCATATGCTCAACGTACAAGGGAGAACGCTCTATGACATCGTGATGTATAGGTGAGTGGTCGTCGTGAGTGGCGGGAATGTTGGTGCGTTGGCGAAAACTCGGTAATGTTTGAAGGTTATGTCCCTCCATCCATACATAATTCCTATTTTCCCGATAGTAATGAACACAGCATTTAATAGTGTGGGTGGTCCTGCATTTTCTGCATGTTCTGTCGATATTAAGATAAAATGGACGGACTTGGGAATGATTTTTCTCTTGTATTTTATTCCATGCATAGGGAAGGGACAACGGGAAGTGGAGTCCTCCTGGAGTGCGACAGCACCATGACGGATTCTCTTCTGAGACACCTCAAAGTCTACAAGATCCGCAGGAAGATCGACATTAATTCGTGTCCAGACCTTTTCGCGTGGGCCGTGCTGCCCTTCCAACAAAGTCGGAGCCAACGTTTCAGAAAGCCCGAGCTCTCCTCGCCAGAAAAGGCCATTGCGTGGGAGACGGACCCTCGGACACAGGACATGGGCTGGAGATTGGTTCTGGAAAGTCAAGTGGACCCTTTAGATGTGATCCCGTCATGTCAGAAAGGAGACACGGAGGAGTACAACAGGCATCGCTATTCCATAGGTAAGCGCTAAATATTTAAAAAATATTATTATTGGTAGCAATACATATGTTATGAATAATTATGAGTAGTCCTTTTCTTCTCGTGATGAATGTGAACTTACAAAGCATGTCTTCTTTGTTGTCTGTTGTCATTGTTGTCCAGGACTTCCAGAGGGAGTGAAAGACCTTCCTCCAGGGGTGGCGCTACCACTGGAATCTAACTTAGTCTACATGCAAGGCATCAGTTTCAGCAAGGGCTGCTACATCGGCCAGGAGCTGACAGCCAGGACTCATCACACCGGCGTGATCCGCAAGCGTCTCATGCCAGTACGCTCGTCGGCGCCCATCCAAGGCCTGGAGGAGGACGCCGCGTTACAAACGCAGTCAGGCAAGCCGGCCGGGAAGCACCGCGCGGGACTGGGACATCGGGGCCTAAGCCTGATCCGCCTGGCTCACGCTAAGGAGGTGTTGACGGTCAAATGCGCCGACGGCACCCAAGTTACGCTCGAGGCCTCTGTGCCCGACTGGTGGCCTGAAAACGAGAAAAGCGACTCGCAAGCTTCCATGTGACTTGCATGAACGCTGCTGACACATTTCAAATGGAAGCCTCAAGTGCTGTTTTAAGGTCACAACTTGACTATTTATTTTCAAAGGGCGAATGATGAGATTGACACGTGCAATTCACAGCGACAAACCAATCATGTCATGAAACGTCAAGAGTTTTAATTAATTAATTGTATGAAATAAATATTTTAGAAGTATCAAGGTGCCTTCAAATGTTATGTTTTCGTTTGCATTCAAGCTATATCCAATATGCCTAACAGTATGCATAAATAAAATTGCAAAACAATGCAAGGCCATTGAGGTTTCAGAAGCAATGAAATATGATTCTATGTTTTGCTGACATTTAAACAATCAAGAATGCCTTCTGCTAGCTAACACCTATATCTGAATTTTGCCTATTAACACTCACACTGGACCAAGCAACAGCTGGGTCACCATGAAGAACTACCATATAAAAAGCCAAAAGGTAAGTAGAAGTGAAGTGCTGCCTTAACAGTTGAAAATAAAATCTATGCTTTTACTCTTTTAACGGATACGAGCTTGGTTTAGACACCGGGGCTTAAAAAGTAGTCACATTCTTGCACCTGAAATATCTGCATACCACTTAACCTCTCAGTCTTGATAAAGAAGATGCTGCCCCCTGGTGGACTGTATGGTGTCCCGAATTTGCTGCAGCAGCATTTCCGGCTGCACGGCGGACGCCGAGTGGTCGAGAAGCTTGAAATCCTCGTTACACAGCAGGAGCTCCAGGATGTGGGCCACACGTTGCAAGTCGAAGGCCGCGTGGTAAGGCCCGAGGGTGACGAGCGCCTCCGAAAGGTGGCGCGGGTAGTCGGCGCCGTCTCCGGACGGGCGGGCGTTCAGGAAAGTCATGCGGTTGTCCGCCACGATTTTGAGGAACGACGCAAACTCCGCATAGTCGATGCCAGAGCAGGCCTTCATAATGACCTGAAGTGAAACATAAAACAATTCTATTTGGGATCTTGAGTCTCTGGACCTTCTCACCACCTCACATAATTTCCTGCATGTAACGTCTTTTGAAAATGGAGCAGTCGTACTGTTTCGGATATGGCGCTTTGTACCTGACAGTGCTGATGCCATGAATCCATGGTGTTCCTCCACTCGCCGATCTCTTTCTGCACCGAAGACAGCTCGTTCTGCAAGAACTGCCACATGATATCCACGTTGCATCCGTTCAGCCAGTTGTGATTGATGGAAATGGTGTCCTCCTGCAAGAACACAATCATTTGGATAAAAACAAAAAGTACATGTGACGTCGTCTATTAGAATCCCTTCATCTGATCATACCAGATTATAAACCTGATGATGCCATCCGCTGGGTACAAAAATAATTTCACCAGCCTCCTGGATGATCTCAAGCGGTTGGCAAGCCTCCAGGGAGTGAGGGAAAAGGCTCCCGTCGCGAAGTTCTCCCAATGTCACGTCATAGGGGAGGTTGCCGTGCGTGTCTCTCAGGAACTCCTCCTGTCCGGGAGGATACAGCAGCCACTTCTTCCTCCCGCAGATGTTGGCCGACCAACTGTATGAGCGGAACACGTCGGCATGGAACGGCGTCCTGTGGGCAACAACCACAAGAATATTTAGCTGATCTAGCACTTAAGAGGCAAAAAATAATAAGGAATAAATATTTCTCAGAAAAAAATGTCACGCCAACTCTCCGAATGACAAATTCCTGATCATTCACCAGGATCCTTTGGGCCCCATGTAGACAAAGCGGTAGTCATCCACTTCAAGTGTGTCCCAGTATTCATTCAGCCAATCCGATGTAAAGAAGATGGGAGTGGTGTAAACATGATGATCTGGAAAGTCCCTATAACAATATTATGCATTCATTCATTCAAAAAAAAAGACTTTTAAAAACGACTTTAGAATATGGATTGCTATATGCTTGTACTGTATTACATTTGCATTGCATTGTACCTGGACATGTGCCAGTCTTTAAGATAGAGACATCCTTTAGGGGACGAATGTCCATTCTGGATGTGCTCCTTCCAGTACTGGATGAATTCTTTAAAAGGCATCACTTGTTTGGGATTTGCATTGTATTCTTTTGCATTGCAGTTGGCCACAGGAACAGGAGTTTCACCTGAGAGGAAAAACAAAGGTTTAAAACGATGTAGTAATATCTTAGTATTATTATTCATCATTATTATTTACCAAATTCCTGCAGCAGCTTCTGGAAATGAGGCTTGCCCTCCTTTGTTACCCATTCTTTCCTACACTTCCAATCCTCGGTAAATCGCTTGGAGAAGACGCACGGGTGATTGGGAAGAAGGTACCTTTTGAAGAATTTGGAGTAGGACAAATCATTGTCGATGTAGTCGACAAAATGCGACGAGCAGAACTGGTCGTAAGACTGCCGAGGGATTTTGACCAGACTGCAGCAGTTGCGGTAAGCATCCCTGTCCATGGTGATGAGAACATTGGGTGGGATCGAGATTATTTTTTTTCCCCCAACAAATTAAGAATAAACGTTTAGTTTAAACATATAAGTGAAATAATCCAAGAATTGTTCCGTGAAGGTGACATCATACACTCCCCGGCAATGAACGAATACATCCATATCGTTGCACTTAATTTACTATGCTGTAACTGATATTCTTGCAGCAGCTGTAGTACTCATTCTAAAATTTCATTTCAGAAATAATAATGATGATGAAAACATTGTCTTTGCTAGCCGAAATGTTTGTCCCAAAGCATTGCCGCATCATCTCAGTGGATTTTCAAGTCGGACAGTAAACAGCGCAACACCATTTATAATGACGTCACTTCTGTTGTGATAAACACGCTAAACAACATTAAATATTTACTTACACTATAGCAGGAATATTATCAAATTGACCTTGAAAAATATTTTAACTTATTAAGATTTAATTGACAGGAAGGCAAATGTGTCAAATATAATGTTGTCAAAAAGCATTGTCGCAGACAATCGAACAGCATGAAGTTTATGACCACTTCTGACTTAACTTAGCGCAATATTATTAAAAAAATATGAACATTTTGTTCTCAATGTTGAATCGCTTAACAATAATTTGATGTCGAACACAATACTCAGCTACACTCGAATATTTACGTCACTTCCTTGATAAACATACGCACCGAGATAAAGCTAAACGTTTCGTAATTTTGTGTTGTTATTTTGAATATGTTAAGGTTTTAGAACGCTTGAGCTCATTTAAGGAAAGAGCGTCGTACGCATGTGAGCGGCAGGACCGAAAGCTCGCTCATCAACTTCCATAATGAGTCGAGAAGCTCCTATCCACAACTGGCCCGGCTCCTACTACCTCACCTCGGTCAAGAGGTGGGAGAACGGCACGTTGTCCCTGAGCCGTAGCGCGGTGCGTTTCGTCTCGAACCAAACCAAGGAGACCCTCGCCAGTTTCCGCCTCTCCCGCATCATGGAGATAAAAATGGAATCATCTAGTTTCATCTTCAGCACTCTGACGGTGCTAGAGGAGGGCAATGTCAAGCACTGGTTCGGTTCCCTCAAACCCAACCGGGTGGTGGTGTACAACGTGATGGAGCACTTCTGGAGAGAGCGTCTGTTGTCCCCCTCCGGCCTGGAGACCAGAGGTGGGGTCACTGGGAATGAGCCCTCCAAGGGCCAGGAGCTTATCAACCTCGTGGCTGGGGCCCAGAGACGTTTGGAGGACACCGGAAAGGTTCTCAGCTACCAGGGGGAGCAGTTTGATAGCATGATGCAAGGCCTGGAGAAGATGGACTCGGACCTGGGAGTAGCTGATAAGTAGGACATTTTTTCATTTACCAGTGCAAAAATGTAACCATCTTAACATTGTACAATATCTCCTTTTTTTTTCCTGCAGACTTTTGTCAGAACTGGAATCTCCTTCCTGGTGGCCTTTCAGTAAACTCCCATGGAAGATTCAGCAGGAAGCAAAGGCGGAGGACGCGGCCCGTGCCGCCGACGCAGCCAAAGCGTCCACGCGTAGCAAAGTGATCACCAGCATCCCAGCCGTGGTATCCAAAGACGGCAACTGCGACTTGAAGCCCGGCTGCTTGGTGATTCTACCGTCCTCCCTGGAGGTCCGCGACGCCACCTGCTGTTTGCTGCACCGTTTCGACCGCAGCGAGGTGGATGAGATCCGCGTCCACAGCCCTTACGAGATCACGGTGGGGCAGCGCTTCATCGGCAGGCCCGACATCCGCTGCCGGCTGCTGTCGGCCAAGATGCCGGAGGCGCTGGCTGTGCTGGAGATCCAATACAAGAAGAAGGTGGAGTTTTCTGCAGAGTACGCTACTTTTCGGGCCACACCCGCTTCATCGCCGTGTGATGCGGCAGACACGGCCATTTTGCATGACGGTGAGGAACGAACTCGAATCGAAGTGAAATGGAACAATTACAATATATCCCAGTTGCTTTGATTGGTCAAAATACAGGTTCATGAATCATCTTGAAGCTTCATTTGCTCATCATTACAGTTCATTGTTTATTCCATTTGAATAATCTCATCCAATACTCTTATTTTTTTTTTCTTTAAACAGGCTTTTATACTTGGACCGCTTCTCTGTTTTAGAAATGAAGAGCACAAACTTTGGCCAACCCTGCAGTTGATTCCACCGTTTGACCACTAAGTGGCAGTGTAGCTCTGTCATTAAACACCAGCACGCATCTGGAGAGCCCTTCTGCTTGGCACTAAAATGCAAGCACTCTTTTTAATAGCTCTCCATCTGCCACACCCCAGGTTTTCCACACGGGGGCCAGGAGATTGAGGTCCCCATGGAGATCCCGGCGGGTGAACTGTCCCAGCTGCAGGTGCACGTCCTCCAGCCTGCCGTGAGCCAGACCGAAGCCCAGGAGCTCAAGCAGGTGATTGAAAAAAAAAATAATAAAATCACCATATTGTTGAATTGTTACCTTTGTGGTGGCGTCAGTTATAACCAGGGTTATTCTTTTTAGTATGGTTCGATTTTATTTTCAATGTTAGTTTGCTTTTCAGAAGGGATTTGTTGAAAAGACAGATTTGGAGGAAAAGTGCATATATGTGTACAGATGCTGCTCCAGCTGAAGAGCCTGGCCCTGGAGGCAGACACGGAGCTGGAACGTCAGAACGAAGCACTCAACGCCCTGAGCAACTCTACCGATAAAGCCTCCATGACCATCGGGGAGCACACCTGCCGCATGAGGAAGCTGCTGTAGACGCTGAGTCAGAGACGGACGGACGGACGGACCAAGCGTCAACGCTCACGTGGTGCGGTAGGGAATTTCCAAAGACTTGATATATTGATAAGAAACTGTTTGCACTTTGAAAGACATTTGTTACCTAATAGAAATGGAACTCATTTTATGTCGGGCAATGTGTCCACAATTACTCCTAATTTGTTGTTACTTCCATCTTGTTTCGTCAAGAGTTGATTTTATTCGCTTTCATCGACATCTGTAATCGTTCCGTTCGAACGAGAATAGTTCTATACACTATCATTTATTGCGTCAAATAGATATAAAAATTGGGCACACAAACTCATAATATACATCCGTGTTGCACAAAGCACACGTTCGACGATAATAATGTGAGATGTGCACCAAGTGTTGCATGTGTAGAAGACAAAGAAGTTTTCACGAGCTGACCAATGTGTAAAGGACTCATATATGCATAGTCATATTGTAATTGTTGTCTGATACGTTTACATGAACGACATTTTCTCAAATCCGATCAGAGTTCGGATTCAAAATGATGATCGGATGCACAGTTTTCATGGACACTAAAAATGTAAACGTAGCCACCGTGAATGTGTTTTATTTGTTCCATGCGCAAAGTGTTGAATAAATGCACAAACAACACGAACTGGCATTGTGTGTGTAAGTGATGGTTTTGGCACGCATTCAAGTCTGCTGGATGTATACAATCGATAAAGATAAATTCATTTCAAAGGTTTCAATGTAGTTTCAACTTTTCCTAACACTAAAGTCGATCCAGGAATTTCTGGCAAGTGCTGGCCATGTCTTATATGTGCCAACAATCTGCCAAACCTGGTATTTCAAAACGTGTAATCGAATATTTCTAAAATGTGTTTTTTAGTTTCAGTTATTGTTTTTGGTTTTTTTCTTAAACACTCATATTTATTTGAATACATTACCAAAAATGTATTTTTCCATTTTAGCTTGAATTATTTCATTAGTTTTTGTCAGTCAGTCATTGTAACAACAGCTCGGCAGTGAAGGAGCCTTCTTTTGTTCCATTCCCGAAAGTCGACAACCTTCATCGCCGATTCCCATGTGACAAATATGAAAATGCTGGCAAACTGTAAAACGGATGCAATTACTGTTCCAGCAGCCCCAGTTTAAGATCCTCAAAAGCTTGCCTGGTCTGCTCCCAGTCACTCACTCAGCGTGGATGCTCAGTTTTGACACGGTGAAGTGGCGCGGGGGCAAAGGCGCACACCGCATTCTCATGTGAACTCCACAGTCCACACACACATCCACACATTCACACACGCCGGTGTGGTTTCCGTGCAACCTTGCAGCACGAGGAAGCAGCGGCGGCGGTGGAGGCCTCGTCCTCACCGCAGACACACGAGAGCGGGCTTTCCCTTAGCGGATGGTATGGATACTCAGGAGGATTGGGTCGGCCTTGACGCCTTGTTTGCGGGTCTGTGTGACTCCGCCGATGGCCGCTCAGTCAACAAAGAAGAAGGCGATTGTGGGTTACGACGGCGCACATGCGGGCGGACTGGCCTTCCGCAACGTGGAGCCATGTGACTTTGAAGACAAACAGTGTGGAGGGAATCATCCCTGGGAATGTTTTTTACTCTCCCGTCTGTTTGCTTTGCTCGCTTTGTTGAGAGACGATCGCGAAAGGTAGTCATAATCCAGAACGCGAGCGAAATTCGGAAATATCTGGCATTCCGACACGTGAATGTGTGAAATATATAATTCCCCCTCCAAAATATCACACATAGATCGAGATGCGTAAAATTGTCCTTTTTTATACATAGCCAATGCAATTTTCCAAAATTAAATAATATGTAAAAAAAAAAAAAAAAAAAGCTAACTTCTAATCTGTTAATGATTTGACCATGTCCGGCCGCATTTTTTGGCCTCTTCTTGCAAGCGCAGGTGTTGCCTTTCCGTTTGCTGAGGGAGTTTCTGGTTTCAGGAAATCGGATGATGACGGCCGGATGGTTTAATGTCAGAACTGGGAGAAAAACCTTTCCGGAACAAAGATGCTGGAGTCCAAGTGCTGGACGTACCGGATGATGCGCTATAATGTTTGCGGCACACCTGTCTTGTTATTTGGTTTGGTCCAGTGTGACTGAAATAAATAAATAAATACATAAATAAAATCTAAAAATAAATATATAAAATAAAATCTAAAAATAAATAAATTTACTCATTTTTGAAAATGTTTGAGTAGCCGCACCGATGGCTATGACCCAACGCCAAAATCAGGTGAGTGTACCATGACATCCATTTAGCGCCCTCGCAACTCATGCTACATAAGAATCCCCAACTCACCCCTCAAAAGGGACAAATTCTGCATTTTGTATTTCAAAATCCTCTTGGAATTTGCAACCATAATGACTTTGGACTGCATGAACCCGCACAAGAGGACAACAACAGTCACACCAGGGTTGTTGCTCCGGCATCCGGCGTGATTACAATTAAAGATGTGCCTTCTCGACCCTCCCACCTCGCCGGATAAAAATAGTCTTTCTAGGGTTAGTGTGCAAAGTAAATAAGCAGGCCACTGATCCCGAGGATGCCGAATCTTTAGGGGTCATTAAAAACAGATAAGTGGTTCCGGCGTGGGCAACATGAAACACACCAGTGGGGTTATTCATAATTAACGTCACTTTTTCCATGCATACGTTGTATGTTCTGGCTCACTTTTGATTTTTGGCTAAGAATATCCTCAAATGGATCATTTATATCAAATTGTGATCTGTGTATTACAAGGTGTATTTTCACCGCTTCTTTTTAGCTGTTAGCATTATATGATGTTGTTTTTAAGCTTTTAAAGGGGAAGTCAGGTAAAAAAAAAAAATCTTCAACATATCTTCTATGCACCCTCCCAAGTCTAAACATGGAATTATGATTAGTATTGCATATGTGTAATATGAGTTATAGGGCAAAATCCAACCGTTTTTATCCATCTGAGGAGGCGGCCATTTTGGCACTTGGCTCATCTATTTAGTTTGTTTGATCATGTGACATTTGCAAGCTAAACTAAAATGGAGTGTTTTCGAAAACAGTAATCAATCTATTTTATGAACTAAAACTAACCACACAAGCAGTTCTGAAAATGAACAAATAAATGAATAAATGAATAAAACAAAAGTCCAAATGGAAAAATACCAAATTATGTGAACTCTGCTTGCCACCCGTTGATGAAAAAAAAAATGGCACAAAACTGAAAATGGTAGCACATGCTCAATTTCTGCAGAGCACTTTTCAGGATTGCATGCCTGAGAATTTATTTCCATAATTTCAAGGTTTTTGGGAATTGGGGGGGGGGGCAACACCTATTTAGCGGAAACTCCTTCTCTCTCTGCAACTACGTAGGGAAGCCGCCAGCAACTGCGCAATAGGAGAAGATGGAATGAAGTACACGCACGTACACAGAGAAATACGTAGCCTGGTGAGGTATGAAAAGAAGAAAAAAAAAAAAAGATGACCAGATGTTTACCCAGCCTGACCATATGCGGCCCGCTCGCTCGAGGTCTGCGCTGAACCTTTGACCATGCAACCACGAAGGCCGACAAACAACGACGCCTTCCCGCAAACAGGAAACGTAGCGTCCCTCAATCAGGAATCCTCTTTTTAGTGTCGGCAAGCGTGCCTGCTTCCACTTAAAGCATCGAATATCAAAGACAATGGCTTCCATTTTTAATGTGCATTCTTTACGTGTCCCCCCCCCCCGGTTTATTTGGACGGCAAATTTGTGGGTGGAGCCCTCGACTAATTGGTATGGGAAACTTGCACCTGTGGTCGACCGATGTTTTGAGAGTCCGGAGCGTCGAAATATTTGGAAGCGGCTGGCGGCCCGACTTTTTGTGTGGAAAAACAATTCCAGATGGCATGTGATGTGGAAGATTTTCTGGAACAATACAACGACGCAGCGGTTAGGAGTTTTCCGAGATTTGATTTCAAAGCGAGGCCCATATAATTTGTCATTCATCGAGAAGCCTTTGAACGGCGTACTTGCTCTCACACGAGCGGCCTTAAAGACTTCACGGTGGTGCCACCAGTTACTGCAATGCAGTCATGTCTACTCCATAATGGATGATGTCATCACGCTTTCTCAGACCTCCAAACACTTCTGTCGATTTATTCCAACTCTTAATAATGACGGCAAACGTGATCCTTTTCTCAGTGCTAAGCTAACAAGGCTAGCGATCCTGGTTGCAGTGTTTGTAGTGGCAAGCGGAAGCGTCATGTTGTAAACTTAACCGACTTAGCAACTGTAACTGTTTTTTTTTTGTTTTTTTTGGTATGAATAATTAAGATTATTACGCAGCTGCACATAACCCAGACTGTTTTTCTTACATTAACTAATATAAAATTCTGGACAGCTTAATGAGCCAAATTCTGAGGTCATTAACTTGAGCTGTTTAATTCAGAGATTTTTTTTTTTTGTTCTTCAAGCTATCTTGTACAAGATGGCTTCTTTCAACCGAAGGACACATGGATGGACGTAATATATTTCTTATCTCAGCAAGGCCTTGAGGATTCTTTCATCTCGCAGCTTCCTCATTGTTCCCACCGCGTGGCCACGGCCGTTTTTACTCCCGCTCATGCAGCTGCGCTACTCCCTGCCCAATAACAAACTTAGCGAGTACTTAATGAATCGCTTTTATTTGACATACGCGTAAGCTATCAGCTCCGTTTGTCTTAATCTCAAATCTTTCAGCTATGTTTAGACTGGAAGCGCCTCGGATTGTGTCACTTTACGCTTTGAAATGTAACATGACGAATATCATACAATGCTGCTAAGTTTTCTTGCGCGGGGCAGATCCCTAGCGACATAGATAACGATATGTCTCAAAATCGTTGAAGGTCAAATTACAGGCCTCGGTCACTACGAGGAAGAGCGTGCCATGAGGTCGCCATTTTAACGTATGGCCCTGCGGTCACTCAACTTAGCATTTTTACAACTTAGCATTTAGCATTAAAAACTAGTACTGCATTGTTTTTGTCCAATATCTGTCGCCTGAAATGTTTTATTCACTTTACTGCATTCTATCTCTTTGTCAGTACACATTTGTTTTTTGTCTCCGGGTGACAATTCTCGAATGTCCTGACATTAGCAAAGACGCTATTAGTTTTGAACGCGATCCAGTTGAATGTGACCGTCACGGGTGAACTCAAATGAGGAAATGTTCTCGCTCAGCATGCTACCGTCAGACACAGTAGGGAAGCGGAGCGTGGTAACTTGTTATTTTAATGATGTCCTCCCGCGTTCGTGTGATGGATGTGGGCCACACAAGTGGATATGCAATAAGTGCGCTTCGATGTCGGCCAACATCAGCTTGGGTTCCTTCGTGATTGTTCGTCGGCATGGAGAATGTGAGGACTGCGCGTTCATTTTAGGAAACAAAATCAGCATTTGGCACTTGTTTTGCTAATTGTGTCAATACCACAAAGAAAATGGAAAGAAAGGTGAGCGGAACACATAAAAACCAAAACAAATACAAGGTTGATTGATGCCTCATTGTGTTTTTTTTTTTTTTTACCTTTTTGTGTATGGTGACAACACAAAAAAGGGTCAGTGACTGAAAAGGGAAAGGAAGGCGTCAAAATATTTAACTGAGCAATATCATTAAATTCATTAAATGTCAATTCTAAAAAAAAAAAAAAAATTAGATTTAACAATTTGATTTAACCCCAAATTGAACTAATTCGCTTGACATTTTTCGTCATGGGAAACATTTTGCACTCAACGTCGTCATACAGGATTGTGTACACATTGTAGTTTTAAGCTTTAAAATTTTGATGAAGCGCCTCTTGGCTACAGGTTACGGAACTAATTTGTTATCCCGCGAAAATGAGAACGCGCGTCTCTGGTGGCGACTCTCCTCACTTTATAGAGTGCAGATGTTTCTGTCTTTTGTAATCAACCCATTCGACATGTTGACCCCCGGTGCACTCCAGTTGATATTTAGCTCATAAGGAGGCTTCATCATCCACCAGGGAAGTACAAACGGGCTACTTCGCTCGATTGACGTCAGGGCTAATGTGGCGTGTCTGCTCATTAATATTACTTTACACTCTGCAGACATTTAGCTTCGTCCTTTCCATCACGGCAAAACAATCAGCAGCCGTTCAAACCTTCTTTTTCTTTCTTTCTTGTAATTAGATTCTCCGCAGGGACTCGGCGGCTTGTGGAACAAGCAGACAAAAGCAGTCATGACATGACTTGGACAAATATACGCCGGATGTCAATGACACCATGACTCCCAAGCCCTGTAAAGTAAATCCAGGAGAAAATAAGTGGCGGGTAATTTCCTCCGAGATGCGTAAATGATTTAAATGTGCGATGCGCCCTTGAATCGGTGATTCTCATTCAGCGTGACGAGCAAATCAATCCCGTGAATAGACGGTAAGTCATGTTTCCCGTGTCTGCGGCTGACACTCTGCAGAGCCGCGTGCGTGGTTAATTGGTCACGCAACAGATGAATGACCTTAAGTTTACATGCAGGCGCTGAGAAGACCTTGGAGACGGAGGCCTTTGTATGATTGGAGTCAAACACTCAACGATGCTTTGTTATTGTCTTTGGGGACAACTTCTGCAGTTGACTGAATGATGTTTTTACCATGTGTAATATTACTGTGATCAATAAATAATCCATAAAGGTTCAATGAAAGGAAACTGTTAGTCATGAGAGGAAACAATTGGCAGTCGGTGCTGTTCACACCCACAACGGCGCAAGACACCTGTTTTTAACTGGCATCGAGCTGAATGCATTTGAGAAAACACCTCATCTCAGTCTGGCCCAGACCTGCGTAAATTTACTGGGCATAAAAATGCAGCTATGGATCAGCTCAAGACAACCAGAATCTTCCCCAATTGGTTCCTCATGCACATCTAATTTGGGCACCATCCAACCATGGGTGGAGGTGGCGGAAGCGTGGGGAGCTCCCGGTCGACCAGCGGCGGAGGAGAATCCAGATCCAGCCAGCCGAGGGGGAAGCCGTGTTGCGCACGGTGAGGTCACGTTCCAGACATCTGCAGCGGGTTCTAATTACGCCAGAACAAGTCCACAACGTCTGACTGCCTTTTGGCGAGGGGATGGGCCAACACAAGCCGTTCTCTGCCTGCTTGCCGTCGTACAGGCCTGGAGAATGCCTTCATGCCAACCCCCCTCCATCAACATTCCTCTTTTTAATCAGAGGGTGAGAAAAATATGGCACGCTGGTCACACTTGGCCCCCACCGAATATTTTTGCATGCATTTGACCCATTTATGTTTATTATTATTATATTATTCACCGGACCATAACATTTGTTCAGTGGTATACATACATGCAGCAGTCTTGCATTGAAATGATTAAATAAATGATTTGTTAATAATAATCCCCATTAATTTTGATGGTGTGGTGCTACCGGATCGTCTTGATGTCTGTCCAAACAGGCTCAAAAGAAAAAAGGCCAGGGCTGAAAGTTCAGGAATGTTTTATGAGCTCAGCAACCGCGACGATTTCCAGTTAGAGGAGAATAATTAAGTATCCCATCGTTCATTTTAAACGACGTACCCGCGGAACCGCATATGAGCTATAAAGTTCCAGATCGCACTCATCTATCATCCGCACCCCCCTTGAAGACTTCCCTCGTAAAGACAGGGAAAGAGCTTCCCCATTTTTACTATTGGACTGATATTTCCTCCCTGGTGACAAAATTAAAGAGTCTCGCGATGGAGACGGCAATAGGAGTAAAATTGCACTTTTGGAGCCGAACCGTGGATTTTTTGAGGAAGCTGTAAAGCAAAGCTTTTTTTGTAAACAAGCGCGGCGCCGAAAGTCGAAACGCCCGCATTAAGGGTCGGGTTGAACTTTGGAATTTTGTTAATTGTTTACAAGAATCCCGTTTTAAACGCAGGCTGCACGAATCGTCATCATGTTGAACGATTCAGTAAATTTTACAGGACGTCAATGTGAAAAGATGCAATGAATTTTAATCCAGATACACTTTATGAAATATACATCAAAATTGATTTTAGAATTGAATATAAACATCTGGGCCACTTTAGTGTCTTCCCACGAATCAAATATGTGTAATCGTTCAGATGTACTGCAACCACATTAAACAGTAGAAGAAGAAGAATCAGGAAGTGCACCCGTTAAGCAGGAAGTAAAAAGGGCGCGGCGGTAAAAGCTAATTGCCGACCGCCATTAAACACCAAAAAGAAGAATTTGAAGGACACACAAAGTAGTTTATGGAAATTAACTGTGTCACAAATGTCAGAAACGTTGCCAAAAGAAGAATATGGATGTCAGGTACTTCTTTAAATTGGAAAAATTTGGATTTTTGCTTCTCCTTGGAGCTGTTTGGCAAGTGTTAGCTGCCCAAGTCGAAGATGTTCAACAGAGAAGCTAAAGTAAGTAAAATTCTTCTACTGTTTTTGCTTACAATTGACATTTTGGTTAGAAGCAGCTTTTTTTTTAATTCAATGTATACATGTGATTGTTTATTGCTTCTTGTAGTACTTGTTTTTTCTTCATTGTTCTTATTTTATTATGCTTGAGCCGGATATTATTATTACCGACCGATATTGACAGTAGCTGTAGATTTAATCTCACCTTCCGATTTTGTCATGTAATGGAAAAGCCCAGCAAAGCCCCTCTGTAGTCAGTTATATGTGCACCACACCCTTTCCACTAAGCATGAAAAGACCCCCGCCCATCATCCTCATCTGGCATACGAGGTGACCTCAGGCCGCTCGCCATACGAGGGGGTGAAATCCCCTTCGAGCAAAGACGCGACACATGCGTGCGTGACTGCGGATGGAAACTCAGCGGCTCACCATCACTGCTGACGAGGCTCCTAATGTCAACATTTACCTTCCATTTATTTATGTTAATCAGTCGTAAGTGGAATCTCTCCTGACGCAAAAAAAAAAAAATCGAAGGTGGAATTTGATATTGAAATGATTGAAAGCTGGACAGACATGTATAATTTCATCATGCGCTGGGAATTCCTTCCCCTCCCGAGACGAAGCGCTCATTCCATTGTAATGAATTCTCGTCTTTTCATTTCCAAAGCTTTTTCAAAACTGTTTACCATCAGGAACTAGAAATTAAAATAGAAATTTGCCATTGCAATTTTAAGGAAATATGTATTCGTGGTATCGGTGGTTGGTATCGGTACCGCCCTGGGGAAAAAAAGTGGCGTTGAACATTTTTAGTATGAAAACCTGAAAAAACAAGCGCAGATTTGGAAAAAAAAAATCCAATTTTACTTGCATCTCTGATTTTGTAATAATTTGTTGAGCAGTGCACCTGAAAAAGTACAGTATCCAAATATTTGCACTTGACTTACATCCTTCCACTAAGGAGACCTATGGAGAACCACAGACATTCTGTCCCGGGGACCCCGTGGCCCTGACACTGTGTTTTAGCGTGAGACAGTCCAGACGGCAAATCCCACACACGCCGCTGTCCTAATGAGCGCGACGCTATCGTAAGAAGGAGAGTCTCATTCATTAGACTAATGAAACTCGGAAGGCGAGCGGGTCAGCGGAGGTGACGACACAGGGTGGCGTATCCAGCGGATGCTTACTTACTGTTTTGACCTTGGAGGCCCACAATAATGACTCACTGATTTGTTTGAAGGAACACGTAACTGTTTTGTGTCATTAATATGACAGGCGGCGGAAATAACAGCGCGTACTTGACTTTGTCATCTGCGCACAAGCACACGTCAGCCTGAAATGAGATAAGGGCGGCTTTCGAATCAATATGTTCCACTTTATTTTTTTTTTCCCCCGACATGTCACAACACAAAAAGAGTCTTCAAGTACTCATTACTCCCAATTACTGACTGGTTGGTTATGAATCATATTTTGACCTGGCTCACTGGGTTTTCCCCCGACCGACTGGATCGTCTTTTGCTATCAGAGAAGGAATCAAAGTGATTTTCATGGTTGGAACCAATATTGATCTATTTTCTGTTATATATATTTTTATATTGGGTTGACAGTGTAGCTTATCATAAAATGCATAAAAAAGCAAAATGGGGGGGAAAAAAAATGGACGCTGACAGAAGACCTGCTGTGACTCCTGCAAAACGTCCTTTTGACTTTCAGGTTCTAGTCTGTACATTTTTTTAGCTCAGCATAAACTAACCTTGTTCGCTACCATTGACAGCTATTGACGTCAAAGATCCATTTTAAGTGAGCAGGCAGTGATTGAGTTAAAGGAGTGGTCAAAATATTGTTCCTGGACATTTTTAGCCATGAGGCCACCATGTAGGAGATAGAACCCTCTGAGAAGGGAAACGCCGTGTTGATATGGGCAAAGGCGGTGGGGACCAAAGGACTGTGTGAACTGTCAGCACCAGATAGACCATGTGCCATTCGGACCCTCGCTGACCCACTTCCTCCAAATGCACACTGATGGAGAATGAGGTGGATACCTTCAGCTGGAAGTGTAGATAGCCTTTTTATTTACGTAATTGTAGACCGTGCAGCCTTCGAAAGATGGCTTTGGGAAACGTTCTAATTAAGAGCGCTTTCGTCCAGACAATGGAAAAACGTCTGCTTTAATGAACCACGCCCGGCTGAACAAGAAGAGACAATAAAGGATTTGTTTGCTCAGTGAGTAAGATTTGAAAAGGGATGTGAGATGGATGGACCAAGCCCCATGATATCATTTCTTCACTGTAAAGCTTCTGCGTGAACCTGGTCATGATTCATTAGCTGTGAACGCTGCCTGTCTTTACATCAGGACGATAAAAATTGTCACGTCAAAACGATTGGCTCAGGTTGGAATCGTGTATTAATCGTTACTTGTTCATCAATGACTTCAGAATGATTTGAACTTTTGTAAACATTGAGGAAAGGTATTTTTATCAAGTGCCATTTTAGCGATCAGCGGCAAAATGCTAAAGGTGCAAAAAGTTGTCGCAGATATTTTCTTTCACTTGCATTGGGGCCAACTGCAAGAGTGACCCCACATCTCCAGTAGATGGAGCTGTAGTGAAACAAAATATAGATGTTTGAGGTGCTTGATTCCTATTACCTCCACCTAGAGGACTAAAGTGGAACTTCCAAATTTGCCTTTTTTTTTTTTGGCCGATGACCCCCTAACCCTTAACTCGCCATGCCATAGCAGACGTTAGCTTGCGCATACACACGAGCACACACTCGGATCAAAAGTGGGACTCGCGCCCCCGCCAAGAGAGATAAATACACACTTCCTCTCTTCCCTTTCACGCTGTTTTTTTTCCCACACTCCTCGGACCCCCGTGCTATACTGTATAGGCAGGCCGGCCCCGGAGGAAACGGCAGAGCCACATCAAGAGGCTCGCCCTGCTTTGACAGGAGAACTCATGCCAGCCAACGAGCCTCCTGCTTGCTAGCCTGCCTCCATTTTCTATGCAGAGTCGATGGTTTTTACACTCTTTTGGTCAAATTCAGCATATTCACACCCGAGGCCGTCAATCATCTCCTGATGCTTGCGACCACAATGTGGCTGTGATTGTGCTAATAATGCTTTTATTAGTTTGTGCTGACTCATCAAAGCAGCTAGCTTCGAGTCTTCAATGAAATTAGCATCAGGTGCGGGTTTGGACTGAATGGAGTTTGTTCTGTTGGTTAGTTGGTGTTTTTTTTAATTTTTCAAAGTCGAGATACCCCACGACCGATGGCTAGTATCCAATCACAATCGCACGTTTCCTCCACCAAACCAGATGTCTGACGTAGTACCGAGACTGACCTATGGGGGAAGCATGGCGCCACGGGGTATCAGAAACTGCCCCCCCAAAAAAAAGTACAAAGAAGAAAATCTAGAAGCAGCTAAACTTTTATCATTTTTATTCTTGTAAAGAATCTTTTTAAATGTTTGAGAGAAATTGGACCCTCGCTGGCTTTAATTGTGAGGCAAGCAAACTTAGTTATGTGCGCATTTTGAAATGTCAATTGACTCAACAGGCCAAAGTTCTGGCCTGTAAACAGTTAGATTAGCTTCCTCAGAGTCGCTGTATTCTCTGATGATCCATCATGAGCACTTCCTGATGCTTTAGCTGTTACTCTCACCTGTTTCCTCAATCGGAAACAAAAGCGCCTCATTCTCATGCTTCTTAACATCATCTTATAACAGCAGCAACAAACAAACAAAAAAACATCAGCCAAACAAAAACAAAGTGATGTCGGGGAATTCCCTGAGCAGCCACTGTTTTTCTATTTTCTTTCTTGGGGGGTGGGTTGGTGGGTGGCGGGATCCAAGGCCACCCAAAACAAAATTATGTAATGCTATATTATTATTCCACGACTTTACTACATAAAGGAAGCAATGCCAGATGCTCCTAATGGGGACTTGCGTTGCTTTTCCCAGGTTTTCTGCGCCGCATTTTTATGCTCCTCAGGAAATCCACCCATGCTCATAAGTTTCTCCACCTGCTTGGAAAAAGATCTCTCCATGCTTTTTCGCGGCGCCTGCAAAGGATCACAAGTGAGGCGCTTAATGAGCAAAAATAACGCAATGTCCAAAGGAGAAAATGAATCACGTGTAGCTTCTGTAACACTTTACCAAACATTCAGTTGAACACGGAATGACTCATTGAAAAAAAAAAAAGATCAGTTTACTCTTGACTCGTAAAATTTTAAAACTTTTCTCGGTAGCAGGCTACTTCCTGGTTCATGAGGTAAGAAGTTTCAATAGGTCCGTAATGGGAGTGGCTACACTGCAACTTTCATTCATACGGTTTAGCCACAAACTTTCATGGTTATTTGGCGGAATGTTTTTGAGAGCTACCGACCGACCGACCAACCATCCACAAAACCGAAATCAAAACAAAACTTTGTCGCCCTTTGTGATTGGTGCAGATAATTAAAGGCCTTTTAAAATCACCAAAATGGCTGCGGTGACATTGCAGCACTTAAAATTTTAGTGATGCTCATTGGACTGTAGTAGTCAATGGAATGTCGTTAGGCGGGGGAGCGGAATGTCCTATTTTATTATTATTTTTTTTATCATTCTGTTTATTTTCTGGCTCTTTTTCCTTGGCTCTGGACCAACCCTCGTCTCTCTACCGCACACCTTCTCTGTCACCAATCGTAATGACTGCAACGTTCCTCCAAAAGCCACTGCAGGTCTGATTTTTTTTTTTTCTTCTCCATTTTGGCTTGGCTCCTCTCTGACATGCCTGGGAAGGGCAAGGAAAGGAAATGGGTGGACCGGTCGCTCTTGGTTCCCCCAGAGCAGAGCGAGACTCGGGAGAAGCCAATCAGACCGGTGTGTTTTTTTTTTTTTTTGCCTCGGCCCATCTTGTAAGGCAGCGCGAGGCCATCTGCTTCTAATAAATTCTCCATGTGGCTCTGCGACTGGAATTGCCAAACCTGTAATGGAACTCTGTCGTTGATGCTGCTCAAGTTAAGCAGGCAACTTGATGATAGAGGTGTGATGTAGTAAAGCATTCTAACCAGTGGGAGACACTATCTCTTTCCAAAACCTACGTGATTGGTACCTTGACTTACGAGTTTTTTCGAGTTACAAGCATGGTTGATACTACGTAGTGTTGCAAGAAAAAAAATCCAAACCAGAGGGGAAAAAAAGTTTGTTGTCCTGCAGCCTGCCAGATTGTGAGGTCACACGGTGCTACCCCGGTCATGTCTGCCTCCCGCCCAACGCCAGGCGTGTATTTATGGCGTGTATTTATAGCGTGTTGACTGCCGACCGGCACTTGTGAAGACGAAGCCATCAAAGAAAATTTAACATCTTTCACACCTTTTTTTTGTCAGACCTCCCTGTTCTTACTTTCCTCTCATTGGAAACACAGATTACAGGCAAGCAGATAAAATAAGAGTTCACAGTCGCGGGATTTACCAAATTCACATGAACACAGAATCTTCCCAATTATTCTCTGATGACATAGGACTGGCAAAATCTTACGCGGAATGCGTAGAATTCAATAATTCCGTCTGACACGGTGTCTCGAGCATGTGACACGAGTGTCAGTCAATGACAGTTTAATAATATTGGCAACAATAATGATACAATATCCCACAGGTATTATCCTTTCATTAAAAGGGGCTATTAATGGGATTTGGGTGGCAGGTTTTCACGGACGAGAGACCACACAAGGGGTAAGCCCGTATTTGTACCTGCTTAATCTGATTACAACTTGGAAACAGAGCGACACGGACTTCACAGGAATGTTGACATCCACCAGGCACCTCCTCGTTGGCTATTGTGCAATATTTCTCCTGCAAAATGTAACTGTAGTTGAAAAATCAGCCTACACAAAGGTTTTGATGGACACTGTCAGAGTACGTCAATCAACGCGACTCCTCTGACCGGGAGCCATTGGGGCCTCTCTTGGGCCCAACGTCAGTGACCTCACTGATGTTCTTCTGGATGAATGGACCAAAATTCCACTGCCACACATGCATACAAACTCAATCACACTCCAACATCCAGTGGAGAAAGTATACCCAGGAAAGTGGAAGATAGATTGGCTATCTTATCGTACTTATATTAAAAAAAAAAATATATATATATAAAAACTAAAAGATATTTATCGGCTCTCTCGATCGTAAACCTGCTCCACGTTGTCCGTCATTAATGTCATGTGAGGGCAGGGCGCATTCTTTGTAGTTCTACTTCTGATCATTTCTGTCATTCCACATTCCAGGAGACCACCGACCTGTAAATGCTCGGCTGCTGTTTGGAGGTATGGTTTTGTATTTCAAAGTGTTGAAGGAATAATTGGACATTTTTCAGGTGAAAATGTGCTCTTGGTACCTCTATGGGGCCAAAAAAAAAGAGACTTCAAAAAGACACTCATCGGCCAATTTATTAGGTACAGCTGGTATACACCTGCAGTGTATTATACTGGAATGGTGTTATTGCACAATTTGCTGTCTGTACAAAACAGGGCCAGTTTCATAGCAACCCTTTTTTGTTTTTTTAAATGATATTCACTGCGTGGTCAAATTGATGTTTTTATTTTTTCCTTCGCATTATTTGTACAATAAAATTTGAAAATTATTATTCAGAAACAATGGAACAGTAAATTTGTCCCGAGAGAGGAACTATCATGCAGAAACGTCATTAACGTCAAAAGCTAAACAAAGCTGCATTGACGCATTTGGAAAGTCAATGAATTGGAAGTTAATCAGCGTCACAAATTCACAAATGTGAAACAGAGATTGTGAGTCCTGAGCAAGAAGACTTCAATCTAGCAAATTTTCTTTGGGAATAACATTTGGGTAGGTTGTCTAAACAGTGAAGACCTCTTGAACGGCTCAGTCTGACAGGTGTGGTCATCTGGCCGCGATCCTGCCAGTAGACTTTTAGGTAAAGCTAAATATAAAGCACACCTGTCATGCATCAGAATGAACTCCTTGTTTGTTTTTTTTTCTTCCCACCAGCGTTTGACCTCCAATTGCTAACGAAGACGACGCGGGCGGTTTGGACTAGACTGCACGTTGAGCTGCTGAACATAAAATGACTCACCTGACACTGTGTTCACATTTTCCCCACAGTGCCTTTTTGGTAAGTAAAAAAAAAAAAACCCAAAACAAAAATACCGTAGATACTTTTTACAGTACATTGAATGTAGGATGTATAGGGCAATGGACATTTCTGTGACTCATTTTGTTGGCGTTATCCCGTTGAGTGGCAGGTACAGAATGTTATTAGCATATTGACATGCTCTCTTTGTAAATAAACCTTACGTAAGCTAGCAAGTGCAGGCTATCAAATGTGTCAGCTGTCTCGAAACGCCATCTTTTATGAAACCCTTTGTAAATGAAACTACGTAACATGCTACGTCATTTGCTGGCTAGCTAGTGTTAGCTCACTTTCATTAGCTCGCTAGCTAGTATTCATTTGCTGTCATTCGCTGGCTTCCTAATGTTAGATTGCTATCATCAACTGGCTAGCAAATGTTAGTTTGCAAAATTAAGATTTTCCATGTCTCACTTTGTTTACTTTTTATGCTGTTGAGTAGCAGGTATGTTATTTATCAGGTTGCTGTGGTAACATGGAAGGTATCCCGTGGGGCTTACAGTGTGTGTGTGCGTGTGTGTTTGTGTTGCATTTTGGTAGCTCACTGAGGAAAATGTATCAAACGCTCGGATTCCATGTGCGGGCCAAGTGTCGCTCAGGGAACGAGGCAGCTCACAGGCAGCCATGTTGACTGTTCAAGGATGCCACACCAGGTAGGCGATGACCTCAAGTGAAAAACAGAGAAGATGTCAGTCATCTCTCGCTGATGTGTTTTACTTATTAAACGTTTGTTTATTCCTCTGGCTCGTGAATTTAATGTGGAAAGGAAACAAACTCTCTACTATCCACTAACGGTCATTGCCCGTTAGAATGACAGTGATGAATTGCTCTGAGCTTTAAAGTCAGTTAACCTCGACATTACCTCCACCAAAGGCCAAGCGGCATACTTCTGGAGCTACTGTATGTGTTTGGTGTTGCGATATATATATATATATATATTACATATATATATATATATTACATATTACATATGTATAAATTATAAAACTAGTACAGTCGATACAAAATGGGATTTTGTTTCAGCCACCTCCAAAAAGAACCCACACAAATTATATGACATTGGAACTCTATGTCAATTTAGGACGGTAAATATTTGAAGTGCTAGAGCGACTTTGAAAGACACAGTCAGTGGGCAAAACACAACAAATATGGCATTATCTATGTTTATTCATCTTTAAATATATCTTATCTAGAGTGACTTGTGTTTTCCAAATACAGACAAATCTCTCTTTCCTCTCTTTTGGGCTCAAGTACACATGCTTTCACTGCAATTTGTCCACCATATTGTATTCATTAGGCTGGAGGAATAAATAATGAAGTCATGACATGGAAAACTATTGTACTTTAACCACATTTCATAGATGTCTTAAAGGATTGCTTAAATCAATTTTCAAGGTGGATAGTATTGTCATATTTTGTCATGTTACAGCTGGAATTTAGATTAACCTTCCTTTACACACCATCTTTAAAGTCCATTTAATCAGTTTCCAAAATGGCTGTTATATTTTAGAATGTGACAGCTCTACTTTGGCCTAATGTTACTTTACATGCTATTTTGAAAGTCCAGTTGAACAGATTATTATGATGGCTTTCAACCATTATCGTATTGCAGCATTTAACAGCTGTACTTGAAAGAAAAGAAGGGGGCCCGAGGTAGAACCTTGTGGGACACCAAAAGAATAGGGTTTGAGAGAAACGACTTTGTTCTTCTTTCAACACCCCTTGTTGACGTGGCTTCTCCTGTTGAAATTTTGGTCTACAGCCTATTGAGCTAAGGTTGTATCAATTCCAATTTCAAAATTCTGTGCAACTATTTTTCCAGAAAGTTTTAGACACATTCCTAATTCTATCATCAAGTGTGCGGCTTTCGAGGTTCATCCCTGTGACTTGTACTACAGTCACCAAAAGCACCCTTTTAGAAGCCCTTTTTCCTTGGTAACACATCTTCCAAACTTCCAAAGCAACACATTCTCGCAAGTTTTGGCAATGCGGTGCTGAAACGGTCGCTAGATTGCTGGAAAGCCAACCAATACACTTCAGGCCAGCTCCTATTTTTGTCCACAAGTTGAGTTTTTGCTCAGTTCCAGCTTGGTGTTTTTGTTAACTTTATGTTGAAGTGTGATATTTAGAAGTAACTTCTCAGTCAACACATAAAAGAAACTTTTGGTATTTGGCTATTTGAACAGAGGCATCGAAGACCCTTTCAATGTTATGGCACAGCTATTGTTTGGCAGACATTCCACAGTTAGTAATTGTAACGTTTGAATTCTGACATTTTTTTTACATATTTTTCACAAAGATTTTGTACCACATGGATGAATTTTCCATCTAAATAATGAGGAGTATCCACCCGTTTTTTTTGGTTTATTTGAGGCTTTGGGTGTTGACCTGCCGCCTTCTTCTTTCCACGGTGGCCTGTCTTGTTCAAAGCTTTAATCAAACACACATCTGGATTGCATTGAGTGAGCTAATTGCCATTGAGCCCACCACAGCGGCACCGAAGTCACATTTGTTATGTTAATCATAATGAAATTGTATGCCCACCACAAGGTGAGATCGAATAGTATTGCCAGATATTATTTGACAACTTTTGTACGTACAGTACAGTATATTTGTACATAGATGCACAAGCTAGCAATTTTGGACCTTACTCAAGACATTTATGCTCTGAAGTCTGTTTCCAATATGACGCCTGGCTCCGAGACACTACCGCAGTGTCAATACATATTAAATGTAACATGAGGGAGTACAAAAAAAAGAGATTGGTTGGGGTCCTCAACTCTGAACTGCCTTGGTAACAATCATACAATAACACAATCATCGATTAACCGATAAGAATTCTGATGTGATTCGCCGCGCCTTAATGCAAATGAGCTGTATCAAAACATTTGTCCTTATAAGGGTAAATCTATCAAATTGCCAACCATAGCCTGACAAAATTGGTTAGGCGATTGGAAGAAATGTCCCACAATTATTCCCAATCACAAAAATTTAAAATATTCTGACTTCATCCTGATGGTCCGAAGTCTCGGCACTCTCTATATTTGGACTTGTTCACCATTTGGACATTCCTGGACCATCTGCTTTCCATAGTCATTATGTTCTGTTTTCACTCAAAATGACGTCTAGCTGTGTTGGTCTGTTTATTGTGGGACTTGAAAGTTATGTAAATGATCATTCAAATGATGATTTGATTTCAGTTAAAAAAATAAATAAAATAAGAGCAAGGGAATCCACCACCGTGATGTTCCTTGGTAATCCTGACATAGAATTTTGTGGAAAATAATTCCAATTCTTTCTGACAATAGTTGCTGAAAATATAGTTTGTGGTATACATTATGGATTATTTTAAATATTAATAAAGGCATGGGCGGATCTAGGATTTTTTTCCTTGGTGGGGCGGCCATGGGGTGGCCAAGGATATCTTGGGAGGGACTTCAAAACAGATACATTTTTCAAACCTCCCAAAATCTTCAGAAAATGCAGATAAACAATAATATTATGGTCCTCGTGAGGAACAGGTGGAAATTCCCCGTAAAAATTGGAAAATACCCAAAACACCTATCGATCCGTCCTGGCACCTGGAGGTTCCAAGCATATTTTATGGGGGATCAGTGCCCTCTTAGCCCCCCCTCCCCTTTTAGCTCCACCAGTGTATACAGGCTATTAGCGAGAGTTAAATATGCACGAAAATTTGCTATTCCCGGTCGGCCGCAATCTCCGATTCCATTATAGTGGAGGCTGCTTTTGCAGGCTATACTGTTCTGTATAGCGTTTTCCTGATGAAGCACTTCATCCAGATGACGAGTGGGACCTTTCAAAAGAGGAAGCCTTTATCTCGACAGGGACAGCAGCTTTGGTCTGGAGAGCCTCACTCTGAACATCTTATCACGGAAAAAGTGAAAAGAAGAAATATTCTGCACTTGAATGACCTGCATCTGACTGTCTTCTCTCAAGTATTCCGCCATTCAGGCAATGGGACCAAATGTGTATTTTGCAATCCACCATGCAGGGATTCAAGTGTGAAAATATCTGGCTCGGAGAGGTAGAAATCATTACCACTGGACCGGGCTTCTAAAAAAAAGATGAAAGCTTGCTTCTCGGTTAGCAAGATGGCCCCAAAAGCAGATCGGCGGCACCATCACATGTTATCCAGCCCGTCTTCTAAAGCCTCAAGGTGAGACGGGTGAACAGAAACACATGTGACCCCAGCGCGATTTCACACCGCACAGTTGAGGAGGTCGTCTTCCATTCCATTCCATCGCCGTTTGTTTCGGGATGGCGCTTTGAACCGGCGGGCCAACGCTACGCTAACCCGGTCGTAAACACCACATCAATCTTTCTCGGGATACCGGTATGCACGCAGCAAAATCTAATAATATGTGCATTTTTGTCATTTTAGAAGTAAGCGAGTTGGCAAAACACGCTTTTACACCGAAGGGAGTCCTTTGATTTGATCGTGATTGATGTGGTGTATTGATCACAAAGCACATCGAACATATTATATGTTTAAATATGTCCTGATCAGGTAGCGAAAGCATAAATCATCCGTTACACCCCAACTTTAATTATTTTGAATGCAAGTTCATTGTCTATACAAATCAGCATTATTTAGTTTTCTGCCTTGATTTCATCATTAACTCCTCAAGTAACCATAATAGATTGAGGAAAAGGGCCATTTTCGATTTTAGTCGGGTTTTTTTTTCGAGCTCAACTCGTGCCAGCATGTTATCAAGCCCATTTTTCGTTCCGCATTAGCCGCAGTGATTTGTTTGATGAAAGGCATACGTAGGTTTGTATCTTCACACCGGTGGTCATGACGATCAACGCCGTTCCTCCGCTCGAGGCGATGACCTTTGTCTTTCATAGATTGTTTTAATTGTGGTGCGGTGCTGACGTCAAGAGGGAGCAGTTTGTCTGACGCCGTAACAGGGAGCGGCTCCTCAAAACGTTTTCCATTGTCTCAAACGTAGTCTGCGATGAGAGTAGTTTACTCGGAGCCGCCCTGCATGGTGTCATTTGTGAGGCTTATATTGATAACATGCATTCGGCCGCCGCGTCGGGTTTAACGGCAACAAGAAATGATGCCATATGGAAGGCTCGGGCCAAGGGGAGTACGATTTCAGTTAAGTGAATCACCGACTGCGTTGCATGTGAAGTGTACGTTTGCGTGACTACTTGTTTATTGCCCGCGATAGGCTTCGTGACTGTCTGCCATCTCCGGTGCCAAGTTTGAGGCCACGCTCTTAAAATCTCTTTCGTTTGCCGTCACGAGTAAGTGGCTGTTTTTTTTTTGTTTTTGTGGTCCGTTTCCCATATCCGCTTTATGTTCAGAACATCTAATACAGCCCATATTTATTTTTAAGCCATGCGCCCGTTTTTATCTCATGCACCAAGAGTGGTAGTTCAAACCAAAATGGCCGACTTCCTGTTCAATTTCAGGCATGGGTTCTTGAGGCTTTTTCATGGATCTTCTTATTATAAAAAAAAGACCACCCTCGTTCGCGTCTATCGTTGAAACCGGCCCGTTAAACTACTCACTGCCAATCGATGATCGCTCGTTATGGACAACACATCACGTCAACTGCGTGGCTGTATTTTTATATTTATATTTTTATATGGAAATCAAAGGTACCACTTAGGAACCGTGGCAGGAACTCGATGTTATTTTGAGACATTACGAGGGCTAGTTATGTTGAGGGAGCGTCCTGGAAAGAACCCAAAGTTGCCCCTGAATGGCTGGCACCTTCGCTAACGGATGTAATTTGTCATGCAGAATTTCAATAATGTATTTTTTGGGTGTGCGTTTTATCATGTCAGAGTGGATGAGCAAGACAGATCTGCGCGCCGGTGTTCTGTCAGGAACGTTGAGCGCTGAGCATGTCAATGTGTTTAGCAGATCCACGCTGCAGCTCTGTGACTCATTCACAAGTGTAACATGTCTGCTTTAAAAAGGAAAATTCGACTTTTCAACGAATGAATTTGTGAACGCATCCCCTGCCAATAAAAACCTTTTTACTTTTACGACAACCGCCAATCAAATTTACAAGAGAAATTCCCAGATCACCTGAATCCGACCTTTAAAAGAACTAGACCGGGAAGATGCTGTTTCCTAAAATTTGACGACAACTATATTTTTCCAACCACAAGTAATATACAATTTACTTCAACGTGCTCCCTTGTTGCAGGAAGGTGGATTTTTTTTTTTTTTTTCGGACCAAAGAACTAATCATAAATAAACCTCAGGATATTTGGACAAAAGTATTTGACAACTGGGACGGCATTAGTTCTGCTCTTCCCTTGCCATTGTGCCACCTTATTCCGAGTGATTGGTTTCAGGCGACAGTGACTGTCAGACTGGGAGATGTTCAGACAAGCAACAATTACGGTCCCGTCCGTCCGAGGTGGGTGTGGGGGGGTGATCATCATTGCAATACCAGGCCGACTGTATATACTTTCCCACAGCCTGTCCCCTGCCCGCTGGGAAAGGCGATGCTATCTGCTGACAAGTGTTTACCTCAAGCGTCACAAGATAAACTTCAAGCAAAAAAAAAACCTGAAATGATGGTCGAGCGTACGCAGATAGAGACGTGGGCGAGCGCTCCGGTGACTCTTCATCCATTACCTATCCCGGTGATTTTTTTTTTTTTTTTTTCTTTCTTCTTCTTGTTCATTTGAGATGACTGTGAAATCCCACACAAGTCAATATTATCTACAAACTGATTTAGCTAATCCAAACAGTGACCCGCCCCTGTGATAGGACGTAATTACACACGGTCTTCCGACCAGTCCGTTGCTCAAATCCCAACTTTGCGGTAAATTTTGACGGAGCTCGAAAACCTTTTAAAATTTGCTCATTAAACTGAAACCGTAAGCCAAGGTAGGCGTGATGAGACTTGAGTTGATCTTAAGGTAAGTTTGGGTTCAGATCAGGAGGTCACATCCTTCAGTATTTGTCAAGTTGATGTAGTGCTGGCAGCGCGAGCGAAAAAGGCCGCAGGATGTCGAGCCTTGAGCTCGCACTTTGCAGAATGTTGTTTTCTTTGGGCGCGCGGCGAATCTCGAACGGCATATTTTTTGCTCCTTCCTGTATGAATTTCACATTTGCATGGGAGAAAAAAAACGCTTTCTTGTGTGTTTGGATTTCCATTGTGTGGACAACATAAAGGTCTCTGGGATGGGATGTGGGAAAAGGGAGTGTGCACTTTTGCCTAAGTGCATGTTTTGAAGTCTGTTTGACAGCCTTGGTCAGCGGCTGATGTCAGAACATACTTGGAGCCGACTTCACTCAAAGAAGGCGGGAAACCAGCGAGAGGTCTGCTACTGCGCAAATCCCACAATATAAAAATGTGGCGTGCCTCCAGGCCATACTGTGTTTAATCATTACACAAAGCCAAGTGAGAAATTCACTTTGAGTAATAAAAAGTGACACCAAAGCCCAAAATTGATGAAGATTTTCTATCATGTGGATCGTAAAATGATCTGGAAACGATACTGACCATTTGCCAGGACAAAATGCGCTTGTGGGCAAAGAGAAATTGTATTCTTCAACGAAACAGGACATTAACACAACGGGATTTCCTCAAACGGAAAATTAGAAGCTGTATCTGTGATTTATAGTCCATCCATTTATTTTCTGAAGTGGTCCCTCGTCAGTATACCAGAGACCGTCAACCATTCACAATTCGAGTCACGCTGATGATTTGCAATGAACCTAATATGAAGTTTTTGGAATGTGGAAGGAAGTCAGAGTACATGGAAAAATCCCACAGAAGCATGAAGACAACATGCAAAATTCACTTTAAGAGCCAAGAATCTAACCAAGAACTGCAAAACTGAAAGGCAGAAGGCACAAACCACGAGGCCACTATGCTGCCTCGATCCTTACCGTTTGAACCTCATTGTCGTTTCTAAACCCAATGAGCAGATCCAGGAGAGTGATCAAAAAACAGGACACCCGGGCACCGGAATCATCTTTCAACTAAAAGAACGTACAAAGAACCAGACGACCCGACTGATGGACAACCCAGCACGGCGGTTCGAAGACCTTGAAAACTGAAGATGTCCTGCCGAGCTGCCAGAAAGCAGCAGGTTCTTTGTCCATCCGTCAACGACGAGGTGCATAAATAACCCCTCTGGCATACGTGCAGACACCGAGTCCTTCGTACTATGCGGAAACCGAGCCAAATAGCCTCGCTGGAGCCCGAAAGTACCAGAACGGGTCAAGAGAAAAATTTCAGCAGGTGCTCTGCTGCTTACAGAGTCAGAAATGTGAAATATTTGCCTCTGAAAAAAGAAAATGTGTTGGCAGGAAAGCTTGGGAGCTACAAATAAGATAGTGATTGGAGTCTACCTAGTTTTTTTTTTTTTGTCAGCTATTGACGGACTGTTGATGAATGATGTGCTTTCTCTACCATTATAAATGGCAGGATTGGAAGTCATGACCTTTATTGAAGTCCTTGGCTACACGCAGGGTGTTGCCTCCAGATAAAATCCCACACATTCCCATTCTCCTATTCTTTTCCTAGTTCCTATTGCATATTTCCGTCTTCAAGTGTCCCGAGTATAAGGTGTTTAATAAGTGTTCACATTTCCTCCGTGGGAGGAAATAATAAATCCGGCCTCACTATTTCAATAAACAAAAGTGTACTACAATCCTCTCAACGACTAATGAGAGAAAAGTGTGTTTGGCATATGGCGTGTAACGTGGATTCGCCAGATGCCGGTACTCTGTTGTTGAGACAAGGAGTGTGTCTTGGCGTGACGCGAGGCGGTTCCAAATTGAGCCTGAACTCTGCAGGCGTGATTTTTCTAGCTGGAGTCACGGATTAAAGGAGCGTGATGTGAAAGAGGTTAAGCGTAGCGGTTGGTCCAGTTGCTCCAGTCATTGTATTATGATTTTTTTTCCAGCATGTCCCATCCTTCCAGAATTTTCCACAGTCCAGAAAGTACCCAGTTTTCAATCAAAACTAACATCACAAATGTACAGTATCGTGTATAAAACAAAACGCTAGCTAATACAGAGGAAAACAATCGCAAGCTCTTTGACATTTATTAACAAAACTCCCCTTTTCAAAAGTCTGCCCTCTGTGTTTCCTGTCTTGGCATCAAAGTGCCGAGTCAGCGGCACAAGGTCGAATGTCATCCTCAAGGATTCCACAGCGCCCTGGAAACTTGCCCACCGATTTCAGCCGCCAGACATGAGGATCCCTGACCGGAGTGGAAAAGACAATACGAGTAAAACATGGCATGGGAACGTCTCAACTATCTGCTTCTCCATCGCTGGTGTTCAAGGAGGGAATCCCCGTTTACAACCTGCGACAAGAGGGAACTGCCCCTCATCCTGTATATCCTTCCTGTGCCCCTTCAGACCCCTGTCCCTCCCTCCCCCCCCAGCTTCACCAAAGTGGAAAAATGATGGTACCGTATCATATTTCTTTGCAATGTCAGTTTCTGTACATACTCCAAAAGGGAAAGGAATTTTCCATGAGAGTAAGCAGACTAGGGAATTCCACCTTGTTCATTATATAGAATATGGTATCACTTAAAAGCATTAGAGACTGACTCCTATCAGATTTATATTCTCATATACGCTACATTATAATCAATCAGAAAATAGTGGTGGGATTCGTTCTATCAGGTGCGGTACTAGATTGAATTGGGCCACCGTTTAATCTGCTGTTATCTTTGTGCTAAGTCTTTGACATCTTTAGGTGGCAATTTGTTTGGTGTCCTATTCTTAGTTGCCCATCTGAATAGTGACTTGCTTACGTGCGGGCGAATTACGTAACGCTGTCGAAACGGGTCTTAAGGGCTTGAACCATAGGATAAACCCGGATTCAAAAGTGAGAGGGGATTTTGGTTTTGAATTAGGGGTTCCAAAGAGCTTGAGTCCCTGGGAATCTTCAAAGACCAGGTTGGATATGTCTCCATATTCCAGGCCTTAACTCTTCATGTCTTTAGTCTCTTAATCCTTTTGCGTTTGACTCATTGGTGTGCCGACACAAATTAGACAAGGATGTCATCCAATAGAGGCGTCCACCAAGGCCAGATAATCCTGATTGGTTTTAGATATTTAGGAAAATGGGTAAAACAACATTTGAAATGAAATACATTCGCACTTGTTCGGCCAATGCTGCCAACAAACAAATGAAAAACAACCACCACGGTTGAGGTAAAAATAGCTTTCATTGTTCCAGGGGGTCAGGTTGTATAAGGGTTGAAATGGGCCTTCAATCCTATCTTTTCTGCCAAGATTTACATGGGTCCCACACAAAGTCTTAAATGCCCGTGGGAGGTCACAAACACCAGTCGGACCTTGTGCGGCTCTCTCTTTTGTTCGATTGAGTTTAGGAATTTTGCTTTGCAAGCCTTTGCCCGTTCCACTCAATAAGGGTGCAGCGCCGGTGGCTTAGCCCGCTGGTGGCACCTGTCTCCTCTTCAGCGCCAGGCCGGGGAGACTGCCCAGCTAGTCTTGATCCCCACACTAATTGTTTTCAAAGCAAGCAGGATTTATATCGCACTAATGCAGGCGCCAGTGGCACCCCTGCCTCCCCCCCCCCCAAGGGAATTGCTTCTCCCTCGCAATTGGTGACCAGAGATTGTCGCATAGTTGCACGTGGGCACCAGCATCTCGCTAGCTGATTGGATTTTGTATGCCATCTACTATCTGGGATCATGCTACAGCCAACAACCAAAACGGCAAAACAAGGCGCAGACCTCCAACAATCCTAAATGAGTTTTTCATGATTCGCTTGACTGATACTACTTAGTCTTGTCAGTATTCCAGTCCTGTGGGTGGCTAACCAACAAACTAACCAAAGAACTAACCAATGACCTAACCATAGGACTCAAAAATCAACTCGGCAAGAAATTTCACACGATTGCAGTGTCGCTGTGAAAGATTTGCAACATATCCTGAAATTATTAACTTAGCATGCCAAGATGATGCCACATCCAGGATAGTTTTTTTTTTTTTTTTTTTTTTTTTTTTTAAATATTATTTAGTGGAGCATAGAAAAACACACTGAAACTTGAGGTGTGTCATTGTCATACAGTGGCCTGTTCTCTACTCTCTCTTTGCGTAGCGCAGGAGTCACTCTGGATCATTAATTTCATAGGCTAGTCCCTCGAGGCCCTGTACATTCTTTGATGGTTTCTGCACTTAACATTCCACATGTACTTTTGGTCATTCTCACGCATGATGTGAGCGACAAATAAGTCACATCCAATGCAGTGTGCATTGGATTCCCTTATTGGCGAGGAAGTCACTGTGGTAAAGTCCAAGTATGAGCTGAACTGTTGACCTGGGAAGCGCAAGTCATTTTGTACTTTTACTCATTGGCAGCTAAAATGGGATATGGATTCAGTGTAAATGGACCGGCAAACCTCAAGATTGTTCATTCGTCCCTCTGCAATACCAGGAGTATTGGATTTTTAGAAAAAATTTGCAAGTTGTCAATAATGTGTCTGGTAAATGTACTTTAAGTTCCAAGGCTCCCATCATTCCTTATTGCCTGCAGGTAAAAAAAAAAAAGCCTCCCGGCCTGATTTGCTCGACATCCCAGAGGAATCCTAAAGAAAACAAGTCATCATGTTTGACCTTTGCTCAGACTCTTGTAGCAACAGGCTCCCCTTACGACTCATATCGACTTCCACTGGAGTACAAACAAAAGCCGAGTAAGAGTAACTGAACACAGGTTAACTTTGGTAAGGGAAAAACTCACAATTATCAATCAACTTCCTGGCCAACAACCCAATGACCAACCTACCGATAATCAACCAACTACCTAGCAGCCGACAATCTAGCAACCAGCGTCCAAACAACAGCTCGATTTGAAAAGTCACCACTTTCTAACCCGCAGCGAGTGGACAGAATGGTACTGCCAGGGTAGAAGCCCATTACAACTGATTTTATAAATATTTAGGCTTAGCTGCATTGAGCTGATTTGGGTACTTTACTCTGCTGCTGTGCCATGAGCACTTGAGTCGCAATCTGCTTAATTCGTACGGTGCCACCCCGCGCGCCTTTCACATTCCCTTGCGATAATATAGGTGCCTGATTGTACACTTACGTCACCGTGGCGCCATTTTCTTTCAATTTCACACGGCCGTTTGTGCCGACTCCGCTTCCGTCATCTGTTTAGTAATCGAAAACAAAGACGTTTAATAATTGATGCGGGAAGCCCGGGACCGGAGCACCTCTGGAACTCGTGAGTAATGGACGAGAAGGTGGTGTGATGCCAAGCGATTGTGGCCAGACGGCGGAGATGTTGTGGCCAAGGACGAGGCTGCGTTCTCAGGGTGAAGTGGAGTCATCCCTGTGGTTCCCTGAGAGAACAATTACTGGAAGATTAAAAAGTAGAAAAGCACGATGAGCGCTGTAAAGAGTTGAAACAGAGACGTTTGTTTTTCCACTAAACGCTTGGCTCACTGTGAGATTTTGGACATTTTTGTGGGGCTCCATCGAAACGAGGATGCAGACAAAGTGACTGTGGTTCGTCTTTGATGCTGAGCCCAAGGCGCTGGCTCGTACTTGGATTCTATCACAGAATTAACCCAAATGGGTGTGTTTCATACCAGGGCTCGGATAATTTGTAGGCAACCAAGAGATTTGATCTATTTCAATAAAGAGTTGACGTCTATGCTTGCAGATCAAGGAAGCTCACAGTTTGGACCACAAATGATCATGCTGATATGTTTACTAAGTAGAAACTGTTGCCAGCAGACGTTCGTTAGTCGCCACGAACAAAATGTGAGCCACGGATCAAAACCCAAATATGGCAGTCTCAAGTACTATCGGTCTTGCTCAAATCGTTGTCGACGCCACCGTTCTACCAACTCGCCCGTCAATCTGCGAGCAGGCAAAGACTACGTTCTCTCGTTAGCGATTTATTTGTCGCGAGAATCCATCATACCTGTGAAATATCCGCGCACCTGCAATCGAAATAAAAATATTCCATATTGATCGACACCTTATGGAGGCATTTATCAAACAAAACGTTTCGCATTGTGGCCGTAGTGGCTAAAGTTAAGTAACCAAAATATTCGAATGGCCTCTCAGCACGCTGCATTACACTGAAGAACCACTGAGCAAAGTGGTCACACAAGTATTATGTTGTGTTTTCCCTCATCACTGTCTAGTGTTTCACATTGAGGTCGAGCGGCATCGAGAAAACTGCGGCCCGCCAGAGAATGGAGCCATTGATTCCCCAGAGGAATCGTTTTAGCGGAGGGTGTGTTTAGCGTGGTGCAAGAGAGGGAGCTATTAGCCGCATCTCCAGCGCTGTCATCCATGACTCTAGAGAGTTCGACATGTCACGTGCAAAACATCTTGAGATAGAACCTCCAAAAATTCATCTTGCCTCTACATGCAAACTACCAAGCGATGGCGTCATGAGTGCTTTGCATCGGAATTCCTGTCCTCTCAGGAGAAAGTGGTCCATCATTACCTCCTCCTCCGCACTCCCCCCTTTTCCCGTTTCAGCACCCCACCGAGCTAAGATATCAGCTAACACATGATCCTCTTAGGCCTGAACACTGATAGCCAGCGAGGGCCTCGAGCCAAGGCTACGGAGTAAAACAGACATCGGCGTTTAGTCAGATAAGACTCGCGCGTTGATCAGCCCCGAGTGTTAAAAATGTGCTTTCAGGCATCTCTTCCACAGGGATTCCCCAAACTGCGGTGCGCCGTTCCCAAACTGTGCTGCATTAGATTCAATGCTTAAAGGCAGTTTTGCATTGTATTTTATTTTATTATCTATATCAATTTTGGGAAAGGCCGATCCATCAGCACATTTCATCAGTCAACCTTGTGTCCAATTTTAGATTCATTAAGTTTTTATCAGCTCAAAGCTGATAAGATCCAGGGTCAGCAGCCATTATCCCGACATCACAGAATATCAGGTGACGTCCCGTCCCCGTTGCCCACCTAGAGCGGACTTTTCAAGAATATTTCTTTGTATTTCTTGGCTCACACCGGCCGGCCCTGTATCAACAAAGGAAGCCAAACCCTCTACAGCTTTTTATGATTAAGTACAACAAAGTCAGGAGATTTTTTTTTTTTTTAATTCCATCGCTGTTGCCAAGAAATCCTATATCATTTCAACAAGCCAAAACGTAACGTATGGAATTACATTAGCGCTAAAAAAGAATAAAAAAAAAACGTCCATTGCATTCCGCAGGTAACATGCCCTTGTTTCTTCGCAGATGCTCTGGGCCTTTTTTTTTTTTTTTAAATCATGTGGCTGGGAACACAGGCACTAGCAAAATATGTACCTGAACTTTCAATTAGTTACCTAAACTCCCTCCCGTTGCCAGCACATTGCATTGCTCGCCAAAGTAAATTAGAAGCCAAGTCCTCGAAAGGCCTCTGTGACTTTAAACGTGACCCCTCACTGTGACATCATTACTAGTGATGTCATTAGTCCCAAAAGTCAGTGCACAGTAATCAGGGTACCCACTAACTGTCAATCAGACCGAATAGTTTCCAAGTATTTCCCACAGGTTTTGCTGCATTTCAAAATTTTAATCTCTGGTGAATGCCATTACAAGGTCACGGACAAAACAGCCAATCAAAATGATAAATAAGTTTGTTTAATGCGTTAGCCATCTTGAATACATCACAGGAGATTTTTTTTTGGGGGGAGGGGGTCTTTGGAATCGGTCACATTTAAATTTCAGCGTTTTTAAAAATGAAAGTTGTTTCAAAATACCAACAAGTCCCAGAATGGCCCGAGTCAACCTTTGAGGTTCCACTACGTATTTTCTATCTATGAATAAATAAAACAAAACACTTAATAAAGTCTAAACCTGCTTTCTGCCTGAACGGAGCGTCCTGCTTTTTCAATCAACAAACCTGTAACAACAAACCGACCAAGAAAGCAAAGCGAGCATGTCAGTGGACAGCTGTGCATGATTCCAGGAGGCAATACGTGCACGTGTGTGTATGTTGAACTCAAGTGCCACAGGTCATTTTCCAGAAAAACACACCTGCTTTAAAATGAATTATGTTGCTTGGCCAAAGCGACAAGTGGAGTAATTACAGCTTACATGAGGGCGGATCAGGTGTGTGCTGGAGTCTGTTTGTTTTATTCATTTGCAGCCAGTTAAGAGCCAAAGTGTCACTTCCCTTGTGAAAAGTTAGAAATTATGGATTTAATGTACTATATAGTTCATGTGGGTCCAGTTTAAAGTGTTCAGCTCTACTGTAGAAAATGCTTTGCAATGTGCTGCTGTTTTGGTTAGCAACAGAAATCAAATGAGCCCAGCAAGTTTTGAACTTTTTAAGGTCCGAGTCGGATTCGATGCTACTACCTAGTTATCCATCAACACATGTAGCGGTACTTAGGAATTATTCTCGTGCCCTGCTTTCTCTCTCGTGGCAATTTTGCCAGTCTCTCAACGAGCCCCGCGAAGGTAATTGAAAACACAAGCTTGAAGAAACAGTCGTTTCACTGACACAAGGAATGTTCCTTTGTCCCCTAGACGAGTCGACTACGCTCACGCCGTCGTGTTTTAACACGTTCCAAGAATTTGTGCATCTTGTCCGCGGGTCAAGCAGTTTGACAGTGCGCCCTCTCGTTCTATCACTATCTTGAAAATGAGCTCATTGCTGTGGTTCTTGGTGTTGACATCGCCGTGGCAACAATGCTATAATTTAATTTGCGTTTAGCGAACAAATTTGTATACAGCGGAATCTTTCCAGTTCACAGGCCCTGGGGGTGAACAATTTGGAATTGGACAAAAAAAAAAAACAAGCCTGAAAACTTTAACGGTTAATTAAATGCATCATTCGCTGTTTTGGGTGTGGGGGCCGTTTTGTGGCTTTTATGCGACATTCCAAAAGGAGAAGAAGTTCAAGTTAAATGAGTTGTTAACTTTAGCAATACGTCAGGAATTTTTGAGGAAAGTCGCAGAAAAATATCAAAGGAACATTGGCATGTGTTTCGCTTTGGCCTTTTTGTGACTTTTCCAGAAGGAGCCGATGAGGAGAAGAATACGAGAGCTGAAGAAAAAGTGACGTGAAGTCTGGTTGTACATTTAGTAACTTCAATGAAAACTCTTGAGTTGTTCTGTTGCTCTTTAAACTTGATGATAGAAAAAACAAGCATTCGTCCAAACCTTTTTTCTGAAGTCAGACTTCATACAGTTAACTTCATTTTTTTTTTTTTACACTTGATAAAAAATGTATCAATTAAATTAATTTATGGTAATTTTTGCATTCTTTTTTCCCGGTGTATATATGTATTATAAAATTATAACTTAATTTTTTTTGGGGACAAATTGGATGATGACAGTTCTGTAAAATGATTTGAAAGCCCAGACAAAGATTGAATGTTTTCCTTGTGATTGTCTCAAAGGCATACATAAAAGTTAGTCTAAAGAACTTAAGGAGTCTTATTTCAGTTTCCTCTTCAAATTCCCCCTTTTGTCCAATAAAAGCGACATTCCAACTTTCCCACAATCTCCCCTCCATGTATCCGACCGACTCCAATTGAAACTTAAGTCTCTACTGGCTTCTGGCCAGCGTGTTAACTCCAACTAAATCAATGGATTAGCTATTTAGCCCAACCCCACTACACAAACACGCTCACGCATTCGCTCCAATACAACACGGCCGCCGCCACCGTCGCTACCGACGCTAATCTGGAAGCTCGGTCCAAGAAATGGCCAGATTCTCACAAAAACGGCGAGCGCTCTGTCCTTGTCGCGAGCCCCACCGAGAGGCGCACGTTGAATGCGGCCACGGACCCTCGACGAAACTCTGCCGTGCTTTAGGGAATTTAATTCAGCTCGTCACAAAGGCCGCAAGGGTGGGAATCGACCCCAAGCAAACCGTCTTGCATTTACGACGAGGATTAAACTATCTCCTCAACTTGCATTCCCACACAAGTTCACAAGTTTCTATTTTTTTCTTCTTCTTAATCCTCGCCAAACTCGTGAGGCGAGACGATAGAAAGGAAGGGAAAATGTCCAAACGGGTCGCAATGTGTCTACCCGTTCGAATCGAGTCATTTTGGTGCCTGATCGTGACACGGTTTCATCTTCTTACCGTGCCTATTATTTTTTTTCAAAAATGAGCTCAACATTCTTATCATAGGTGTTCGACCTCTAGCAGCATCACCCGCCACCGTCCTAGCACGCACTAACTACATGGTCGCCAGGTCAGAGGCGCCGGGTCTAGACCCGGTGCCATGTATCCTAATCACATAAGCACACAGGCTAATCCTGAGGACAGCTGGGGAATCTTTACTGCACAATTGAGGCATGAGCTGGACATCCACTTCACTAGCTGTCTCTGTTACCCCCCGAGGGGCTTTGAGCAAGACCCCACCCCCCCTCCTCTCCTCACCCACGACATGCAACTTATTTCCCCGCCAGACAGCGTGTGCGGTGGCCTGAGGGTTAGCGCAGCTGCCGATAGAAACTTCCAGGTCATCCTACATCATGATATCCCTCGTGTTGTTTTAGCATCTAGATTTATCCGGGTAATTAAAAAGTCGTACATCACCCACGCGTAAAACGGGTGGTGTTGATGGAAATGTCACTTTGACAATTGTTGACGGCAGCTCCGTAGCGCTTAGTGTAGCTTGCGTAGCTATTCATGGTTGTCCAATTTTATACTCGATGGGTTATTTGTATACAAGTGATCCAAAGGAGACACAAATATATCCATTTGAAACATCCGACGTATCTGTCATAAGACTTCTCGCTCGGTGTCCTAGCTCTGTTAGACAAATTAAAGCATTCACGTCCGTGGAGATTAGGATGAATAATGGAGTAATAGGAGGAAGTGAATACAAATGTTTCTAACCCTGCACCTCTGCTGGCAGCCTCTCAGAGTCTCCGCTGCCAAATTCGCAGGCGTCACCCCGATTTTTCGAAAGACCACAATGGGGTCTCTGAAGCCTCTTCCGACCTGTCGGGCCAAAGCGAGGAACTCGCATGCTTCGTTATTATTTATTGATTTTGTTTGTCATGTTTCAACGAACTGCACGATTTACGTTTATGGATGTCTCCAGTTGGAACGCAGCATTGTGAAAAACGAGCTTTGTCATGCGAAGCGAACATTTTTATGACTCAGAGCGAGTGTTGAAAACCTCCATTATCCGGCTCCGGCTTGCGGGGAGGCCCTTAAAGACCCGGTCCCTCGTGGGCGGCGTCCAAAATTGAGCTGTTCGCTTCTGCCAGTGAGAAATAGTTTTTAATGGTCTAACATCTATCTCAGATAGCCATTTAAGATTTAGTGCAGCCTCTCTACTATTTCATAATCACAGTTTTTAACAGAGCATATAAAATGCATACAGAGATTGTTGCTTAAAAAGTAAAGCAAATTCCAAAACATAGTTTTAACAAAGGAGATATTAAGAAATTTAGTGGCATGCTAGGAGTTAGCCATTAAGCTACATGTTAGTTACTATCGTTATTATGATACATTTACACAGCAACACATTTCAGTTTACGTATGTTTGTGTGGTTTTTTTTTTAGGTAAGTGAACTGACAGGTGCCTGGCGATAATTAAAAATAGCTGTACACACTGAAAAGCTTGAAAGTCAAGCACAGGAAAGAAGTAAGGAAGTGACATCCCCCATGGACTCGCTGCACTCTTTCCTGAGAGGGAACTTTTTTGACTTTGTTTCCCTGCCTTCAGAAAAGAAAAGACAAATGAGTTCCAAAAGACCTACAGCATGAGCTAAGGTGTTTTCATAGCGGTCAGCACATATGCTTGACCCTCCTTGAGAGTTTAGATCATGCTTGGATTGCCTTATTGAAGCTACAAGTCATAACTGTTTGGATGGAAACTTTCACATGATAGCAATTGTTTTGAACAGTCAAACTCAGGCTAATATAAACTTCAATTATAAAGCCTGGAAAAGAAAAATCACAAGTTACTTGATGACTATTGCTAATGCTAGCAAATTCGAGCTGTTGCTAATGCTAGCAAATTTGAGCTTAATTACCAACAACACAAAAAAATAAATACTTTTTTGCTTGTATAGTAACTATTGTACACCATTCAATAATTTGTCAAAATACAGAACTAGTCAGCTGTATCTTTGGTATTTAAAGCTGTACACTCATTCATGATTGAGCGTTCCTGTAATAAAACCGCAATCAAAGTGCAGCGGAGCAAAACGGGCCACATATATCTTGTGCTGGAATAACAACATTCCGCCACTTTTTTTTCTTCATAAAACTATCTCACAAGTTAGTAAGAGCTTGAAGATTCCTTCTTTTTTTTTTTTTCTGTGTGTAAGTATGCGTGTGCGTATATGTGTGTTTGAGTTGCGCCCACTTCCTTCATGGTAACAGCTGTCAAAACGTTGTTGGATTACAGCGCACCGCAAAGTTGCAGCTCGTATTAGCAGCCTGGTACCAAAGGGGGGCCAGGAAGCGAGCGAGGGGGCGGCAAAGATGCTCCCGAAGCTGCTAATTTAGATACACGTGTCATAGGGATTTGCTATTCCCATATTAGCGCAGATATCCAATAATTATGTTTTGCTTTGGTAAAGCTCACTGTTTCAATTCCTATAAGCCACGTTTTGTTGAGAGAGAAAACTCCCCGAAATCTACCCACACTTGCTGAGGAGGGGAATGTTGAATTAATAATAGCGACCCACCACAGGGGTAATTCCCCCAACGGGGATAGTAATATAACGTATGTCTGAGTACTGTGAAAAAGGCCAAAGATGAATCATGTATTTGATTTCACCATACTTGAATTGACTTTGTTTGACATGAAGGTAAAAACAAATCAATACATTACAAAATATCTAATGTCACCCAAATGACTCACCAGGAATATGCGAATATAATTTAAAAATTCATTTTTATTATTTCAGATTTCTTGTCTCTCCTTTGTTATACAAAGATGTTAAATAACTTAAATACATTCTTACCAGTCGTTTGTGATCTGCTTATGTACGAGCTATACACATGAGGTAGAGGACAATAATTTAGGGTTCCCATAAGACATGACAAAAACCTTGTTGGTGTGTTGGTATCGGGTTGTGTGTTTGTACACGCACTGCACAAACCCTAATAAAAAACAAAAGAGTACTTGTAAAAGTGACGACATGTTTTAAAGGCTTTTCACGAAAGTAGTGGATTATATAAACAGATCAAATCCGATGGAGATATTGTGGAGATGGTGCACATGAATACACATTTGTTAGGATTTTGTTAGTGCTTTGAAAAACAGCAAGTTTGCATATGAATACATGCTTCTTGAAAACAAACCCAAAATAAAATACAAAATACTGGATATAAAATCAATTTAGTCATATTTACACTAAACACATGCTCATAATATATTTAAAAATAATTTATTTACTTTTTTTTTTTCTACAAAATAGATTTTTTTTTTTGTACATGGTCTTCTGCTAACTAAACAGTGCGGAGTTTTGGATTTTGAGAATGTTGCGTGACATCATCATTTTGCAGCATCACTCTCCTTAAATACAATCTATAAGCAGAAAAATGCACTCAGTGGGCATTTGGTATTCCTGTTTGTCTTCAACGGGATCATCAGCCAAGAGAAGTTGGTGTTTTCTTGGTGGAAGAGTGGGGTGGGGGGTGAGCACATACCAAAAGTGTGCTGTGGCAGGCAGGCATTTGCGCTGCATAGTTATTATGGTTTGCATGTAGCGTGCAAACGTCTGCGCGGCTTTTATTTGCTTATCGAAAATTCTGGACCACGGTGGCCGGGTGCAGGATCTATGATTAGAATCTGTGCGGGGAAGCTCCAACGCCCCAACGTGACATTTGGATGAAACATGGAGTTCAAACAACGCAATGCACCTCACTCGATATCATTTCGTATATCATCAAAGGATTTATGGTTTTAGGTTTCCTGTTTTTGTTGTGAGCTTGTCGATTTCTACACATTTTGTCACATTTTTTCTTATATTTGACTGGTTAACTGTATGACAGTTAATAATGACTTTAAACGTTGGCTGTACAGTTTTTTGTTTTTTTTGGGGGGTGTCACTGAACTCATTTCTTGCGATAGTTGATCACGTGTCTTTTTACCACAGAAGAAGAAACCTATTTACAATTTAAAGTCAGAAAACATATCTGTGCTGCATCCATAAATATAGATTTAAACAAAAAATACTATAAAGGGCTTTTTGGCTTTCAGTGTGGGAATTGAATGCTATCATACAAAGCTGGGTCCCCCCCCCCCTCTCACTCAGTAGTCACAAACAAGATCTGCATATCTTATAGATGATTACCAGAAGCTAAGCTATCTTCACGGTCTACAATAAGGGCATCAGATGACCGGGTGCTTATGCTAATGAGGAATATGGCTCAACGGTAATAATATGGTTGCTACGTCCGGCCGCATTTTTTTTCTAGCAAGGCCGCTGTCGTCTTTCATGATTGATGGTTCCCCCCCAAAATAGTGGTCTGAGTCTATTCCCTGAACTTTCGGAAGAAGGCAGAGGGACGCACTGTATTTGTATTCCTCATTTGCATCCACCCGTCAGTCACAATATTAGGTACACCTGCGCCGTTCCAACCCAGGGAACCGAAAAGAGAATGTTCCCACATAGAATTGTCCAAAATGATTTAACATTGTTTATTATTGCGGTTGGTTGTGCAGAAGCATCCTGTTTCTAAAATTTGGTCCCAATCGTTTTGCTAAATGAGACACGAATCGACCACCACGATAATAAACATTGCGAGCGTCATTATCTTTGGATAGGCACAAAAAAAAACCTGAACCGAATCTTTTGTGTGGCGCAGGCATCTCTAAGAAAGTGTCCAGTTATTTTCAAAATGCAACTTACAGCTGCAAATGATCTATTACATTAAAAAAAAATTGTTTTCCCCACCACATGAAGGAGTCTTGGTTTAAAACTTCCAGAAGGCGGCAACAGTCGCACAAACAGCAAAGCGTCTGTGCAGTTAGTGGTTTTTTTCTTTTCTTTTTACCATAAAATTAGATAAGTGGCTTGTATACAATATATAAAAGTTCTTTATAAACTTATTTACATGCATATGCAAACACACAATGTGTGCGCGTGTATATATGTGCGTGTAGAGTAAAATTCTTACACCCTGTCTGGTTTTTTGTTGGAAGTCGTCGATGGATCCCCGTCATGGGATCCCCGTCACGGGATCCCCGTCACTGGATCCCCGTCACGGATCGTCCGTCTTCTTCCTTCACTCTCGTGGCTATGTTTGCACGTGAAAAGTCGAATAAGTAGAGTCTGCTTAAGGCGTGAGATGTTCACCCAGTTGTCTGAGAAGAAGTTTGTCTTGGAATCCCTCAAAGTGCTTATCAGTGTCCCCATTCCTGTAATGGCGGCGGCGTTCAGCCCTTACAGGTGTACACCTCCTCCCTCTGCGTGCACTGCTTGCATTCCACGTAGCAGCACCAGCGCACTTGGCACTGGCAGGGCCGCGTCACCTCCCGGCTCTGCGTGTTGTGACCCCGTCCGCAGCAGATAGCGTCGCAGTTCTTGTCCTTGTAGCACTTGCGGGCGGTCGTGCCCGACGAGTACTTGCTGGGCCTGCAGAAGCTTGGCGAGTCCTCGATGTGCAGTAGGTTGACAGTGCGGGGGATTTGCTCGTTGAGCTGCGGGACCGCGGGCGCCGGCGGCTGCTGCGGCTGCTGCGGCTGCTGCTGTTGGCTCCGGCCCGACGGGGAGATGTCGCCTTCCCCCGTGGCCTCGTTGGTGGAGCTGCCCACCTTGACTGAAGTCTCGTAGCGCTGCTTGAGTTGCTTGCCGACTTCGTGGAAGGGCTTCAGCTGCCTCCAGCATGTCCGGATGGTGCAGGAGCCGGAGACGCCGTGGCACTTGCAGGTGGTCTCCACACCGGCCTTGATGACCTTGCACACCAGACATAAGACAGTGGTACCTTGACTTATGAAAGACCCTTTTTTTTGTAACACAACACGCCCCTGTAACCCCACATAACCAAAACTTTGGCCCCATCCTGGTTTCGGAAGATAGTCACCTTTTTATTATTATTGTGTGAAGGCAAAGACCTTCACACATTGTTATTCTACTTTATTCTACTTCTGCCCTAACTAGTCTCACATGCTTCAACCGATTCACCCCGTTCCAACTTTCACAGGTTCCAAGAATTCACGTCATGCTTGCTACCATTTTTCTTGTTCATAACATTTACCGTTTTTGCGTGATTAGCAAATTTGTGCCTTAAAATTCCCCATTCATTCTTAATGGCACTTTCAACACGAGCCATTTTCCCGTAGCGGGTTCGAATCTCACATTGGCCCTCTTGTCATTACACAAATTCACGCGCTTGCTACCATTTACCATTAAGCAAATTCCACCATTGCAATAGAAAAACACTGGTTAGCTCAGTTGGTAGAGCATTGGACTCCTAACGTTAGTGTCGTGGGTTCAAGCCCCACATCGGGCAACTTTGTCAATATACCCTTTTATCATCATATTTTCACATTAACATTTATTCCGTTTTACCATTATTTATTTCTCATTTTACTCAATTTATTTATCATTTATTTCCCATTTCCCGCTTATCATTTTAACACATCACTTTACCCATTTATTTTATTCAACATCATTTATCATCATTAATTTCCCTTTTTCATTTCGTAAAAAGTAGAATAACAAGAGTGCGAAGGTCTTTGCCTTCACACACAATTTCTCCAGAAATTGCAAATTCTAGTTATTATAATTGTATTTTAATCAATGCCTATTTTTTTTATGAAGAAACAAGGGGTATTTGCAAGAGCAGCTCCCAAGAGTCCGCCGTGGTTTTGACAGTTTACTTTTTTAAAGCCAAGGTACAAGCCGATCCAAAAGCTCTATAGAAGCAAAATGGTCACAAGGTAAAAGAAAAAAAAATTGCAGCCTTCGCATCCTCGCACCCCGGCCAAGAAAGTCAGACCGCAAGTCGTCAAAAGTAATGAATGTCTACGAATGAATGACAATAACACATTGTCTCAGACAAGGGGGTTTTGGATAGCACCTCGGTTTCTCCGCCGTGACTGCAAAAGAGATCAGGAAGTGCACATTTATCACGGCAACAGGTCGAGAAAATGCGATAGGTCAGCTTTTTAGAGGGGGGGGGGTGGGGGCAGCACATTCCACGACTGTCCTCTTGTGAATTGACCCCAAAACTTAGTCAAGAAAAAAAAGGTAAAAAGCAATGTTGTAAATCTTAAATTGCAGATAGAATCTCCCGAGGGGACATGTGAAGAGGCTAGCTGCAAAAAACAAAACAAAAATATAAATATATATATATATAAATATGACGATTTCAAACGCTCCAGCCAAGTCATAGTATAATATTGATTTATCTTTTTTCTTCAATCTCATCAGCTAATAAATCACAGTTGCCGGGGAGAAAATGTGGATTCTCAGGGGTGTGCGTGCTTTGAGGATGCTCAAACAAGACAGATTAGATCGAGATGCGTCCAAACGATTACAACCACTATTGGGATATTTTCCGTCCTGATCCGTTTGAACTCTACAACCCAATTTAACAATCAATCCAAACACTCACCTTCAGGCCCACGTTGGTGTTGTGCATATCCACGTGTGCGCGCAGGTCTTTGTTGGAACGCTTGCCCAGGAAGTCCTTGACAAACTTGTTGGCGTACTTCAGGTTGTCGCCGCAGCCACCCCACTGCCACGCCTTGCGATTCTCCAGGTCGGGTGCCTCGTCGCACGTGCAGCGCTCCATGCGTCCCGCGCTGCACGCCTTGGCCATGGCGTGCGTCAGTCCCGCCGAAGAAATGGCGTACAGGAAGGCGGTCTCCTTGAATCCTTGGGAAAGCAAATTAATTATTCTTTCGGAATTTCGACCATTTAATATATTTGACGTCTATAACCGTCAATGACACTGAATGAGTTAATTTTGGCTCCGCTCCCACCCCCTTATGGAATTTGCATGTTCCCTCCGCCATAGAAAATGGACGCTCCCATATACCTCTCTTGAGCATGTTGGCTCGGTGGCGCCCCTCCAAGGTGCAGTTCCACCTCTCGAAGCGAAACTGATATTGGCATTCTAGGGCGCTCATGGTGATGGCCTCTCGCAAGGTCTCAGCCACGCCTGGGTCACGTCTGCACATCCTGCGTTGCTTCTTTTCCAGTTTGAGCCGGTCGCACAGTTTGTAGTGGGCCCGGCCTACGTTCTCCTCCGGTAGAGAGTTCAGTGGCAGGATTGACAGTGGCTCATTACCTGTCAGCCTAAAAAAAAAAAAAAATGGCGGAGTGAATTGGAGTACTTCCTGTCAGTTTCCCGTTTTTATCAGAATGATGAGCTACCAATCGCTTACATACCAAGAACACGCCAGTAAGCTGTCATGCCTTTTAAAATTCCAATTTGCTTTCCAGCGGCAGTTATAAATCACTAAGACAACACAAATCACTGGAGGCTTAATATAAAAGTTTACAACCGAAATAAAAAAAGGGTAACTATCTAGCAGACGCTGCAACGTCAAATGTGCAGAATTGCTTGGATTCTTCTGTGTTCTCAAATAGAACTGTTTGAGTCGGGGCTACTATTTGAGGAAATGCTACTCTGCATTAAATATAAACAACGGTTCTTTGTCTTGTCCCGAGATGAAACGGGATTGGAAAGTGATGAACAAGCGTTCAAAACAACGCTCCGGGGGGGGGGCATTCACAGCTGTGTTGCATCGATTTAAACAGGACCAGACCGCGGGATTTACACTCTCATTATAGAATCCCCACACAAATACAGAGAAATCACCGTTCTCGAAATCTTTCACGCTGCAGCTGCACGCAGAACATGTGGCGCGCTCGTACTCCTCTCCTCAGTTTATTTAAGGGAAGCGTATACAAAAACAAACAAGCGAAGCCCCGCCGCAGAGCTGGCAGGCCCCCTAAGACTGACGCTCTGAGGTCGCCATGGCGGGATCGCGGCGCAGCGCTGCTTGCGTAAACACACACGCCAAAAGGGACGCGACAGTCAACCCTGTGACCATTTTGGTCACGGCGACTGACAGGATTGGCAGTCCGGACTGCTCATTATGTCTAATCTCTGGCAAGCTTCACACCCCGAGAGTGAAAGCAACCAATAAATGGATTAGCGGAGCGTCCCAAAGGTACACGTGTTCTTTAACCTCCGTACCTTTATTCTGATCAAACTGCTGCACAACACAATCATGATACTGTCAAGTGAAGCGTAACACCGGCTAACAGGAAGTCATGCCACAGATCCGACCACGTTATTCCCTAAAGCGACGTGCCGGCCGGCCGGCTGATCTGCTCGCAATGTCATTACCGCCCTTCAGCGCTCGCTGGGGCGAAAGTCACCAGGGTTCTTTAACAAGAGATTTGTTTTATTAAGTCAAATAACCGACTGAAGTGTTTCCCCCAGGGTCCTCACTTTCATTCCAAGCGATTTAATGGCTTCCATATGTTATGCGATATTGTCTGAAGGGTTGCGTGTGCGCCGCATGCCTGGGAAGGCCGGCGCTCCAATCCAAAGCGGACGAGGCATCGGGGATCGGCTTTCGGATTGGGTCAAACGCTTTCCTTTTTTGCAACGCCTGTTTGCCTCGCTGTAACGTGTCTGACAGCTATGGATTTTGAAATGGAAACCTGGCAAGCTACGTCTTGATATCGGCTGCTCACTCGGCGTATTTACACAGGAAAAACATGTATGATGGTAGCGGTGATGCTGAGGCAACGAGGTCATTTTCAAATTTGGAAATTGCCGTTTGGATGCTTTATTCATCCCTGAGGAATTTCTGGAAATTTCTGGGAATCTAGATTTATTTAGGGTCAACACAAAGGAAGAAACAGTTAGGAGCCAACTTGATGCCACCTGCTCATGCAGGTGCACCAGCGGTGCTAGGGGGGGCTGCGAGGACACTAGCCCCCATTGAAATATGCTTGAACACTCCAGATGCCTGCCACACAATTGATTTTTGTTTTGTATTTTGTGATTCTTCTGGTATTTTTTTTTTTCCATCCTCCCACCCATGAATTTTTATCAGCATTATTTGAAGAATTTTAGTTTTTTTTTTTTTTTTTTTTTTTTTTTTGCAGGCCACCTGCCACCCATGGGAATCCTAGCCCCGCCAGTGATTACACACTTTTGTGGGATGGCATTCCACAAAGAGAAATTGGCTTTCCAAAAGCGTTTTTAAATCATAGCAATCATCTATCACATGCAATCTGCCCAACTTTTCCTTCTAATCTACACAATCTTCACCGCAATTAGCATTCCTGTCATGAAGAAAAACAGAATAGAATCGAAACACGCCGCCACGTGTCACGGCTGACAGTTAAATTCAACTCCAAACACACACGGCTTCTTATCAAGACATGTTCATGTGATTAGAGCAGAGTGGCGTGTGCTGCCTGCTAAGATCCTCTGAACATCTCGCCGTGTTTTCACATCCTGGAGCGTTTTCCCTCAGGTGTTTTTGTTTGAGGAGTTGGCCCAGCAACAGAAGTTACACATGGAATATAACACCGACGTATAAAAAAAAAAAAGAAGTTGGTGAAGCTTTGTTTTTCCATTCACACACTTGCCTGGACAGACTCCTGGTGCACCTCCTCCCCAGTCTATCACTCGCTAGTTTGTTTAGTTCTTTCTCTCCGCATGTCAGCACCTCCCATCGGCCATGACGTTTACTCTACATTCATTTTCCATTTCCATCCCTCATTGACCTTCACCATCATCGCTCCCTCTCTGGAAGTCACCCTCGGCTGGTACTTCTGGTAGCACCTCCGGTTTTATAGTGTGTTCCACACAATTTCTTTTGCTTTATTTATTAGGAGACATCAGTGGAGCTCACTATACAATGTCTTGAAGGTAGCTTGGATAGATAGCATCAAAAATACATTTAGGTACATATAAAGCTATCTTAGATTAAAATCTATGCATCCATCCATCATCCATATCAATAATAGCCAAAATAATACAAAACAAAAAGCTGATGAATAGGAATGAACAATAGAATTAATGACTTTTTAAATAAATAAAAAAAATACACTCTATAAATAAACAGTGAATAACGCAACGTTAAAAATATTGAATGTTTGTTAGGCTTACATTTTTTTTAAATATGTATATCTTATTTTGGTGGGGCACAGAATAACCAAGACACTAAAAAAGTGAATTGTTTAACTAAAAATATTATATTCAATATACGTTGAAATGACATAAATATACATGAACTAAACCGTTTATTTGGGGTGGGGGATTTAGTTATCCTGGGGGAAGTTTAAACAAAATGTTGATCTAAATTTGTTTATGTTTGGACATACTAGCACTTACTACCTTCAATCAACAGCTAATCAGTCACTGGCTGATTTCACCTAGCCAAAGAAAACTCAAATAAAAACACCGAAGCTACAACTTTTCCATCAACTCACGTTGGTCCCGTCACAAGCAACCGCCCTCTTCCTCCTCCTTCCACAACCCCCCCTCCCCCCTCCCCCTTTATTCCCACTGGTCAATTACTCCAAACGAATGTCAATCATTCCGCCCAGCTGTCGGCTCCACACGAAGCCTCCTCCAGACAAAACCATCACTGCCAAAACGACGACAGTCCCGAAGCACTTCTGCTTGTGCCTGTTTAAAATGTGCGGACCTTGAGAAAGTCCTCCTACGCTGCTACTACTGCTGCTGCTGCTGCTGCTGCTGCTGCTGCTGCTGCTGGGTGGCACACAAATCATGGAAATTTTTGGATGAACTTCAACCCACCCTGCCCACTCATGTGCCATCTGGTGTATGGCAGCACGAGCCTTGCATGAAATGCGGTGGTGTCCGACATTGCTTTTTAACTCCTTTGACCAAAAGCAGAGATCCCAACATTATAAGTGTGGGGAGGATGACCACCCCTAAAGTCCCCCCTTAGACGAGCCCCTGGCTGAATCCCCCCCTGAGAGTGCAGTAGCATGGCCGCTTGCTTATGTGTCACGATGACTTGAGTCACGATCAGGACAATGTGTGAGACAAAGTGCAAATCGGCTATCTCGTATGACTAAACAGGATGTGACCCAGCGTTATGTCATCTGCTGCCCTCACTCTTCAGACCACCACCTCCAAGCTCGAACAATTCTCACGCCCAAACCTAGACTGGCAAATGCAGTTTAGAGTTCTTGTTGTTGTTGTTAAAGTCAGAGCAGAGGCTGGTTGTTTAATCCAGAACCATGGTGGTAGTTTGGGAATGGGAGTGTGTGGCATAGTAAGAGGTTTAAGTTCTGTGTGCTTCTAGGGTCAGCGGCTCTGTTATGGTCACTGTGTGACTGGCACAGATTGGGCGAGCGGCAGCGTCCCGCGTGACTCATGACCCCCCCCCCCCCCCCCCAAACACCCTTCATCCCCTCCGTGTGTTCCATCCCACGCCATAGCACAGGGCAGGCCTGTACCAGCGCACCAACGCACCTCAGACACACCTCAGGCGCAGCATACCACCACGCCAACGCCAGCTGGGCCCGGAAGCGAGACAAGGCCGAATTTTCGGACGCGATTCGGAACGCTGTGTTCCAGCTTTCAAAGGCAAGACTACAAGAATTGCAAACAAAACAGCAGCTGTTTGAATCAGTCACTCCTCAGTGGCTGAAAGAGGAGAGTTTTGTGTCTGCCAGCTCTCAGAGAGAAAAAAAAAAAAAAAAAAAGCAACTTTCAGCAACTATTTTGCTGGTGAAAGAAGGCTCAAGAGGTCAAATGATGGCATGAGTTGTCAGTGTAACACCGTCTTGGAAAAATGAGTTCAGAACATTCACTCTTAACGCTCTGGATGGCTTTTTTGTTGACTCAATAACTTCAGACTCAGCTCACCTTTGACCCTAGTAAGAACTAGCAATAGGACCCGAGACGTTGTTTGTTCTTGTATCGTTAGCCTTTATTACTTTTCTGACGATTTCGAAGAGTTGGCCCTGCATATAGCATCAAACGTCATCCCAGCGAGAGTTTGACATCAACGGGAATTTCCTCGCCGTGTCGTGTGACGCTGCACGGGCGAAACACACTGCCAACAGCTGGAGCTGCCTTTTTTTTTTTTTTTTTCAAGTCCTTGCCGCAGTCTCTCCAACAACTTTCTCTAATGTGAGACGGCCAAATGCATTTACAAGCCCTCCTGAGCAAAGTCACATTCAAAAATATTCAGCACAGCTAATTGCCTTTTTATAATCCACATTAAAAAACGATGGTGTTTTTTTTCCTGACTTAATCTTTAAGTTTTGACTTCTTGACTTGGAGTGACTGCTTCATATAGTAGCTAGCATCCGCTATGACATCCAAATGGTAATGTGAATCCAAAGGGACAAGATTTATAACCTTGTATTTTGCTACAATTCAAAATTTAAATCACGAGTGATCCAATTTCGACTTCTCGACTTGGATCGCTTGAGGAATGGCTGCTCCACATAGTCGCTAGCATCCGCTAGCGTAGTAGGCTATGACATTTGGATAATATCCAAACGGTAACGTGAATCCAGTTGTATCAACGAAGCTGTAAAAAGCCATCCGCTATCAAAACTCTCACGTCTGCGTGATGTCAGCACACAAGTGCTGAGAGAATCCTATCTACTGGGTAAAGCGATACCCCTTGAGGTGGGGCTCCGACCACAGGATATCCTATGAAGTCGGGAAATCCCTGCCTATCGACCGCACTCCCCGCCTTCGCCACACGTCAGGCCTAATCATTCCTTCAGGGCCCCGGTAATGAGACGCCACCCGCCAACCACTGTCTGCCCGGCAACAGCGCTGCTCCTAATGAGCCGTAATCATCCAGGAGCTCTCCGCGAAACCACTGCAAGGCAAAAGTAGGAGAGGACGGGGGAGCACGGGGAAATGTTTATATGTAGCCTATTAAATGACAACGTGAAACATGGCAGTGACTTTTAAACACTGCTGGAAATGATTCGGCGCAGTGATGAAAATCGCCTCCCGATACCATTTGTTAGCCTATTATTTTTGGACGGAACCCGGGTCGAGAAAAACTGAAGCAGAAACAAGCCATGACAGAATGTTTTTCATACTCGTAAGAAATAATTACGTGACTACCCAGACGTTTTTTTCTAGTATACTCTTGTTGGCTCTACTTGACTTGTTATTATAAAAATAGATTTAGCCTGCATACTGATCATAAATTTTGATTTGCACCATTTTTACTTCGAAATAAGCAGTGGCAATTTACTCCAAAGGTAATTCAATAGCAAAGTAATAGAGACCTATGTTTTTGCTCTTGCCGGATACTGTGGCTCACTCGTGATTGGTGATTCCAGCTGTGGGTGGATTCTTTTTTTTTCTTTTTCTACATGTCTCACATAAACTAAATAAAAACAAACCATTGCCTCGTTGCAATCCAGCGCAGTTTACAAGACCACGGAATGTCAAAAAAAAAAAAAAAAAAAGCCTTTGTGGACTTTTAAACCAATACCAGACGTCTTTAAGGCTCCATCACGTCCTGAATAAAGCCCCCGCAGACTTTTTCTGATTGTAAATGATAACGGATTTAGGGGGAGAGGTAGCACCTGCCACAACAGGCGCGGGGGGAAGGAAAACGAGCGCTCGCATTCTTGCGGCAAAGGATGACAATTTAAGCGGGCGCCCGACTACGCCAGGAATCCCTCCCCGCCCTCCGCCGCGCAGACCGTGGCCAGGAGACGATTGTGTTTATGTTTCACTTACGCTCCACCGCACTCTGGAAATTGGGTATGCAGCGTTGACCCTCTATTTTGAGTCAATCAGTACCCGGGAGGCGGAGGAATATTTATTCCAGCAGGTTGGTGTTGTTTGTCCCGGACTGTGACACCGGTGTTGAATTTCAGTTTTTTGGGGGTCTGAGTCACCTGCGTGAGCTCTTTCTTCAGCGTCATGTTCCTGAGCTTCGGGGCTCAATCATTCACCCGAACTCATTCGTATTCCACCCAGCCGGCGCTGTAACACCACGTGCTTCCCCTCCCGCAAAGAGCCAATTGAAAACAAATGCTAACAGTGCGAGTAAATATACATGAGCATTAGGGGACATTAGAGGCCATGCGAGTGCCAGTTCTCGCCGGCTTGCCAAGCTTTACTTTCCAGCAGACGAGGAAGACGGACGGGAATCTGGGCTACCACGTGTCCTCCGTGTGGCTGCGGGATTACAGACAGTGACGCATCGGGGGGGTGGCTAGGACTAGGGGAGCGCAATTTTAGGTGCTATTCTGTGTGAACCCTCAGAACTCTTGAGTTCAAACCAGAAGTCTAGCTGAGGGACTCAGAGTAGGAGACACCACACCGGCCGAGTAGAGCTATTCGGATTCAGTCTGCTGTTTGGCAAACACTTGCCAGCAAGATGAGGGGAAGCCCACCAAGGCTCTCCAGCTGCAAATCTTAAACTCCGCCCACGTTCACCATAGTTTCAAAAATGAGACTCACCCAGTAGGATCGTGTGATGGAGTATACATTTGCACCATTGAAGAAATTAAATTAAATATTTGAAACAATATGATCAAAAAATATTTTGTGGGTTAAATGCTTTGGGTCTTTTATATAGCAGATCTAGTTTGGTTTTTGTCACAGCCTCATAACGGGCCCAATAAAATGCTCTTGGAGGCTATACATGGCCCACGGGCCATAGGTTGCCCACCCCAATGTAGCTTAATCTTCACTCTTCATCATAACTCAATCAAGGCCATAAAGGTCAAAGTTATGTTCCCGGACTACAAAAGTCAACGGTACAATCACCATGTCCAGTACTTTTTTTTTTGACAGCATTGGGTTCACACAAGTGCTAAATCAGAGGTCATGGTGGGTCACGCTCCTTACAGCCTACTTTCCTCGTGCTCGGACACGTACCTTTGCACTCCGCTCTCATGAAACATTGACGTGAACGTTCAGTGAGTGTTATTTTTCATTCATATGAGCGATGGCTGAGAAAGAAAATAGTTCCTGCTGCCTGAGGTGTGTGATGTTTATGCTGGATTGGGTAGGTGGTGGGGGGAATTCTCTCTCTCGCTCTCTTTTTTTTTTTTTTTTTTTTTGTGCAAGCCCAACAGCAGACGTTGGGCCACCAGTCCAGTGCAGTCAGTCAGATGGCTTTATTGTTACCAGCTGTTGCTTTTAGGGCAGGCATGTATGTACACTCACCTTTTTGCACTGGTCTGAGGATACGTTTGTTTTTTACAAGCAAAAATAATCCCTCCCGCCACTCAAACATACTTTGATAACTTTTCACTAAATCCATTCAGTGAATGCTACCATGTTGTCGCATGCACTCACATCAGCCGTGTTTCAAAAGTAAGACAATCCTAATAGTAGCAATAACTATTGCTTTAAACAACATTTTTATATGAAATACATTCTGTTCTCGGTTAATGCATTTGAACCGTGCAATGACCAGACGCTGTCTTTTCTGTTGACTTTTGGTGTCAAATTAACCAATTCACTCATGTCAGCATATTTGACTTCTCTCACTGTCACTTAGGTTTCCATTTAAGTCTATCGCTGGCTACATATTCCATTACTGGGCTCAACTCGTTCATGACAGCGACGCCGCTGATTGGTTGTAATGTAGTGTCATGTTAAGTATGGATCACCTGGTAAATAAATATTAGTCATTTAGTTTTTCATTAATTGAAGGCCAGACTGGCTATTCCAAGATAGAAAAAATATTGTGGCGTTCTTTAAATTAAAAATACAACTTTATCATCTAACTTTAGGTTTTTTTATCTTGTTAAAATTCAATCAGCGTGTAAATTGTTCATTTGTTTTGGTAAAACTAACACATTCTTTCCAATTCAGTAATTCAATTACTAGTCAAATATAATCTTTTATTTGGAATAAATCTGACACTGATGCCACTCCAATCAACAATCAAAGTGACAACAGCTTCACTCACCCGAAATAAGCTGCGCTGGGTGGTGGCAAGTAGAAGACAAGGACTACCAGTGTGAACGATAACCATCCCAGGAGTAGGTGTCCATCCAGCATTTTGCTGCGGCTCCAGGGCAGATCATTTCGTTTCTCCTGAGTAGCTGTGTGAAGCCCTCAGCTGGATGTGCCACACTTCTTATACGAAGAGCACATGAGGTGCTCCTCCCATCCAGCCTGCACGGCAAGGAGAGAGAGAGAGCGCGAGAGAGAGAGATGGGGGGACGGAGGAACAGAGAAAAGCCGGCAGCAGCATGAGAGAAGGGGTAGGTACGTGTTAAGTGAATATAAAAAAATAATAATATTGTTGTGTCTCAGAATAATTCAAACAAAAAAAACAGCAAAACTTATTTTTGTCCCTTGAAGGCTACTGTAGCAGATTGAGAAACTAACATCCTCAAAGTTAGCTAGTTGCAGCTCTGCTTACCTTAAAGTTTTGGCATGATGCCAGGAGCATCACAACAGGGTCGCAGCCAGTGTAGTTGCTTGAAAGTGGCTCTGGATCTTCACCTAGCTGTGCCACGGGTGAAAAAACATAGTTTTTTGTGGGGTTATTATTACGTAAATTAGTGACGTACAGATGAGCTTGCTCATATGGTATTTGAAGTTCTCTTTGAGAATTGTGGATCTAATTGTTTCCCGCGCCAGCGCACTAAACATGCTCATGGCTTTTATTCAAGTCAAATGAGTCGAACATGGCCAAGTGGATGTCACAAATGTAAAAGACAGACAGGGCTCCGTGTAGTCGGATTTGGGTTAAAGATTGGCAGCCAGGTTAAATATCAGTCCGGTCTTGCCTCAACGAGACCGCGTCTTTCGCTGAGAAGCCCGCACACGTGCGAGCCAGGCGGGTTCACGCGCAGTTCACAAATTTGTCGGCAACTCCGCGACCGCGGGCCATTTCACAAGCGCTACCAAACGAAAGCCGGTAATCGCATGTCACATTGACAGCCATTGAGATCCACGGGCGAGCTATCAATCATCCCCGCTAAGTAACCTGAACACTCTGGCAGGCCCGCTCATGAAAACTATTTAGTCTTCTCGGTATTGCTTTCAATTTGAGGATTAGCGGAACGACGTGTAAAACCGCCAAGGCGGCAATTGTGCAACTTGCACCAGTTATAAATGTTTATTTATTTGTATTTATTCATGTGTATTATAATTCAGGAATTATTTCCATTATTTTATTTTCTAACATTGATTTGTACTTTATTGATTATTTAGTTGAGTTTGTAGTTAATTGTATTCCTTTTATTTTCTATGGTCGCGTTTTGGGCCCTGAAGGAACTCAAGTGTGTTTGCAATTTTTTTTTTTTTTTTTACGATGAAAGCCGGATGAGTCGTCGTAAATTCGATGCGCCTTTCAGCTGTCGTCACATTGATATGGTCATCCGAGGTAGCAGCAATTCAAGAATGTGTAATTGCGCAATTTGTTTTTGCCACGGGCGTTGATTCATAGATAACGTCTCACTTTGCCAGCTTTATGCAGAGGACAAGCCTTCCTTACGATCTGTGTAAACAACTTTCAGCGGCTCAGCTACCCACACACCTTGAAAACATGGGGCGGGTCGCGCTCACACCTGGGCTGCTCAACCTGCTCGCTTTTAGAATCAAGCACATTTTGATTTTTGTATATTTTGTTCCGATGAATCAAAAATAAAAATACAGTGCCATCTCCGACACTATTTTGCCATACAGTTAGGTTTGGGCTTTTTTTTTTCTATTTGCATGATTTCTCTTAAAACACATTGGATATTTCACACAGGTGAGCACTTGAACACAAAGGAATGCATTTCCACCCCCTTTTCCCTTCCAACATTATTAGCTTGTCACTCACTCCCATATTAGGGATTCAAGGCCCCCCCTGTGAGGAGGCTGCCTAAAAATGCTTGCTTCTTCTAAGGAGATCAGCAGGAGGGTTTGTCAGTACGTGACAAGAATGGACACTAATCCCATTGCAATACCCACCGGCCTGCGTGTCTCTGGAGTGGGATAATTGATTCCCACACCCATTTTCAAGTCGACCCCTATCCCGTTCCCCAAAGCCCATACGGCTTAAAAGCGTGTGGTCCAAACGGGCTCCTGTGTTTTGAATTGAGAGCTGTCATAACGGCAACGACTTCGGTAATGGACGCTAATCTCTCCAGTGTGTCAGGGTAATGACACATTATAATCTTCGACCCTCTTCTTTTACACACTGGCAGATGACAAATTGGAAGTGAAATTCTGTTTAAAATGTTGAAAACGTACACATTCGAGGTTTTGATCACGAGTGACATATTGTAGCTAAGCACTGTCGGTTTGCATCTTCACTCGGTGCTCCTTCCTGACAAATTGTCAAATATGTTACTCTTCAATTTTTCTCTGCTTCCTTTTTGTAAGATTGAGACCAAAACAAAACACAATGTACTTTTTTATCACAAGTGGCAGCTAACCAACCAGCACGGGAAGCTCACATAGCAGCAGGCAGCAGATGGACTATTTAAATTGCACCATCTAAATGAATCTGAAGGTGTTTTCTGTATTTCAAATCATTCCATAACCGTACTTTAATTTGTCTCCGGTTAGTCCCCCGGTGATCACAAACTGATTTTCCGACGCCAGTATCAGCGAGTCGTCCAAGAACCGCCATATTGGATTTCCCTTTCAGCAGAAGCAAAAGGTGCCGAAAAGTCGAGTCTCTTTCAGCAGTTTGGATTTTATTCCCGTGCAATTACAATAAGGCACCTCCGGGCTTTGAGGTTTCGAGATGGAATGCGCAGCTTGTCGGATGTTGGTCGATTTTGAGGTATTTCCTCGAGAGGGCCTACCATCCCAAAAATAACACCCCCATTAATATTTCAACTTTTGCTCCGTGTAGAAATGAAAAGTGATGCATGATTGTAGCTCTGGTGTAATTGTTGGCGTTCGGCAAACAAGCCGTTACTCCGCAAATTGCGATGGCAGAAAGCTTGTAACACAAACTCATTTGACCGTCGACCTCATTGAGCTCAGTCATCACTCAGATTGGATATGACTTGCTCTCCGGGGTTCTTGCTATATCCGCTCTAAAGGTTTGGAGAGCAGCAAGCTCGGCGATCTTAAATCTCACATTGGGTTCTTATTCTGAAACCAAAACTGCTGATTAGTTAAGAGAAGCAACAATATGCCAAACGATGAATGAGAATGGCGCCTCTTGCGAGTCATTCATGTCAAATTTGTAATGCAAATAAGCCAAATGACTAGAAATAGTTCACAGCGTCAAAAAATAGTCTATGAGCTCAGCGGGCAGTTGGACAGAAGCGAGATAGAGACACGGGTTGGGTAGCTGGCTGGCAGAGGAAGAAGAGAACAATGGGCACGACAACAGATATGCTCTCGTGATGACAATACCGGTCTACTCCCAACACCACCATACTCGGCCTCACCGCCGCCAATAGGAAGCAGATAAATGTTGAACTGATGCACTTCCAGAAGCTGGGAACAGGGGAGAGACAAAGATTAGCAAGCTAGTAACAGCGTTCATAGATTCCGATACAACAACAGTACACCTAACAATAGCTGTATCCATAATTATAGACATGATCATATTAAAAACAAGAAGAAGGATGTGACGGATCCTCTCGGCAGTTATTCTCGCCACTATGGACAATGGAGAGATCAATGGTACGACTAAAATGAGTGCATAGGTGCAATAATAATTATCTTTTAGTTTCACTGAATTCATTCGTTCGTCATGATCACAGCCTCTTTGCTTCAATAGAAACACAAAGAATTACTAGAATAAGTCAAAATATTCACAGAATTCATTTTTTTCAATTTGAGTTTTTTCGTTAACCACCATAACCGTGCTCCCCACCTGACTCGGATGTCACTCCAGGCTGTGCCTTTTAAAGCCACACACATTCAGAGTCATAGATACTACAATGTATAATGTGAATATGGCGACCCCGAGTGGACAGAAGTCATGCCTGCATCTCGAATGCATATGAGGGACGAGTCTAAATCGAAGGCATCTCATCCATTTGAGTTTAGCGCCACCAGGCCGACCGACCGACCGACCGTTCTTCCCTCTGCTCAAGCGTCTCGTGCATTAGCCTCGCGCTGACCTTGTCTCGATATCACATCCTTGGAGAAGGAATGTAAATCGTATCCGTCCAATCCCAACCCCGTTACCGCTAAAGCGGCTCCCTCTCGCCGCCCCTGCTCAGCCTGGCTGCGGGGGCCACATGATCTTTTCCATGTTCCAGACATAATTTGCGGCTTAGGTTTTTTTGGAGGCTGACGCTGCGTCTGCGCCGCTTCTGCTGTTTCAGGCGTCGGCCGCGCCGCGTGCACTCTCACAAAAGTCCCACTTTGGTTTTTTGCAGGGACCTCAAGAGGGCGCTGTTTGAGAGCAAAGTGCCCATGCTGCCAAGCAAATCAACAGAATGAAGAAAATGACTCAACAAGCTTACAAATGTACACAAATTGCTTGTCAAGGAGAGATTTTAAAGGACGTTGGTGACATTTCAGTGCAACTCAATCTGGCTTCATTGAGGCCATTTAACCTAAAGCTCTGAGCACATTTTCTAGTGAAGTGTTATGACACGTGCGAGACATATTGCATGTGAGCGTGCAGCGGCTTGTCTGCTCTTTCAAGTAGACTCATCGGGCTACTTGGTACGAGAAACATGACATGCCTTCATAGTGCATGCCAGGTATGGTCAGTTTACTCTCATCTGCAGGGACGTGTGTATTATGATAATAGGAAATATTGGGTTTGTGCCACACCTTGTAAATGTAAAACAGTTTGAATTCAGAAAAGTACATATGCTAAAAAATAATAATAATAATTAAAGCATAGACCTTCGTATTTGAATTGTTTAGCTGTCCTCCACAGAGTTGACATAGAGATTGCACCTGGTTCCTCCACTATGCGTCTTATCACAATCCTTTTTACACCCTGCATCGCCAAGAGATACGGTGTCAACGCCTGCGGTCGTGCCCATCCTGCAGATAACGGCAAAACTGAGGCGGACCCTCTGGTTCTCATGTGCGTGGAGACGCAGGAGGAAAAGTGATGAGATGTTTCCAGGTGTGTTCTCCCTTCCCTTATTTTCCCAGGAAATAGAGCGTATAATGCCAATAGGGGTGAAAATATGTGCATGCCTTTTTTTTTTTTTTTTTTGCATCTAATGTTGGACTTTAGTCAGTCACCATTAAAAAATAATCATTCATATTCATCTAAAGGACACAATTATCCTTGGTATTGAATATTCTTTATGATATAAATATATACTTTGATTTAAAAGTTGAAAGAATGATTTCATTGTATTTTGTTATATTTAAACTATCAATAACAGAACTTTTTAATGTATAGGGTTAGGGTAATAATGTAATTGTTGTTAATGTAATAACGAAACAAACAGCTATACTTATTAATCACAGTTCAACAAGTGTAGTACAGGATCGCGAGTCTTCACTGCAATGGCGACATCTTGTGGTGGTGTTATATTTGTACACAAAATGTACAACACAGAATAATAATAGTTCATAAAAAAATAAAAGATATGTTCCTTCCTGGCCATTCCGTTACCAACAGATCGGTAGTTTTATTCATTATCTTGCATAAAAGTCATAAGTCTTGGGTCACTCATGCTGAATGATTGTTTCATTGTAATCGCTAAATTTGAATGCCTTTCAAAATTGAAATATATATAAAATATTATAAAATATATATATGAATTTGCTTCGCTTTAAGATCATAAAGCAACCTACTCCAGTGGTCTTTTCTAGCAGGAGGCGGTGATGAATTACAAGGTATTGTATGGTTTCCGCCAGAGGGGGCGCTGTTTAAAACCTTGACCAAACTACCACCAACGAAGAAATTGTGAAAAGATGGCGCTACCCGGTGTTTCGCTCGTGCGTCTCAGAGCGCTGTGCCGCCTCGGCAAATATCTTCGAATGGGAGTCTTGACAGCGTCGCACTGGAGCGGAGAAATGCGCTGGTGTGGGACCAAAGTCGTCAGCTTTCGACCGTACAGCACGTCGCGGTTCCAACCTAAACGAGGTGAGTGACACCGGAGAGCGAGCTTAAAACCCAAGGGCACGATCGTCCGTGGAAACATCTTTCAGTAGTCTTCGTACATGGTTTGCCACAATATTCCAATTTTATTACGTAGGAAACATTAATTCCAACTTGTTGGAGGAATTCCCAGACCCCAAATCTCTCTTGAATAACACCATCGCTCGCTCACTGGGAGTCAACGACCTCTCTGAGCTCATCCAATACTCGTGCGCGGAGGAGGCTGGCATCAAGGTTAAGGCAACGTCAATCTTCTCGATTCTAGACCATAAGTCGTTGTCTTGAATCATTGTCTTTATTGTGTAGAAAGCCACTGTCACTGTGCTATGGCCCTGCAAGATCGAGGAGGACGGCTACGCCTCCAAAAAAGTTGACGCAGAGAGATGCGCAGCAGCTGCCGCTTGTCACAAGCTCAAAGTATGTTTGACATGTTTTTACTAGCGAACTCTTCGAAAGCAAGATACACGCCATTGCATAATTTACACCTGCTTGTCTGGCAGGAAATGGGTGTGATCGGCCCGGACAACCAGCTTCCAAGGAGGAGATCCAGCAGGGGGAGAGGAGACGTGCGTTCTGCTCTTTACGATCCCGAAGACTCCCCGACTGACCAGATTAAATCAGCGGCTGTACCTGAAAACTCATCTGACATTTCCGAAGCACTTTTCCTCTTCCCTCATCCCAAAGCTCTCTTGACTAAAGTGGTCCAGGTGGCCACCTCATCTGAAAGTTCCAAAGTAAGTGCTTTATCTTTTTCGCCGTTCACGCCTAATAACACGTCTTACCAACCTGGATCATCGTATCAGGAACTGATACGATTCGCAACAAGAGGTGGCAAGCTCAAGACGTGCGAGTTGACCCTGCGCTGGCCGCAGGAAATGACTTTCATCGCGACGGCAAACAAAAAACTCACAGCGGAAAAGCGAGCGGCGGCTCTCGCCTGTTTGAAATTTAAGGTGAGCACGGGAGTCTCGTCTCATTTTTGTTACCAGCGCACTGACACTGCCCACGTGTGGCCCGATGCAGGAACTACATTTGCTGGATAAGAACAACAACGCACTGAGTCACGCCAAGTACCACGGGGACAAGGTGAGGGAGGCCGGAGAACGTGAACGGCGGCCTCTCCAGGTGGAAGTTCCCAAGTATCTGGAAGAGCGTATGAGGGAATATCTCACACGGGTCAGTCCCGTCAAAACCTCTTTCCATTTGTATTCAAGTGAATTCAGAAGTTCACTCAAACTGCACATTGGTGTGATTTTTGCATCCACGACAGTATCCAGTGGAAGCTGAAATGCAGAAGTTCTACGAAGAAGAAGAAGATGACGACGTCAAGCAGGACAGTGTACAGGAGGAAAACTTGACGCTGGATGCCATCACGGGCAAAGTGTACAGGGAGCGGTCGCCTCAAGAAACGCGGCGTCTCAACGAGTTCCTTCAGGAGGAGTGGGAAAGCGTCGGGCCGGGCCCGAGCGTGGCGTTGCCGGTCGACACCCACCGGCAGCGCGTGGTCTCGGCCGTGCGAGCTTCCCGGGCGGTCGTGATCGCCGGCGAGACTGGCTGCGGCAAAACCACTCGCATCCCTCGCTTCCTACTGGAGGATTGCGTGTCGGCGGGACACGGCGCCGAGTGCAACGTCCTGGTGACGCAACCTCGCCGGATCAGCGCAGTGTCGGTGGCCCAACGCGTGGCCCAGGAGATGGGCCCCGCTCTCAAACGCTCGGTCGGCTATCAGGTACATGACGTTTGAAACTCAATTCAATAAGGAAATGTTCATGATTTTTTATTTTTTTGAACTATTTCTAAATGCTTTATTGAATGGAATGGAACGATAACAGATTCCCTCTGGTACAGGTGAGACTGGAGAGCAGACCACCAGAGCAAAGCGGCGGCGCCCTGCTCTTCTTGACTGTGGGTGTCCTGCTGAGGAAGCTGCAGTCCAATCCCAGCCTGAGGGGCATCAGCCACGTGGTGGTGGACGAGGTTCACGAGCGCGACGTCAACACGGATCTCCTGCTAGCGCTGCTGCGCTCTTGCATGAGCAAGAACCCTGACCTGCGGGTGGTGCTGATGAGCGCCACCGGGGACAACCAGCGACTGGCCCGCTACTTCGGAGGCTGTCCCGTCGTCAAGGTGCCGGGGTTCATGCACCCCGTGCAGGACAGCTACCTGGAGGACGTGCTGAGGGAATTGGGGAGGCCCCTGCCGATGGAACACAACAAAGAGGTGAGACTGGATACTTTTTATAATGAGAGGAATCAAGTTGTCATGTCTACAAACTTGTCATTATTGCGAGAATAGAGACAAAGCGATGAGGTCGGTCCAGATCTGGATCTTGTTGCCGACGTCATCGAGCACATCGACAAACGTGGCGGACCAGGTAGCAACCCAATCCTCCCCCCCCTCCTCCTCTTCTCTTCTGTCCTTTCCAGCTATTCATTGACTTGACATTTCAAATGTCCTTCCATCCACAGGTGCCTTATTGTGTTTCCTGCCCGGATGGCAGGACATCAAGACGGTTCAAGAGACGCTCCAGATGAAGCCACACTTTTCGTCTGGCTTGCACAAGATCCTGCCATGTAAGTGTAAACATCTGGCTTTTAAAAAACATAATAAAACCGAAATAAATAAAAATAACTTCTTCTGCCTATCTTGTATTCAGTGCACTCAAGTTTGTCAGTGGCAGACCAGCAGGCAGTGTTCCAGCGCCCTCCAGAGGGCTGGAGGAAAATTGTCCTCGCCACCAATATAGCGGAGACCTCCATCACCATCGACGACGTGGTTCACGTGGTGGATGCCGGAACACACAAGGAGCATAGTTATGACCCGCGCACTAAAGTAAAACTTCCTTGAATGTTTGGATGAAAAAAATAACTTGATATTTTTTTACATATCAATTAAAAACAAATATTTTATAGCAGCGCAAGGACATTAAAGACACTAAGGTCATTTGTGCTGATGTCAGGTGTCGTGTTTGGACACGGTGTGGATATCCCGATCCAACGTGACTCAGCGAAAAGGTCGAGCGGGACGCTGTCAGCCGGGTCAGTCGTACCATCTGTTCCCTCGCAAACAACTGGACGCCATGACGCATTTCCCCATCCCGGAGATCCTTCGCACCCCCCTGGAGAGCTTAGTGGTCCAGGCCAAGATCCACAGTCCCAAATTAAAGGTTCCTCCTCGATGCCGTGTCATTTGAATGCCTTCATCCAGCATGTTGAGTCATGCGCTCTATTTTTCCCATACAGGCTGTTGACTTTTTATCCCAAGTGTTGGACAGCCCTGAACAGGAAGCCGTGTCGGATGCCGTACGAAATCTGCAAGACATTGGTGAGTCTTTTTGACCGACGACAAACAAAAGTCCCCTTTTACACTTTTTACAACTTCATCCCATAATTCTATAAAAAATAAAAATAAATTCCCCTTAAAGTGTTTCTCATTATTTTCTGTGTGCAGGCGTCCTGGACCGTCAGGAATCGCTGACGCCTTTAGGAGTCCGCGTGGCCTCAATGTCATGTGACCCACGTCTGGGCAAAGTTCTGGTGCTGGGCGCTATGTTCCGCTGCGCCTTGCCCATGCTGTCCATCGCCGCCTGCCTCACGCGAGACCCGTTCTACAACAGCCTACAGAACCGAGCGCCGGTGGCCAAGGTGAGATTGGCCGCAATTGGTGTCGCGCTGGACCGCACGCGCCGATCCGTCACCGCTGTCATCGGCAGGCTAAAGCCGAGCTGAGCGGCTCCAGCAGCAGCGACTACCTGGCTTTCAGCCGCGCTGTGCTGGGCTGGAGGAGACTTCAACAGGAAGGAGATCGTTTTGAGCGAGATCGCTACTTGGAGGAATTCTGCTTGTCCAAGGCCAGCCTGCGCTTCATCAATGGTACGTTCTCATCATAGTCCTTTTTTTTTGGTACAGGTTATGAAAGACCATCTCTTGCTTTGTTTTGCTGCAGGTCTCATCTCTCAGTTCAGCGAGAATCTGTGTGAGGCTCAACTTGTGTCCCGTGCCATCGAGTGCCAACGTCACTCGTCACTGGTCAACCAGCACAGCGAGCAAGAGCAATTGCTTAAAGCCGTGCTGCTGGCCGGACTCTATCCCAACCTCATCCAGGTACGAGTGAATTCGAAGGGCTTCACGGCAGAAATAGCTCAACTGAAAAACTTTTGGGGTTTTTTTTTTTTCCCCAACTGTAAAATGTTAGGTGAAGAGAGGCATCGTGACCAAAGGTGGACGCTTTCGGCCGAACAACCTGTCGTTCCGTACGCTGGGTGGCGGCGTCCTCCTCCATCGCTCCACTGTCAACAGGTAAGATGTGCTTTTTAGAAGACGTGTAGCACATTTCCCGACGTCTTTTTTTTTTTTTTTTGGGTGATTTGCAGAAAAAATGATGAACTTACTTGTCGATGGCTCACCTTCTTCGGCGCCGTCAAGTCCAATGGCTCCGTTTTTATCCGCGACTCATCAGCCGTCCATCCCCTCGCCCTGCTTTTGCTCACAGACTGCAACGTCACGGAAACCGGTAAGCTTCAATGCCATTTTTAATTTTTGTCCGCTATAGTCGACAAGAATCCCCCATCCCACCCCTTTCCAAAAATCTTCTCATGTGTTCAGTGAGCGGAGATGACGTGGAGGTGGCGCTCTCGGGCTGCCCGCTAGCACGCTGCCGGTTATCGGCCAACACATGGGAACTGCTGTGGGAATTGAGGACGTCCATCCAGGCCATGCTGCGCCGCAACCTCAGACAACCCGCTGCCGCGTACTCGAGCCAGGACGGCGAGCTCATCTCTTTGCTGGTGGAACTGCTTAATGGCTCAGATGGCAAAGCGTGGACTCCAAATGATAGCGACGTGGACTGATCATGAATACACATCACAGATTAACTGAACTGTAGTTATTTATTTGCTTTTTTTGTTTAAGTACCTAACATAATTATTGAACAAATCTATTCATTTGGATTGTACAGACATATGAAAAGTCAAATGTTTGTTTTTGTTCAAATAAATGAAATTATACAGTTGTGTCCTGAAAGTTATTTGATGTAAAGCGCAGCCAAAATAAGTAAACAAAATAAAACAAAAAAAAAGAATCAAATTGAGATTTTTGCTTTTTCTTCAGCTTTATTGCAGACACTGCATATTGTCAGTGTGGCGAGTAGTGATGTGCATTCCTGTACTTAAGTGAATTGAATCTTTAGAATCAGTTCACTGAAAAGCTTCGTTCAAACGAATCGTTCAACAAATCATCCCCCCCCACACACTGATCCTTCTTTTCTTTTTTTTAATGAAGCATATAATCAAAAATCATGGTCAAAGCTTAACTGATAGTGAAAAGTGCCACACCCGCCCTCACCCCCACTTTCTGATTGGCTGTTTGATCTGTGACGTCACTCGGACACGCTATTAGGTACACCGCCATTTTCAGGTGTACCTAATCACAGGCCACTTCATTAGGGAAAAATCATGGTCAAAATTTAAATGAAAGTGAAAAGTGCCACACCCGAACAACCCCCCACTTTCTGATTGGCTGGTTGATCTGTGACGTCACTTGGACACAGGTGCATCTAATTACAGGTAATTAGGGAAAAAGTTTAAATGAAAGTGAAAAGTGCCACACCCACCCTCACCCCCACTTTCTGATTGGCTGGTTGATCTGTGACGTCACTCGGTCACTCTATTAGGTACACCGCCATTTTCAGGTGTACCTAATCACAGGCCACTTCATTAGGGAAAAATCATGGTCAAAATTTAAATGAAAGTGAAAAGTGCCACACCCAAACAACCCCCCACTTTCTGATTGGCTGGTTGATCTGTGACGTCACTCGGTCACTCTATTAGGTACACCGCCATTTTCAGGTGTACCTAATCACAGGCCACTTCATTAGGGAAAAATCATGGTCAAAATTTAAATGAAAGTGAAAAGTGCCACACCCAAACAACCCCCCACTTTCTGATTGGCTGGTTGATCTGTGACGTCACTCGGTCACTCTATTAGGTACACCGCCATTTTCAGGTGTACCTAATCACAGGCCACTTCATTAGGGAAAAATCATGGTCAAAATTTAAATGAAAGTGAAAAGTGCCACACCCAAACAACCCCCCACTTTCTGATTGGCTGGTTGATCTGTGACGTCACTCGGTCACTCTATTAGGTACACCGCCATTTTCAGGTGTACCTAATCACAGGCCACTTCATTAGGGAAAAATCATGGTCAAAATTTAAATGAAAGTGAAAAGTGCCACACCCAAACAACCCCCCACTTTCTGATTGGCTGGTTGATCTGTGACGTCACTCGGTCACTCTATTAGGTACACCGCCATTTTCAGGTGTACCTAATCACAGGCCACTTCATTAGGGAAAAATCATGGTCAAAATTTAAATGAAAGTGAAAAGTGCCACACCCAAACAACCCCCCACTTTCTGATTGGCTGGTTGATCTGTGACGTCACTTGGACACAGGTGCATCTAATTACAGGTAATTAGGGAAAAAGTTTAACTGAAAGTGAAAAGTGCCAGACCCGCCCTCACCCCCACTTTCTGATTGGCTGGTTGATCTGTGACGTCACTCGGTCACTCTATTAGGTACACCGCCATTTTCAGGTGTACCTAATCACAGGCCACTTCATTAGGGAAAAATCATGGTCAAAATTTAAATGAAAGTGAAAAGTGCCACACCCAAACAACCCCCCACTTTCTGATTGGCTGGTTGATCTGTGACGTCACTCGGTCACTCTATTAGGTACACCGCCATTTTCAGGTGTACCTAATCACAGGCCACTTCATTAGGGAAAAATCATGGTCAAAATTTAAATGAAAGTGAAAAGTGCCACACCCAAACAACCCCCCACTTTCTGATTGGCTGGTTGATCTGTGACGTCACTCGGTCACTCTATTAGGTACACCGCCATTTTCAGGTGTACCTAATCACAGGCCACTTCATTAGGGAAAAATCATGGTCAAAATTTAAATGAAAGTGAAAAGTGCCACACCCAAACAACCCCCCACTTTCTGATTGGCTGGTTGATCTGTGACGTCACTCGGTCACTCTATTAGGTACACCGCCATTTTCAGGTGTACCTAATCACAGGCCACTTCATTAGGGAAAAATCATGGTCAAAATTTAAATGAAAGTGAAAAGTGCCACACCCAAACAACCCCCCACTTTCTGATTGGCTGGTTGATCTGTGACGTCACTCGGTCACTCTATTAGGTACACCGCCATTTTCAGGTGTACCTAATCACAGGCCACTTCATTAGGGAAAAATCATGGTCAAAATTTAAATGAAAGTGAAAAGTGCCACACCCAAACAACCCCCCACTTTCTGATTGGCTGGTTGATCTGTGACGTCACTTGGACACAGGTGCATCTAATTACAGGTAATTAGGGAAAAAGTTTAACTGAAAGTGAAAAGTGCCAGACCCGCCCTCACCCCCACTTTCTGATTGGCTGGTTGATCTGTGACGTCACTCGGTCACTCTATTAGGTACACCGCCATTTTCAGGTGTACCTAATCACAGGCCACTTCATTAGGGAAAAATCATGGTCAAAATTTAAATGAAAGTGAAAAGTGCCACACCCAAACAACCCCCCACTTTCTGATTGGCTGGTTGATCTGTGACGTCACTCGGTCACTCTATTAGGTACACCGCCATTTTCAGGTGTACCTAATCACAGGCCACTTCATTAGGGAAAAATCATGGTCAAAATTTAAATGAAAGTGAAAAGTGCCACACCCGAACAACCCCCCACTTTCTGATTGGCTGGTTGATCTGTGACGTCACTTAGACACAGGTGCATCTAATTACAGGTAATTAGGGAAAAAGTTTAACTGAAAGTGAAAAGTGCCACACCCGCCCTCACCCCCACTTTCTGATTGGCTGGTTGATCTGTGACGTCACTCGGACACTCCATTAGGTACATCGCCATTTTCACGTGTACCTAATAGCAGGCCATTTCATTAGGGAAAGATCATTGTCAAAGTTTAAATGAAAGTGAAAAGTGCCACACCCGCCCTCACCCCCACTTTCTGATTGGCTGGTTGATCTGTGACGTCACTCGGACACGATTAAGTATACTGCCATTTTCAGGTTCGTTCGCGAAGATGCACGAGTGAGTGACAGACAGTGTTGCTGCTATGTCAGCTGACACACGTTATGCCGACATTGATGTTTTAATTTTTGTATTTGTTGGATTGTGGATTGTTATTATACCTAATATAAACACATTTGTGTTTGAATAAAAGGTTGAAAAAAAACCCGTTATGCCGACATTTGTGATTCTGGGGGACACCAACTCATAACAATGTAAAACATACGTATTGCCATATGAAGCAGTTAACCAAATGTCTGATTTTTATGTTTTAATTGGCGAATATAAAAACAAGGAATAAAACACCAGACAAGTTTTAACAAATGTTTATTCAAATGATAATAATAATAATAAAAGTAAATTCCATACCAGCAATGTAATGTAAAATTGCAGTAGATATATTGGACAACAATATTTAGAAAGTGATTCGTTCACTCTCATTCACTGAAAAAAAATCATTCTTTAGAACGAATCGTTCACTCACGAGGCAACACTAGTGGGGAGTGTACACATTTGATTTGTTTTAATTTTACTCTGTATTCTATAACTTGTTTAAACTTTCACATATTACTAAATCAAATCCCCCTGGTTAATATATCAATCATTCAAGTAAGTGTTTTTACTCGGGTTACTAAATAAAAAAAAAATCATGGGAAATATTTATGAGAAGTCCTTCATGAACTGTAGGTGAAAGGCACTGAGGCGTCTCAGAAGTTCCTCCATTATGTCTCCAGCAGTCATAATGGAAAATCTGTACAAGAAAATGAAAGTGACATTGATCACGATGTTAACATAATAGTGTCAGCATCAAGTTTCTTAGGTCATTAGATCTGACACATGGTCATTTTTAAAGTTAGGGGTCATGGGGTCAAAGGTAATTTTTTTAGGCCTGACTATATATGGTCATTTTTTTTGCTATAAAAAAAAAAAGCCTTACTATACATGGTCATTTTGTTTCTAAATAAAACCCTTGGTCATTTTTTGTTGTTTAAATAAGAAAAACAACCTTACTATACATGGCCTGGGGAAAAATACTCACCTGAGATGGTAGGTGCCTTCCTTTTGTCCATACTCACAGCCCGGCCTAACAAGCACACCGGTGTCCTCCAGCAGTCTGGTGCAGTAGAACATGTCAGGTTCCATGTCGGCTTCCTGAAACGTGACATTGTTAAAATGGCCATTCAAATATGCGAGTGCTGCTGTGTCGAGTCAATCTTATTGGCTTATTATTTATAAAACTGTGCCTGTGAGTCAAGTCAAGCACAAAATGAGCTGCACGTGACCTTGGCTTTGATGATGGCTTTCGGAGTCAGGTGCAGTCTGGGGAATGCAAAAGCTCCTCCCTGTATCGGCTGGCAGCTGACTGCAGGCAGCCCTTTGAGAACCTGCTGCGCTCTCTTCACGTTGTCAACCATCGTGCTCCTCATGAGCTCCGTCTCCTACGGAAATGTGACCGATCCATCTGGCACGAATGATTTTATGTGAAATTATGGACTCACACGCTTGAAAAGCGGGTATGAGGGATCTCCCGGCTGAGGGGGCTTGGCCATCAGCTCCAAAGCAATTTGCCCGACAACGGGCGGAGTGGTGTGCATATGGAAAATCTGCTGAATGTACGGCATGACGGTGGGATCCATGTTGACCAGCTCCACGTATCCCCCTCGAAGACCGCACCTGGGAGCAAAAAGTGACTACATGGGCCAATCGGGAGCCTTTGCTCGTGCCGTGTGATTCACGGCTTACTCTCCCATGAAGCCTTTGGATACCGAGTGGAAGGAGGCCAGCTCCAGCGTGTGGGACAGAGGAGGCCCCAACTCATGCAGGAGCTTCTTGTAAGACACAAACTCACTGTTGGTGTCGTAAACGCTGCCCTGGTACACCTGTGGGGATGACATCACTCAGCTCATTTGCATATCACCAATATAAATCAAGTTAAGAAATACATGGAGCCATTAATAAGAATTAAGAATTAAAAGATTGTGTTATTATTTTCACAGTTTGAATTTTCAAACTCCTTACCTCATCGACAAGAAGGAAGAGTTTGTTCTCTGCCACAAACCTGATGACCTCCTCCATGGACTTCCTGCTCTGGACGTGCCCTGAGGAGCACCAGCGGTGTCAAAGGAAACGTTAAGGACCCAAATGGCTGTTGTGCTTCGGACCCACGCACCTGTAGGGTTTCCCGGGTTGATGACGTACAAAGCGATAGGCTGGCACGCTCCCCGGGCGGACACCAAGGCTCGCTGCAGCTCGTCCACCCGCAGCTCCCAGCCGCGCTCCTCGTCCAGGAAGTAAGGGACGGTGACGCCCCCTAAGGCCGTCACCGACAAGGGGGTGGTGCTGTGGCCCGGCACCGGCACGAGCACGCCCCTCTTGGTGGACACCTCGCTGCTCAGCATGAGTGACAGAATGCTCTGCTCGTTTGGGCAACATTCGTAAGATCGGTCGTAGTTCTACACTGCCTCCGAGCGTGGTCTAATTGAAACAAAACCAGTGAATACCGTGAGCGATGTCTGGGAGCCGGGATAAATCCAAATGTTTTCGGGATCCGCTGGAACGCCGTCGCGTTGGCTGATGAACTGAGCGACGCTCTCCACTATTTCGGGGATACCCGCTGTGAGTGTGTACGAGCCTGAAAACAAAGAAAGTCTAATTTATCGGTAGGCAGTAAAAAAAAAAAAAAGGTAACCCAAATTGATGCGTACGATTGAAGATCTCGATAAAGGCTCGATTGATTAGTTCCTCCCTCCCTAATTACCGACACTGCCGCCATCACAGCAGCGGAGGATCTTCTGCGTCCGCTGTTTGACGTCCACCGGCAGGTTGTCGCCATCCAGAAGTTGTGGGTAAAGACAAGCAGCGAGCACCTGCCCCAGCACATTCAAATTAATCTACTGATTTTTTTTTTTTTTATCATGATCCATCTTTGTTACCTGTCTGACAAAGGTAAGAGGTTTTATGCCAGCCCCGTGAGGATCACCCCAGGAGACATCGATCACATTTCTGTAGGGCTTCTTCGCTCCCTGGATGCCGCATTTGGTTGGAAAAGTACCAATAAATAATAGCACATTTTGTTGATTTCAATCATCATGTTTACCTGCTCCAGCATCTCCTTGATGAGAGCCGCTCGTTCCACCAGGGCCGCCATCTTGTCCGGCCTCACGGTCATCAGGCGGGAGCTCATCTCCTGCATGTCAGCAACTCCTTTCTGTTGTCTAACTGTCTGCAAAATGTATTCCTGGTTGAAGAAAAACACGGGTGAAAAGGAAATGAGTACTTCATTAACAGACATGTCTTTTTGGTTTGTATTGAAGGCCGCAAGATGATTGGCTGATAGAGAACGAAAGCCGGTTAATAAGTTAACATTGGAGCAAGCTGTTAGACATAAGTTTTTCATCCTTGTATTCATTCAAACCTTTATAAACTTTTCAGGTGACGTCTGAGGTGAGTCTAAGGTCAGACCTGACTGATTGGTCCACTTTAAACGGACCGGGAACTCTCGAGAATGTGGCAGAGTTAAAACCAAAATAACATTATTCAAAAACGAAACAAAAATGAAATGAACCGAAACAAAACGGCATTATATGTACTTTTCTAAAATTAAAAAAAGTTTTTTGTTTCTGTAATTTCATTTGTATTTTATTAAACCTACAAATGTGTCAAATCATTTGGCCGGACCCTGTATTAACAAAGACGTCTCACACGTAATGGTTATAAGTATAAATTGACTTTTTATGTCCTTCAAATCTGGATCTGGAATGTTGGTCTCACCGTCGCGTCACTTTATGACAGTCAATTAATTACCTTGCTCTCTTTACGACAATTACTGCTATCAGTACATCCGGGGAAGAGAAGACTCGTGGTCACCTTAGTGAAGATCAAGTGTTCTTATCGGGGTTGAAAACGCCATAACGAACACCATGGAAAATAGGCCTTCCTTCACGGATGAGAACAACAAAAGTTTTGAAATTTGGAAAGACTACATGGGTCTGTCAGATGTAGTCCGAGAAATCAGGGGTTGGAAAACCTCCGTCCAATCTGCTCCACACTCGGAAAATAACGTTGGCGCGAGTTTGGGATCTCTAAGCGATAACGCACTCGCAGGTAGAAGCGACGTTGAGACCAGTGTTCCAGCTGATCGTGTTAACCGAGGGTTCTCCACGAAACATCCACCGGACAGCCTGCGGGACCTGTTGATTGCTTGGGGAGGAGCAAGTGCACTGCCGCAATGGAGTAACATGGCGCCTCAGCAGATACCCCGCTTTCCATCTCGAAATGTTACAAACATGAAGTGCGTGTTTTGTAAACATAACGGAGAGACCGAACTGATCTATAAATCGCACTGGCTGAAAAATCGCTCTGGAGAAATTTTGTGCCCGTTTTTGAGAAAGTACGTGTGTCCGCTGTGTGGTGCAACTGGCGCCAATGCCCACACTAAGAGGTTTTGCCCAAAGGTTGATCCGACGTACGTCTCGGTCTTCAGTCGTCCGAACGAGAAATTCCCAAATTATTCACAGTAATTTGACATCCAGCATTGACTGTGAATTAGTTCAACACCTGCGTGCTTTTTATGGTTCTCGTTTTGAACATGCACGTGTATGTTTTGGAGGTGTGATCGGTGCACGTGCTGTTTTCTAACTGCCAGGCAGGCACTGTTTGGAAACTTTTTAATATTTTAAAATGTGTTCGGCATGCTATTTGAGGAATCACGCTCCCTGTTTCGCTTTTACACAATGACTCACTGTTTAGTGTGGGGAAAATCTTGTTACTAAGCATGTTCTTTTTAGTATTATGCTTGTAACCTTGAAAAAACGAACGCCCTCGTTCGTGGAGATAATGTTTTGTGTGCATTCCAATGATATAATGATGTGTCGTAAAAATGTTATTTCAGGAAGAAAGTTTCGCTTTTACCTAATCACTCACTCTGTGTGGTGGAAAAATCTTAGGAACTAAGTATTTTCTTTTCAGTATTATGCATTTTACCTTGAAAAAACGAATGCTCTCCGTTTGTGGAGATGTGTTGTGTGCATTGAAATAAAAAATGATGTAAAAAAAAAAAAAGAAGAAAAATCAGTTATCATGAATATCTGAAACTGATTGAGAGGAAGTCACTGCAATTGGTAGAGAAGGATATGTGCAACTGTTGCAGCGTAGCAGGTATAAAATAGACTTCACAGAATGATTAACTAATTAAGCACAAAAAAAGACTATAAAAAATAAATTAGATACTGAAAATAATATTAAGGGGATATGGACTCTGCTAAACATTATTTGAGGAGGTACCAAACAACACAATTTATCTTCATAAATATATAACACTAGATCATTTTTTGATTTACAAACGCACGCATTTTTATCTAATAATTATTAATTTCTTCAGTATTATTTAAAAAAAAAAAGATGATTAATTTCCATTTAGTAGAAGGCAGTACAACCTCTCACACACAAAAAGACTATGCAAAAGCAATTTTTCAAAATCTCGCGTTGTTTCCTGACGGAGGATAATCTTTGACGAACATATGACGTATTGTGCGTCTACTTCCTGTTTTGTTTCGTCTCTCCTTCCCGTATCTGGTGGCTGGCTTGATTTGGGTCAAAATGGAACACTTAGCCTGGCAGGCGGACAAATTCGACCGGCCCGCAAGTACACGCGACTTTACCTCCCATCCGTGGACCTTCTAAGCCGTACAGTCGTCGCTGACGCTCACTCGGTGGGGCTTCCGAAGCTCCCACACGTCCGCGGGGCGACATGGCGCTCAGCTCGGGCGGGTGGGCTCCGCAGGTCTCGCTGCTCGGTTCTTCCCAGTCCGGAGCCTTCGACGTCGGCCTCGCTCCCTCTTCGGCTTGCTGTAGCACAGTCTTAATGTCCGTCCGGGTGTCGGTGTCCCACTCCGGTATCCGTCCCTTGTGCTTGCCCGGAGCAGACAGCGAGGCTCTGCGACTCCAGCTCAGCATGGATCCGAGCCGGGCCGGAGAGTTTCGATTGGCCCTGCGGGACACCAGCGGGAACCGCAACGTGGTGAGAGTTCATCATTAAGCACCAGCAGCCAGTCGAACGTAACTTTTGATCTATGCTATATTTTGGTTACGTTTTCAAGAAAACGTATGAAATTAATATGATCATTAGCGCAACATTGATTAATACCCAAATAAAATTTGGAAAACAGGCTACAACTAAGTGTGATAATTGCGCTGCGCTGTTTTTTTCCAAGTTGATGACGGTCCAAAATAACCACACTTATTATTCTCGCGTGATGTGACTGTGTCAACTGTGGCTAACTATTTATACATTTAATGAACATCATATAAGAGGAGTTTACAGCTAGTATACAGTTATGACTGGGTGTATTTATTTACCTGTAGAGGGCAGGAGGTCACACTAACCCAACTTTTTCTTCCCGTCCAGTTGGTAGAGTTCGACCTGCGCTCGGTGCACTACGAGGTGAAGTCGGCGCGCTGCCATGAGATGCGTCTGACGGCGCCGCCTCACGACTTTATCCGCTTTTCCTTCCGCTGTGATCGCGAGGCAGAGGAGTGGGCCACCGTGGTCATGTCGTCGCTGCGAGAGGCCCAACGGGGTCCGTTTTTTTTCTTTCTCTGTGATGTTCATGTACATCGACGTGCACTTGTGACTTCTTCTGTCTACAGTTGCAAACATGGCCACCTACGAAGAAAGAGGCAAACAAACAGAGGCCGTGGCCGCCGCTACGAAACCGTCGCTTCCGCTTGTCGGTGGGTGTCGCCGCTGATCCGCTAACTTGAACTCCTTGATGCATTTAGTCACTTCTTATCATTTGATTCAGAGGAGCTTTGCTTGGAGCTCGTCAAAGCGGTGGAGGCCGGCGACGCGCATGCTGCCGCCCAGCACGCGTCGGCGCTGGCCCGGCACAAAGCGGCTCTGAGTATCCAGCTGGCAGAGAAGAACTACGCTAGTGGGGAGATCAGGTACTAGAACGGCAAATTTCACTCGTGTGTTTGTACCTGATGATGTGAAAGTTGTGTAATTTAATAACTCCCATGTCAACAAATTGTTGTCCGACAGCTTGTCAGTGGTGGTGGAGGACGTTTCGTCTTCCTGTTGCTTCACAGTCAAAGTCTTCCCCTACATGACAGTGGCTACACTCAAACAACAGGTTCCAATTAGCATCACCAATTAGCATCATCCATTAGCATCCCAGAGTAACATCCGTTACCTCCTTCAGGTGTTTGCCGAGTACGGCTTCCACCCACGCGTGCAGCGCTGGGTGATGGGTCAGTGTCTTTGCACAGACCCCCGCTCGCTGGCGTCCTACGGCGTGCAGCGCGACGGCGACACGGCGTATCTCTACTTGATCTCGGCGCGCCAGGCTCGCATCACGCGACAGCTGTTCCAGCAGGATCTGGAGGGCGCCCTGTCCGCCCCGGCCCTTCTGCCCGGCAACGGGCCCGCGTCACAAGACCGCCGAGGCTACAGCACATTACCGCCGCGGTTACCCCACACCGGCCAGGGTCAGTCTGGATACACTTGTAGGACGATACTCAATACAACCCTTTCAAAAGCGTTCAAGAACTTTCTGGCATTTCAAAATGTAAAATTCAGAGCAGTCAGTTCTTTTGGTGAGCTTTGATATTAGCACTTCATTGCAGCTTGTACATTAGAAGGAAAAGTGACCAAAAGTGATTGTTTTGATAAGTATTTCTTTGGTTAAATCACAGGTGGTGGCGATAAACCAGCTGACCTACAGGTTGTCCTTGACATGGAGAATCTGCACTTGAGCAACAAACCTACGAGACCACAGGTAACTAAACATTTTAAACAGGGTCAATTTACAACCTAAACTATTTCACCATTACCACAAAGAGAGCAATATTGTAAAGTTTGGCCAATATCTCCCTCCTCCTTCCTGTAGACGGAGTGGGCGTGTCCTTCATGCACTTTCATCAACAAGCCTTCTCGTCCGGGCTGCGAGATCTGCGCTACAGCCAAACCCGACGCACACGCCACCAACGTCCTCCAGCAGGCAGCGCGCGGAGAGCTGGCCTCAAGCAGCAGCTGACCACCCTTCGCCGCCATCTCCTCTCTCGTGCACTTCTCTCACTCACACACACATGCACACACACACACACACACATACACAATGCTATGCCAGTGTTGCCATACATGTTGTCTACATACACCGCAATGATTGTCAAGTGCACTGAAACTCCTGGCAGCCGACTGGCTGCTGGAGACGTTTGAAGCACTGTAGCATGACGCCGGAAAGGAGAGTTTGGCCATTGTTCACGGACAAAACGCTTCGAGTTTAGCCGCACCTCGTTTTATTGTTTTTTTTTTAAATTTAAATTTTGAGAAAAGAAATGGTGCCCTTATATTTATTGAAGGGGAGGTGGTGCGGGCAGGTGCGGGAGAACGTCGGGCTCTCTGTTAGGCTAAAACTGTGAAGTTGGCGTTAGAGATGACAGTTTGTTTACAGGGTGGTTACAAGTGCTTTTACTCTTTACAAATCGACTTTGATGGAGATGTTTTTTTTTTTTTTTCCAACGATTTTTTTATTGGTGTACATTTTAGGAGCTTTGATTTGACTTCACATTAGATTCCCTCCTCAAGGTGTAACAGCAACGGAATGAAATTATCAGTACTGCGTTTAAAAAAAAAAAAAAAAGCCAATGACAGATCAATAAACAATTAACATATCACCGTGGTTGTCTTATTGAGAAAATTGAAGGAAATTAATTATTATGTCAACCTCACTTCGTTTTCATTTTAAAACCTTTGAAACAAAACAAAAGGGCACCAGCAGTTTCATTTCAAAAGCAAGACGCCGAACGTTTTAAAACAAGTATAAAAACAAGCTCACATCTCCACAATGTACATTTGTCCTTTCTCAAATGCAAATAAAAAAATCGTACATAGTATTCAACTGTTTTCTTTTGCATAAATAGTGTACCATTAACGTGGTTATTTCCACTTGGATAGCTTCCCCTTAAAGAGTTCTTCAAACGGCAAACTAGTTGTTGGGACTGAATCTGGTTGCAGCCAAGTAGTGCACTCAATTTTGCCTCTATTCATGTCAAACAAATGTTCTCATGGAATACCTGCCAATCCTTGGGCGAAGAACCTGAGATCACTTTTGTTGAGTCGAAGGCTTGTCCGTGGTCTACTTCCAGAAAAGAATGTTCCAGAAAACCAGCCAGCAGGGATACACCATCAGCGTCAGTAGCGGGAAGACCATCGAGCCGTACAGCGTGTGGTCCAGGATGCCCTGCGAAATGACCGACAGGAACTGCAGCCAGCAGTCCTGGAAGCCCATGGGCATCTCCTGTAGCTCATAGAAGGCAAAGACGGAGAAGAGCAGCGTGCAGGCCGGGCTGAGGATCACCATGACCAAGGCTGTCGGGAACCTGACGGAAGCGACAAGCGGGTCAGTCAGTCTGAAGAAGGTGGTGGAGGCTTGATGTGTGCTGTTCATACTTGGGCATGTGTGGCGTGATGCTGGCGGCCACGGGGGCCAGCGTGAGGGCGAGGATGAAGCCCAGTGAGAAGTTGAGGAGGGCGGTGCAGCCCAGTAGCACGGCCAAGTACAACATGGTCACTAGTTTTAGAACCCTCCAGCCCTGCTCCGTCCCCTCGCCAGACACAAATCTATCACGGACGATATTGTTTAACTTCGGATTTCATTTTTAAGACTCGTAAATCACATCCCACTTACCTGTGCGTGTTGTGAGGCAGAGCCATGCCGGCCGTGTACACCGCGATGGCCGTCAGCACCACCGCCTCCGTCTCGGACACCGGGAAATGCTCCACTGCCATTTCCTGGAAGCGGACGGGCAGCATGTAGAGGGCCACTCCGGTCAAGTGGCTGATCACCAGAGGGGTCAGCACAGAAAGCAGGAGAGGACTGGACTGTTTTGAGAGAGAAACGGCGGGGGCGTGGATTAGCACAGACGTACGTAGAGTGGCAAATGTCGTCTTGTGCGAAGCCATAGACAACCTGCTCCACATTAGCGACGCCATCTTCTGTCGCTGGAGACATTGAGAGTTCAACCCACAGGTCCAAAGCCTGCGTTTTGGTCAAGAATAATATTGAACACATGAAGAATTCTGCTTCTGTTGTTTTTACCGGGCTTAAAGTAAGGATACGCGCAGCGGCAGGATGACGGCGATAAGGCCGAAGGCAGTCATGTAGTAACTGATGGGAACAAAGTGGGACAGAGAAGGCAAAAGGTAGAAGAAATAGGCCTGGTGAAGGCGCTCCAGGAGGTTGTTGAGTTTGCGATACATTGCCTCCAGGAGCCTAAAGGTACATAGACACACATACGAGGGAATCAAAACAAAATTGACGTCGCCGGTTCAAATGGAATGGTAACACGAACCTGCCGACGGAGTTGACAGATGTCTTGTATTGACGGTAGCTGTTGATGCCTTTGATGGTAGCCGCCTCCACGTTGTAGCGCAGGAAGAGCCCGTGGTCGCCCCAAGGATGCCCACTGGCCTGCTTGACCATCATCAGCATCATGGTCTGCACAGCATGGGTGTAGCCGGACAGGCTTTCCCAGTCGTTCCTCTGCAGCTGTGATGGATGAACGCACATTAAAACAGGCGTCTTGTGTTTTGGTTTTGCCCGTTTCCTACCTTTCCCTGGATTGTGCACAAGACATCAAACTTATGACAGAAAGCATAGAAGAGGTTCATGAGGTCCAGGTTGGGTAGTTGACCGTTGAGCCCCTCCAGCACGATGTCCAGGCTGGTCACCACGTTGCTACTGAGTTCCAAGGATAGCGCCGCCTGAATGGAACCAGCGCGGCCTTGGATAGGCGACCAGTTCATTCCTACGCAGAGGAAGAACGTCGATGACGCCTGATTGTCACAGCACGTGCATGAAGGAGGGGCGGGTCACCTGAGATGTTGGTGTGGTGGTATCCCTCCAGCCAGGCCTGGGTCCCGATCAGATCGTGTTCATTGACGAGGAAGATGATGTCCTTGGCCCAGTATACCTGACCTATGAACGGTAAAATAAGATGACGAATTTGCTTTTACTTTCTATTATTGCATCATGTCCACTCTTATGTCAAACGTACTTCTGAAGTACTGCGCCAAAACCAGCAGCAGCCCCACAGCTTGGTTGTTGTCATCATCTAGACCGCACTGAGCGGTCAGTATCAGGGCTTCGGTCCTTGGAGCTCGAGGTGCGCGGAGGATGCCGTACACGTTTGTACCTTTCACCATCTTGACAGAAAACAAGGGAGAAATGACGTTTTGAGTCCGAAAATGTGTGACAAGAAGAGTCGACTTACAAATCTTTCTTTGTTTTCATCCGGGAAGGGCAGTGTGTGGGAGAAGGTCTGTGTGAACACCTCCAGGCCTCGATCTCGCATGGCTTTCACCAACCAGTCCACCGGCATCCCACTGCATGCAAAATCATTTGGTTCCAACAGAACTCTTTGCCATCCATCCGAACGTTGTCAGTCTTACCCGGCTTCCTTTTTTTGTACCCCAAACTCCCTGGCAGTTACAATGGCTCTCTCTCCGGCTTGGAAGCGCTCCTCCACCATGGTGGACCCCATGGCGTTCTCGGACATGTACGTACGAAGGTTGAACGGCTCGAAGGCCAAACCCATGAAGCAGGCCATGCCTGCCATGTAGCACAGAAGACTGGAGGGGCGGAAGTGGAATGAGAGGATTCATGATATCTCCCGCCAATTAAACTAGTTCCTCAATCTACATTCTTGCTCGATCACTTGAAACATCATCAGTCGCGGCACGTGCTTTGCTCCAATTCAGAGTACGGCTACTGTACAGATTGTCTGGTATCTTGTGAAATATCTCAAAATGCATTTTGTGCTATCAAAATGGCCAATATACCAAAGAAAAGGACTCAGAGTCACGTGATCTAACTGTGATGAATTTTCGCAGGGGACATTCAAAAGAACAGCCATTTCTCTTACAAATGGACAATATGATCTTTAAGACTGGTCTTACCAAAATGCTCCTTGCCAAGATTTCGGCCCCATACTTTTGGTTCTTGCCATTGTGAAAGACTTAAAGCCGTGCGAGGGTGAGCATTGAAGTAGTGCTTTGAAATGCAACATGCCTTTATGTTATATAACCCCTCACGTTGTTAATTGCTTTTACTGTTAAGGATATTGGAAATATTGCAAATAAAGCTTCTTTAAAAAATAAAAGGTTATGAACATGAATGTGAGTGCAAAATCAACACACCAGATTGGAGCATTGAGGCGAGTCAGTACTCTGACCATTGACTTTCTTCTGTTGGGATCAGACAGAAGTCCCATGGTGCTCTGAAATGATTCCTGCAGCAAACATGTAAATTACTGGCGTATTCAAATACATAGGCAAGATAAATAAATGATAAATACACACTGTATTTGGTACGGGTTTCGTTCTCGAGACACCTGCTCTCACTGGCAACACAGAGCAATTTTCAAGCACCCGGCTAACTAGCTAACACAGCGACGACATAGTTTTTCAAGCACTAATACAAAACTATCATAAATGATTGATAATTGTATATTATCGTGTTTTATGAAGTTTAAAATAATTACCCTTTTCCAAGTGTGAACGCCGCCCTGAAGAGCCGAAGGAGGAAGCGTTTGCTTCTACTACAGTTTGGAATTTGCGTTGTTTCCACCCGGAAGAGCGAAATGGAGGACCTACTTCCGATAATAGAGGACCACTAAAACGAATGAAAGGTTCCTCCCTCCATCCACCCACCCATCCATCCATCCATCGTTGGCCGCTTACAACTCATTCATTCATTCATTCATTTATTTTCTGAACCGCTTCACAGTGTAGAAGATGGATGGATGGATACAGTCAGCCAAAAGCTTGAGGAATAAAAATGGGTCTTCAAACTTGATTTATTTATAAAACACTTACATGGGAAGTGGATTTTTACTAATTAGAGCAAAAGATACTTTTATTTGAAATTGCTCAATGCCTAGTTGAAGCCCCGAGCTGTGGGGCTGCATAGTAGCCAGCCCATAGTATTTAGAAAACGTAAATAAATGAATAAAACTTAAGCCATATTACAGAAAGAACACATATTTATTGTTTCTTACATATACAAAATAATGTACAATAGTATTTGGTGGAAAACAAACAGTTATAAAAGGGAAAAAAGATTCTCGACTTGTTTGAGTCCAGGAAATGAAAATAAAATAACCAATCAGTCTCCAGTGGCCAGCGAGGCCTGTTGGAGGTGTTGACGCACCACTTGGTCCAGCACCTTACTCACACCTTTGCAGGCCGTCATGGCGGCATCCATCATGGGCTCCAGATGGTCCTGATGTAGCCTGGCGTCCATTTGCAGCAGTGCGATCTGTCCGCTGCGAGGTAGCAGTGCGAGTGCCAAGGAGCTCACGCCGCCACTCTCTTCAGCGTAGCATAGGTCGGCCAGTGGCGTTTCGTCCACGAAGCCCACAGTGGAGGCGCACACATAGTCCAACATGGGTATGCCGGCATCAATCACGGCTAGGGTGGCGGCGTTTACGCACACGCTGTAGTTGCCTCCATCTGATTGGAGGATCTGTTGAAAAACAACAAGGTCTATGAGCATGTATGACAATAGAACACGGGAAAAATAGTGTACGCCGTCTTTTAAATACAAAACATCCCACAGGAGCATATTTACCTTCACGTAAATGTCAATCTGAGAACGCGGATAGAGTTGCGTCATCACTGCGGCCTCAAAGGTCTGCTTGAGGTGGAGGCTCATCTCGGTGGACTTGCGGTCCCCGTGTGGTCTCTTCTTCCTCTCTGACATGCTGAAAGTGGCCATGCTGTACTGGCAGTTGATGACAGCCCGGTCGTGAAGGGTTCGACTACGGGAGCCTCGCATCTGAAGGGTGAGAAAGAAGCAGCATATTTAATAGACTTTCAAAATAAATATTTGTGTTACTTAGGCATTTTTGGTGTTATTAGTATAAACAAATCACAATATCTTATAATAATGATATATAAATTTAGACAGAGTAATATGATTCAAATTTTCACGGCAAATGATTAAGTGGTTAATTGCATGAGTTTTATTTATGAATACATTTGACATTTCTCAAGAAACAAATGCATAGCAAACTAGTTATTTTCATAGTATCGGGCTAGCTTGCAATGCTACTTACTTCGTGTGGACCGTACACAACCGCTAAGGCTTTGGTGTTTCCCTGCTCCAAATACGCTGAGCCGTCAGCCTGAGCGAATACTCCCATGCGGGCTTGAACCTTGCGAAGCTCGGTGGCTTTGCGTCCATCTAGACGATAGCCTTGGTCAGAAAGCAGCTCCAAACCCGCCATGATGCCACTGGATCAGGTAGCGAGGGGAGAAGACATGTGCCTGCTGAAGTACTACATTACCCACAATGCCTTTCGCGGATACCGCTACGGAGAGCCAGAGTAGACAGTTTGATTGTACTTTTAATATTAAAACATAACTTGATTATGATGTTAATATTCGAAGTAAGAGTACTTTCGCACATTTACCACTTTTAAAAATAAAATTTAATAGCATCTCTAATGTGTATAAATAAAAATATATGAATCAATGCATATACGTATGATGTAATGAGCTGAACAAGAACAGGGTTACATGTGATACAAAGGAGCAGTTCTTCATTAAGCCAGTGTATTGGGTGAGGAAAACAGTACCTTTAAATCCAAGCGTTCAAATATGCCCACCACATAAATTTGCAATCCACATTCTTGAAAAAAATACAAATAAAACTCAAACAATCCTTCACGTGTGGTAACAAATACAGCTGCATTTTCTGTTCAGTCAAAAATCAATGAATGATAGTCTGTACTTCTTTCACCAAAACGATGAGGTGCAACGCTTCAATACTATTGATATTGACCTCAACTTTGAAACGAAATTTCTGAAAAATCCCAAGAAGATTTCTTTTTCACTCTTTCAATGTAAAGATCTGTCATGTATTGTAACAACGGGTCTTTTGTAAGCAGACCTTAAATCTATGGAGGGAATCAGAAATAAAAACATGACTAAAATAGTAGACAAACCAGAGTAACAAATAACACGTGTAGTAATGTAACATGGTTTCTTATTCTCAGTGCCAGGGGGTCGGATGATGCTTTTCGTCTCACTTTTTTCAAGGCAAAAAGCAAAAGGAGAAGAAATTCTGTTCCTTCGCCCGCTTAAAAACATTGCTTCTCACAAAACAGGACATATGACAAATGCTACCTTCTCCATGCCGGGGGCCATGAACACAACACGAGTCAATCCCTTATGTTATCTTATTTTCTGTCCATTTAAAAAGGGAGTGAAGACAACTACCTCCTTTCCAAGGTACAAAATAAAAAGTGTATTTTAAAAAAAAAAAAAAGAGAAAGAAAGAATAGGTGGCGTGTCTGCTTTAATACGCAGGGTGTAGGTGACAGTGAGAGGTTATCGGCACCAAAGGATCATGGTGACCTCATCGAGCTGTGTCGTACAAGTGGGAAGAATAGGACGGGGCGAGGAAACGTAGTCTCTGATTCAAGTCCTCGGAAGAGTGCAAAGATCCCTTTATCTCCCTGACGTATTCCGTTGTCGCACGTCCCCGATCTGTCCCGTCCCTAAAAATCGGCAAACTCCTTCACGCATTTTTCCGTGACGGAAACGCGGATCTCCTCCTCGTCGTAGTCGTCGAAGTTGCTGGTGTCCCCGGGGCCTCTGCACTTTGGGATGAACGGGGCCTCCACCTGACACAACAAACCGACAACATTGTTGACGACATTCTTTCATTCCACCCTGAACCAAGTGGTGGCTGAAATATAATCTGCCACAATGCCAGAAAATACTCTCGCCTTCCTCTCGTAGATGGCGATCCAGTCCGTGGTAGCGAACCACTTGTGTCCCTTGATGTCGTTGACGCCGTTTTTCAGGTTACCGAAGCGCTTGGTCAGGTCCACTTGCAGCAGGTTTCGAAGCAGATCTTTCAAGTCCGAGCTGAAGTGGGAGGGGAAGCGCACCTGAGAAAGACGGGACAAAGTTACTACGCTTGTCAAAATGACACACGTGCTGAGACACCTTCTGGACAGGCGTGCTCCTACTTTTCCGGAGACGATCTTCTCGTAGATCTGAATGGGCTGGTCGGCAAAGAACGGCGGGTAGCCGGCCGCCATTTCATAGATGAGGACTCCGAGGGCCCACCAGTCCACAGCTTTGTTGTAGCCCTAAAAGAAGCAGAGCAAGAGATAAAATTAAAAAATAAATGACTCAAAGTTGATCAAAAGAATGAAAACAAGCTCTAAATAATTAGAAACCGATGGACAGTTCAAATGAAGACGTGAGATTTCAATGAATTTGTGGCATACTTTGCTAAGAATGATTTCTGGGGCCAAGTACTCTGGTGTTCCGCACAACGTCCAAGTTCTCCCTTTAACTCGCTTGGCAAAGCCGAAGTCCGTCACCTTGGAGGAGAAAAAAAAAAAAAAGTCAACACGGCAGCCACTTGAGGACATTGCAGCCACAGCTGACATTGGCGGACACGCCGTGGCTCACCTGAATGTAGCCATGGTGGTCGATGAGAAGGTTCTCAGGTTTCAGATCTCTGTAGATGAGATCTAGCGAATGGAGGTACTCAAAGGTCAGCACAATCTGGGCGGCATAGAAGCGCGCGTGCGGCTCACTAGAGAGGAAGTAGATGGGTTAAAAAAATAAAATAAAATCTCAAGAATTGACTTGCGTACATTCCCGAGGGCCCTCACCTGAACCTCCCGATCCGTCGCAAGTGTGAGAACATCTCGCCTCCAGGAACATACTCCATCACCATGTACAAATTGGAGTTGTCCTAGAAAACATCACTTTGGCATCTCACATACTAAAAGCGAAATGAGTGAAACCCACGCCGTCGTCTTACCTTAAAGGCGTACTCGAGTCTGACCAGAAAGGGGAAGCTAACGGCTTGTAATATCCTCTTCTCGTTTAACGTGTGTTCTATTTGTTTAAGTTTCACCACCTGATGCAAAAAAATAAAATAAACAGTCATACAATGACCTGTGCACTCCAGCCAAAATATTAGGTACAGCAGCACATTGATGAGAACATAGATAAGAGGAAAAAAGTTGCGTTTTGATGGCTCCGAACCGACCTTCTGCTTGTCCAGTATTTTCATGGCAAAGTACTGCTCCGTTCCTTTGTGCTTCACCAGCATGACCCTCCCGAACGAGCCGGTCCCCAGAGTCTTTAATCTGTCAAAGTCATCTAGGCACGTCGTGCTCTACAGGAAGTGGACAGCGTGTTAGCATGTTGATGGAACCCATTGATTGATTTTTTTTTTTTGCTCTAAATGGCTTCCGGACCTGTGGTGGGCATTCCCATTTCCGCAAGAAATCTTCTTTGGCTTTGGCTAGGAACTCTTTAACTATAGAGGGGGAGAGAAAAACAAAATGAGAACTTTTCATCTGAAATTGCAGGCGTGAAAACCAAAATGTGTAAAGGAGAGGCATCGGAGGGGCACAGCAAATTCAAGTTGCAAGGGCAACTCTCATCTGGATATGAATGACTTGACACAAACACAAGGTTCAAAAACAGACAGGTGATACATGCTGGACAAATAAGGACATTTTCTGTTATTTAGTAGCCTCAAGTCAAGGGAAGAGTAACATTCAAAGGGGAAGAGCCACAGTCTTTTTTTTTTTTTTTTTTAAGGGGAAGGCTAGTAAAGACAGAATTGTAAGCAAAGACAAACCCAAGTATGGCAAACACAGTCGATATCCAGATGGAGAGAATGTGAGCGACGACAACCACAAAAAAAAAAAATCACACACTGATTATCAAAACACACAACAGCAAGCATGTCGAGCAAGTTTTGCACAATGAGGCCCGTGGCCAAAATTTGCAGGCTTATCTTTTTTTTTTCGTGCATACCAAACGTCTCTATTGATCACCAAGGGTGTGTTTTTTTTTCACCCCACAGGAACAATCACCCACCACCACATGGATGGAATGATACAGAAGAGACAGAGAGAGAGAAGAGTTTATGTAGACAGGAAACACACTGTGTAGTGACAGCAACAATGGAAATAAAAGTTGACACTATGCAGGAGACATATAAAGAAGACTGAAAGGAAACGATAAGAAAAAACTCAAAACTTCAAATTATTCAAATGAGATTTTTTACTTTTATATTGCTAATGATGGAGCATGCCAGCAACAGAGCAATTAAGTCTTTTTTTTTTTTTTTTTGTCTGTCCTAAATTATCAATTAAACTCGAGTGGCAAAGGACACTTTTAAATTGACCTCCGCCTTCCATACGAGAAGACGACCAGTTCTTCAAAACATAATATATGAACTCGTGATCCGATCAAGTTGTACAGAACCCGTCTTCAGCCGGTAACCGGATGACGAACGATGTCAAGGTTGTAATCTGCCGTGAGTGTGTCATGTGTTCAAGATACGTAGGCAGACTATAAACACGAGGTAATCTTGTGTGTATTCAGCAATGTAGGTAACCGGGTCGATCTCATCGCGCCGCCAATCGTTTCAGCTTAAAAAAGGGCTTTAAACCACCGAGCAGGAGCTAGCTTTCATACTGGGAATGAAACATTCCCGGCAACGTGAACTACGACAATAGCTATCACGATGCTCGTAAGATACGTCGTCTCAGCTCAAACACAATTAAAAAGCGCTTCATTGACACAAGCTCGTGTTGGGATTAGATGCCGATGAAGCGAGTTCATGTAGATCACGTGAGGGACAAGCACGTTCGCAGCGACCACCTAGGCCGAGTTACGTCAAAGCTTTCAAAGCTGGTAATGCTCCTTATCCTCTGACGAAGGTCTGATGACGAGCTCGCTCCCCGGTCAACGACCACTTCGGTGCCAGCCACATGTTGATGGGTGGGGGGTGACACACTTTCTGCAGCACTACTTTTATGTATGCAAAGAGAGGACACATTTGTTATTTCTTAGCCATATTTGGTCACTGTACTGTGCTGGGAGCTTTGTTTATGTAGACCGGGATAAAAATGTGGTAGTGGAGCCCCCAGGGGCAGAGCCACCAAACCCCCCAGCCTTTGAGTTTATAGCTATTTGGCGGCATTTGTGAGCTGGGGTTTTCCCGTTTTTCTTCTGCTGTTCCAATCTATATACAACACAGAGACGATGGAGTGACGCATGTGTGAAATGCCAATAGGACGTGACAACACACACATACTGAAAAAAGACAGGCCCTGAATTGCTCACGCCATCAAGGAGCGTTGAAATGACAGGGGCCGGGTTTCATCCAACGCAAAATGTCACGTACAAATAATGCATTGACATCTGGTGTTATTGTTTTTGTCATTCCTTTTTTTTCTTGGCTTGCTTCACGGGGAGCTATTAATGAAGCCGTTGTTGTTCACTTGGTTGTTGTTTTGCGACTTGCTAGGTTCGCGCACGAAAATGAAAATAAGCACACAAATAGAAACAAATGCTTTAAATAAAACACGCGAACTGAAAATATCTTTTAATTAAAAGTGACGGGTGACATATGGACTTCCCTTTCTTGCCCATAACAGGGCAGTTAAAGTGGCGCTAGCAGGCTAGGCTAGATGGTACATTTCAGGTTCGTGATTTAACAGACGAAACAATCCACGAATGACACCCGAAGGCGGACACACACGGCAGACTCACCGCTCTCTAGCTCGTTGCCCTTCTTGGCGGTGGCAGCGTTACCCATGGCGGAAGACACACAGCCGGTCACTCCCGACGGCGAGAGGGGGGAGATGGCGGCGGGTCAGTTAGCTAGCTAGCTGGCTAGCTAGCTTCCCTGCAGCAGTCGCTAATCGCGTTTAAAAATAGGTTTAGAAAAAAATAGATTTCATATGCATTGAATTTGCTCCTACTTCGGGCGGAAAAATCAAAAGAGTCCCCGAGCAGCAGCGCCCGTCACTCTTCATCCGTCGCCCCGGCGTCCTTCTTCCCCCCCAACCCCCGTGGAAGGTTCCCGCTGCGGCTCGTTGGCTAATGTGTGGCTGACATGAAGCTCACGGTCACTGCTGGTGCTCACCGCCCGCCCCCCCACGATTCTGTAAAGTGTCACAAACGCTACATGCTTCCTGATGATTTACTTGATAAACACCTTTTTTTTTTTTTAAATGAGCCAAACTAACTTTTTAACGACGCAGAATGTGCGTGCAGCTTTAAAAATGCCCTCCATATTGTACTAATTTGAGTACATGCTATTGACGTGAGCATCTGCCTAATAAAATAATTGTGAAATAATAATTTCAAGCCCTACTCTCAGGTTATAACCACTTTTCTTTACCATCACTAATATCTTTGTATGGATGGTAGGACTGGAGGTTCCCACGGTGCCCTTTGGCTCAAATTTGAGCAACGACGGAATTGCAATTTAACACTTCTACACTAGAGGGCGGCAGATCTCCGTCGCAAAATTTGTTCTTTTTCTGTGAACCACCCTGACATTGTCACTGGCAGTTAAATAATGTGACGTGCTTCTCTCATTTTTATACTTTATTTAACAAGTGTAAGCTTATTTGTTGTGTCCTATAAATTCTCAGAATTGCATGCACAGGTTCTACTTTCGTCCTACTTATAAACTAGTAATGTGTAGTTATTTTTATTCACCGTCAGCTTGTCTTGTCATGTTATGTCCATAAAATATGCATGCTAGACAGTGGATTGGAATAAATTACACAAAGTCAATGTCAGAGATGTTTCTGGACTAATGTCACAAAAGATATATTTAAAACTCCAACTACATGCGTATGCCCCTCCATGGGCCAGGTGATCAATTTTTTAGCACGTCTACAAAAAGATGCTGAGGCGTTTGCTTTGTTCAGTGTGCGAGAAGAGTTGACACTTGTGGCAAAACAACTCCTGGCTGTTCACAATGCCCTGAGCATCCGGCAGTTCCTGGCCGACAGGAGCATCACCATACCAGAGCAACTTTCCTTCTCCCTCAACCCTGCTCCGTCTGATTTTTCCGTCTTCCAAAACCTCAAGGGGGTCATCGAGGGGACCGGTTGTGAAGTCGTGGGCGACGGAACTGCAGCGGATCCCGGAAGACTCTTTCCTGGTGTGCATGAAGGCATGGCTGAGAAGACAGGTAAAGTGCGTTATACTCCAGAGGAAGAACTTTGAGTTTGTAGTTTGGATTTGAAATATATTTTTTATTACATCACTCATGGAACTTTTCAGATCGACTTACAAAAATAATCTGTTTTCACTCTTTTATCTCCCAGTTTCAGGTTCCTTTCTATTTACTTTGCCGGCAAACAACATGTCATTTTCATCCCAGCTGACCAGCTGCTCTCCATATTTGCTTCTTTTCTATCTTCCTCGCCGGGCTGTGCTTCAAAGAGAATGATTTACTTTCCTTCAGATGAATGAATGAATGAATAAGCGAGAAGCCATCTTGGCACACTGTCACATTCTCTGCCCATTATTTCCTGAATTGACACATTGCTTTGAGCAACGTCATTGATGATAATGACTTTGCCACCCTCAAACGACACCCTTTTTTTACAATGACACTCGATACACCAGACGCGAAATTCAATCGATATATGTCTGGAATAAAACCAGTGTAAAGATCTTTCCAGCCGGTCATAACGTAGAACTCTATCGCACGAGGAGCACGATTTTCCTTCAACGACAATAAATCCGCAGATACATTCCGACACTCGCTTGGATGACTGCTGTGTTTACACGTGATTTATATTATGTACATGACAGGATTAAACAATGAGCACTTTTTTTTTTTGCTGCAAGGCCAACTCTGGCACATCGGCTTCCAAACCTTTCAATTACGCAAACAAATGCGTGATTAAAAATACTGCACGGGGTACTAAAGCCAGCTGTTTTGAGGCCTATCTGACACAGCTGTATACATGTGTCTCTGTTCGCGATGAATCAAACGTCCCATTGTGCTCATCTGGAGTGAATTAGCGGCGAGGGAAGGTGGGAAGGAGTGAGCTTTGATATACAGAGAAGGAAATGGGTAATGTCCTGAAACCGCATGCAACATCCTAATAGTAGCTGCTGACTGATGTCAGGAGACAAAGCAGACAGATGATGTGTGAGTGTAAATGAGAAAACTGTCTTATTGCTCATTTGTATTTAGCATTCATTTAGGATTAAGTAACACCAGGGGGCGGTATAATACAATCATGAAGACACAAATAAAGAAGAGTTTTACAACTACTGTGTAACTTTGGATAAGATTTTTTTTTGGACAAATGTACTTCTAACACTCGCTTGCATCATTTCATGCTTGTTGAGTGGGCAAGCACTTCAGAGAGCCAAGCCATTAAAAAAAAGACATTTTCCATAACAAGGCCCAGTTACCAGCTCGTTCCTTTTGTCTAGCCCAACTTGTTTAAGGTCTTAAGTGGTACTAGATCATATTCGTGAGTATGCTTTGTTTGCTCACTATCAAGTACATCGCTCCACCGATTTGCCGAGCGTTCCGTCACGTATTCATGAGGATGTGCTCACACTGTGATGTTAGCGGCTAATGTAGGCTAGCTGCACAATATGCCCTTTGAAGTTAGCAAACATCTTCAGCACATAACAAGCCCCCCACCCTCCTCCTTCCCATCTACACTGCTTCATTGTTTGACCGCCTCGGTCGGGTCGTGCACGCATGAGAAAGTCCAAGTCCAGCAAATTATAGCGAGGAAGCCGTCCGGGAGTAGTATATTCCAAGGATTTCATTTATTCTCAAATGTTTTTTAAGCGATGCGTGCTTTATCCGCAGATAAGGTGATTCACATTTGAGCGATGAAACTATCCGGCCAAGCGATCCAGACGTCCCCGGCCTGGTATCATTTCTCACTTCTTATGGGAAAAAGATGACAGAGATTATATGAGGATGACACCGCCGCGCAACATGGCCGCCCGAGCCAGATCAAAGCGGAGACAATCAAAGCCAGAGCGAAAGCTACAGCAGTAAGCTCTTTTAAACGGCCGCCTCGAGCTCGGGGGCGCTCGGGTTCGCCTCCGCTCCTTTCCATCTATCCGCCGCCCTGGACAGTCAGCAAACTGACATAAATCCTTCAAAGTGAACGCAAACAGCTCCGCCTGTGACCCATGAGAATATTAAAACCTGCACTATGCCTGTGTGTGTGTGTGTGTGTGTGTTTGTGTGTGTGTGTCCATGCAAGGCTAAGGCTGATAAGACGCGACACTGGTCACAATAGTTTAGAAAGCCACGTTGAGACCAACGACACAGTTGTGACAATGAAAAGCCTGGCACGGTCTGAGACTTCCAAACGAGGCCTGGAAGTTGAAAAAAATAGCAGTCAACAATGCATCGTGACTTGGTGAACTTTGAACTCGTGTGTTTGCGACTTGATGAATGTATTTTTTCATTCTTGTGGACAATTGCTGCACTAGGATGGAAATGGACACGAGACAGCTCATTCATCACTTTTTCTCTCGCTGCCACTTGGAGTAATGCTCAAGTCTTTGAGTTTGTCTTTAGATGGATTTTCAATAAAACAATCAAGATGTCAAACTTGATGCAGTCATCAAAATGGGCTCACTTTGTCCAAACACTTTGGAGCACATGGAAAGGAAAGTTGTTCCCATTAAAAATGGCTTCATTTCCATATGTCTTGATTGTCTTATTGCAATATCTATTGTGGTGCCACATAAAGGAAAATTATTCAAAACTCCCAAAACCTTCCGGCATCAAAGTGCACAATGTGCAAAAATTTGGATTGTTTTGTCATTTCAGACTTTCTGTACCTGCACCTGATTAAAAACTAACAATAGACAGATCAAAACAAACCCAACTCATGAAGGAAAGAGAATCTTATTCAAGTACCAAGAGTTCCTTCAAGGTTAAAACCAGAAATACCTTTTTTTTTTCCATATTTAGATTTGAGCCACCCAGAAAACACATTTGGCATAATGACCACACCATAAATCTGAAATGAATAATTTAAACCAACAAAAGTTTCACTTCCTGCAAGTTGGCGATGGGGGGTAGGAAGCAAGAAAACAACCTCCCGCCCGAGGTGTTTTGCTTTTGCCTCGGGGACAGAGGCCACAGGTAGACAAGACCTCTCCCAGGGATAACCTGACTTCAGACAGAATTGCATCACATGGACCCGCCGGCGCCATCAATCACCAGCAACAGAATCACCAAGCCTCATATCAAATATGCCGACTTCCTTTGGTGTCTTGATAATATGTGCAAGAGTGATGTCGATGGATATTCTCATTTCCACGCTGTTTGCGAAAGATTTCCGTTTTTTAAGGATTTATTTGGTCATGTCCTTGAACACGTCTAGCCAAAGGTGATAAAACATGGCTGCAAGTCGCAGCGCCGCCACCGAGTACATATTAATAAAAGATTTTTGAAATCAAGTATTTATTTCCTCTGTCCAGTGTCCACACAGGCTGTCTAGTGCATGCCAAAGCAGTAGGTGGCACCAAAACCCCTCACTGAAAGATCATTTTAGCCAATCAGAAGCCTGAAAAGAATCTTTACCATAAAAAGCACAAATTAATGTCAAATAATGTTTACCCTGAAGTCTACAAAGGAAGTCAGACAAAATCTTTGCATGTTTAAATGACCAATTTTGTTCAAGTGGAATTCTGAATTCTCAATAGTTTGCCTACTTCAACAGTATAATGCAGCAGCTAATGGTGCAACGTCAAATTCATTCATGTCATCCCTATTCTGACTAATCTGGATCCAATGTCGACTCATTTATTTATTTTTCAGTTTTTAAGGTCTTTAAGGTTTATAGAACTTTGGATGTGCTTTTAATTTTTCTTTAAAAACAACTGCCAAAAAAAGCAGAGCGTCTGTTTCACTCAAGACACTCAAATCATAAAATAAGCATCTAAGTTTATTTTGTGAAGGTTACATCTTGTCAGATGACTGTTTTTAATCTCCATTGTGAGTTTTGAATAAGATTTTCAGACATTTCTTTGTGCCTTGCCCCCTCATTTGTCTGAGTGCATGACAAACGACCCGGCTGGCATCGACAAGACAGCCTGCGGTCAACCAAGTGAATAAAAACGCCTCAGCTCCAAATATTTATCCAGCGCAGACGCTTACGTGCCTTTTAACGTGATGCAATTGCAACCGAATTGCCGTTACTGCACTTTTCAACGATGTGGGAGATTACCAGTTAGCGTGTTTCCGCTTTGCCTCCATCCTTAATTTTGGACCAAAATACGAGTGCCATTTATTTTTATTCTCCCCATAGCTGAGCTTCCTGTGTCTCCCGCCATCGCAATTAAGGCCAAGAAGGATCAGAGCGGAGTCGGATGAAAGGCTCATAAAGCCCCGCTGAATACAGAAGATGTATGCCAGGCACCGGTTCGCTTACACACTTCGTTCTTTGTTCCTGGCCAATCTCGTTGATGGGCTGCAGAAGCCACCACAGGAAGATATTTCAGGTATTAACAGAGCCTTTTTCCACTGACACCATGTGGTAAGCAAAGGCTTCAAAGCAATAATCTACTATGATTTTTTTTTTCTAAATATCATACAAAGCCCTCCAAGTCGTTACAAATGAACTATAAAGAACTATTTGAAAGTGAAAAAAGGAACTTCAGATTTCACTCTAGCCTGAACATGACCCAATGTAGCCCCAGAACTTAAAGCACACTGGGCTCACTTAAAAAAACAAAAAACTTTTCAACTTAATTCCTATTTATGTTGCTGATGTTCCATCATCTGATTCTGATCTTATTAAATTTCCAATCATTCCAAGTAAACACCACTTTCATCTCACTCCCAGCGCAGCCTCCCAACGCTCCCCCCCCCCCACCCAAAGAAAACTTCTCTCATATCATTTCCTGACTATGCAGCAAGTGAAAGGATTTCACACCATCTTGCAGTTTTGCTTCACAAAATACAACTTTTGCATTTTGACAGTTGATGTCAAGAGTGACGATCATGAAGCGCAAGACAAGAAACAGCCTCTGGCAGCACTTTTTTTGTCAACAAGCTCCAAGTTTTGCTTGCTGTCCTCGAGCAAGCCGTGTGGTGGTAGTCTTTGCACTCCACTCGTGATCTTTGCCCCCCCCCCACTCATTAAAATGAATGATGACATTTAATCCCACCGGCGACATGCAATGAAACTGCATTGATCTATAAATCCTCCGCTTCTTATGCATACATATCATTCTACAAAGAATGGAATATTTAATTTAATAAACCAAAACAACAATGGAATATTTCATTTCATAAATCAAAACAACAATATAGCATAGCACCTTCGTGTACGTTCTCTCCGAATGTTTCATCAGCCAAGGTCACTATGTGTTTTCCATGTTGTTGGAGGAGGCGCTATTCGTCTCATCTGTATTCTCCCCATTTGGCTTACGTCTGCGGGATCATGCAGATATGGGATTTTGCTGGGAGAATTCAAAGGCTAGCTATATCAGATACGCTCAGTAAAATATTATTTATGACTCTGCGGTCGGGGTAACTAACGCCTGCGCGAGCACTTAATGTTTTATTAAACAAAAAAAAAAAGGGGAATTGTCTGAAAGTAACCAAGCTCCATAATTTCAATGGACCCCCCTGATAAACCTTCACACATGTGTAACACATAATAAATCATTCCACAGGGAAAACACATAAGAAATGTTTTCCTTCTTTTTTGGATTGTATTCCGACTGCTTGTGTATGGATGTTGGCGTCATTTCCAGGAATTACAGTGTACTTTGCAAAAACATGATCCTTTTTATGGTTGAATGCTATTTGTGTGTGCGTATATGCTCTGGAGTAGCAATGGAGTGACTTGAATACGAGCCAAGCACGCCCACTAGATCTGCAATAACCAAATGGCAACAACAACATAAGATCAAGATTTAAGAGCGATACATGAGTCATGCAGTTTTTGATTGTACTGATCTGCAAATCAAATAGAGCAGACACCAACGAGATTTGAATAACTGCTGTTTGATCTTTGACGCCCTATGGGTTGGGGACATTATTAATCAAATCAATATTGACATTTCCTTTCAACTTGCAAACTTTAAATAAGAGCTCAAAAGGGATGATGGCTTCTTTTGAACTAGCTTTGAGACTCCTATTGTGCTCCGTGGGCTTCCTTTTTTTTTGAAAAAGTCAGTACAGCCACCATGTAAAATATGCACTCATGCATGCATCAAGTCATTACAATTCCCCGTGTTTATGGTTTAAAGTTATAAATATTTGAATAGGCAGCAGTAACACAAGTAACATGCAATTATATGGCTAATGCAAAAACGGCACAAGGGGCCCAGGCTGGGAATTTTTAGTGGCCTGCTTCGCATTGACTGCATTCCTTCTCCTGTCATTTCAATTCCACACGTATGTGAAGGCGGCACGAGGCAGCCAACTTCACTTAAGCGCACCGGACGTTTAACGGAGACGTACCTGAAGGTGACACAAAGTTGGCAGGGGCCGTGACACTTTCCAGGGAAGTTCCTCAACCTGCGGTAGGAGGGATGAATACAAGCAGTCATGTTGACACTTCATACATGTGTTGCCTGGCCTGCCAGACTTTGTTTAGGCCTCAGTTCGGCAGCTATTTGCGTCCACGAGGAACTCTGTAATTAACTCTCTAAAAAAATGACGTTGATGTACGGTGAAGTCGCTATAGCACATGTCCTTCACGGGTCTCAGGTTCCGAGTTCGAAACTTTGGGTTTCTGTGTGGCGTGTGCATGAAATACACTTTGTGTGTCAGTGTGTTTATGATGTTAAGCAAACACTCTAACAGTGACATTAAGGATTCATTCCATTAGCTTCTCGAGAGGCAGTTTCCTGATTGCTTTGTGATTTTATTACCAGTTTTATTTGCAGTTAATTTCATTTTATTTGTAATTTTATTAGTCCTTGGGTTCTTTGCAACTTTTAATTTGCTGTACTTGTTTTGTACAATGACCTTGACTTTTTAGAAACTTATTTAAATAAATACTTTCTTGTTAGGTGGTAACACCAAAAGGGGATTTTTGACTGCGAGAGGCAAAACAAGGTGACGATGTAACCTAATTTTTGGTTAGTGTCATATTTTTGAGTTTAGGTAACAGCAAAGAAGAACGTATGTTTTATATTTTTTGATTTGATAAATTCCTGATTGCGTATTATTATAACAATACAAATTCATGTTGTTATGCAATATGTTCTTCAGTTGAAGTTGAATGGTTTTATATATATTATATATTCATGATTATGATCATATTTCTATAGGACCATTGCTAAAACAATAGATCAATTGCTGGCCAAATACTTGTAGCTCACTTTTATTAGCGATCGGCAGTCATGCCTGGTTCTGGTTTTCCACATTTTTACTGGTATGGGGATCCACTTGTGCTGACTTAACAAGAAAAACATTTATTTAAAAAAATATACAAAAATAATAACCAATCTCTTGGCTTAGATTTGAGTCGAAACGGTTCAGCATCTGCAAACTGCTCTCTGGGACTGTTTGGCTCCATAAAATGTGAAGAAGTAACAAGAAAAGTATGTTTTGTCATTTCGGGGCGTAACAAAGTGAAATATTGCATAGTTTTGGAATGACTACTTTCCAACATCAACATATAATTCTCTCAAGCGTGAAAAACGGCGTATTAATTGGATGTAGAGGATGTCAAATAACACATTTAATGAGAAAACTGATAAGGGAAATGAATGCGGCCGAGTGAAACCATAATCCCGTGTTGGGACTGGTGGAACCCTAATTACTCATGAATTCAAAACAATTTGTCCCATAGGAAATAATGGAAAGTGAATTCATTCATTTTGAGGGCCCATCACTTTATAGCTTGACACTGACGGGGACACATAAGACAAGGGGCCCCTTTTCAATAAAAACTGGAAGTTTTAGAAAATGCACTATGACTAGCAAATATATACTTTACCAAAATTCATCTCCAGTACAAGATAAGCAGAATATTGAAAATAAGACAGAGCCCAAGCGGAGCAAAGTATTCAAACGAAGCACATAAGCTAACAGTTAGCCTAGCTTGTTGTATTTCTTCTTTCTTGACTTTCAAGACAAATTTTCCAAAGCTCAGTGGCAATGTGTGATATGAGCAAAGTCTTAACAGATAACAAGCTAACAGTTAGCCTAGCTTATTCTATTTCTTCTTTCTAGCCCAACTGACGGCAATCAACCACCACATTTAGTGCAACTTTCGAGACACATTTTCCAGACCTAACTGTAATTCGTACTTATTATTGGGTCTTTGGTAGACCCATTTCATGATGCTTCTACAAAGAGCCCAGATGTCGCCCTCCCGCTATTTTACGAAGCGAAAAACGCCAAGCTTCAGGGTGGCGGCCAGATATGAAGTCCATAGTGCGACATTAACATTTATGTGGCTCACATTTCCCTCCACCACCCGGCCGCAGTTTGTGCTCTCCCCAAACCCGGTGTCCTTTGAGTGATGCATCATCTCTTATTAGATGACCGTGGAAGTATGAAACATCTGGCCAGCGTAACACCTCGCCGCTCTCCGTCGGGAGTAAGGTCATCACGTTTGTTGCGAGAGGGACTGACAAAGTTATTTTTTATGGGCGGGGTGTTTTCCCAAACACATTTTTTAGGACGACAATCGGAGGCGTGATGAACGGATTTTTCATTTTCCCACGCCGTAGAGAAGATTGAGACCTTTGTGTTTACCCGGACCCCGTGTCAGTTACAGCTTAAAAAAGAGGGCCCATTCAAGACATATTGACTTTTTGACTGCGTCATTATGGAACAATTTGCAGAGCTCCGAACCAATTTGGAAACGCTTTATTAGCATCATGCGGATGCCCAAAACAATCATGGCTGACGCGGCCAATGCCACCCCCCACCCCACCCTCGTTCTTGTTGCTGTCAAATTATTTTCTTGACATGCGGTTTGTACTCCTGGCCTGAAATGTCTCCAATTTCTTCATGGAAAAGGATTGCAATAGGGGGGGGGGGTTGATTCGCTGACGTTATTTACACGACCATGGTTTCGCTGCCTCCCTCCTGGCTCGGCGAGTCGAGATTGTGGAATTTTTTTGGCATTGACCCACATCTGGATTTCTGCACTTTAAAGGTGCCCCACCCCCCTCCACAAGTCTCCACAAGCCAATATGTTTCCCAGGGTACCGTGGATACAAAGTCCGGGTGTCATCCGAAAAACTTCCTGCTACTCCGCTTAAAGTCGTTTCGTTTTTACAAATGAGCAGCATAACTTGTCCAGAGGGCATTGACGTGTCCTTGCTGTAGGTGGAAAAGTAAGCGGAGCGTTGGATCTGGTTTCCATCCCGGGTGCCCCACCTTGACTGGAATACAATGGATGGGGAGCAGGCCTAGAACTCTTTAACTCACTCTGCAGATTCCCCCCCCCTACAAAATTCCCTTGATGTTTGAGTAGCAAAAGCAGCTTTGAATGCCATCACAAGGCCATATACTTTGTAATGGGGGAATTGCACAATTGCGTTTACGGTCGGCAATGTGAAAACACACAGATGGATTTTTGGAAAGGGACTTTAATGACCTACTCACATTGCAAAAGAAAAAAATGGAGGTGGTGATTGTCATTCATATTTTAGATAGCAAAATCACATTCTTAAATCTGCTTATTTAAAAGTAGTAACCCAAATCGGGTCAATGCTAGTCAATACTGCCGAGTTGAAGTTACTAAAAAAATATCAGTATGTTTTATCAATATGCAAAATGATCAATTGGGTAAAAAAATATGAAATCGTCCAAACAGGAGAATGACACTGTTTCATATTTGCTAAGCTAATGCTAATGCTGTGCTTCTTTTTTCAGGCCCGAGTTAGTTGAATAAGAAATTCCAAGGAGTTATTTCTTTACATATGCTTTCTTTTCTCATTGATTGGCTGGTAGAGAGAGATCACACACTTCTCTCAAGTGATCAAGTCTTTCTCCTTGTCAGATTAAAGGCTGTTGTTTTGTCTTTTCTTTTAATTTGTCAGCCGCCCGTATATCGATTGGACAGGCGCCCGGGACGTGTCATCGCATCTATATTTGTCAATGTCGCTTGCAGTCTGTTATTGAAGGCCGAGCTTTCCATACATAATTAAAAGAAGCTGGGTTGAAAGGACCAATGCCTCAGTCACTTGTTCATCCATCAAAAACTTTGAACCGGGCTCTTCCACAGACGTGGCCGCCAATGATTTTCTCGTGGTAGCCACCGGACAAACAAAGGCACCCTTTTTCCATTAGCGCCTCATCCCTTTGTCTCATATTTGACTCGAGGGGGGCTTTAAGGCTTTAATTAAATTCCAATCCCCCGCCTCTCACTTCTCCACAGACTGCCCCCCCCCCCCCCCCCCCTTCGCCGTGTCTCTGTGGGAGCTTGCGAAGCCGGCTTTGCTGCCTGTTGTGGTTTCTATTTGAAAGAGTCCCGCTCGTCATGATAGAATTCGCACATGTGGCGCAGACGACACGAGCGAGAGTGTGTGGGCCTGAACATGCATTGGAGTGACACCCAACTGGTGTGAGGGGGTCCCACCTGACTTGAGGGACTTGTCCAAATCTGTCTTAAGGACCTTTTTTTTTTACGCAATCATCATTCCTCCTTTTCCGTGGCCACCCACTATCATGGCTTACATTGCTCGGATCAGATGCAACATTTGTCTGTCATGAAAGCGAGCTCGGCCAGTCTGAGTGGAAAGATGGGTTCTGCGTGGCTGATCCACACTGACAGTGATGGACAAGTCCAGAGAGGAAAGCTGATGGCCAAAGTTCCTCTCCTGTCTTGCCTGGACAACGTCAGAGAAGATGGATGTGGCGCTTGTCTGATGTTTGCGCTTGCTTTATATTGTGGGTCTCGAATAGAAAAGGCGATGGTGAAATTCGAAAACCTTTTTCCTCATTCGTTCAGCGTTTGTCCTTTTCCAGACAGACTGACAGCGGAAATGTGAGCAAGTGATGGACAACACACAGCAGGGCCATTTTTGTGCTGGATTGGAATTTGAAAAGTTAACTTTTTGTTTCGGAAGAATGATGAGCACTGAAAATTGAAATAATATAATAAATAAAAATACATTTGTGTTAGCTATACAGTTACATTTTGATACTGTTGTAGGTGTGGGGAAAAAATTATATAAAAAAAAAAATGCTAGTATATCTGTCTTAATAGTGTCAAAGATGTTGTTTTGTTAAAACGAAAAGAAAGGCCCGTGACGACTTAATAAACCACTTTTATCTTTTTTACCATCTTAGTACACATCCAAATGTCACCGCAGGATATAAAAAAAAAAAAGAAAAAAAATCAGCAAAACGTCTTGATTCCCCCGTCGTGTCTTTTCAAGGGTATCGTTTGTTTAATGCGCCGTTGAAAAAGGCTCCAGCTGGAAAAGTGAACAGGAGCCGTTTTTAACAAGCTCACAAAGCCCCCAAAGCCCAAATCCAGAGCTGACCAGCTCACGCACACAAAGAAACAGACACTCGACCCGCCATTACCAAACCCCGCGTGTCGGTCTGCAATTTTAATTGAATTTGTTTTAAAGGCCAAGCTCATCAGGCATTGATTTGTAGTGAGTAATCTTCTGACCACAGCTGTTCTAATCAGCATAATTCAAATTTGAAAGCGCTTCGCCTGCGATACGGCGGGTGAGACCTTCAGGGCGGCCATCGAAAACTAAGCTTTTCTGCGTTCGCTCATTTCCGCAGGGGGTGAAAAGGAATTCGTCCCACCTAGTATAATGCACAGTTCCTGTAGGGATGACAAATCACGGCACGGAAGCCATCGTCGACGTAAACAGTCCGCTTGAGCCTTTCGGATTCCGTAACGTGCATATCATGAGAATGAAATCTTTCTTGTCCTCGGACGTGATAGCGCATGCCATGCGTATCTCTGTCACACATGCTTCAAAGAAAACCTGTGCGTGAATTTGAATCCTCAAAGTGGACACGCTTTTACATATCAATTGCAAATAGGACTCTCAGCAGTCTGTTCTCACGAATATCTTCAAGGATTTTTCAACAAATTGAGTCTATTTTCCCAAAAAGTGCTGTTAGCTATTCTGCCCTTTTTTTTTTTGTTAGGCAGAAACCTCACAAAGCAAACAAATTAGAGGTAAAGTTTTCTCGCTTCAAGCTCTTTTGTCTCGCCTACATGTGACGTAAAGATAAAACAAACGTCAGATGTTATAGCACCAAAGACTCCAACCAAACCACACATTAGCTTGATAGCTTGAGGCTAACAAAATGAAAGGCACCATAGACACATTAACAAAAACAAAAAAAAAAAAGCTCATGACTGCTACTCCTCATAGCAGAAATTTCAAAACCATCTTAAAAAAGTATTTTGACAGAAACACTTCTGTAACAAGTACAAATTGTCTCTGTTTTGTGAAAACAATTAGCATAGCTGGGTCCTTATTTTGGACTGCTCAGCCCCCGCAACGGCGCAAACGCCCATTTCTATCTGCGCCTATGTGTCAAAAGAAAGAAACTCCAGTTTCCTGCAGTTAGACTGCACTTTGCACTAGACTTGTAACTGGACACGAAATTGCCCCCCTTGAGATTGAACTCTTTTGCTTCAACTCCTTCTACCTGTGTGTCACTACTGCTAGCATCAGGCTTAGACAGTAATATTTGGCACTAGCGTCTCAAATCTGTACAATATTCAGCAGAACTTCACTCAAGGTTTTAGTCGGTTACTCAAAACGCAATTTTAACACTGAGAAATTCTTTTTATGAATGAATGTGACTTTCTGAGGAGCAGCATATCATTTCAGATGCACTCTCGCAGTAAGTCGCAATGAAAGCAAAAGCAAAGTGGTCGCAATGGGAATAAACGCAGCTTTCCTGAAATCTTAATTTTTTTTTTTTTTTTCTTCAAGGCTGATCGCCTACAGAAGAACTTTCCATAAAATGATCACAGTTTTCTTGGGTCTCCTCCTGCAGTTACTTTTATTCCTCATTTCATGTAGGAAAGTTGGAACGACAGCTCTTTCTTGTCAAATTCCCATGTCTAATAAAAGTGAACAAATAATATGAAGTTTTTCCTTTCAATCAGGAACTTCTTGTCAGTCAAAGTAAAAAGACAAGTCTTACAGTATTTATTTCCCCAGGAAGTTTACAGCGGGATCATTCCAAAACAAAGGCCACAATGAAACATTTATTTTCGAGTTTGAGTCGCGTGTTTTCATTTTTTGATGCCAAATATTTGGGTGAAATCGAAGCCCTTGTTGATGCAGTCTGCCCTAAAAGCATCAGCAAGACGGCCCAAAAATAAGACGTGCCAGCTTGAGCACAAGTTTTTTTTTTCCTTGTATGTAACTTTTATTTTCAAAGCGGCGGCGCGGGGAAAACGTTTGCTCTGTGTGCGAGCGTGTCATTGATTCTCCACCTAATTATCTCCACATGTTACACTTCTCAATGCAAAAATGAGGCCGGCCCGGCGCCACTGGAGTGTGCTCGCTGCTAATATAGTGTAAGTACATTAGCTGTGAATTAAACTTTTAAATACAGCATCGATCAGGATCCAGCTGTGTAATGCTAACGCTGGGGAGTTGGCACGCTGACTACATTGTTGCATCTGCCCTTCCTTTATATTCAAATCAGCAAAAGGTAACGGATGTCTCAAAAAAATTATCCTGAGCCAATTTCTTGTGGTGTTTTCCTTCCTTTTGTTTTTTTGTCTAGTGCCATGGATACAACAAAGTCAACAAATACACTTGAAAATGATGCATTATTCAATGCTATCAAACACAGTTCTGTAATGAATGTTTTTTGACATAAACATCCGTGCAAATTGACATATCAAACGGCACTTTGAAGTGACAAGAGCAAGAAAATACAATGCTCATATTTAATTTCACAAATTGGAAGTGCTGCTTATACTTGACAGGGAGTCGTGTGGTGCAGTCAGATATTGCCTTTTTTTTTTTTTTTTCAATCCCTCTGCTGCATGTTAAAAAAATTACAATCATTACATCTGCTTCCAAATGGCCACAGACTGTGGGAACAATTGCTTAAATATCGGAAAATTCCTTCGCCCCCCCCACTGGAGCTTTTGGGCTAATGGCAGTCATATGTTGTGTCACAGGGTGGAAGGAGGGGAATGTGTTGCTATTATTTCAACAAAGACAACCCAACAAAAACACATCCAGCCTCAGTATGTGTTTACCGTATAATAGCGGAGACCGCTTTACCTCGTTTGGCAGCCTACTGGTATAATCAGACTCAAAGCGGAGGATGTGGGTGGGGGGGAGGCTATTACTCAATGGCCTCCCTTAAATGCGTGATGTCTCTTAAGAGATTTGCAGCATGAATCAATAAAACAAAAGACAAAGACAAAAATCTGAATATGATAAGCTAGAAAATGCTAACAAAACTTATCATGTAGCACTTAACTCACTGAATAATGTTATAAACATTGTGTGTGTGATTTTAATGTACAGCAAAATTCAGAACTGTTATCTCATTCAGACTTTCACCCCACTTGCAAATATTGACTGTACATTCATTCCATAAGCCCGATGCAAAGGGATACGCCCCAGGTATGAAAGATTATAGTGCTTGCAGGGCTGTTTTGACTCTTTGCCTGAGTTGCAAATTCGAACCAGAGCAGCCAAGTGGACCGCCAACTTCAGCGCAGTGTTGCACCGTGGGACGGCGGCGGCGAGCGAGCGTTGGAGACGCTTTATCTTGTTTGTGCAGAGGGAAATGTGGAGGAATGTAAGCTATACATCTACACGGGCCCCGAGGAAATAGAATAGCCTTTCTGCATTGTGCTTGTCCTAATGTAATTATGCGTAGGTCCTGCTGAGGTGAAAGGAAAGATTCCTATCCGGCAATATAATGTCTCCAAGAACGCCTCGTTTTTACTTGAATAATAATGTTAATATTATTTTTCCCAGCAAGACCTTGGTGAAGGAGGTCAAAAAGTAAACAAAAAAAAAGAGTTTGGGATACTATGGAATCTCTAAATTGAATATAATTCTTTCTGAGGAAGATACCCCTGCATTTTTTCCCAGAGGAATTAATGGCAAAAGAAAATCTTGAACATTCTTTACTGTCATATAATGCAAAAATAAATGAACCACTTCAAGATGACAATACTGAAAAAAAAAATTTAATCGACATTTTTTTGCTGCAAATATTTTTTCCGAGACACTTGAAATTAGGATAACTTGAAAGACAACCAGCTTTTTAGCACAATGAGGAAAGCATTTGTGATCATCTGTCTATATATATTATATTCTTCCATTATACAATTCAGTGTGCTTGAGGAGATAAGACGGAGCACAGGTGACTGAGTGATAATGAACCACTATATATGCATCATGCAAACACTTGATGAAAACGACATCACATCATACAAAGCCTTTTTTTGTGAGAGGTCACTATGTTTTAGAACAAGGCGTCTGTCTTTGTGCTTTTAATGTGATTTATAAGCGAATAAAAAGCTTTCGCAGGGAGGCAGAGAGCCACTGACGACTCGCACGTCTGCCTGCATCTTTGGCCTCTGCGCTGGTCTCTTAACTTCAAAACTCATAAAATACGCCAGCCGCAACATGTGCACATAGCAAGAGCTCCCGCTGAGCTCGTGTGTGGTCATTGGGAGCCGCAGCAGCCAAAAGATATGCTATCGTGCTAGCTGTAGGCCATTCCCTCACCGCTTACTGCCTGACTGATTAATAAGATTTTATTGGCTTGTTAATGTGTTTGAAAAGCAGTGAAAACAACTTAGAACTACTGTATCTTTATAAGGAAGCTAGCTAGTTAGCCAGATACAGTATTAGGTGCGGTACAAATACAACTAAATGAAATGTACTTACTACATCTGGGTCGATTTGTTGGTTCCTGCAAGAGGAGGAAAAAAAAAACCCCAATTACTTGTGACATAGTTTAATAAATCTGCGTTTTTTTAGCTGGCAAACTAAATAACTCAGCTCTCTTCTTAAATTTTGAAAGCTAGCAACAGCATATGCATCATTCTACTGTAAAATAATTTTTTTGCAAGACAAATCCGTAAGATGCAACTTTAAATATTAGTCTCTGTGACCAAAAACAAAAAAAAACACTTACCACCACTGTTGTTAGCTTGCAAGACTCTTTAATTCCCTGTAAAAAACAAGAGGGAAAAAATTACAGCATTTTAGCTATGAGCTATACTGCTACTAAGATAGACAGCTGTATTCTTACATATTTTATTTAGTTCTTGTGGAAAACTCTTTAAAATATATAAATAGACAATAAACTAAAACATTCTACAATTACCATAAATAATGAACACGAGCTAACAAGCTATAATGTAAAGAATGACTTATATAGATGCTAGCTAGCAAGCCGTTATTCACCTTCAATTACCTTTACTCCTTGTTTGGTGTACCTGTAGATAAATTATACATAATATAGTCCATCCCTGTTATGTGACTGAATATTGCTCAACAATAGAAAAATAGTATAATAAATTATTTTCAAAGACACCTACAGTCCACCTAGCATTCGGGTCATTTTTGCCAGCACTAAAGCAATTTTCTTGGCTGCTAATCAGATGTCTGTTACATTTTTCCCAGTTCATCCTGTGGGAAATTACTTCCAAGTTTCAGTTCATTGTTTAGGGCTCCCACAGTATCATTAGTATTTCGGACCACTCTTGGCGGCTCGCTTATCTTTTCCCAGGAAAAAAAATGGCTAACAATCGGCCGCCTAACTAGCTGCATAAAGCCGAATAAAGAGACCTAGTTAGCGAATGCCAATGAACACAGCTGAGCACTTAGCGCATAAAGAGACACTTATTTCCCTCCGGGGTTTGATGAGTAAAAACAAATGATTGTAGGATTTGTGTTGTACACAAACAAACAAATGATTCTGGAATGTTGCGCCGTGTCTGCTGCTGAATGGTTCATGAATCAAACCCCGTTACACAAATTGCCTCTGCTTGTACACATCTGGCCACTAAAGATAAGGTGATACAAATTTTGCTCAGGATGGACTTTATTTTGCATCAATCATGCATCTAAATGCCAAGGGGTCCTCCCCAGCGACGATGTAGGTCCAAATGTATGACCTAATACCAAGGGAATATTCCGGAGAATATTCTGGGAAATGTTTTTCTACTACGCCACAAACAGCAAAATGACCTCTGTAGGATCTTAGGGAGGCTGGTTGCACGAAATAAATCCAAATGTGGTTTCTTTTGGCACTTTACGAGACAGAAATGATTTGCAAAATAAGCATTGGGACATTTGTGAACAAGAAAAAAAATTCACATTTAATTGATTGATATCAAACAGGAGTTGAATTAAATATCAGCTGACAAAAGGCTCTTACAAAAGAAATAACATGAACCTAATCAGTGCCGCAATAACCTTTGAACATTTTTTTTTTCCAAACGAATAGTTCCATTAATAAATTAACAAGCGTTAAAGAAAAGTATCCACAAACAAAAAGTTTGGGTGACACATTTCTTTCAAAGTTGTCCATGAAAGCAAAAGCACTTCACAAGCAGAGACGTGAGCGTATGGATTCATCTCTCTCCCCAAATACTTTTTTTTTTCTTCTTTTAAAACATATTTGATCATACAACAGGTCAAGAGTGAGAGGCAATAAAAGCACATTTCTTGTTTTTATTAACCTTACATGAAGACTTCTATTAACATGAAAGAGGGGGTTAACTTATGAATGGTTGCCTTTTCTTTTCTTTTTTTTTTTTAACTACTTTTTAAAAACATTTTCCTATCTTTTACACGAGTGGTACAGCAAAATATAAATTCTTTAGCTGTTACTTTGACAACAGTTAATTGTGCAATAGAGAAAATATCGTAAGGCCTGAGTTTGAATTAGTGGGTTCATTATTTTACAATCGCAACTGTGGCGTTTGTCTCGAACAGTGGTTCTTAACCTTGTTGGAGATACCGAACCTCGCTAGTTTCGTATACGCATTCACCAAACCCCTCTTTAGCGAAAATAATCAAGACATAGATGTTTTTTTTTTTACTGGTGCACAAAATGAGCTTTGCATGTTCATCACCTTGTCCAAATAACAAAATCAACACAATGCATGGATTCAACAAATGACATACCTGCAAATCAGTGAGAGCAGGTCAGAAATGCGTTATCACGAATTTACACGATAAATCAGGTGTGTTCGGACCTCCTCAGTGGAGGCTCTGCCGAACCCCTGAGACCGACTCGCCGAACTCAGGTTAAGAACCACTGGTCTACAAAGAGCCTGTTTTTGGAAAGCCAACTACTCCTGAGTCACGACTCCTTGAACTGTGATGTGGAACGGAATGTAGCCAACCGAGAAATACCCTGACTGAGGAACAAGGAAGCATCCACAAATAAAAACAAACCAGATATCACATTTTGTATAAAACAGGTTCGCCAGACAAAGTTTCAGGTCAATGCAACAGATCTGGTCATGTATCTTCTTCGCGGTTGTCACATCACGATGGATCTTGCAACGTTTCTGTCTTGTAGGACCAGGTTATAGATCACGTGATGGAGCAGAACCTTGATGTGCGCGGTGTCCTGTGTCGGGATTATCGGCACACAGTAAGAGCAAACTTTTTTTTTTTTTTATGCGTGTGGTCTGAAACTGATAAAACAATCTTGCAAGATTTGCCAAATGGGTGTCCGTGCATCTCCATAGTCTGTCAGCGAGGTGTTCACAGTTCACGTTTAGGCCTCAGAAAAACCTCTCGAGTGTCAACGAGTTCCATGTGCAAACAAGAAAAATGTCAGCGACTCATTCCTTTACCCACTCTGACAACATCCCAGCTTCCCGGGGCGCTTGTGGAGTACGGAGCCGGACTCGGCGGCTCACCTGACATCAACTGATAAGACCTGCCCACTCGGGGTTTGAGCTCAGAGGCTGGTGATGATCTGCATCTGTCCGTCGCCGTCCCCCTCTTGGGCGGCGGGCAGCGGGGGGACGAAGCCGTCGCTGGGCGCTCGGTTTATGTGGTAGTAGGACAGCGGGGGCGCGTCGGCGAGCTCGGGCATGCTTTTATGGTACGCGTCCTCGCCGTCGCTCCGGGTGGAGGGGGAGAGCTCGTCCTCTTCCTCCTCCTCGGGCGGGTACGGTGAAGCGGAGGGCGAGTCCCTCAGGTTGGGCATGCTGGTGTAGAGCGAGTCTCTGTTGTTGTTGCTCGCGTCCTCACCTGGCGTGGAGGTTTCCACCTGGCCCTCCAGCTGCCTGGGAGCCTTCTGGGCATTGTAGAGCAGGGAGTGAGTCCTCTGGGGCAAGAGCGGGGCCTCGAGGGACTCCTTGTGGTGGGGGTGCAGGAGAAGCTCCAAGGGTGCGTGGCCTTCCCGTCCGATTCTTCTCTGCGGGGACGACGCCTCGACGTGATCCGCCTCGATGGCGTCGTCCTCGCTGCCGCTTCCGCATCGGTCCGCGGCCGCCCTGGTCTGCGGGGCCGGCGGCGGGGCCGCGTTCCGCTGGACGTCGCCGCGGCCTCTCGGGACGACGCGAGGCCGCAGGTTGTTGTGCACGATCTCGGATATGATCATCTTCTCAAAGGCCACGTCGTCCAGGTTGAGGCCCCCCATGTCGGGCGGGGGGGCGCGCACGCCAACGGCTTCATAGTTGTCCTCTCGCAGGGAGTAGCTGTTGTTGAAGTTGCCGTTGAGGGGGAGGGTGTCCATGGCGCTGATGTCCCTGCTGTTGCTCAGAGACTGCTGTCCTGCAACAAATGACAGGAGGGAACACGCAAGATGACATTTTCATAAATAGACCATGCCGATGGACTTGATACTGCTCAGGACACTTGCTGGCTTATTTTCATGATGACCCCGATAGCTCCAAAACAAGTTTCCACTATTGCCACGTCCACAAAATCAAGAGTATTTAAAAAAAAAAAAAACACTTAAAAATATCACATATACATACAGCATATTAGAAAAATATATCAAATACATTTAATAACACCTAATAAAAATGAAACTAATTGATTATATAATAATACTTAATTTGACATGTACAGATATTGATGTGCATAATTATTTAAGATGTGTTATTTGGCTTCTCATAAATATAGTCAGCAATTTAAATTATTAATATCATAAAAACATAAACATACAACAACAGAATCATAAAATATATCAGGAGGGGAAAAAAATACCCATGTATTTGTGGACATGAGCTAATAGTTGATCCCGAACAATATCTGTGTCATGACGAGAGATGGTAAGACGAGAAGAAACAAAAAAGCAGCGTTACGAGAACAACACAGCAACACACAAAGCAGCCACAGACACGAAAGAGAAAAAGCACAAGCCGGTTGAACATTAACAATGAATAAAACATTCCACCTCTTCCAAGAAGACAAAAAAAAAAAATGAGCGGTGTGGAACACAGATGGCCCGCCACCTCTGTGCACCCCCCCACAATAAACACACACACGTTACGACACACACGCAGGCACGGTTGCAATGACTCACTTCGCCACCACTCACATCAAGTGTGTCTGCTCAGGCTATCGGGCCTAAGCACAGCTGATGTGCAACCAAAAAAACAAATAAAAAAATAAACAAGTGGGGAAAACAAAAAAAACGCCGTTTTTTAAAATTGCAGCAGAAAGAGGAAAATTACTCAAATCAGACACCAAAAAAGCAGGAAAAGTCAAATTCAGTCGGCTTGTGTCCTTTGAATCAAAGATAATAAAAAGGCTTGGTTGGGATTTTTGTGCATGTGTGTGTGTGTGTGATGGACACTTTTAGAGGAGGACAAAAGCAAGGACGACTGAATCCTAGACTCAGCAGGTGAAGGAAAAAGCTCAGCGGCAAGCACACGTCTGCTAGCGTCAATTATTCCAAGCTCCAAACTCTTACTTTTGATTGACACATGACTTTTGCCTTGCTTTATATAAGACACACATGTGCACACACACACACATGTGCACACACACACACATGTGCACACACACACACACACACACACACACACACACACACACACACACACACACACACACACAGACAGACGGAGTTCATTCGTCTTTTCCAATGTCAAATTCAAGCACCTTCGAGATAAGCTTTGAGAGCTTTATATTTATATAACATACAACACTGCAGCAATCATTTTGGCAAACATGGTAACTCACTATTTGATACTTTCACTTTGTTCTTTTCCTAATATGACTTTTTAAAATTTTGTTTACATGAAAAGGATGCTAGCTCTAATTGAGGAAAATTTTGTGAACAAAACAGATTAAAAAGATTTTTTTTCTATCCAAAAATGTTCTTGTGAGTAGCATAAAATTTTTTTAAATACTAAAAATACACAATTGCAATCAAATGAAATACAATCAAAGCAATGAACCAAGTAGAGGTTTCATTTGACGTAAAACCTTTTCCGACCTTGAGAAGGCAACTTGATTGTTTTGTTTGTTGCTGTTGTTGTTTTCCCAAGCACTTGAGCTAACCTTCATGCGCTCGCTCTAGTTTGATGTACTTTGATTCCACGAGAGGATTTTATGAGGCGGCGACGCTGCGATGCTTTTTTTTATTTTTATTTTTTTCTACGGGGAGCTGACATTTTAGCGGCGGCTAGCTCGGCATAAAAAAAAAAAAAAAGAAATCAAAGAAAAATATGAAAAGATGACAGCGAGCAAACATGAAAGGGATTTCTTCGAAGGACAGCTAAAGGGTGAAAAAAGGAGCACAGAGGTGGAAAACAGTCGGGTGATTATTAGATGAATCTAAATTTGCATGTGTTCATGTACAGACAGGTATTGTCTGCTGGGAGCTTTACAGTTTGGGGGAGTGTTTGGGAAACTGAATCAGAGTGGACAGCTGCACTCTGGGAATCCATCCAGAGGAAAAATTCATCCAAGATGTTTGCGATGCTTGTAGGGCGCGAGGAGGAACATCTGCCGAGCATTACTTAGTATTAATACACTCATAAGACATGACGATCGGACTTTTTTTTTTTTTTTCCCTCTCCCCAAAGCGCTAAATGTAACGATTATAGCAGGTCAAATGTGAAAAGAAGCTCGCTTCTCCCGCTGCGACCTTTCCTGCTTGGGAATAAGTCATTGAGTTTCCAGGAAAACACCGGTCCATATGTTAGATTGCTTTTTGATCGACTCATAAATAGGACTGTAAATGTGGCTAACGTTCCTCTAGAGGCAGGACTGAGCCACAGCTAACGCGAAAATGTTGGATCTAAATCAATCGTTGCTATTTCAACGTAGGTAATCAAATGAAATACATCGGGTTTTCAATTTACGAGGGGCGCAGCAAAAGACGACGTGTACGTCTTTACGACTTTGCTACAGCGTTAGCGTGTTATGTTACCATAATGTAGGATGTAATAATTAGTTGGCTGTCATGTGACTGACTCAGGCTGGAACTTAAAAACACAGAAAAAATCCTAAAAAGAACTAAAAATATCTTTTTACACAATGTAAAAATGATTTTCTAACTTTGACAATTTAAAAATGGTTAGTTAACTTTAATGATTAGCTAACTTAGCTAACGTTATCTACACGCGCGTCAATATTTTGAAGCAATTAGTGGTCAATTGATTTACTAAAAAAAAAAACATAGATAAGATATATACAAGATATATGACAAGATATATACCTCATTTGAATGCTATGGAAGACATTTTGTTCCATAAAAGATTCTCTGACAGAACAAATTTTGGACATTATGGTTTTAAGCAACGCATTTGATTTATGATGCGGGTTTTGTAGCTTTCTGACTTTGCTGCGCAGCAAACAAATGACCGAACAGCGGACCAACACAAAAGTTGTGCTGAGTCGAAGGCATTTGTTCCACTGTTGGACTTTCATCATACTGCTGTTGCTTTTCTCTATTCTCTTTTAACATCAAATGGGGAGAATATCTGAGGGCTACGACCGTGCGCCGGCACTGCATCGTGCATGTCTTTTCTTCTCTCTGATTCCCCCCCCCCAACTGCGGCAACGTGCAAATAGGTCAGCGCAGACACAAGTAAACAACAACTAAATGAAATATAACTTTTACATCGTGTTTCTCGCCGCTGACCGAAGATCAGTGGCGCAAACGATGACCCCTCATTAGATGCATTAACGATCACACTTTTTTACATCTGTTTTCAATCACATCCTTCAAAAAATATTAACAACAAAATTTTCTAGATTATTTTTTTGCGCTAATTCTGAATTTTCAGATTTATTTTTTATTTTTTTAACTTGTCAGGTTTACATAATAATATATTTTTACGCCAATTGTGTGGCCTTTCCGGTTGTCTCAGCGTGAGCCCTGACAACATTGCGCTAATTTAGAATCCCGATAGTAGAAAATGAAATTTCACAGCATTTTCCTCTGTTATTTTGCTCCACTAACGAGCGGCAGGGTAGCTCTTAGTGTCTTATTCCCGCAGGTAATGCTTTGCGTGAGATGGGAGAAAAAAAATAAAATAAATAAAGTCAGGGTTTGAGTCCATCACCAAGACTGGACTTTCCTTTGATCACACACACATCCATCATTACTTGATTCTCTGCCTGCCAAAGTTGAATAACCGATACTACATGGAAGAAACTGCTTTTCTTCTGTGCCACAGAAAAAAATCAAAAGTATATTATGAGCCAATGGAGAAACAAAATAAAATAAAATGCTATTCAAAGACCTTTTAAGAAAAAAAAAAATCTGATATTCTTATAACATTATAGACTCAATTCCTACAAGTTATTCCGTCTTATATTTTCTAAAATAAATTCTGTTTTTTTCAATAATAAATTTAACAAATATGATTTAAGTGTTTTCAATGGATTGTGCTCCTCATATTATTATTATAATAAATGTTTTTAAAAACATTTTGGAAATTGATATTCAAAATACTTTGATCAAAAATAGCTGTTGACGAGTGTGATACAAAGTGGGTCTTTTTGTCTTCAACACGTTAGCTCGCAAACAAATGAAAAGCGCAGGCAGGTAGTGAGTGGAGGCAGGAGATGCACACCTGGAGAGTGAAAGGTCGGTGGAGAAGAAGTGTTGCACACCACCGTCTCTGCCAGCAGGTTGTTATAAGGGTTAGTGTCGTGGGTACGGAGGAGGGGGTTAGTGAGGAGGTAGTTGCCCGTCATGCCTGAAATAAAAGACAAGGAGAGAAATTTCACCCACTTCCACACACCAAATCAACTTAGTGCACTGCTAGTAAACAAATTCCACTTTCTCAAACTTTTTTAGGCCTCGCCCTGACAAAGCATCTATGTTTATTTCTCTCACAATATTCTCAAAGCGTGAAATCAGGCAACCCACAAAAACAACAAAAATGGCTTCGAGCTGCTATATGTTGAATCTACAAAAAAAAAAAAAGAATCTTTCTAAAACTTTGAAATCAACACATACGCTTCCAAAAAGAAGCCCACACTCGGGAAGCATAAAGACGTCGTCCTTCGCGAGACGAGCAGTCAAACAATATTAGCGCGACACGTGTTGACAACGCGATCATCCGCAGCGTTTACGTGTAACAAATTCCTCCATACAAAAATCATCCAGCCGAGACGCAAGACAAAAAACCACCGCATTCTTATCACCCGCCGCATGCCTTCTGTGTAAAGAATATAACGAATCATCTCGCTCATTTAGATTTAGGTTGGTGAGCTTGCTTTCACTGCGCTGGCATGCTTTTATAGAAAGAAGAAGAAAAAAAAAAAAAAAAGTTCGAGATTTCTAATTACGCTCCAAATCTGCAGCGGCGCAGCGGGGAGCTTTGGCAGTGTCGGCATTCATCCCCAAACACGTTCTGACCTCCGCCTGACTCACTCATCTCATCCACTGACAAGCTCTGCAGGCTGCAGATGAGTGAGGAAAGGCCTCTCCTGTCACCAGTGCCGCCATTTCAACCCATCAGGCCTGAAATATCACTTTTTTTTATTTTTTAAAGATGATCCAAAAAGCAGCAGGAGAGAGCAGCAGACAGCTCCAGACTTTGTGATACGCTATTGTGTGCTATTTTTGAATGCTTAATACTAAGCAAAAGAGGCGGGGGGAAAAAAAAAAAGAGCTTTAAAGTCTGCATCCTTCCCGCCGCCGCCGCCGTCACCGCCATTAAAGCGACAAATGGCATCTCAAAGAGAATAACACCTAGCGGCTTGCTTACCCTGGTTGAGCGTGGAGGTGCTGTTTATGTCTCCCGAGATGAAGGAGGACTCCGACTGCTTCCTCACCGTGTCGTTCCACATGCGCCTGATGCGACTCTGCGTGCACACCGAGGAAGGGAGACGCCGATCAACAGTGTGTCGCCGTCAGCGTTTAAGTGCTTTAGCGTCTCCGAACTCACGACTCATCTAAAAATGGACAACTGAAAGATTGTCTTTTCATTCCGCAGCAATTCCCATAGGAAATCTTGAAATGGAGTTATGTTAAATCAATGTTTTGTAAGTTCAAATGTGCAAAGGGGCATTATGGAATTGTACTTAATTGGTTTAAAAATGAAGATTCATAAATGACAAGTCATGTATTAGTGACAATGAAGTGCTCTTCCGCTCGATGGTAGAAGGTTGCGTTCCCACTGAAAGCTTTTTGGTTTCACACAGAGCGAGTAAATTGAAACTAAATCATCATTACTTCAGTATATAAACCTTTTGCGACACTTTTATTTGCTTGCACGCTGTGAGAATTCACTGATAAAAAATATATATATATATATATATGTGCCTTGGCTCAATAAATTGGGGAAACTAAGTTAGTCATTTAGTCTATAAGATGAATGCTCTAGTCTTGAGAATTTTTTTTCTTGGTCTTGGTGTTCAATAATACAAATTCTTTCTGCATGGCTACACACCTAAGTGGGCTTTTTTTTTTTTGCCACAACTGACCTGGGTCGCGGAAGAGTAGCGCGCCGTGGTCCGAGACGTGGCCGTCTTTACCGAGCTGTGGGGGGCCTCGGGCGGCAGGGCGCCTCGGCATTGAGATTGACGGAAACATTTGCTGTACTCTTTGCGGACCTGCGCAGGAAAAAGGACAGGTCAGGTTGCGAGCGATCGGAAGCTTTTATCAAATGTCACCCATAGCTTCTTAAATGTCACTTTGTCGTGTAAAATGATGCAATAGTTAAAACATACATTGACCTAGATGATGGTTGTTTTTCAAAATAGAACTTCAACCAAGTGTGGATTCAATGGCAAAGCTTTAGCCAGCGTTTTATTAAACAATAAAAATATTCTCCCGTCTCGTCTTGTGACACATCCACCGTGCGTAACTTGGAAATTTGTACGTCACCGCCAAAGAGGCGCGATTCAATGAAGTTTGAAGGTGGCCCCTGATTTCCGCCTCATTGACCTGTCGTGAGATGCGAATTCCATTTGCCAAACGTGTCAGACTTTAAATGTGAAATTAACTGGGGTAATTGGCGGTACAACTCCGACTGCCATCGACATGTGCAAATGCTCTCCAAGTATTTCTTTTCCCAACAAATTAAAGATAGAACGTCGACATTGAGCGTCATTGACATTACCTTCTTTTGTAGGAGGCAGTGGAAGATGAAGATGAACATTCCTTGAAGGGTGTTGAAGATGGTGAAGAGATACGCCATCACCACTGAAGACTCGTTGAGGAAAAACAGGCCAAAGGACCACGTCAGGCCCAAAAGACAAAGCAGGGCAAACGCTCCCAACACCCAAGACCTGTCCCACAGGAGCAGATAAAAAAAATCATGAGACACAATCAAGGTTTTGCTCATGCCGCTTCCAGGAAGAACTCGGAGGAAACGCGATCGCTCGCGAGTCAGTTTGGATGACGACTGTCGACAAGTGAGACGCCCCCGGAGAGATCGAGCGACTCCGGGAAACCTTAGCAGGAAAAACGAGAGGCGGAATGGAGAAAGACGGGCGATTTGCGTGCTCGCGACCGCATTTGAGCTCATAATCACACAGGATGTAACCTTCCGTTTAACTTTTGTACACGCGCGGTTGATTTGAGTTAGAGCCCGAATTAGAGGTGCTTAATGAGATGTGACAGCTGGGGATGAAAAGTCAAATGTGAGCCAAACAAGCTTTGATTAGGAAACCTATAAAAAGGAAAATGTGCAAAATGAGAGAAATTGGGTCATTAATCACGTCGGCTTGTTGTGATGATCGCTTTGGAGCTTTTGCTTCCTCCACGTGTGCGGTTCAATCCGTTTTCTAACAACTCCAGTCAAAAGAAATCAAATCTTGTGATGCTGTCATGAACAAAAATAAAATATACGACCTGGAGACAGTTTTTTTTATTTTTTTTTTTATGATTTTGGCCTTTACGCACTAACCGCAATGACCTTGAAATTAAAAATATTCAATGCGAGTCAACTTGAAGCTTTCGTGTAAGTCTCAATTAACGTTATACGTCTATCTGAACCATTTTGAAGTCCAATCTGATATTTTATACTTTGTATATTTGTGGTTACAATTTGACAGCAGCTGCCAAAATGGCCGCCATATTTTAAAATGCAGCTTTCAGTAGCAATGCGGTACTGTCTGTTTTTAGACTGAGCAACACCTGATCGGCCCCGGGGGGACAACTCTCACCTGATCCCGCCCAGCCTGGAGCAATCGGGTTTCATGGAGGTGGAATGCTTCACCATCTTGTACATGGTCACCACCAGGAAGATGACGTTGACCTGTCAAAACAAACACGTGTCACACTGCAACGGGGCGCACTTAGAACCGCGTCGGATTCAGTCAGACTGACTTTCGAGCACGGTGGCGGAACCTTTACCTAGCGAAAAATTAAATACTTTAGCAGATTTTCTCAAGGGAGGGAGGGAGGGGGGCGGGGGAGCAACAGCGGCGAGGGTTAATAAGAGGTTAACGCCAGCCCTCGACCTCAGGCGGCAATATGCTTCATATGGAGACAGCGAAAATGATCAGAAAGGCTCCAGACAAGCACTTGAGGGGAAAAGAATGAAGGTGAGGTGCCATATTTTTCGAGCCATTCATCCCGTCATGTTTTCCAACATTCCTGGTGTCCCGGGAAGCACCGGAGGGCTCAGAGCCAGCGTGCGGAAAAGGAAAGAGACGAGCTTCAATTTCGCATAACACCTTTGAAATGAATTCCAGCGTGCAGTTATCGACTAAAAGAAACGATTCAAAATGTGATGAAGTGCCAGGAACATACTCCAACAACTGTATTCTGTATCTTCAAGCAGAGAAAGGGGGAGGCCTCCAATTTGGGGATGAATCTATTAAGGTGGAGGTCTTTATTTACCTTTTAAAAAACATATGCTTGGTTGAAATGTTTTTTTTTTAACAACGCCCAATGACTTAACTTCCAAAATGTGGCGAGAGCCTAGAATTTAATTCTGCTGATGTGCTGCTGTTTTGGTTAGCAAATGGCTTTCCAGTGGACTAGCATCCATAAATTGTTTGTGTGGAGGGATTGAATAAAACCTTCTCATCGTTGCCGTATTACTCATTCAAAGTGAATTCTCAAATACCCTGAAATCTCTTTAAAAGTTTATTTCCTGACGAAACAAAAGGAAAGCTTGCGGGGAAAGTTAACGATCGGAAGGTGAGGCCACCGTCTTCCGGATGCTTTGTGCCGTTCCGCTGCGCTTGACTTCTGTCTGCATGATACATTTAAGGCAGTAACGACAACAGCCGATAAAATTTACAGAAGGAGAAGGCCTTTTCGGGCTCTGAAGGTCTTTCTTACTCGTCTGCCAAATTCATCTAAAAAAAGGAAATCTCAGCCAATTCCGAGCTTGATTTTACAAGCTACGGACAGATGGACATTGCAGTTTTTGTGGACGAGGTCATCAAAAGGGACATTTGCTTGTTCATTTTGGAGAAGACACTAAATGATACATGCTGTGGATTAATTTTGGAGCCACTCTTTGAGGAAAGGGTATTTTAGTAAACTGAGGTACATACTATTGAGTCGTCTTCGATACCAAGAACCGATACTTGTTAATTTACAAGTCTTTCAATGGTGCTGCCTGAGCAAGGCATAATTTGCAGTCGTATGTATCTCATGTCTAACATCATGGCTCCTTCTTAGAAGGAATATGTCATTTTTACGAGCGCTGTATCTTGTTCCAATACTTTTGCTCAAATGATTGGGTTCAAACAAAACGTCTTTTAAATTGTGTATCCAACAGGGAGACGATACACAATCCTCCGCCAAATGTCATATTGCCCACCCACTCGCTGCTTCTATCTTGTTTTCCAACTGAGCAAATGACCTTCATGCCCGTGACAACTCTAGATGAGACCACCGTCCTCCTCCTCCTCCTCCTCGGAGCATCCCTTTAAGTTGTTTCTGATTCCAAAGGATTTTTCACGGCCGAGTGGATGCTGCCGATGTCCTCGTGTCAGCGGCGCTAATGGCACCACTTGGCTTTCATGCAAATTGATCCGGAGGCGGCTTGTATTACGAAAAAAAAAAAAAATCCATAACCTGACTTCATAGCTTTTTCCTTTAGAGAAACTCGACTTACCACGATTATGAAAGTAACTGGGCCGATGAAACTCCAGATGAAATGGTTGTCCACCCGCAGCCAGCACCTGGAGAGGACAAAAAAAGGTCATTAAAAAGCCCAAATTAAATGAGCCAAACTGAAACTCTAATCCTTTTTTTTTTTGGCAATTAATTTATATAAACGGTCACAAATAAATGGCATAAATATGTGAATAAAATTGCCACAAATGGAGACGTGTCAAATACTAAATAAATGTTTGCTTAATCAACTATTAATTAGTAGCGTATCAACAAAATCAAATTGAAATCCAATCATGGCTGAATGATATTTAAATACAGTATCCCATTTTAATCTGCTTCCAAGTATGCTTAATGAAAATCAGATGTTATTCAATAAAATGCCTTTTCACTTATATGCTATGATTTTAAAGTGCGGTGAAACGTTACGCATGCAACCTTCGCCATCGCTTTGATTTCACGCGGTTTCTCGGCCGCAGCAGTTTTGTTTTTTGGATATATTTCCATAGATACCAAACACTCGCAGAAGCATCTTCACCACCGAGGGAGAAGAGGTATGTAACTTGAAATTTTTCCTCGCCGTTGCCATGGTGAATTAAGATATTGGGGATCGATTTTTTTTTTTTTTTTTTTTTTTTTTGGTGGTCATGTCTACGCTCAGCTCAAGGTGAATGTACAGCAGGTTGATTCTACTAATTTGGATCATCTGCTCTGGAACTGAGTCACTTTTGGATTTGGGAGGATCCCGTTTCAGTTTTTCATCTACAGAAGGCTTTCGCCGCTCCAACTCATCTTCAAAGATGAAAACCAAATCAGAAAGTGGGGCGGCATTTCTTGTTTGAATAATTAATGGAACAGGACACATCTGAGGATGAGAAACTCGCTCGATGGGGAAAGGCTCAGAGTCGAGTTGCTGTTCCTCTGCATTGAGATAAATGTTTTGGATTGGAAATCAGATGCCGATATTTGTCTCAGATTCATCTTGACTTATCAAAGCCTAAATAGATTCACCCTCACCGTCCCAATACTTTTGCGTCAACAGCTCAGCGCACCTTAGCTACAAATGTAATATATATGTATATAAATGCCACAATTTTTGCTCCTCTTATTTGTTTATTTACAATTTATTCATCGCTCTTATTTTATTCATTGTTTGTGCCTTCTTGTTTTTACTTTTTGTGCTGTTTACTTATATGTATATTGTGTAATACGTCTTGTCACCGTGGGATAGTGGCGAAACGTCATTTCAATCTTTTTGACGTGTGAAGAAATTGACAATAAAGCAGAATTTGAAATGTGCTATCGGAATGAAGATGCAAAATGAAAAATAAAACCAACAAATGATGTTGTTTTTCTTTCTTATTTTGGTAGCCAGCAGAAGGGAAGCACATAAACCTTGAACTGACAAGGTCGGCAATTACCCGCATGAAAAGAATAAAAAAAAAAAACTCTGTAGGTCAGAGAAGCTAGCCAGTGCATTCATTAGTGTTGCGGCTTTACTCTTAGCCTTTGACAGGGTGTAAATTTTCCAGCGGACCAGAGAGAGGTACGTTCCTCTTTGTGCTATCGCCATCATTACCGAAAGGGTGAGGTGGTGACGGAGAAGGATTGGCGAACTTACGCTCGCGCCGTGCCGTAGCTGCGGTAGTCGACGGCCGCCGAGATGCCCACCACGGCTGTCGGGAAAAGGTAGCCGGCTACGTAGTAGTACTTGCGACGTGAGAACTCGCTTTCAAACACCTCCACCAGCATTAGGTACAGCTGCACGCCCTCTAGACACATCCAGGCGAAGGCCGCCAGGAAACAGAAATGCAGGACGCCGGCGATGATGGAGCACACCAGCTGACGGGAGAAAGAGAAGAAGTTGAGGTGGAATTTCCGTGAGACTGAAGACGAAGAGGAAAAAAAAAAAAAAAGCTAAGTGTTTACCTTGGGTTCGGTCATGTTGATGCCCACCAGGAAGATGAGCTCGCCGACAAAGAGGTTGAGGCAGAGGTTCTTGTGGATGGTGTTGCGGTCGCTCTGCAGGCCCTTGAAGAAGCAGAAGGTGTACAGGCTGATGGCCAGGCACACCAGCGACACGGCGATGCCCATCCGAGTGATGACGGTGAGGAGGAGCTCGTGGACGCTCCCTTTGCTCTGTGGGGAGACATGGAAAGAAAAAAAAAAAATCCGATTAAAGGTTACGCAATCTGTTCACGCTTGTTTGGCCTTGCCGGAAATCTCCGGCCCACCGAGTGCCGTTTGGAGAGAGCTGTAATGTGAAGCTACTTGTGGCGCTTTCATCTTTTAGAGGTCCAAGATCTAAAAAAGTAAGCCCGTTTCACACAAATGTGAAAATAGCAGAGTGCCGCACGCGAAAATATCACTCCTGCGAGTCGGGCAAATCCTCCTATGATATTTGCACTTTTATCGAGGGCGAGGGGCTGCGGCGAAGCTGCTGCGAAGGCAATTGGCGAGAGGCTAAGCCCTTCCTCGGGGGGCTCCGCTTTCAAGCTGCGGTTAAGGTTGAGGTTAAGACAGATGACGGGGGGGCGGGTTCACGAGCAGGGGACGCATTATTCAATCAGCCGCAAAGCCATCTCCCCCGCATTTACGACGCCCCCCCCCCCCCCCCCGTCCTCGCTACGTTTACAATTCGTCATGTCATTAAATTGCATTTGGTGACCAAAATGCAGGAAGGAAGTTTCGGCCGTCCTGTTTTTCTGCAATTCTCCACCACGTATGTGTGAAATATTAGACGGTGACCACAGTGAAATATAATTAGCTCCTCCCACTTACCACATTCCCTCGGTGGGCCATGAGGATGGCAAAGTTGGTGAGATGGTTGCACGAGCACGTAGTGTGACTCTTATTACTGTCCAGCAATTTGCAGCCCTGAGTGGACCAGTATCCCATCATGCTCCGCTCGGAATAATTCCAGAAGGAACAGTTGGGATTGTAGTAGTTCTCCTTCTGCACGGAAGAGGAGGGGAGGAAAAAAAAAATGAATCATACATGAGCGGAGAGCATGCTGCAATATGCATGGCCGCGCCTTGTACATTTTCAGGCCTCGGCGGCGGCGGCGGCGAGGAGGAGGGGAGCGCGTGTTGTACAAATAAGTGTCAATTTATATTCTTTGAGTGTGCGCCAAGGTGGGAAGGAAGCGCATGAAAGAGATCCAAATTAGGGGAATAAAAGAAAGAAGAGATGCAACGAGAGTTGCTATGGCGACGCCCGGATGGAATTCGACTTTTGTGATTCTCCGCCGTGAGCCGGGCTAATTGCTACGTGTGACGAAAAAGTGCAACATTGACGTTTTTTAAGTCGGCGGATTTGGGAGCAGCTGCGGGTCTTACGTCCAGGTGCTCCAGCGTGAAGATCACGGGGTCGGCCACAAACACGCGGCTGGATTCCTTGGTGATGGAGGCGGAGAGGATGTGGGAGTTGACGGTGAGCGAGAGGTTACGCACGCTGCCGTCACCGTGGCCCCGCAGCGTGGCGTTCTCCGTGCTGAGGAACTGACCCAGGTGTTTGTACAGCACAAAGACCAGCTTGGCCACACCTGCAACACATCACGCTCATGAAAGCGGCGGGGGAGGAGAACACACACGCAGGCATGAAATCAACCTCGGCGTAGAAGAAAGATGACACTTGAGGGATTTGCTTTATTTTTTTGTGTGGGAGTGGGTGGGTGGGGTGGGGGTGGGGGTCATGGTTTACATAGAGTTTGATACATTTTTTTATTTGACATGATTTATTCTAGATTTTTTTTCATATATTAATTTTTTCATTTATGTTTTTAATTAATGAATAAAAATGATTTAAGAGGATCTTTTTTCATATATATAATTTTTTTTCATTTAAATTAGTGTTTAATTTTATGAATTGATTTGTCATTGCATATTTGTTCTGGTATTATTATTATGATGAAAACTTGAGGGCAGGTTCATCTCGAAAGATTTACTTGCAATTGACTTTTGTTTTTTGTATGCTCTCACCATTTTTACTGTTGACTTTGACCGTGTTGGAGGAGAGCTGGAGAGTGGATCCGCCCCTACTGGTCTGTGGGAACCTGAAGTCCTGCACCTGGCCGTCTGTGCTCACCACGTACACATCCATCACTGAGAGGAGCAATGCATCAGTTACGGGAGGGAGAAAAAAACAAGACAAGAATGGTTAATAGAGCAAAAGAAAAAAAAAAAAAAAAAAAAGACAAAAGCAACCGTCAGGTGCTTGTTGAGGTTCATCGTACTGGTGAGAGAACAAGACCCCATGCAGCGCCATTTACTTACCGCCAAATACGTTTTGGAGGCTGCTGGATAGAAAAGAAATAAATAACAACAAGGGATTGTGCTTGCAAAAGGATGAGCGTGCAGCCTTCCTGCTGCATGAATGTCAAATATTCAGAGGATCAAAAATATCATTGAGCTTTTACTTTGACGTCCTCAACCCCCCACCCTTCGTTGCTTTGGATGACTCTGGGCTGCATGAGCAAATCTCTGTGAAAATCCTCCAAATTCCCACAGCCCCTCCTCTCCTCCGCCGTCGCCGCGCCAGCTGCCGGGTGGCGTTGCCTTTGATGTACGAAATTACCGACGGGGTCAGGAGGACGCCGGCGCTCGTTGGATCGCACCAGAAAATGGCCTGGCTTTCCGTAGATAGATGGCTCCTGACAGACAAAGATGAGGGATTGCCCTCCATCGGCCTTAACTGTCTGTCTTGATTATTTTTTTTTTTTGGTACTTCAAGCACTACGTTTAAAGCCAGGCTCCAATGTTGCTGACGTTCAGTGGAAGGTGTTGTTTGGGTCACCTGCTAATTGGATCCGAACGGCAAAACTCGCTTCTTCTCACCTCGTAAAAGGAGGTCAGATATGATACTTTCACTTCAGGTCACAGAGTGACACCTGGGAGTGATGAAGTGACTCGAGAGCCGCCCGTCATCTATTTAAGTAAATATCTTGACAAGACTGCCGACGACAGCACAAGTTGTTTCATGTAATATGAAAATTTGAAGTGATAAAGTCACAGATTGGGTTGCATTATGTTTGCAGTAGAACCTGCTGAATTCAGCAATTCTATTTTATTTATTTATTTATTTATTTATTCATTTCAGCGATTCCATTTTTTAAAATTTATTTATTTTAGCGATTCTATTTTTTAAAATTTATTTATTCGTTTATTTCAGCAACTGTATTTATTTATTTTACATCTCCAAGGTATTGCAAATTGGCAGACAACTACTTCTGACTTAAATACAAATTCTGGGAGGCACTCAAGGGACCCAACAATTAGGCAATTAAAAAGCACGTTTTGAATAATCGTCTCCCTTTAAAGCGTGAGAAAAATGGTCCTTTGACTCTGAAATTCTGCTTTTGTCTACCGAGGTCCCTCATTACTTCAGAGAAACCTAAGAACTGCCCACAGCTCATTAAAAAAAAGCATTAATCAGCGTTTGGACGGGGAACAAAGTTGGCGATCAGCTCGGGTAAATGGCAGTTAGGGAAGCCAGGGCCGCGCCAGTGGAACAATGTCCTTCAAATGCCGTCTTTGTTTCGAGCTCCGGGAGTGTGTTCCCAGTTCATCCGGCTGCGTGTCGTTCAATGAGGTGACTTGCCTGATGGAAAATCAATCAGGTAGAAAGCTAACCTGACTGATACCACCTTGAAAAAAAAAGCAGCAAAGAAAGAAAAGCACCCTTGGAGGATTACGCTCGTCTCGGACTGGCGGAGACATTTCCTTTTACTTTAAGATGGCGGCGGGCCAGTCGGCAAGACGAGTAATAGGGCGAGCATCGTGAGTGACGGGCCACTTACCGATGTTCTCGGCGGGCACTTTGACGACGGACGGCTCGATGAGGTTCTCGGCAAAAACGAAGGCCCCTTCCTCCAGGGTGTCCAGCATCATAGTAGCGACGTGCGTTTGCTCTGTGGAGTTCATGTCTCGCCACGATTTCAGAGCCTCGGGCTTCAGGAGATTGTTCACTGTGTCCACGATGGCCTGCAACCACGCGTCAAATGTCAGCCGCGCAACATTTTTGGGTTTTAATAAGAAAACGGGGGGGGGGGAGAGTGAACGATAAAAAGGGCATGCATGGCCGACAGTGACAACAACTGATATATCGACAAAATTATGACCCAAGTCAGCTCAGGAGAAAGGAGAACTTAACTTAAAAGAAAAAAAAAAAAGGAAGCATCTTCCCTCACTCATCTACTTTATTGAAGAAGAATAATGACACAGGGAGAGAACAACCCCCCCAAATGTTCCCCCCCCTACAAAGAATATTCTTGTGCCTGTCATGACCTTGAATTCCCCCCACCACCCCAAGGAAGACGGGGCATTATCATCAAATCCGTGTCCAAAGTGGCAGTCTGAAGCAAAAACAGTGGAAAGAAATTGCCTTGTTTTCAATGTCAATCCTTTCATTTCCTGCTTTATGATAAGTTGCAAGTAAGCCAAACATTCCGCGCGAGTATCGTATGTTGGGAAAACAACGCCGACCTTGCCAGCGTTAGTTCAGGACTCCATCGTATTGTTTATTTCTATTGCGCAAGATGGTGGTTAACCATGAATAACATTGTTTATATGACATATATTATGTTTACTTTTTAGGGATTTTGTGTATTATTATTGTTCGTGTGACCGATGGTGCCGTGGAATATTTTGTCAAATTATCTGGGAGTTGTCTGGCAAGTCGATCTTGTTTTTAATCCTCCTAACTAGCATTTGGCCACTTTTCCCAAAAATTCCAACATGGAGGCTGCGAGCGACAATCTTACCTTTAGGTGCCATTAGTACCAGCGTGTGCGTCACAATAACGGTCATTAACTGCAAGCGGCCTTAGTTCGTAATACCAATTAGTCTTTGCTGTGATTATCCAAAACGCTTCGATGACCACAGACAATTTGGTCGGATCCGCTTTCCCGGAAAATGGCGGGAGGAGGCGCTCCTAAAATACTGCGCTGAATCACGAAGTACGACTGGATCCAGAAATTACGGCTTGGAATGACCTTGCGGGGAACTGACGGTGTGCATGTTTAGGTGAGTCAGGCTTGATTATACGTTTAGAGACGACCGGGCCGGTTAGCAGTGACATTGACCGGTTGACATTAGTCAAACCCTTTGACTAATGTTCCAGCCTCAAGAGAAAACTGAAGCTTTTTAAATTGCATTTTCAAAGGTATAATGATAGAGAACAGAGCATGTGAAAAAAAAAAAACATGTCAAAAATTAGCGTATTTGGCTGAGGATGATTTTTTTAGTCGATATATTATATCATGGCTTGATACTTCTTAACGGTGAGTCCAAAATCACGATTGAGTTTCTTTTTAAGGTTAATAATTGGTTGAGAACCAGGATGGGAACAGAAACAAATTTGTAATATAAAAAAAAAAGAACATAAAATAACATAAAGGGTAGCTTATTTCTTTTGAAGTAACATTTCGAGTAATGAACATCTAAAAAACTAGCTTGCATAGCAGCATTTTTTGGGCGCTAACTCATGCTGAAAACTGCAAATATAACAAGTACTGAACTATTATATTATTTAAAAAAAGAAAGAAAGAAAGACTACAAACGGAATTTTGTACAGCCTTGGCTCCATTTGAAGAGCCCATGAGAGGCTGCTTGAATGCAGTTGGAAGTTGTGTCATCACAAGTTGTTGTTTTTCCCCCATGCTGCATTGATATTTACATTCATGTGACGCTGTTTCAAACCACTCAACAAGTTTGACGTACCGCCAAAAGTGTATCGCTAGCCCCAACATCTTCTAACCAGAGGCTGAGCAGCATTGTGTTTGTCTACGTAGGAGATCGTCATATCCTGGCGAGCACGCTTTATTTTGGAGAAGAAGAAACACCAGACTGTCTGGTGGCTAGAATTACATTTTATTTGAATTCAAATCTTTTTCTTTTCTTTAGCAGCAAAATGCTAATGAGTGTCCAAAAATTAATTCCAGAGATAAAACGCCATTGCAACAGGGGGGACAATTTTTCATTTTATTTGATGCTATAGAGAAGACGGCACCGGAGATGAAATGAATTGTATAATGTGAGCAAGTGAAAAGTGGCGCATAATGCCACTTTGATCACACTTCTGGCTGACAGGGAGGTGCAATTACCGCCGTGGGAAGGCAATTATTCACACGACGTATAGCGAGTCCATCGAGAAAGGACGTATCAGGGTGTGAGCGGGAGCGAGGAGAGAAATGAAAAGAAGATGGAGCAATAGCACAGAGGAGGACAAAGATGGAACGCTATTGACACTCGCAGATGGAACGGGTTCACGGGGAGGCGGCCAAGCACACAGAGTGTAAAACAATCAAGGACATTACGCAGAGATGCTGAAAAGAAAAAAAGAAAAATTGCATGCTTCCAAGGCTCGGAACAAAAACGTCCTGTTAAAAGCTCTCTGATTGTACCTTCATGTACGCCCTGCATGTCTTCTCTCGCTTTTGAAGCTTTTGACACAAACACACAAAATAAAGAAAGACAGTAGTGAGAAACAGGAAGTGCCAAGTCAGGCCACTTACCATAAATTACAAGTGGTAATGAGAAGAAAGAGGGCGGAAAAAGAAAGTCTTTAGAGGGATTGTCTCAAACCGATGTGACACCTCTTCACACTGAGGTGTGAGAAACGAGGGAGGGAGAAAAAAAGAAGAAGCTGTCGTTTGGATGTGGGGACGCTCCCTTTGGCATCCAGAGGATGATAAACAATGAACCATCATTTGTACCTTCTGCCAAGGAGAGAATAATAAACGACAAACTCCTTTTGGGGATCTTGAATGACTCCCACTGCTTTCACCCAACTGACTCCAATCACAAACGACGGCACTCTCACAACAACGAGATAAAAATGTTCTTTTCGAGTTTGACGCCTAAAAAGTTATTCATTCTGCTTTATCAGCATGCTTGGGTAATATAATCAGAGCAGAATGGAAAGAATGGACCAAATAGGAAGGAATACAACGCAGGAAAAAAAAATCTTACAGAGGCAAGTAAGTTCGTCAAATTAAAATCAAGACACAAGGTTAAAAGAAATCCCGATGAGCAGAAAAGCAGACTATAATCATCTTCCCATTGTTTGTGTAGGAATTTTCCAGCTATGTTTTTTTCATTTTTTGAGACTACTTGTGTGTTCCTTAAGTTACTCTCTAACAATTAATGACTTGAAAAAAAATGCTGAGTGAGTTTCATTTGATAGTCTATAATTAGAGAAAATTAATAATTTAATAATAACTGTTGTAAATGTTCGATACCACTTTTTCTCACGATACCGATACCATGAAACGATACCATAATACGTTCGATACATAAAATTCCCATCTAAGAGAATGACAGATTATTTTAAAGACCCATATATCCTAATAGAGCAAAATTTATACCAAACGACTCGTTCCTTGCATTAAAAAGCACATCCTGCCTACTCAAGAGACAAAATTAGAAGACGCCCACTAGTTGCGATCCTGCGAACAAACGGGCGTCGTTGGGTGCAAAACATTTTGTTTACAGATTAGGCGCCGTCTGAATAACAATGCGAGGCTTCACAACCGTCAATCACCTCGCCATGCAGCGGAGGTGTCGGAACATCACGGGCGTTCGCTCAACGTTTGATGCCAAGCGCACCTCCTCGTTCGCCGAGTGGTTGTTCTTAAAATAGAGCCGTGTTGAATTCTCACAGGATTGAGCATTCCCACTGCAACATTTTGGGTCAATTTCAAGCAAACAAAAAAAAAAGAGGTCGCTGGGATTCTTGCTTGTATGTAAAACAAGGGCACGCGTCGCCTCGCCCGAGGGGCGTCCTGCCGTTAAACCCCGCTGGGGTAAGACGAGATGATCACAATGGGCCATAAAAAGGATCACGCGTCACAGTACCTTGTTGAAGCTGCGTCCTGCCGAGTCCTTCTCGCTGGGCCTGAGCTCCTGCAGCTGAGCGTCTAGGATGTCCACCAGCTGCTCCATGAGGCGAACAGAGGAACTGACATCACCAGCGAAGACGGGGCCACGTGTGTTGAATGCCAGCTCATTGGCCAGGTTGGCTGCGTTCTCGCCGCTTCGGATCTGGATGTCCCGGCGGGGGGTGTTGGGTAGGAATGGAGAAGGGGGTAGAGTTTAATGCTATTAGCGGTGGGGGCGCTAGCATGAGTTGTGCACCATCACATATAAAGCTTTGCTACATCTGCACTTGGTCAATTTACTGTGATTTAATAACACAATATTTTTTTTTACCCAATTAAATTATTACAGCTATCAATTATTGCCATATTTTGCCCCCCCCCCCACTCAATTCTTGAATAATATATTGCCATTAAAAAATATTAATTAAGTGGCAAAACACAGATTAACCCTGGTCTACTACAAAATGTAACAACGATCAGTTGTGGCACAAAAAAAAAACAAAAAAACTACAAGGATGCTTTTCACATGCAAACATGTCGTCTCTAGTGGAATAAAAACAAAATTTCTCAGGCAATTAAAAGTGTTTGTTGTTGCTCCAAGTCAGCTTTGAAGCTGTCGTCAGTTTTCACGATTTATTTTGCAGCTGTTAAACTCTCTGCAACATGAAAAGAAGTTTCAGTCAGAAATGTTTTTAACGTATTTTTATGACTTTTTTTTTTCTCCTTATATCTGACACGTAGTTTGGGACAGGAGCGCGGTTCCCATTTGATGTATTTGCCTAAATGTTTCCTGACAGCACCCAGGAACTCTGTCTGAACTCGCTACGTCTGCGATGTGTTTTTCCCCCATCTTGCATCAGATACGTGGCGCATTGTTTTGTCGAAAATCAAAGTGGACAAATCACTGAAGAAATAAACTGTCGGCTGTTTGATTGTCGCCGCCGCCAAACGACTGTCGCCTTAACTCGAGACAACCGCACTCGTAACTGACGAGCTTATTCTTCTCAGATGTTTTCAAGTAACGGGTCAGATATAATGTTTTTGGTCTTGGCACCCGAGATATCAAAGTGACTTTACAGCAGGGGTGTCAAATTCATTTTTTTCGCGGGCCGCATTGTAGTCATAACTTCTTTCGGAGGGCCATTATGACTGTCAACCCAAATAAATGTATGAGCACCTCATATTATTTACGGCAAAAGCTACAAAACAAACTGACAAATAACTCGTTTTCAAATCAGACGACTAAAAACTGGTCAAATGTAAAAAAAATAAAATCATTAAAAGTGAAGACAATTTGCAATTCTAGTAATGACACACGAATTTGATGCACAATTTGTCTTCGTGGGCCACATAAAATGATATGGCGGGCCGTATCTGGCCCCGGTCCCTTGAGTTTGACACCTGTGCTTTAAACGTATTAAGTCTCATTTAAACTTAAACATCAATTGACACAATGACAGAGTCTCGATGGAAAAATCCCATTAGCATTTTTATGCAAATTTAGCATCTTTAGCTAAGCACAAACAATATGGGCCTTAATGGGACAAAAATAATTTGGTTAAGCATTCGGTTCAATACGGACCAATAAAATCAAGTTTGAATTTGATTTCCACGATACAATTTTCAAGTGTCATTTCTTTTACAGTTATCCTTTGCAACCGACATCTTTTTTTTTTTCTTACCTTTTGTGCTACTTGAGTCACCCAGTGGGAAGTACAGTTGCTGAGATCCGGGCCCTTGGAGCACCAGCTCCCCGCCACTGTGCACAGGAAGGAGGCGACGCCTGCGGTAGCAGCGAGCAAACACACGTTGGAGGGAGGCCAAAAAAAAAGCAGTGCTCGGATATTCTCGCTTAGATTTCACTTCGCTGCAGGAAACTAAGTGTTCATTTCCAAACATTGCTTAAGCCAAGGCAGCTTTGTAAGGTATAAGGGAAAATAATCATAGAAGGGGGATTTTTTTTTTTTTTTTTTTAACACAGTTAGCTTGAAGGGAGGAGAAAACCCCAACAAGACACGTTTGAAACTTCAAGGCCGGAATAAAAACACCAGATTATGGCTAATGAATGCCGATTCTCTGACAACAATGACAACACGTGTAGTTCTTTTTTCCCTTTTTAACCTTCCTCAGTCAAAACAAGTCTTAATCGGGCTTTGATCCGACGCTTTTTAATTTGACAGTTCTGTCGGTGCGCGCGGGTATGAGACGAGGGTGCTAAGGTGACGCTATGCGCGGCTAACAATTGTCAGCCCAGCCGCATAATGGCCATCAGCGAGCCGACGCTACCGGCTTTGATGTCGAACACTTTTAGCAACTGGAACTAATTCTTATCTAATATGACCGTGCGGATACACTCCCGCAATTACGACTTGGAGATAGTCGAATTAATGGTGCTTATCGCAAGGCGGTTGCTAGACTGTCCATGCACTGCTGCTTTTTTTCTGATTTACATTTTGCCCCACTGGAAAAACTCTAATGGGGTAAAACTGTTGCCAACAGAAAATCTTTTTTTAACTGCATAGGCAATTTATTTTTATTTTTTTAAAGTAATGCATTAACTGCTAGCCCTTTCGGAATACATGGACACAAATTATTTTTTTTTTGGGGTATTTTTTGTTGTTTTGGTGACAATTTTTTTTTGGGTGGTCAAAACACAAATACAGTATGAACAGAAAAGGCACAAACATTGAAAAGTCTGGTTCAACAATTACCTCTGGTGCCTTTAGGGCAGGGTCTTTCCACGGTGGATCCCGTGTGGGTCTGGGGCCAGTCGATGTCCCGCTGCTGGACCGCCTCGCAGAAACGTCTGGGTGTGGGCGGCATCACCGGCAAGGTGGGCTCTGCCGTCGCCGACCCTCGGGTGTCCTCAAAGGGATCCCTGCCGTCCCTCGGGTCCGCTCCTCCGCCCGCTGAGGGGTCACCTTGTTTTTTTGCGGTGGGCGCCGCTGTGGCTGCCATGACGGTGGTTGTTCTTGGTGGCGGTAAAGAGATGGGATGTTCGCCAACTGGTGCCACTGAAATGAGTGAAACATAGAGATGTTAGTGAAAATAAATTGCAGATTTTTGTTTGTTTGTTTTTACTCGCCTGCAAATGGGGTTGTTCACATATTTGGAGTGTTTGTTTAACAAACCAGGAAAACTATTGTTGTCAATTTGTTGCCCTAAACCAGGGCCAATTGTTTTTGCTTTTTTTTGTGATCCAACAAAGCAGGCGCTTGTTATTGCTATTCCTGTGTTGTAATGAATTAAGGCCAATTGGTCTAACTCGGTTCTAATAAAAACGGAGCGGGCTCTGGATGGTTTTTTTAATAAACCTGGGCAGATTGTTGTTGTAATAAAACCGATCGAGGTCTATTGGTGGTACTGTGTTTTAATAAACCATGGCCAACTCTTGATTACTTTTTAAAACAAACCACGGCCAATTGGTGAGGCTTGACTTAAATAAACATGGACAAACACTGCTGTAGACTGAATGCAAAAGATTTCAAACAGGCTATTCCTTTTATTTGACAGAAAGTAAATAAATACCTTCTATCCATCATTTGACCCCTCCTTAAATCCATAAATTAAAAAAATAAATAAAATCCCAACAAAATTTGCTACCTCTGATTGATTAAATGTCAGCAATGAAGAAAAAAACGTGCTTACTTTTGCTTTTTATTGCTTGGTAGGCGAATAAAATTTCTTTTTTCTGGGGGAAAAAAAAGAATTCTCAACCATCAGCAACAAGATGATTACCCAGTATTGAGTCTGCAAAGTCAACCTGTGTTTTACTAATGCACATCACGCTTGCTAAGGCGCTCGCTGTTTGTGGCAGGTGCTTCAAGACGAGATGTTATCTCCCGCCTCGAGATAAACAGGAAATGAGAGCAGAAATCAGGTGGGAAAAGGCTGGAAAGCGTTTGGATTGGCCAATACGAAGAGAAGAATCGTGTGTGGATGGTCACTTGTCTTTTTTCTACCCACAACAAGCCGATTGTATTGGTAGATAAAAGCAGCTTTCAACAATGAGGTCTGGCGACGGTGCCGTCTTCGGGTTCCCAGGGCGATTGTGTGAAAATGCAATCTCATGCTATCTGACACTCCATTATCACACACATATCTCCATTTCCTGGGGGACGAGGCCCGCTGTCGTATTCGCACTAATCAGCAGGGCGGGGGAATATTTGCTTTTTTCCTTCAAAGTGGAATATATGAGTTTATTACACAAAGCCGATTGCACGGCGGCGGTAGCGGTCACTAGGCCACAGCTGTTTGCTGTGAGGAAAATAAAAATATAAGGCCCGGACCACCCCACAGAAAGGGGCAATTGTCACATTTCTGTTTGGCACGAGTTGTGGCTCATTACCTTACGCTCGAGCGTGTCAGCCACACTCGTGGAAGTCGGAAGGGCTGACTTAAACCTGATTCATTGATTGATTAATTAGGTTGCGACCAATGTCGGCTGCGGATGGTCGACAGGGAAGGCACGGGCGGGTATCGATATCAATTGGAATTGGGCAAAAGCTTAAAAATCATAACGGTGGAAGGTAATAAATTGTAACCACGCCGATTCTACGTACATCAATCTATATAAAAGAAAAGAAAAGGTTAAAAATGGTCTCGTATTGGTTTCCATGACAACAACTTCAATTTTGTTTTTTTGCTCCAAAATGATTGCCAGCTCCTCCGCTCGGTGTGCTCAATCCAGCATTTTCCACTCTCGGAATAGTTGCCCGTGTTATGTGAAAAAGCCTTCCAACGTTTCTATGTTGTTGTGCAAATGAAGCATCAAGCCCTCATTTGCACTTCTTATTCTATTTCGTGTTCTTGTCTGTTGAGTCAGTTTTCCATTTGTGCAAGCCAAGCAGAAACGCGTGCGCATCCTCTTGATGAGCGAGGTAATGATTGAGATGAGTGAGCGTGCCGCCCGCCCGCCCGCCACTCCTCAAGAAGTCAATACTTGGCATTCTTTTACCTCCACGGCAGACGTAAGCGGCAGGATGCCTCGCGTGAGTATCCTGCACGAGCCCAACAGCTGCCCAAAGCTATTTACGGCGCAGATCGATTGGTCCTTCAAAATGTTCTTTATTTTTATACTGCAGTGTTTTAAGAAAGACTTCTTCCTGTACTCCCTTTTGATAGCGTAAATGATTTCCTGAAAGTAGGCCTGGAAAACTGCAAGATATAATTGCAAACTGTCTTCTCCAAATAAGAAGAAATCACCCAGAGCTCCCTAGAGTCATTTACGATGACAAAATATTTTAGTCATCATGTTCCACGTTTCAGTTTTTGTGCGGTGGATGTGCTAAAATATATACATATTAATTTTCCCTAAATGACACTGTCAACATTGGCAACCGCTTTAACCAGACACCAAAAGACTCATAAGCCGCCTAATACCAGTTATTTAGTCAGCAAATGACAACTTTAAGCCTAACAATTCCCTCTAATTGTTTTACATTTTGGAAAAAAATGCCTAACAAGAATAATCCTCTTGGCGTAATTGCAAATTAAAGGCACACATTCCTGGATATGCTTCTTTCCTTCTTTGCATTGACGATATGAAAATGAAATGGCAAGAAAATTTTCAAGGTAATGCTGGCTTGACGCTTAAGCCGCCAACATTGAAGCCAAGGTGACAGGGTGCTTGCTTTGGATTTATATACATTAAACCTAAAGTGGTAGAGTGTAAATCTACAATAGAATGTAATTTGTCCTTGTAACTTGACTTTCCATCCAAAATGAGAGATAAGTGGTTCTGTTTGAAACCACAGAAGGTAGTAAAGACGGTAGTTGGTTAGCTTTCATTCGCGGATAAAAACAGTAAGTACAGTTGCTCCTTTTGCCTTTTTCACCTCAAGCAAGAGCTGGTAATTAATGACAGCGAAACAAATCCCACAAGACATGAATTTTACATCAGGCCATTTTCTTTCTTCAACGCCGTTCCGCTTTTCAGTCGAGGTTTTGCGGCGTGGAAGGCAGAAAGAAACGCAACGATTCATGTGCCGTTGCTAACTTAGGAATATTATTTCTGGAGATGAAAAAGCAGCCTGTCCAACGGTCATGACACTTCTTTAAAGAGCAGCAGACAGAAAAAGCTTGTGTCTCGCGCATGTAATTTATGAGGCCTGGAAGTGAATTTGGTGGCGATGCCGACATAGCACATTCAAGGAAAAAGGCTAACCCGCCACAACAAAAATGCATACAAAGGGGCAAAAGTACATGTCTACAAATAGTGGCTGTGTATTTATTCAACTGCAGATGGCTGGAGTGAATGTCTTCTATGCCGCTCTACGAGTCCAAATATGCTTTTCTGATTAATTGGCGTATGAATTAAGCAGCAAAATAAGTCATCGTTTTTTTAGCTACCTCAGAGGGCGGCCATTTTGCCACTCGATGCCACTATGATGTCGTGGCAAAATGGCCGCCACCTGAGATGGATTAAAATGTGTGTGTGTTTTTTTTTCTGCTTAATTCATATTTCACAAACGCAATACACATCAGAATGTCATGTTCAGACTTGCGGGCTAATATAGAACATTTTTCAGTAAAGTAATATTTTTACATGACGTCCCTTCTAAGTGACTAACTAATTGGGACACGGCGTATGATGTAGTCCTATATGCCACGGCTGTCAAATAGTACGTGAACAATTGTCTCAAAGCTGAATGCATTCAGGCAACTTGAAGGCTTACCATCATTCAGGGATGCGCAAGTAAATGAGAATGCGCTGAAGTGGCACGCACGCACCGAAATCAGCTGGGAGAAGCACGCAAGGAAAGTCGGGCTTAGTTTGACATTTCAATTCACAGCGGACACCCATTTTATGCTTACGACACGACGGCAGCTTAAAACTGTTTGTTTTGAAGACCCGCATCATGTTACCTAGAAGACAAAGTCATTTTCTACTTTCGCTCCTTGTTAGTTTGAAACAATCCTGGCAATTATTGGTTCTCCGGAATTATTTCTTCTTTATGAAAGAAAGCAGTGAGGTGGCCTCGCAGGTGCCGTCTTGCCTTTGGTATTTATCGGCATGCTTTTGAAGAAGCTCAATTGATGGATCGCCAATGCTCTGTTTGCGATTCATTTACAGACATTTTCTTCTAATGACCTGCGAAGTGCCCCAAAACAATCAAATGATCAATAACGAAAGGGATGTTTGCTAATCACATCAATCAAGTGCGGAATTACAAAGACGAACACAAGCGGAAAAAAAAAGCAATACCAACAAGGTGAACAATGATTAACTCAGCCAAGAAGGCTTTGCTGTCATCACCGAGCAGATTAGGCGAAAGCTATTTAACTTTGTTAAAGGTGGAGAATGAACAAGAAAAGAATGGCCATGCATTCGAATCCGTTGACAATCCAAAGTTTTTTCCTTTTCGTTGACAAAATACTTATACTTGGGTATTTGTGAAGGTGGTCATTGAAATGATCCATGTTTAGCCTTGGTGAAGGTCTGCGCTCTTTCTTGGAACTCCAGTTGACCAAGAACGAGAAATAGTACGTTGATTTGACAACACAAACTCATTGCCTTGAATCTTCTTTTGTATTTTATACCGTAAAATGACACGTTTGTCGCATGGAAATAAAAACGAGAAATACACTTTGGAGATTCATTGGTCGGTGAATCTCAACGACCGCAATTAATTTCCTTTACATCTGGACTGGCTCCCTTGTTCCACGCACTGACATTATTTCACAGCCATTAGACGGTCGTGCAGGATAGGTCGTCCCATGTAAAGGGAACGCTGGCGGCTGCCATAAATCCAAAAGAAGGTATAAACGTGACGGGCCAATTATTTCCAAGCGGCGGTCCAACCGGGCAAAGATTTTCCCTCACGACATTTCAAGAATGAAAGCAAAGAGTCACCATAAACGTTGCGCTACCACTTAAGCCGAAGAATAAAATAATGAAGCGTGTTCGGTCGGCTTCTCTGACGGAATGCGCCGTTCGAGGTAATGTGGTATTTATGTTTAGCGAAGCATAACAGTAGCTGAGAGAGCACATAAAGGCATCGGAAAAGCTCCGCCATGGCCAGTTTCTTCCTTCTCGCAGCCTCTTTCGAGACAAAGAGGGCAATTATGATCATTCACTTGTTAATTACATTCATATACCATGTTAACAGTGGAGGAGGCACAAGACCTCATTACAAGTGTTCTTCACAACATGCACCTTATCAAACTCCTAATGGAAGCTTCAACAAAAGCAGATCCATACTTGTGAGTGGGAGGGGGGTGGGGAGGGGGATTGACCTCCCCCCCTCCCTCCCTTGGCGTGTGGAGTTATGGTGCTGGACAGATTCCAGGCTCCAGCGGGAAAACAAACAGACGTGTTGACAAGAGGCCAAAGTTCAGGAGTACACAGCCCCCATTGAGGCGTCGTCGACGACAAGTCCCTTCGACAAGGCCGCGTCGGCAATCGCATTTCCAGCTGGCATCCAGAGGTGCCGCTTGGTCATGTGGAAGCGCAACCTGATACGCCAGCATGACGTCAAGTTGGGTCAAGAGGTTTTTGTTTTTTTCTTGACCAAGCAGGCTTCGCTCGGTTCAACGAGTACAGATAATTACGGCCGTAATCGGGCAGGTGTAAAATCAGTCAATTAGCCTAAAATGCCCCAAAAAACGAACGCATTTAATACTATCGTCAAAAAATGTGCTATTTAAAAATCACTGAAGGATTTTTGATAAGTCTTTGCTGCGATGAAGTCAAATTGGGTCAAGATGTTTCTCCACCAAGCGAGCTTAGCTCAGCTCAGTGAGGATGAGATAATTGCGGACATTAGCAGTTTGATGGCAAGTCACTTACTCTCAGCGCTTCGAAAACTGATCCTCGTGTAAAATGTTGAGAACACATTCAGATCATTTCTAGTATTTGCAATTCAAAACATTACACTCGAGTCGCCTTGGGAAAAAATTCTCAAGTTGAGCCAAAATTTTCGAACATCCTTAGTCATTACCAATGACAACCAACGAAACAGATTCACCTCATTGTTCTTATTTGAAATTCAACAAATTCACCTTGGTCTTGTTTAAAAAAACATTTGATGTACTATTTGATCAGACAAAATTCATCACTGAGCGAATCTGAAATCAAAGTCTGCTACCTCATGCGCATATGGTGCACACAAATACAAAAAAAAGCTTCCTGTGGCGCCACTGACGCTGGCATGGCAACCAAATTTGAAGTAGAAGCAGGCGAGGACAACCCGTGTCACGCTGTTCGCCAATACCTCTCAGACATATTACCGTGCCGGCACGCCAGGCAAGATTGGAGAGGCCAGTGACAGTAATAGTTTTGGGGATTATGGAATGCGATAGGGACCGGTCGAGCCCCAGCTGGGATGAGTGCTTCGGCGTCCCTCATGGTAATCAAGAAGAAGCTTTTTTTGGTAGCCATGCAATCGCCCTGGGAGAAATAGCGCTCTTATTGCAAGGTGAAGCTGTCATTTCTGATTGGATTCCTGATACGGCTCAATATTTACAATCAGACATCCTCGTACGCGCGTGGTCGGCACTCAAATGAGTCGAGACGCGGGCTCTCGTGATTGTGACATGAAACGAAACGACAGCCGAGTCAGACGCCACCTGAAGCTTCTCGTTGACGGACACAAACTGTTTTCAGGGGGAAGGAGGCCAACGATATGGTTATTTACTCATCCCCGATTGGTGGGTTTGAAATTTCGGTGGGAAATCTCACCTTCAACGGGATCCGGCGGTGTGAAGTCGAGATCGTAGCGGAGGATGTAAAAGTTATTCCACACGTAGAGCTGGTTGTCCCTGGGGTTGTAATCCACGGCCGTGATGTACTGGTACTGGTTGGGGAACCCGATGTCCGTGTATTGGCCTTGGTTCAGCTTGGTGTTGTAGATGTAGTCGATTTGGCTGGCTCCGCCTTCGTTTTCGCCCTCCACGTAGGTGGAACGGACCACGTGGAGCACGCCGCACACCATGAAGGCGTTGGAAGCCGAGCGCTTGTCGTAGGCCGTGTCCCACGTGGTCTCAAATCGAAGCGTGTACGGGTTGAGCTGGCTCACCACAATGCGTCCGTTGTTCTGCTCCGTGGCGTAGATGACCCACAGGCCCCTCTCGTCCACCGCCAGGTCGATATCTGTCTTGCCGCCCCAGCGGTACGGCGACGTGTCGTGGTAGTTGGCGTTGTTGACGATGGCCTCGCCGCTTTTGATCCGCGTGCGTAGGTCGAACTTCACGATATTTCGGGTACGTTCTTTGTTGAAGAAGATGGCGCCGTCGTAGGCCACGAAACCCGTACCGTCCACACGGTGGGGTAATTTATACGTGGTGGTCTGCCGGTTGTTTTGGAAGTCCTCCAGGGAGGCGTACTCGATGAGAGTGTCCGTGCGATACGGCGTCCAGGGCATGAAGAAGACCTTGTCGCCGGCTTGCAGCGGGTCTTTGCACCACGACCCCGCTTGCTGCTCCGCTTCGTACAAGAAGGTGGCGTCGCCGATGCCTTTCAGCGTCCCGGGACAAATGAAAACTAAACCAAAGAGAGAAGAGGAAAGAGGCTCAAGTCAGGAATCGGTCGAGAGAATTGGTTAAGAATTAAGTTAAGAATCCTGTAAATGAAGGACAGCACAAATGGATATTGACATTCCATCTTTAATATCAGCCCCTTTCAAACCGGCCATCGAATGTTCCGTGTGAAAGGGGCTGAGGTGTCTAACGTCAAATCAAGAGTTCATTTGGCGTACGTCGACACATGCAAAAATTAAAAAGCCGTTACGTTTTTGGTGAGGAAAAGAGAACAAACAATATTCCGTCAATGGCAGCAAAGCAGATGAAAATGGAGGCAGAGAGGGAATAAAAGAGCGCCACGGGATTAGCACCATGTGCTCGTTCACATCACCGTGCCAGGCACACTAAATTAAGGGTTCACACTTCTTTCAAAATTAACTTTGCTGCTTTGAATGCCTTCATAGCAAATAAATCGGGTCATCAGACATCAAAATTGGTCATTGCTCTGTACTTTGACCAAGTCAATCAGAATCTACCAAGGCTAAATCACAAAGCCTTTCGTGATCTGGGATTTATTCCAAAGACTAGTCATAAAAACATGGATATTCTTAAATATTCATTTGTCCTCATTTCAAACACCATGTGAACCCTGTAAATAGTAGCAAATGCATTTTTCAAGGGTACAAATGTCAGAGACCCTGGAAAAATCAGCACCCAACCATCTGTTTTTCTGAGCGTCTTTCAAGTCACTAGAAAAAACTCCATTGATTCATCAGTGAAAAATTTGGGAGTCCATATGTGTAAACAATCCTCCTATGGGTTTAGGATTTGTCAGTGTGTGTGGGCGGGCTTGTACTCAACACCACAGAACAAGAAGACATGGGGGAAGGAAGTTAGTAGCAGTGGACTGGGCCACTTATTTACCTTTTTGCTCCACTTCTATTTTTGGGCGGTGAAAAGGAGAGAAAAAAAAAAAAGAATAAAATAGGGAGAGAAAGGTTATCATGAGTCATCTGGCAGGTACAAGGAGAGAATTAGCTGTGAGTGGATGCGACCATGACATGAACTGGGGAACGAGGAGCTAAGGGTGGTGGTGGTGGGGGGAAAAAACTGCAAGATGTTAGTTAATGAACAGTCATGCACATATTCCCTTATGTCTTTAAACTGGCGCTAAAAAAGCGATTCGACATTCACGCGTCTAAAAAACATGGGACTAATGATCCAAACTTGGAAAAAAATAGGGCTACGGCGCACAATGTTATAATAACGGCAAGCCAGAACTGCTGGACAGAGGAAAGGCTGCGTGAAAAATTACAGGTTAGACAGCAGAGGAGGTTAGCGGCAGGAGGTGAAAGGGAGGTCTGTTTGAAAGAAGGAGGACACACACACACACAGACAAAAAAAATGGATATTTCGTACAAGTGTTTACAATTCATCAACGCTAAGCACTTTCGCAGGGGCGCGCAAGAACCTCGGCTATGCTCTAATAAACTCGTCTCAAACAAGCTTTCAAGCGGGATTTACTCTCGTCATATACGCAGATGCCGTTTACAACTCAAAGGTCGACTAAAGTTAATCGAATGGGGATGTTTGAAATGAAAATCCGGTCAAATACAAGTGACACCATGAATATAGCGTGTCATTTTATTTACCAAGGGAAAGGGATGATTGCTTATTTCTATCCTTGAACAACATAGATGTTTGCACAGTAGTGTTTAAGGTTGAAATGAATGGCAATATGCATTTTCTGCACCGTCAATTGAAAATAATGTCCTGTTTCTTTATAATAAGGAAAATTCAATTCCTAAATGAAGTGGGAAAAGAAAAATTCTTTACAGAACTACCGATTATTAAAATAATTGTTATCGAGCGGCGTTAAAATTGAAAAATGCGCAACTAAGCCATGTAATCGTAATTGGCATCGGCTGATTTAATTCACCGATAATTTGAATTGTCCCAGATTGAATATTTTTTTATTAAATAAAAATAATTAAAATATATACTTTTAAAACTCGATTTTTTGGGGCTATTAATACACTTATACTTTCAGATACTTATTTGAACCCACCCGAAAGTAGCAGCTTCAACCTGAAATTAAATTACATCATATCCATCACGAGCTGTGACCCAAGTGGACCCCCCGCCCCCCCTCCCATCCCTTCGTCATTACATTTTACCAGGGTCGTCCTTGGCGAGCCATTGCCAATAACTGCCATAAAATTACATCAGCACTGTGCAGCTTAACACGTTGGCGCGCAAACACAAATTGACACGGCTTGTCTTCGACAAGCGTGTGATACATAGTAGCAACAACAACAACATCATTCGTCAGTCATCGTGGAGGTGATACTTACTATAGGGAACACACTCATACTGGACCTCTAAGTACTTGTAGGTGCCGGGGCATGGATCGGGAAAGACATCGGAGCCAGTGACAACCACACACTGCGTACGGTTGTTGCACCTAGAGGGAATAAGACAAGATTGACCACAGATGTCATCACCCGCAGAGAGATCAGTAGGCACAAATGGCGGTCGTGAGAGGCGTTAGCTCGTCGTTACGATGATGTGAGGGGTGCTGGACCTTCAAGATCTGCACCCTAAGAATTGACTCTCAGTCAAGTAGCTTTTCGTAAACAAAAGGATTTGAGTTGAGTTAGATCTTGTGCGAGCATTTGAGTACTCTCGCATTAGCTCGGTAGCTTTCTGCAAAATGTTTCTTTCCGAATGCTTTGTTTCCTGGTGCTGAGGAATGTAGCGTAAATAAAAGATTCTGTGGGTGGATATTCGGAGTGGTTGTCATCCATATGAGTCAGTTTGTTGAACGCTGAGTGAAGGTTGCTGCATTATCTTTTCCTATACCCACTCGCTAGCTACGTTTTTTTTTCTTTCTGAAAGTTTTGTTCCTTGGCACCGAGCGGTTTTGCATGAATAAAAGACTGGTTGGATATTCTGACTGTTGTCGTACATTTGAGTGAGTCTGTCTGTTGATGATAATAAAGGAGTGTAAATGTTATGTCATGTAATCGCTGCTTGCTAGCTAGTTTCCCGCCAAACCTTTAATCGAAAAGTTGTATCGATTGTGTATCAAGGAACTTTTGGTAAGAACAAGAAACTTTGATTCAGATTTTATGCGACCGCATTTATGGATTTGAATTCATCTGTTTGGTGGTGATTAATAAGAATTATTACCATCCTTTTTTAGCTAGTAACTAGCTAGCCAGTTGTCGAGTGTTAAATGTGTTCTAATTTGTGTGTTCTAATCGAAGAATCTGGCCTTGCCTTGTGTAGAATTTGGGTGTTCTTGCACATATAGTAATTACGTAAACATAATGGTATTTAATCAGTTGTAAATGTGTTATGACAGTGACTGATGGGGAACCTTGGAGGCAGAAGGGCTGTCGTGTGCATAAGTGCACACGATATAGATAGCAAGGGGTGAGCGCTCGTGAAAAACAGCAGCTCAAGGCATGTCGAGTATTAGCGCTGGCATTTCCTCTAACATCTGCATCTACGGAGAGGGAAGAGATTCGTTAAAGCATCACACGGCAGGTGGTTGTGACATGTAACAGACAGACAAGCGAGCGGTGCCGAGACGATCCCCCTACGCTGGCGTGCGGAAAACACATCAACGGGAAAAAAAAGAGATCGGCCGAACCAATTGTAAAACTTTTTTTTTCCAAAATATTTTTGGGTGCATGTAAAGTTCAAGTTAAGAGGAAAAGGGAGTTAGAGAAGGAGGAAAAGTGAGGATGGGGGCGATGTTTGCACTTCAAATTAGTTCATTTGAGGCAGAGGGATGGCAAAGGGGGGATAATGCGGGCGAGTGTAACTGAGGCGCACACACGAGGGAGAAAAAAAATAAAATAGGAGGCCGACATGAATATTTTACAAGGTCAGCAGCTGTCACGCAAGCCGCACGTACATTTAAACATCGGAGGGAATGTTTAAAAGAGCCATTAGTCATTCAGGAGGCCTAACAAATGGGATTGTTTGGGACAAACATATGAAGGATGCATGTGAAAGTTCAATTTTCATCATCATTTTCTTCTTCTACGCCTTTCTGTGATTTTTTTTTTCCAGTCTCTCGCTTGCAATCTGCTGATGAAACTTAGTGGCCACTTTCTCTCGAGAACATCTCGTCTGACGAAAATAGAAACACAGCGGCGCTATGGAACCGCTCGAATATTTTCTATACGTAAGGCACGTCGCTTGTAATATCCACGCCGGAGTTACGCGGTTCGTCGGGCTCACTTAAAGAATATTAATTGCTCTTTTCAAGGGAGGGGGAAAAAAAAATGTTCACACTTTTATCAAACTCGGCTCTTCCTACTTTGCTACTATTGCGTGTGATTGCAGCTCAACTGAACTGAGCTCATTCTCGTGGTGGAGAGAGTGAGGAGGAAAAAAAACAAAAAAAAAAAACACCTATTCAATCTCAGTTGTCCTTTTGCACCTCTGACCAAGCAGGGAAGGATTCATTCAGCTGTTTTATGAGCGGGTCAGCGAAGAGGTAGCAAATACCAGACGGCATTACAAAAAACCGCACACACACTATTTGGAGTACTTGATCATTTTAGTGCCGGGCCATAGCAGGTTTTTTTTTTTTTTTTTTTTTAGTTCTGCAAAGCTCAGAGGAAGACAAAGTAAAATGGAGCCAAGGTTTTTGGGCTGATGACAGTCACACCCTTTGATCTCGACAATCCGATCATCGGGGTGAATCCGAACGATTGCTTCTCGCCGAGCTCCCGAGGGAGACTGACGAGGTGTGTACCGAGGCGCAGATGCCGTCAGAAAGCGGGGACCGGCGGTGTCGATTCAGAAGGACAGAGTCGAGACGACGGGGCTCGGTTCTATTCCCGAGCGACGGTGAGGCGTCACGTATAAAGACGGCTGAAGAGGACAGCGCTCGGTGCGTGCAAACTGAACTTTACTGGTTGCTATTTATGAATACTTCATCCGTTGGCCTTTAAAAATACACACACCTCCAGAGAGGGGGAGGGGAGGGGGGGCGAGCGCAGTGAAGTGTTGCCGCCGCTGCTTGACAGCGAGGCAACATCCTGTGAGAGGCTAAGCGGGATGAAAGGCAAAGTGATGAGCGTTGCCTGCTACCTGAGGCACAGCCACTTCAATGGCGTACAAGTGTTTGAACAAAGCAAGCTCGCCGCCCCAGATGGGGAATTAGGAGGCTTTGGGGTGACTCACAGTCTGTGGGAGTTGCACTAATTTTAATAACTCATATATTCCTGCCTGTCGAGAATTAATCCCATCAGTTATGGTGGAGGAAAGAATTTCATAAACCACAAATGAATGACTGCAATGTTTACCATTGGATATGGAAGGCTGGAATTACACGTGAGTTCATGAAAGAACTTTGTTGGGTTCTGCGTTAACGACACAGCGGCTCTCATTTTGTTTTTTTGTGCAGGATCTCTGTGTGAAAAAGTTGCAATGTCAATGAAAACAAAAGACAGGACGAGAGAGGCAACTCCTGTTGAGATCCAACTCGTTGATGGAAGAAAGTCTCGTGTTAGAACATCCGCTGTACTGAAAGGGGGGGAGGGGGAACATTTCATGCATTTCATGTCAAACAAACTCCACTCGTCTCCTCTCACAAACCTTTGTGATATAATCTTGTAGGCGTCGGGGAGGTAGCAGTTGACGTTCTCCATCTGGAACGGGTCAGCGTCGCAGATCTTGTCGTCGGTCCGCCCGTAGTTGGCCGTCTCGATCATGATGACGTCGCTGCCGGGGCAACGCAGGTCGATGGCGTAGCCCTCGCATGATAGCTCCCGCCGGACCAGGCCGAAGGGCAGGGCGGCGCGGCTGAATCCTGAGAGGAAATAAAAATATATTTACAAGCTCGTAGAATCTTAACAGCATCGATTACTAACATTTCACATCAAGAGGGTGGTTTTGTTTGTTTTGGATGAAGAGAAAAGAGCGAAAAAAAAAATCATCCAAACGGCTTTATCAGATAAAAGTAGAGTCCACGTGACGGAAAATCTATACATGAAAAAGCCAGGATGTGAGTGTGGCAAAATAAGTGCACCAAGCCGGGGAGAAAATGAGTTTTTTCATTGCAAAAATGACCCTCCTTCCAGGACATTAGAGTGAAATAGGCTATTATGGAGTATTCTCTATCTGAATAACAAAACGCCATTTCACAAAGACTGACTGGGAGCGAGAGAGAGAGAGAGAGAAAAGATGAGAGGAAAAAAGGGAATAGTAAATCTATTATCTGGGGTTGAAATGATCTAAAGTTTTTAAAAAATGCAGCTGCCTGTAACTCTGAGAAGACTTGATGAGAAGAAAAAAAACAATTAGGTAGAGAGTACGTATGAAGAACATGTAAATGTGTTCCACTTATGGAATGCAAGCAGAGAGCTGCGTGAAGTGTCAATAATCGCCACTGTTTGCTAGAATGGCGGGCCCCCGAGGGGGCAGCCGGCGTCGGTATTTTCTCTCGCTCCTAATTAGCCCTTCCTTCAGTCTGCTACCTCTGGCGCAGCCCCATTGGCTAACCCCGGCTTTGTTACGCAGCAACACTTACCACCTCGGGTTCATTTTGCCCCCTCACTCTAATTACCCTCACGCTTTTGACAGCGGCAGCCCGACCGACGCAATTAGCGTCGCTTGAAACGCTCAAAGTTTCCGAGTGACTCCTACTTGAAATTCCTCTTAAAAAAAAAAAAAAAAAAAGGCCAGGCGCTATTTCGTCTGTCGCCGTGAAAAAAAAAACCATATGTCTGCAAAACGTAGACGTTGGAAAATAAACTGTCGAAAAAAGCCGGAGAGACGACAAAGGGAATTGAGAAATCTACATTTTAGTAGATTCTATTTAGCATTTGAGGGAATGTGAGTAAACAGCTGAGTCCATTTGCTCACTCGGTTGCTAACCAAAACAGCAGCACCTATGGAGCTATATAATACATGTATATATAGATGTTAGAAATCTCATTCAAAATGGCCGTCAAAACGTATGTCAACAAGTTGTATTTACGCTTTGGCTGGATTTCCCCCAAAACAGCATTTTGCCGCAAAGTCCTAACATAACCAAAGGCCGTCGTTTCCGTCGAGCATTTGGCCGATGGCTCCTTCTTTAAAAATAACACCATGTGCGTCGGGTGCAAGTGGATTGTGCTTAGCTCCGCTGTTTATTACCTCATTAGGAGACATCGGTCGAAGCGAACAGTGCGTGGGGAGCTAGCGGGGTCAGTCCATCTATCCAAATAACAACCGCAATTACCCACAGCGTCCGCACAACCCGAGCGGGATGGCGGCTGATAAAACACAGAATGGAGTCCGCGGCTTAAGCGGCTAGACTAATGATCACCACGTCTGCCATTCCTCACCGAGGGACTGACGGCTTTATCGCGGCAGCCGAGGAAGGAATGCATTTCACAGGGTATTAAAATTCGAAAGGGGATCCGCGGCACGAGGGAACCTACGTCACCTTGCCTTTGTGACCTCTTTTCTCGGGGCGCTACTCCGCTGATTCGACACATCGATCAGAGTTCGGACGGCGACGCCGTCGTCGATGGAGGCCCGGCTATTGATTAGTTCGGTGGCTCGTTTCGCCTCGCCTGCCCTCTTCCGTTCTTACCCACGTGAATCATACTGGACAGAGGCTAAGGCCGCATCAATTAGGGGGAGGTTAGTCGCCATGGAAAGGACAAATTGATTCTCCCTCATCTCTGTTTCATGAATGACTTTCTTGTTGACCTGTACTTGACCGAGTAGGGACAAATTTGGCTGAATAATATACGGTGCATTATTTGTCTCGGTAAAAGGTTGGACAATACTGTCCTAATTAGTCGACTGGGTGCGTTCATGTGGACAAATGGACGCGCTCCATTTCCTAACTGTAACTGTCAAACTTCATAGATGCTATTGTTCACCCGTGGACATGCAGGAGTTAACTGCTGAGCCTGTTTACTACCCAAAACAGCAGCACTAACTAAAACGGTGTTATTTTCACCTCATTTGATAGGTTGGTTGGGTGTCAAGTTTACGACAAATAAAACCATAACGGTATTTAATGAATCTTTTGTTTTGGTGCAAATCTTGAATAAAAACGTGTCTAAGTGTCTGACTTGGAAAAGGATTTTGCAACTTAGCAGTCATTGTGGAACCAATAGTTGTCCTGGCAGGTTCTCGGTTGTTTGCGTTCCAGTTCACCGAGACTTTAAAAAAGGCGGGCGGGGTGATGCACGCAAAATTCCGGCATCCCACTGACGTATGAACATCTTTTTGTCTGGCGCTTTTGTTTAACGACTCAATTTTGGAGACCTTGGATGATGGCAGATGACAAAAGGTCACAAAGGGAAACCATCCAGAACATGCAGCTATTATGAAATGTGCCACATAAATAAAGTTGTATTAACACAAATTTACCCAATCAGCCAGGGAATTGAATTCTGTTTTTTGTTAAGTCTCCATGGTAACCATTTTGCCCTGGCTATAATTGGCTGTGATCCCGATTGGTGGCCCTGTTGACATGAAGCCTTATCATGCATTCTGGTCAGTGAGTGACTGAGCAAAGTAGCTTTTCAGATTCCTCCCTCTGACCTGCCTGCTAAGCCTTCTATTGAGCTCAACAGAAAGCCAAGCCAGGCCCGGGAACGCTCCTCAATATGTTGCATTCAGGGATTTCCCCACGCCCCCTTCTTACTTCTTCAGTTGACAGACTATAATTCACTGCCGAAAAAATCCCCCCCCCCCCCCTTCCTAATACATATTTTGTTTTCTATCAACACCCTTGAAATTGGAAGCGGCTCGGCAGCTCCGATGAGCGCATCGGAAACATCCCGCGTGCACCGTGGTGCTTTTAAAAAAGCCCCGAAGGTGAAATGAAATGATAATGAATGTCGAAATGTTGCCATTTGGCTAGCGAGCCCGCCGGACCGTGACGCGCATTTATCTGGGAAGTTCATCTTGGGTGGAGTCACGGCCGACCTTTTGAGCCTAACCGCCTACGGATATGCAAGAACGAGTGGAAAGTTTTTAAAAAAAAATCGTTTTTGGAAGTTAGACAGAGCGGCCAACACTGACGCAGACGGAGTGCAGAAGCATGGCTTGACGCTTGTCATCCCCCATTAAGCTTCCTTTGATTGGCCTTTGTGGTCTTGGAAACGGCAAACAGCTGCATGCAAATGGACCCCCTGCGTCTGGCCCCCATTGTTCCTTTGACGGAGAGACTCTCTTGTGCGCCCATAAAGGAGGGTGTAGCCTTTAGTCAAATAAGAGCGCCCCCGCCGTGGCCACAGCGGGGCCACTTGAAGATTGTTTGTCTTTTTATGTTGTTTGCTTCACAATAATTCTGCCAGCCCAAGAGGAGATCTGAGAGTCAAGCTTGGCCTCCAACGGGCCCGCCAATGCCTCTATAATCCTATATCCGGAGCGGTCAGGGAGTGAAATTTGTTTTTTTTTTTCTCCTTTGGAATGGAAATTTCCAACGGGAATTTGAAAAGTAGGACAAACATGATTGAATTCTTGATAGTAGCGGCACAAAGTAGCGGGAACTCCAATGTGTAGCGGTACATCAAAGTGAAAACACGATCCTAAGAAAAAATTAATTTGACTCTCAAACCAAGATAACAATGAGAAAAGCACTAATTGAATGTAAAATGTGGAAAAGATCTTTTGTTTACAAGTGGCAGGCAATATGGCTACCGGTGGCTGACAGGATAAGCTAACATCAGTTAGCGGTGGGGATTTAACATGATTTGGTACATATTTCAATTCAGGTTCCAGACAATGTATATTTTTGTGAGGAATCTCCTGCCATGTTGTGAATGACGCCCAGTGGCAAGGTGTGAGATGAGCCAGGAGATTTGGGGCAAAAAAAAAACAACACCTGCTTTTCAAATACCGACAACACCAATATTTCAAGTGGCAGACATTTTGCTGGCGTTTGCAGTGCCACTTCAATCCATCTGCTCCGGGCACGTCTTGTTTGGGAATTGTTTCTAAAGACGGTGTCAGACAAGACCGCAATAGCCGCAGCCGCACCCACCCTTTCCCAGACGGCCACTATCAGGCACTCTAGATTGCGATAGGAGGATTTCAAAATAGAAACGTGCTATTTGCAAATCCATCCTATCCATTTGGGCTTCCGTGCAGCGTTGTTTTCTCTGATGTTTTAAATCGTGACGTTACCTCATTCAAATGCTGTTGGGGAATGCTGGTGATGAGACCAAGACTGTTTTTTTTTTTTGGACCTGATGCTAAGCTGTAAGAGAGTTTCAGGGAGGGAGGGGGCAAGCGAGCGAGCAGGCGGGCGGGCGGGTGTTTTGTGTTTAGGGGCACTTGCGGTTGTTGAGGCAGAAAATAAGCGTTAAAGCGGTCCAAGCAGCTGCACGAGTCGAGCCTCGTTGCTTCTATTACCATGTGAGACATTCAAAGTCAAAGTTTGACAATGAGTCAGGCAAAAAAACACGGCAAAAATGTGTTTTTAATATCACTTGATGGGATATTACAGCACAGCTCTACAATGACACCAATTTTATGGTTTTGGAGCAGGAAGACAGGCCAAGTAATGACACCATGGATCATGATCATAAAACATTTGATTCAGAGTTAGGAAAACACGCCTGGTGAAGTAAGAATTTTATGATTATTTAGGAGTGATGCTCTTTTTCCAGTCACTTCCAAAATGACACACTGCACTCCATAATATTATTTTGTGCTTGTTTTGCTCTGATACTGGGTATACTGGCGGGTATTGAACATTAACACCAATCAGGAAGGGCTGCTTAAAATCAAATTTAATACTATTTGTCTGTTACTACTGTATGTACGATAAACATGATCATTTTAGTCAATGTAAAGTAAAATAATGAGTGATAAAATTCTACCTAAATTACGAGTCAGAATTCTTCATTAAAAAAAACAAAGAGTGAGAATAATCTAACAAAATTAAGAGTCAAAATCCTAAAAAAGATAAATAAATTATTATTATTATTTTTAAGTTCAAGTAACAAGCTGGATCTCACTTGGTACCCGAAAACCTAATTTCTACCGCAATAATTTTTCTGTACGGGAGTCAACCCTGATACGATTCGGTTTTGGAAACCGAGCTCGAACGGCTTCCGCCGCGCCGTCCGTTGACACGTCAGTCGAGCCGTGGAAAAAGTCGACGGTAATTCAACGGCGTGTTACTGTCTGAGGAAAAAAACAAACTCTTTCACAGAGACAAATAACTGTCACAGAGGCTAAGCAGCTGAAAGGGAAACAAAGCTCAGTAGATGAAAAGCTCACATGCTCTGAGGCGAACGCCAACCTGACAGAATTAGTTCATTGCTCGCTCGACATCCGTACCGTTTTTTTTTTTTTTGTGCGGGGAGTTGATGAAACGTACCGAAAGAGGTGAGTTCATGCAAACTCCCCCGAGTACGGCGTGGATATACTCTTACAGGCTTGATCGGGCCTCCACTCCCTTTCAAATTTGTGTTTTTTTTGCCCTGCCACTTAAAACCCAGCTGGATTTTCCGCTCATGGTACCTTCCCGGAGGGCGGAGGATGGAGCGGGAAGATGAAGAAAAGTAAGAATGAGGAAGGCGGGGTGATTGAGTTTGACTTCATAGCATAGTCTTCACGCTTCAGCCGGCCTCCTCCTCCTCCTCCTCGGCACACGTCACAAATTGAACGCAGATCGAGAGCGCAAAAGGGCAAAGCAACAACACATGTAGTACACATTGGGCCGGCGGCTTTTCCGTCATCACTTCATGAATCACAATTGAAATCCGTGCTGCCATTTTTCACAGCTCGGCCCGCCTCTGGACTCAAGTAAGTGTCACTGACCTGTTAAGTGTCAATCCATCCTTGCTTTTGTTCATTTCCCGCTCGCAACTGCTCTACACTTTAGTTTATGGGCGCACACATGTATGGATTTCTCTTAGTGATCTGCTTCGAAAACTTATCATACTTCATAAAACTTCCTATCACAAATTGTGTTTTACTTCACTCAGTCTCCGCCAGGTGGGGAGAAGCAACACCCCCCCCTCCTCCATCTCCCAGTATCTGTGAGCCTCTACTCACTTTGACTGACATCAGCGCAATGACCTTGCCCCGCTTCCTTTCCGCCGGCATTCCGCTCCAGATACGGAAGCGTCGATAAGGAGATTCACATTTGAGGGAGGATCTCGTATTGATGACGGCTAGTTTCCTGCCCCTCAACCTGGATGAGGCCATTGTACCTCATTGGGGCTAGACGCTACATGAGAGGGTCAACAGCGATAGCGTCGGGCAAACAAAACTGTTCTTTGTGCAGCGTTTTTTTTTTTTTTTTCCATGCGGCAGGCATACTTATTCAATTTCCTCCACGGCAGGAGGGGGCTTCCTTATCTAAGACTGTTTAGACCCTCAAATCGGCTGGTGGCCTTTCTTTGTAGGTGACCCACCCCTGAGGTGACATTTAATTCCTGGGCAAAAAAAAGAAAAGAAAAAAAAAAAAGTGCAGCCACGCTCCAAGGCACAGGCTCTCCCCGGCCTGAGGAGATTACTAATACAGTGAATGCAACAGTGCTGCATTCATTGCTAGCGGGGCAACGCAACGAGCTTGCCGGGGACGGAGAAAGAAACCGACTCACATTTTTTAGATTCATATCTAAGATAGCAGCACACAGCAATTACAAGAATGAGGTGAAGGGAAAGCAGATGTAGATGCATAAAAGACATCTTGATGTTCTATTTACAGCATTTCGTCCTCCTCCGCAGGTGACATTTTTACGTACGTTGGGGGAAAAAAAAAGGTGGGAGGCTACAGAATAAGAACATTACACAACCCTGCGTTAGCGCTCGAGAAGCAATTCAGCTAGCGAGTTGAAAAAGACAACGAGAATTGATGTCGTTGCCATTCTGTAGCCAAGGTGTTCGCGTGGCCGCTTGTTGCTAGGCGGATTTCACGGGGCGTTATTTCTTCACACAACAGAGAATGAGAGTACTGCAAGAATACATTTGCACATGTTAATCGTTATTTTAATATACACGTAAAAACCAAAATCCAGCAGCAATAAGTTTGCCTGCAACGAAAACAGGAAAAAAAACAACAACTTTGTTGTCGAACTTGATATTATTTGAATTTCTTCTTCCTTCCTGGTTGAATGCGTGGCCGTGTTATGACAGCTGAACCCTGTGGCGACTCACAAATACAAAAATTCCCAAGTAAACTACTTTTGGACTTGTAAGCCGGACTCATCTATTATTTGAATTAGGCTGCCTGGGGAGAAAAACAAGCGGCGGGTAGCTTTTAGGAGACCAAACAGATTGAAGCAGGCATCCGCTCGGGTGTTTGCGCAACTTACAAAGAGATGTGATATTAAGAGGGAGTGCGAATGGAATCAAACTGTCACAGAATGTAATTTCCACCCTGATAGACGAAGGCCCCCGCAACAGGAACTGGTGTAAACATAATAAAAGCGGAGGTCTGGGGCAAAGAGCCTTGATTTCACATTCCGAATTGAAATATGATTGCTGCTTGCGCCTGCTTAAACGCAAACAAATCGCTGTCGTAAATGTCGAGCGACCCAATCGTGGATGGCGTATTTCATTTCCTTCCCGAGTCGGAGCGAAAGCCTCCTCCAGGAGATTCTTCTCCGCCTCATTTCAATCGGCCGTGGTGTTTTGATTCAAAACTTTCCCGTCCGGCTCGGCTATTATTAAAACGGCTACTTGTTATTGCTGCCCGTTGGCTGGCGGGCTGACAAAATCGGACGAGTAAATAAAAGAAGGGGTAAAAATACAATCATTAAACGTCTCAACATGGTGCTAAATCTGCACGATGAAGCTCCGCCTCCTGGTTTTGGAAAGCCGCCAGTTGCATGATGTATCACGGGCACACAGATTGACCGCTCATCTGTGACTCTCCCATGGTTTGGCCGATAATTCACGATCGCCCCGCCACCGAGCGGCGCCGACGACGCTTAATATGAATTAGAAAATGCCAAGCCAAGCATATCAATGGACGACAGACTGGCTGCGCATGGCCTCGAGCCAGAGCGGACTTAGCGCACAATAGTCCCCCACCACCCATCGAGAGGAGGCCCGGGACTGGAAATACCAGCGTGGCACAAGGGAGGCTCTTCAATGGGCACAATGCGTGGCACCGCTTGAGACAAAAAAAAGTCTTGTTAACCTTTGCCACCTTTTGAGGGGAATGAAATGCCTGCGAGGTGGTGACAAGCCAGCAAGATATAAGTGTGCAAGCTGTGGGACGTACAAAGGCGGTGGAAAAAAAAAACGTGAAAAACTTCTGCTTCCTGTTAATTAAAAAAAAAACCAAAAAAATAAAAAATAAAAAGATATAGCGGTACTTAAATTCCCGTACATCCTGCCTTGCGAACTACATCCGGAGGATTGGCAGGAAATAAATCAGAAATAATCAAATAAAAATATCAGGTTCAACCGCCACATGACATTTTCTTTCCTGTAATTGTAGTTTGGTTTTAAAGCGCTGATAAACAATAGGGAGGGAAAAAGGACAGCAAAAAGCAGCTGGATTTAGCTTTCATGTATATTTAATACAGCCAGAAAAAAACTAAAACATCAAGCTGAATACAAATGCATAAGTTTCAGAGCAATACTTTTGGATACTTTCTTTTGAAGCGGACTCGCTCGGGGTCGGACCCAGAAACCAAACGGCGGCCTGCTCTCATACTAAATATACGGACGTCATCTTTGCCCCATCACATTTATTACAGCCACGAGAGTCTATTAAATGTTAAGTATAGGTACTTTTGTGCTTACGACTTTGGAGAACCGTGACTTTATGGAGACGTCTGTTTAAATTCCTTTGGAGTATGCTCGTTATTTATACTCAGCCGCATTCTTGTGCCGTTTGTTATATAGCGAACGCCAACATTGGTACCGGGTCTGTTTGGGTCCGCAGATGAAAGACGGCAGACGGCCACAAGTGCACCGGCGCTCAGCCATTGTGAGCCAATGAATGTTGAAATCGGAGTCTTACGAGTAAAGAAAGGGCAGATTTAAGGGGGATTACTTCCTGCGGGCTTTGTCCACATTCTTGCTCGGCTCCGGTCTTTAAATAACAAACGGTTTGATTGTTGTGCCATAACGGTGGAGGAAAGGGTAAATGTTTGTTGAGACACTGTACTAGCACGAGCATGAAAGAGCGCTTCAATAAAAAGACGGCTTTTTCAGGTTCTATAGAAATGGACTGACGTGGAATGTATGTGTGTGGGGAGGGGGGGACGGGCACCTAGCAATTTTCCACTTAGGTTAGTGTCAGAACCTGGACGTACGTTCACAATGGCCACTTAAATATTGAAGAAAAAAAAAATATATATGGATTTTTTTTTTTTCTTCAGTTGTAATCGGCTAAAAGCTCGTGTGTGTGCAACAAATGAGTTCAAGCTAGCCTCCATTTTCTGGCTAGTCAAAGAGAGTCATACAAGTGATATGTGTGAGCTTAGTTTTGGGTGAGAAGCTGATTATCGTCTTTGCTTTCAAGGGGCAGGAGGTCATTAGCAAACACTGAAGGGGCTCTCAGCTTCGCATGGGAATCTTCAGGCTACAACCAGCTGGAGGTGAACACAAAGCGGACAGATTCCGATATTGTTTTCCTTCCCTATCGACCAATGGTTAATGTGAGTTTTTTGCACCGAGGGGGCCGTCGGACATACGTAACCCAAAACCGGGTCATTTTGCATACCCGAGCACTTTTCTGTCTTTTGAAGCGTTTCTCCAGGTCTACTCGACTCAACCTTGAAGCCAAACGCTGACGTCTTTTCTTCGAGAGCCGCCGCGGTATTTGTGTGAAAGACGTATCGTCGTCAATAAATCCACAAATCAATAAAAGACCGCTCCGGCGGCTGGTTTATCATCGCATCCAGTGATAAATCCATCAAAAGAAGAAAAAAAAGACAATGACTGAATTCAAATGGAAAAGCAAGCTGCCTTCAAAGAGAAGGCACGATATAACCCGCAATCAAATGCTCGGCTGATTTTAGGCTGACTTTGTTGCCGGTACAATGGGAACAAAAAGGGGTGGGGGGAGGTGTAATGATCGTCATCGGTGGTTTTGATGGGCATGTAGCAGACGGGAGTGTTTTGTGACAATCCTTGTAATTACAGCCAAACGTAGTCATCAAAAAGTGAAGCGAGGAGGCAGAAACGAAAGCTTTGGATGTCGCCGAGGACAATTAAAAAAACACAGAGGCGTTCCTTTCATGGCTCTGGCATCAAATCAAGGGTCTGGCTTTTGATGGTGACAGGTATACATCCGGCGAGGAATTTGATTAAGGCGGCTTCTTAAAATGGCTGGAGCGAGGAAGGAGGGGGGGGGGGGGGGGGGGCTAGGTTAGCTAACAACGTCCGTTAAAATACTTTAATGTTCAACGGAAAAATACAAAAGGGGTCTTTTATGATCGCTTACTTGCCTTGGTCACATACTGCTAACTTTATCTTTGGTCGTCATGGCGACACAAGCCCCCCCCCTCCCCCAATTTAGCAAGTTGGGCAAAACAGGCCCAGTACTTCAGTAACAATACAAACTAAAATTTTAAACGTATTGTGCTGTAATTCATGCATAGGTCTTTTTTAATGAATTCAACGCAACACATTTGAAACACCTTTTCATCTTCAAGGCCGAAAGCAGTCAAGTAGAACTCAAACGCAACCTTGCTGCTGAACAGCTCTTCAGCGCCTTATTTGTGTGCAGCCCCTACAAATTCAACGCATTTCTTTAATAAATAAAAAAGATATATATATATATATAAAACCATTTCTGGAAAGGTTAGCCAGATTCGTATTACCGTAGCCTCTTTGGTAACTCACCTTGTGAACAGTGACAGAAGCAGAGAAGAAGCAGAAGGCATGAAAAGGCCGGACGCTTCCACGGCAAAGAGGCCATTGTGTCCCCGTTGGGCGAGCCGGCCGATAAAAGTCGTGTTTTCGAGGCGGGATCAGGAAGCTGGAGCAAAGTCAACGACGGGTGGTGCTGCTCTGCAAAGCATCACCGGTCATATTCGCATCTGTAGGAATACACAAAAAGAAAAGTCAGTCAAATTAGTCAGTGATGTCATAATTAAAATCCCAGCCGCGGATTTCCAACGTGCAGTGCCATGTTTCATCGAGCTTTACTTGAACGCGCATGCCTTGTCCGCATTAATCGCAGAACACTAATCTGGATTTAACATTTGCACACTTGATGCCGCTTAATGGTGTTACGTCCTACTCGGCTGTCAATTGTCGGAAGCACACTCGGCGGCGGTGCACCCGAACATCTCCAAAGTCTGGATTGTTCTGCTTTTAGGTACGTAGGCCCATTTTTGGAAGATTATCTTTCTTGGCATTTAGTGCCTAGATAATAAGCTTAATTACATTTTTCACAAATTCATCAACCATATCGCTTTAATAATTTCACCTTTGCGTCATCGCCGCTAGACTGAAATTCTTCCCACCGTCCGAATGAGTGTTCAGATTGAAAATTTTGGTAGTAATCCAGCAAAGTTAGTTTGTCAGGCTTCTCGTTTCGATCGATGAAGAAAAAACGGCGACTGACAGGAGGGTTGGAATAAAGAGCTCCAATTTGTGCGACTCGTTAATGGTGCTATCGGACTCTCGGCGTTCTAACTGCGTATCTCCTTCATCCTAGCAACACCATCCCCTCACCTGCTGCTCAGCTGAATTAAAAAAAAAGAGTTGAAAACTTTTGCATTTCACACTTGAAAGTCAGCCAGCGCCAACACAAAGTAAATGGTGTTCTTGGCACTTATTTGACACACGCCAACGCGTCACTAATGAATGCTTCATTCTCTGACTCGTCCCTTGTTCTACATTCCCCTTCGTTTCCTGATGGAGATGGGGAACAAAAAAAAAACATGGCCGTCGCTCCGGCAACGCAGACACGACTGCTTTGTGAGCTTACTTTTTCCTTATCGAGGGCAGTGCGAGGGGGTACAAAAAAAGAAAAAGAAGGAAAAAAAAAACGATGCTTTGTCTGCAGAAGCGGCAAAAGGTTGCAGCTTGTGACAAGCTAACGCAGCAAACAGATAAGCTGCTTACTGGAGTCAAACAGCAAGAAGCAGTCAAACGCCACACACAGACGCATCCCGCTGCAAGGATATATAAACGCATTTACATTTTCTGGCTTGTTTATTCCCGTGTGGTTGACATCCGACACAACAGGTCACATGCTAGTTGTCAAAGCAGCCGTAACACGCTCCGGCCCCGTCGACCTTCGTGATTATTCTTACCCACCTGAGTGTCGACTTTGGATTTCAAATTATTCGTCTGAGAAAATTTATTGGTGTGCCACTTGAATCACAATGTTGGAAACAGTGCCAGCATAAGATTTTATTAGTGTTCTAAGTAGAATTTGATTAGGGGAGCCTCTCTATCTCACCCCAAAATGAGTATTGGTGTCAAATAAAAAAATATATTTTTGCTTGGTAAATCTGGGACCACAATTTTGAAGGCACATTAGCAAAAGCTCGATTTGTTCAAAATGTATCAGTACGAATTGGCCGTCAGCATTTAAATTTACTGAGTCAATTCAATTGAGTTTGAAAAATTGTCTGGCAGATAAATAGTCTAACAGCTCTTGCTAGCAGCTAGCCGCTAACACTGGTAACAGGGGCCGTATTGTAAAGAATTAATTGGCGGTTTTGTAGCATCCTCAATTAGCAATTGAACATAATTTCATGGATGACGCCTTGACGTTGGAGGCAACAGTTGGTAACAAAAGTGTAAATTGGGCTCCGACTATTCAGTTGGAAAGATGTGTCAAGCGCTACACAGGAACAACTTCAACAAAAAATAAAAACGTACCAAGGCAGGACTTTCTTCAGATTTTCCAATGGAATGCATTTAGAAATCTTGGGTGGTATACACTCCAGTCAACTCCAACCTTCTTCCATTTCCATCATAAGACTCTCCACGCCTTAATGCCAAATGTACTTGAACATTTTTTGGCATCTCAAATGAAAACCCGTTAAAACCTCAAATTAGCACATTTTAGGTCACCACTGAAGTCATCCTATAAGTGATCAAGGTCCAACTGCCAGTTGGATCGCCATACTAGCATGACACAGAGGGCTCATTTATTGATATTTGGTTTGGATCATGCCCCCGGTAGCAGGGCAGGACACTTCCAGCCAAAGCATCTCTTCAACTCTGGTGGTTATGGTTTCATTTGCCATCCGCGTTGGCTGCTCAACAGTCAAATCTTAGCGGTAAGCCAACAGTTCAGCGGCGGGCAGGGCACCAATTCTCCCTCCAACATATGCACATGCCCATTTATCTCCAAGTATGAGGCCCCCCCGCTAGGAGCCACGTGCTTACTTTAATGGTAGTTGACAGGAGGAGAGGGGAAGTTATCGAGGGGCCGTCCCTCATCCCTTCCGGCCTGCTGAGCCCAGGAGCCCCTCTAGACACCAGGGGGTGAGAGCCAGCCAATGCAGGCTTGGCCTCACCACCCCAGGGTCCTTTTTCCTCCCGATTATCCGGCGCATGCAACATCACCCTGCTGAGTAATATGTCTGCTTTTCCCCTTTCAAGCCGGCCGGAGTGCATTCTTCTAAAAATACTGTTTTTTTGCTGGGATTTCAGCAGGACTCGGGGGGGGGAAATGGGATTAGATGATTAACATCATGATGCTATACATAAAGCACTGAGTGACATCATTTCACATCAAAAGGGGGCGATGAGGAGTGAGCGTCATACCTGAGGTTCATTCCAGATTGCGGTTATTTAAAGCAAAGCGAGAGGTAATTGAACCGATGACTGCCATGCTCACCCTGTCGTAAAAAAAATGAAATGTGAATCAGCAAAGCGTGTTGACAAGCGAATGTCTTGCTGACTTCAAAAGAAAATGGAATTGAGCGAAACATACCAGGCTTATGAATGAACATGTTCATGCTAACTGAACTAATCAGTATTTTATCTTCAACTTTGGAAATTTGCACTGCAGACTTGGAATGTTGGCAACAAAATTTGTCAGCCACTAAAGAGAAAATCGGGAAAAGCTAATAAAGCTAAGATAATGAATATTAACCGTACGAGTCTGTTGTAGGTAAGACATAATAGAAGCTAAGCTAATGTGTGTACATGCTAAATGCTAACACAAAGGAAGAGTTTTTAGTTCGTAATCTTCTGAAATAATATTAGCGACGGACGAATATTTTGTAAAATTTGACACCAAAAAGGAACAGAAAGAAGTAGTGCACTTCATTTTGTTTGACTATTTCTAGATGTGATAAATCCGTCAATCAATTCCACGAAATCAACATAGCTAGCTGTCGTAACATGAGCGATTTCCTGTCTGTCCACTTGTGCTATAAATCTCTAAAGTAGTATTTTGGAGTTGCCAAGACCATGACAAATAGAAAATGCTAATCTACTTATTACAAACGAGCAGCTCATCAATATGACTCCGAAGTTTCATTTTGTTGCTAATCGCTATCCGGACAGTTGAAGTTAACAAAGACTTATGAGTTACTATCACTGCCTTCTGCCTCACTATAATAAATTCAATAACATGACCAATGAAATCAAAAGTAATTCCATTTTTTATGTTCCCTGAATAAAGTACATACTGTACTATATTAAGCCCCTTGAGATTTCAATTAACAGCATATTTGTCTAAAAATGACACCACAAAAAAAAAAAAACACCAACGAAATGAGTAATGATACGCAAACATTCCCGACATCTGTTTTCCTTTTGTCTCCAGTTGTAATCCGAGCAGGGGGATCTATCATCGCTTGAGATAAATGGTAAACGTCGCAGCGTGTGGTGATTTTTTCACGTCAACCTGATAGGAATAATAAGATCAACGTTTAAAAAGAGAAATGGTGGGCGCTTAAACGATAATTAAAACAACTGCCTGGACGGGGGAGAGAACGGCCCCGCATGTCTTAACATGAGAGACAAAGCCTGGCTTCACTTGAGTTGGAGAGGCGTCCGGTGAAAAGGAGGGAAGGAGGGCTTAGCGGTGGGAGAGGGAATGCCAAAAAATGGAGGCGGGAGGGTGCGAAAAGAAAAGGGGCGGAAGGGTCGCCGAGGAGGATTGACAGCCTGTGAGTACGGCCTGACCCCCCTGGCTTCGCCTCCCAGTTTTCTCCAAAGGCTTAGAGGAGACCAAAATAAAGCCTGGGGAATGTTAATTTATTTTCAATTGTCAGCACCATGAAGGGAAGGGGGGGGAGATAAAAAAGCGCATACATACATAATCAAGTGGGACCAGGCCCAAAACTTAATGTGCAAGTCCAAGTGCAGCTCTCACACCAGTTGAAATAGACATACCAGACGGATTCAACTTCTTTGAATAACATTCTACCCCTCCCCCCCAATGCCCTACATGTAACACATGTGAACGGGAACATCAGAAAACGGTCGACGAACACCCCCAGGATTCTTTTCCCGACTCTCCCGTGACAGTTCTTTGTCATGTCACGACTGTCAGGACCGCAGCTTCCAAGCCCCACGGGGGGGATGCGGTGTCATTTCCTCATCTCCACCGAAGAACTTGCCAGAAACATCAGGCGTCAGTTTCCATTTCCTCATCGCGGTTGATAAGATATATGTTACAGAGGAGGAGCCGCAGTTGTAAATGGCGGTGTAGGGTTGCTAGCGTCGCAACAGTAAAACAAAAAGTCAACTGAATGCAGCTGGTGCTTATGGGCAGATGTTCTGTCTTTCACGACTCTTCATTTATATTGTTAAAAAAAAAAAAGTGTTGCTGAGAAATTGGGAACAAAACTTTTCAAATAAACCCGAAAAAAAATCCAAATTTGTGAACAAGAAATCAAGAAAATGCCAAACATTTTCATCTTTGGGAAGAAAAATTCAACCAAAATATCTTTCTCAAAATTGACAAAAAATCTGTTATCCAAAAGTAACAATTGTTAAAAAATAATAATAATCATCTAAATGGGAAACTAAATTAGGGCACAGAAATTCACAAAACCAAAAATGATATCAAAAAGGTCTTAAGAAATTTACCAAAAATTTTCTCCAAATATTGGAACTGGAAAAAAAAGAGCAAAAACAGCTCTTAGATAGTTTTCCTTGTATGTCACGAATTTAACGACACTATCTGAGATGCGGTTTTTATGTTCTCGTTTTCACCAGCAAAAGCAACTTTTCCAGAAACCTAAGTCAGTTTGCATTTCCTCATGGCAGCTGCTAAGATATACTGTCTATGTAAGGGAGGAGCCGTAACAACAGCAAATATTGTAGATGGCGGTGTAGGGTTGCTCACATTGGAATAATAAAAACCCCAAAACTGAACACAGCTGACTTTAGCAGTGAAGAATGCCTTTTGGACTTTTGGTTGGATGGAAAAAGACCCCCGAGGGTCTTGCAAACTGCTGAACCTAAATGAACTCTTTTGCGAACCAAAACAGCAGCACCAATCTAAATGTAATCATCCTTCAAATGGATTGCGGTGCTAATATTGTGAACGTGTTCCCCTCACAGTATTAAAGATAGTTTTACATCTTTCACAACTGACATGTGGTAGCTCCACAATGTTTATGTTATGGGGAGCGATGCATTTTATTAGTTCCGCCCAGTCTGCTGTAAATTCTTGTCGGCTAGTTTTGCAAAACACAAACGGTCGCTTAGACTTGTTATTCATGGGTTGAAAAAATATACAAGTAATATTGTTTATTAGGTAGACAAAATTACCACAATTGTGATTTTTTTTTAAAAAAATCCCATAAACGACTAAAATTAAAATGTAAGCAAAAAAAAAAAGCCACTAAAATCGGGACCCAAAAAGTAAGCAAAAACTTTATCCACCAATCTTCAGTTGAGTTAATAAACGCCACGGCACATTAATCAAAAAATGAATTCAAAGTGAATTTCACTGAACCTAATCCATCTGAAGCCATCTTTTGATGGATCTCTCAAAAACGCAGTAAATTACATTCCAACAGGTGTTTTTAGGATATTCCAGGAAAATGTTGACTATTCACAACATTGTTCCGACATTATTCCAACGCAAATTGAAAACACTGGCAGCTATTGTGCTTCCCCCCAAACAAAGATAGGGAGATGGCGGTCAAATGTTCTCCAATGTGACTTGATGAAGGCCAGAATGGAGAGCCCCTGAAGCCTGTGGAGTCGCGTTCGTTTATTGAAAGCACACACAACAGTTGGTGCCTTTAAGGCTTTCAGCCAAATGATGGAGGCCGAGATAAGACAAAGTGAGAGCTGGCGAGCCAGATGGACAATGAGAAACACAGTTAGGGTGACTTAAAAAAAAGTCACGCGAACAAAGACGAACCGTTCAAAACAGAGGCAGAAGGTTTCTTCTTATTAGCCAGGAAAACTATTTGAAGTCTTACCACTTTTTAAAAAAATTAGGAACCATTTTGACGTTGTAAAGCGATACTGACTGTTTTTATAGAGACTTTTGTAAGCCTGCGGTTGAACATGTCCTTTTATAAAAGCCAATGTCAGATCGGTTGACAAACATTCGCAGGCCAGTCACGCCAATCGCCATAGCCGCGCTCGACATGAATGCGCTGACCTTGGAAGCGCCGCGGGGTCACCGGAGACGAGCGTCGAGCTGCTCCTCGCCATCGTGGGGATAACAAAGTAGAGATTGTTGGGCAGATTTTCAATCGAACATTTATGGAAGAAAAAAAAACAAACATTTGTCACCTCCTCCACACTTCTTTCTTAAAAAGCTTTGCCGGGCTTATGAGCCAACATGCATCCAAAGGCACCTCGCCTCCACAAGCAGATCTCTTCATGCTGAAAATGGGGACAAATCTATCTGCAGGATGTCTAAAAATTCATTGACAAAAAAAAGAATGTAACCAAAAATCATGACCTTAAATCATCATGAAGCAAACTGCTTCTCCACCACATCAAGGTTTTCCCCTCTCGGGCATACAAATAAGCTCACCTCCATTTCGCTGTGATGTTAAATTGCATTATTAAAAGGAATATGTGAGCGCCCCTCCCTCCCTCGTCTAAAATAACAACATGAAGAAACTCCTCAAGTCCATCAGCGAACAGATGACGCTCACACCAATTTACTTAAGGTTAAAAAACACAAACAGAAATTTGAACCCAAAGTGCTTTCACTTCAGGCTCCAAGCCAGCAAGAATCGAGAGCGCACGCCGACGTGACAAACTCGATAACGTTTTCCCGCCTCTACGGCAGACAAGGGAAAAACTATGTTGATGTTATTACAAAATGGCATGGGGGGGAATATTATTATTTTCTTCTTAATTTGAGAATGTTCTTAAATCCTGTATCGGTGTCAATGTTGGGCGAATCTCAATAAAAAGATGACATTGGCTCAATGTTGCCCATATTTGGCTCTGGTTGCTAAGCAACCAAACAGGAAAGTAGCCTGTGTCTTTTCCAGGCGGTTTGGTTGTATTTGTCACGGATTTGCTTATAATATGGAGAGACATATGTATTTTAACAAACAAAATGCAAATATCTTTTCAGATTATTATTTTTTTAATGTTAGAGCGATTACAGTTACAATTGATGGGTTAGGATTAGAGTGAAGGTCACGGACTAGTTAGCGGCTAGCGAGTTCGGATGATCCATTCCTATTTCATCAGGTTTCTGCAAAATGTCCTCTTGCGCAATTTGTTATGATTTAACGACGACCGTGCCACTCAAACTCAGTTACAGCCCAGTTTCATCACCTCGACAGACAGCGCCTTCGTTCGCCATTTAAAGTTCAGTTTCACCCGAGGGTACCATGATTTTTTA